>NC_046158.1:103933493-104538798 GCF_011064425.1 Rattus rattus
GGGAGCCGCTGATACCTGGGCCTGTGATTTGAAAGCAGTTCAAGTCAAGAAAATGGTACCTCACACTGGGAAAGTTTGCTTCCTTTTCCTCAACAAATCAGAATCAGTTCACTCAAAAAAAAAAAAAAAAAAAAAGCACATTTTTTTTCTTCCCTATGTCCTGTAAACTTGATATGAGAATGTTTCTCAAAAATTGAGGATCATCTATTAACACTGGTGGGTGAGAGGAGTCTAGGCCACACGTGCCCTCTGGATGCTGCGTTTATTGGATGGTTTGTCCAGAGCTCTCAGCAGCTACCCCCTGACTGATTCAGTAATTCCCCACCTCCAAGCGGGGCGGCTCCGTCATCCTGGGGAATAAGGAGATACCTCAAGTCTAGTAGCTACAGGAACGGACTTTAGAATTCTACATTGTAGCTATGAACATGCTATATAAAGACAAATTAAGGTATAGAGCCGCATCCAATAATCCTAGCGCTTGGGAGTCGAGGACGTGGCCCTGCATTTGAAGCCAACCTGGATACACAGCAATTACTTCAAGGAACAAACCAACCCCCATGAAGATACAGAGGTGGGATGTGCTTTAATGGATACAATGAAGTGTGTTCGCATGACAAAGAGATCAACATGGACACATTCCTCACTCTGTTCCAAAGCCAGCCACAGTACCAACTAAAAGAAAAGTAGTAACGAATTGGAGGAAAACACTTTAATGAACTATATCTTTAGTCTGCAACATAAGAAAGACAAAAAAAAAAAAAAAATGAAGTTTAAAGTAAAAAGGCTTGACTGTCATGTAAATGTGAAAAAAATGGTAAAACAGGCTGGGCCTAGAAAGTTTTGAGTTCAAGTCCCAATGGCACCAGTGACTACCTGGGCCAAGTGGCTCACCTCTCTACCCTCCAGTAAAGCCAGCACTTGTCACAAGACTGACAACCAAGCTGCTCTATAAAGTATATGTTAAATTCGAAGTAGATTAATGTAAAATCTGATCAAAGGCATATTTTAAACAATCATCTGTAAAATAAAGAGAAAGAGTTATCACTTTTTTAGTACTTAGTGTTAGGGAGACTCATCCATTATCTATTTTAAATACCACCTAAGTTCCAAGAAGAGCAAGTCTGATGAACGCACAAAGAAACAAGGAGACAGACACGCTCCAAGAAGGACAAGACGCTGATGTGAGGCCGGGTATCTAGCCACAAAGGCAAAGCTATGTCCAACGGTTTGCATTTGAAGCCTGTGCTCTTTCACTAGGCTCTGAGAAGTCATTTGGCAGTGAAAAAAAAAAAAAAAAAAAAAGAGGTGTTCCCACCCAAGTATGTTTTCAAAGTGGTCACATAGAACCTTAGGTTGAAGGAACCCAGGCATAAAAACGAGAGTTTTTGCATTCACCATTCATCGTGGAGGCCTTTGCTCAACGTCATGTGGTTGGGCTAAAATACTCACACTGAGAGCCACTTTGCCATTGCGAGGCCTTCCACATGTCTCTCAGCTAAGGCTGAGCTGACAGGAGTCCCCTCCACTTCATCTCAGCCACAGTGGTCTCCATTTGTCAACCAGGTAATTATGGGATGGAAAGAAACCTGGGTCCACACAGAGATGAGAGCCTGAGCATCGCTCCCACCAAAGCACCTCAGTCAGGCCCGCTCCCTTCTTCCAGGCATAGCTGCTATTATGTGAAGCGACAGGGGCCCAGGAGGCAGACACTCAGGTAAGAGCAGGCTTCCTCTACAGGATCATCCCATGACTAGCTTCCAGCCTCACTGCTCTAATCTGCAATGGCGGTGTTAAAACACAGACCTCCCCAAGGCCACCAGAGAGTGAACCCCTCAGAAGACATAGGTTTGTACTTGGCTGTTTAATACTTGCGACACAACATGTATTAAACAATACAGTGAACAGAGTCAGTGGTGGTGAAGGCCAAATGCTTTCAAGAAACGAGTTCTTCAGAGGCAGAAGTGCAGGTCGCTGACAGAGCCCTTTCTTAGAGTAAGTGAGGTCCTAGTCTCCATCCCTCAGCAACAGAAGCTCTCATCTAAACCCCATCTCCTGACAGTGCTCCATTTCTCATCTACTCAGACCAGCAGGGAGAAATGACAAATCCTTCCAGGCCATGTGTCAAGCCCAGCCAGCACTGACCAAATGACAATTAGTTATTTATGAGGTACGCCTCCTTCCCACTCCCTGGGGAAAGGCCCTTTCTACGGGATCTTTTGTAGCCTAGTTAGGACCTCACAAAGCACCTTCCCTGTAGCACAAATGCAAAGTTCACTGTGTCCAGAACATCATCTGAGTGCTTATAGTTCACTCTTCACCCTTTTCACTCTCTCCCCATCACTCACCCCTGTGACTAAAAACCTGTCTACAATAGCAATAGCACTGAAAAACCTGCTTTAAACGTGACATCTCAGGGCCAGAGAGACAGCTCAGTGATTTAGAGCACTGGCTGCTCCTGCAGAGGACCCGGGTGCAGGTCCAGTTCCCATATGGCAGCTCACAGCCATCCCTAACTCTAGGGATCTGACGCTGCCTTCTAACTTCTATTGGCACCACCATACATGTGCACATATATTCATGTAGGCAAAACATGTACAACAAAAATAAATAAAAAAAAAATCATTTATGATCTCAGCAAGGTTCCCAGGAAAGCATAATTCTATTTCTATGCTTGTTTCCTCCCATAACGCAGGACACCTATTTTATCATTAAAGATCGGCACTCTCCTTGATGGCTCAAATACATAGTCTGTACATCCGTGTATGTGTGCGAATGGAATGTGTGTGTGGTGTGTACACGTGTATGTATACAGGTGTGAGCCCACTCTTGTGCATGGGTGGAATATGTGTGTGATGTGTACACATGTATGTATACAGGTGTGTGACCACACTTGTGCATGGGTGGAATATGTGTGTGATGTGTACACGTGTATGTATACAGAGGTGTGTGACCACACTTGCGCATGGTGGAATATGTGTATGATATGTACACATGTATGTATAGAGGTGTGTGACCACACTTGTGCATGGTGGAATATGTGTGTGATGTGTACACATGTATGTATAGAGGTGTGTGACCACACTTGTGCATGGTAGAATATGTGTGTGGTGTGTACACATGTATGTATACAGGTATGAGCCCACACTTATGCATCAGGTACCCTCTTTTGTCACTTTCCACTTCAGTCCCTGAAGCAAGGTCTCTTCCTGAACCTGGAGCTAGTCTGGTGGCCAGCAATCTTCAGCCATCCTCCTGTCTCAACTTCCCACAACGCTGGGAGTATAGGTGCACTCAACCATGCCAACCTTTTAAATATAGGTGCTGGGGATTTGAACTCAGGTCCTTATGCCTACATAGCAACCCCTCTTCCCCACCTAACCACCTCCTTAGCCCTATAATCTGTATATTTTAATTACATAAACTCCTTCTTAGCTTTCTTTAACTGGCACCTATCAGCATGATGAAGATTACAGCATAGTATTAATAGTTCAGATTTCTGTTCATTTGGATTCCAGGCATTTATATTTCATTAAGAATTTCTAAAACACACTGTCCCCTAATCGGGGTCTTTATGTTATGCATGGTGTCACCAGTGTCCCATACCTCCATCACCCGCTTTACTAACATACATTCTTCACAGTAATCTATTCACACAGTACCTGTTAGCTTTGGACTGTTTCCAACTGACGTGTTTAATGCCCAAGCCCACACATGACTCAGTGAGCTCTACACTCAGGTCTCCTTCTGCGTCACCTGGAAGGACTCCGAGCTCCGCGGCTGATTCATAGAGAGAAATCTCCTCCTTAAGCCCTGTTAATTCCTCCTGGAACAAAATATCCAAAATACCTTTCACTGTTATACTGAGTAACAAAATCAGTCACTACAAACCCAATTCAGATGATCAGGAAGAACACAGAAGAGTCTCTTGAAATACATTCTTAATATTCATTCTAGACAACTCCATAAGGATCAGCTCCTGCTGAATTTTTAAATGAAGGAGGAAACAAAGGCAGGTGGTTCTTTCCATGACCCTCTTACCTACAAACTCCTTAGCTGAGATGGCCTCACTACAGAAGAGAAACCAGCTCAGACAGGAGCATGCTACACTCTGCCTGCAGGACCTTGCTACACCCTGTCTAAAGGGAAACTAACGTGGCGAGGACCTGTGAGAGACAGAGTCCAATTAAATATGCCCCATGCCTGTAGCTGCCCGGTCTCCAGGATACACCTCAGAGCCAGGAGAGACAGTGGACAGACTGGCAGGAGCAGGCAGAGGCCTGGCTCTGCAGTTTATCAGAACTGGGCTGGAACGCCTTGGTCTAACTAACACTGGTGTCGGGGAGATCCTGAGAAACTTCCGTGGCTGGTTTGAAGGCGGTCTAAACCACTCTCACCACAGAGAAACCTAAGGTTCAAAGAGGGGCAATAGCAGATGCTGTATAAGAGACAGTACTCACTTGCAACGCCTTATTCATGCTCTCACTCAGGATGTGCGCCTTCTGGGCTTGCTGCAACTGGAACTGGAGCTGAGTCACCTCGTGCACAGAGCCTGCGAGACAGTCATAGGATGCAACTGAAAGGACGCGCGTGTCTGCAGGGCTGGGAGCCATCAAGGTTTGAGATGGAGTCTACTTTTACTGTTAGGATTTTTCGGGCTGAGGTAGCCATGAGAGACTAAGACCTATGTGTCTGAGATTCAGCCCTCCAGGAGCTCAAGGCCTTGGACCCTATAAACCCTATCATGACTACTGCATCTACAAACTGCAGCAGCCCATCATCTGGTGGGGACATGAGGTTCCAGCTGACAGAAGCCAAGAAAGTCCCAACTACTATTTCTGCCCTGCAATTAAACTGTATCTTGCTGTCTTGTAAATTGCTTTTATTTCTAACACGCCCATCTCACATATAAAACTACTACTCTGAAAGATTTGTATTCATGTGTGTGCGTGCGTGCGCGTGCATGCGTGTACGTGCGTGTGTGTGTGTTCCTGTGTGTGTGCATGTGTGTGTTCCTGTGAAGGGGTTGTCAGGTCGCCTGGAGCAGGACTTACAGGCTGTTTGAGCTCCATGGGTGCTGTGAACTGGACTTTAGTCTTCCACAGCAGGAAGTGCTCTCCACTGATCAATTACCTCTCCAACCCCAACAGTCTCCTACTGGTAGAGACTCTAGTTCAAGGGGTGGTTTGAGGGTTTCCTTACATGAGAACAGGCCTCTCAGAAACAGTGGGGGAAGTAATCACAGTTCAAAGCCTTTAATTGCCAAGGAAGAGACTCACTAAGTCATGGCAAGGGGGAAGAGGCTAGAGGGAAGCAGGGCCAGGAGAGCCTAAAGAGAGGAGGGTCCAAGTCTGGTCCCTCAGCAGAATGCACACGGCCACAGGCCGCCTTTAACGTTAACGTTTCCACTGTGAGAGAGTCACACCCCACACCCTGTTCCAACTCTCTGACGAGCTCAGACACCAAAATGGGTATACATATAGTAGTCAATAAAAAACCACTGACTGACTTTGTCAACCAGAAATGAGGTTGACTTTTATCTATTCCATGGTCTGTGTATCAACTTGACACTTTACTGCCTTTCATATCATTTTATAAAAATAATTAAAGGTACCAGGACCATGAAAAACATGTCTCAAATACCTCAGAGGCCACATTGAAATCTTAATAGCAACAAAAATGTAACTCAGTGTCCACTGATCATTGTAAATGGATACAAAAGTCTAAAGTTAAACAAAAAGGCAGAACTATTTAATCAAATATTGGGTCTAAAACAGGCAAATACAATGAGGTCTCATAGTCAAAGGTGGCTGAGGACAGAATTTCTGCATCTTTGGAAGCAGAGCGCCCCCTGGCGTGTGGGTTCCTTCCCTTTCCCCTGTGGGAAGCGGCTTCAGGCACCAGGCCCTCAGAGGAGTGCTGGGGACTTTATTTGGAACTCACCCGTACGCCAGGTTACAGAACAGAAACAACCACCTTTACTATGAACTGCACATACCATCCTCTGCAGAGGAAACTGAGCACTAGTGGACCGTCTGTCCCTTCTGGCCTCTGTACTTCTGGGATATGGACTGGGGAGATGGCTCCGACGGTAAAAGCACTTGTAGCACACGTCAGTCGGGACGGGTGACAAGACAACCTGAGTCTGAGCTCCGGATCTCAGGTCAAAAGAGAACCAACTGTGCAAGCTGTTCTCTAGTGTCTAATGTGACCATGACATGCACGTGCAAGCCCACGCCCCTCACACATGATAACAACAAGTAAAAGTGTAGTTCAGGGATCCGGCTCCATCCGGTTCACAGGAGCCCTGGGACACCCACGAGACCCGCACCTGACTGCAGCAGGTGGGCACACTGCTTCTGACTGTCCTCTAGACTCCTCGTCAGCCTGTTAATGAGCTCCGTCTTCTCCAGTCTGACTGCTTCCTGGTTCCGCTCCAGCTGCTGCACGTGATCCTTCAAGCGTGTGCAAACACCTTCCTAAACAGACGAGAAGGTGGCAAGTCACTTTCACCATCAGTTTTAGAACAAATTAAAACCGTCAGGGGCAAAATCATCACCTGGTAGTATGCTCTCTTTCACAGGTTAACCTGTGCACTGGATGGAAGAGAACACGTGTGACCTGAGAGGGAGGCCCCTAAGATACTGCTATTCTAAGGCCAGGGTTTACTCATGCCCTGCTTGCATTTTATGCTGTGTTAACGTATGTATACAAATGTGGGCAAACCACTTGGAGGGACGGAATCTGTCTCCTCAGACAAGGAAACAGATGAACACATGGAAACTCTAGTCTGAGCAGCCAAGGGCTCATTCCGTCCAGGGCAGGCAAACCAATCTTACCCTCCTCTGGGTTTCTTTTTGATCTAACCTGTTCCTCCTTCTACCTGTTACACATCGTATTTCTGTCTCCTGAAGGCTTCTCTGTAATCTGCTGTGCATAACAAGCATCACCGTGAGACTTGAAAGATCACTGACAAAGACACGTCGACCATCGAGTGTGACTACAGGGGATATAAGCAATACACACTCTGGGCAAGGATCAGTGTCCCCTACATACAGACAAGGAGAGAGACTCTGTATACAGCAAACTTCTCTCCAATAAGCAGACATATTTGGAAATGAAGAGCCATGGGAGTTTGAGGCCCAGGCAGAAGGAACCGTCATTGTAACAATCACTGCTTCCCACCTGAAAGCTGCCCAGGCTGGATGTCAGTCAAGGCATGGAAGAGGAGGACAGTGCAGCCTCGAGCTACCTGAGAAGCCCTGAGCAAACACCAGCAAGAGCGCTGAAGTGAGAGCGCATGGCCTTCAGTTCAGCAGCAGATCCCCTGACACGGCCTGACCCTCAGTCATCTCTCAAGGGGAATACAGTGATGCCCCCAATGCAAATAACACGGGAGTGTCTCTGTGCAAGGATGGGGGCTCTGAAGGCTCTGCTTTAAAACTCCTGGGAACTTTGTATTCTATGTCATAATGCAGCTGTGTTTGCTTTAAATTTTTCTACCAGGTTTTTAGCAAAACGAAGCTTCTGGACAGCAGTGCCTGTTTACTTAGCACTGCAAAGTTCCTGGCTGCCACTGCTGCTGCTGTCTCCCAAGCCAGCTAGGGAAGCACAGTTCTAACAAGCTGGCATCATGTCACGTGGCTGCCACGTGACGAGCTAATGGGCAAAGCTCAAATGCCAGCCTGCCGTGAGGGGACGGCCAGACACTCAAACTCATGTTCTAGACGGCAGGACAGTTTTGAGCTGTTACCATGTTGTCTGTACAGTCTTTTCTACATAGAAAGACCTGATGTTTAAGAAAGCACTGGTTTACAACAGGCTATACCCATGTATTTATCAAATTGCACCAGGCACACACAGACCTTCAAAAGCCTTAGCTGTGTTAGACTGTCACTCGCACCTCCCCTTACATGCAATTAGGCAGTCGCTGTGTCGAACTCTGTCTTTCAAAACACAACTAGCAACCATTCGTGACTTAAAAGAGTCTAGCATACTTAACAGGAAAACCTGAAACTTCCCCACAAGGGTGAGGACCAGGGAAGGGATGCCGTTCCTTGCCTTTGACATCACGTTGGAAGTTCTCACCAACGCACTATGGTAAGAAAGGGAAATAGAAGGAATACGGACAGCAAGGGGACAGTGAAGCTGCCCATGGTTGCTATGATCTGCTACACAGAACACCAGCAGGGAAACCACTGAACTAGTGAGAGCAACTGCAGGCGCTGCAAGGAAGCTGTTACAGAGCGCCGCTGCCTCCCGAGGGAGGAGATCACCCTCCTCTGCACTGAGGAGCAAGCAGAATATGAAATTTCAAAACTGTCATGTCACTACCACTCCAAAAATAAGGGCCTTTAGCAGAAATGTAAAGCATGGATAAGATCTGTTTGGAGAAACTACAACTCTGACAAAGTCAATAAAGAACTAACAGACACTCTATACTCGCGGTAGGGACACCCAGTATCGTCGAGATGCCACTTGCTCCCACTGAGACCTACAGAGTCCATGTACTCTTGACATCCCTTTGTCTCTAGAGCTAAATTAGTTCTAAAATTATCAGGAAAAACTCATCCTGAAACTGAATTCCTTGAACCTAGGGCTCTGGACACAAGGCAGTAAGTAACCTGCTGCTTGAGGAAGAGCCTTCAACACTGACTCCTTACACACAAGTACACACGTCGCTGTGCAATACGCTCAGGCGAGTTATCTGGATCACACTTTCTTTATACACTATACAGACTGAGTGTCCAGCCTGGGAAACATTTCACTTTTGGGAAATTTGAAAACACATACAGTTATGTTAGAGATGACACTCAAGATTAAATATGAAATTTACTTCTTATTATCTTAGTTAGGGTTGCTATCGCTGTGATGAAACACCACAAACAGAAGCGAGTTGAGGAGGAAAGGGCTTATTTGGTTTACACTTCCACATCACTGTGTGTCATCAAAGGAAGTCAGGACAGGAACTCAAGCAGGGAGGCACTTGAAGGCAGGAGCTGATGCAGAGGCCACAGAGGGGTGCTGCTTACTGGCTTGCTCCTCATGGCCTGTTTACAGAACCCAGGACCACTAGCCCAGGGTTGGCCCCACCCACAGTGGGCTGGGCCCTCCCACATCAACCACTAATTTTAAAATGCCCTACACGCTTACCTACAGCCTGTCTTATGGAAGCATTTTCTCAACTGAGGCTTCTTTCTTCTCGAGTGACTCTAGCTTATTGTGTCAAGTTGACATATATACACATAATACACTTAGTCCAAAGATTTTTCTTATATAATACAACCTGTCCACAAGAGTTCTGGTATGCAAATTTCTATGGTCAGCCATTAGAATACTGGATTCCAGATACCAACTTCTATTCTCAAAAGAATTGAGAGCTGGAAGCTCAGACACCTACCAAAGGTCAAGTTCCTGGGTCAAGCTCAGGTTCTGGCCAGTGCCAGTATACCTATTCCTCTCAGTTGGCATTTACTCTACAACAATAAGGAATGAATATATATATATATACACTGTGAGGTCTGGGAATGTACCAGTGGATCCTACAAGAAAGGTATCAAAATTAGGGCTGGTGACACACTCATAATTAAAATAAAAATCAGGTTTTGGGGGAAAGAGTAAAGGCTGCTACAATTTTATACCTATCATTACCAACAAAATTTCTACCTCGGGGAGCACACAATATCCAACTTTACTCCACTGACAGTTGCTCATTGGGAACCACGAGACCTGTTCCTGAAGGGCTGTTATGGTAGTGTCCAAATTCTTCTGTAGGGATGACACCTGCTCTTCGTACTTCTGTGTGAGGCCCGCAACGACGCTCTCATGCTGCTCTCTGGCTCGCTGAAGCGACTCGGAATGATGGAGCTCCACCAGTTGCTGTTTCAGGCTTTCCAGGGTGATCTCAGTTGTTCTGAGCTTCTTGGTGAGCTAAGCAAACACACACAGGGTACCACGCTGATAGCATCTTATCTCTCCTTAACCCTCTCCCAGTTGCTATTCTCAAGCCCACGGTGGCTGGGAACAATACTCACGGACAAGCTAGGCTGACAAGCACAGTTCCGTGCTGAGGGAGAAGAAGGCTCTAAAGAGCAAGCCGGTGCTGGGGCAACATTAGCCCTGACACTGTTTGCACTGCTCTATGAGCAAAGTGAGGGGCAACCCAATTGCAGGGTCACAGAAAAACGTGTTGCTCCTTCAAAGACTGTGAACCTACGACTGGTCACTTACTAAATAAAATGGTTTTTTGGTTTTCTTTTTTGAAACAGAAAGGACCCCACTGTCCACCAAGGCTGGCTTCAAATTCTCGGGTGCAAGCGATCACCTCGCCTCAGTCCTGAGTACGTAAGAATATAGGTACACACTGCCCATCCTAGCACTGAGACTTCTGAAAAGTACTGTGGGTAAAATAATCACCCACAGATGGCTTCCCAAAGCCCCAAACCTGCAATTATGTAAGATTTACAGCAAGAAAAAAATTAAAGTTGCAGATGAGATTAAAGCTGCCATCCACCTAACCTTAAAATGAGGAGACTCTGAAGGGAACTGTTTGGTTCAAGATCTTCATGCTCTCAGAACTTGTCAATAACCGACTTCAAACTCTTGAGCAAGTAACTGCCCTTCTAAGACCTGCACAACACATACGTGTATACAATGGTAAAGCTCACTGCCTTTCCAATCAGAATTCCAATTTTTGTTTTACAAATATTATATATACATTGATGTGCAAAATCTAAAGAAAAAAAGGGGGGATTCAAAATATGTTGAATAGGGACAAGCCTTGTTTGCCAATTTTAAAATATACCATAAATATATCATGACAAATTTCATATAGGAACAGAAAAATATGTAAGAAAAAACATATATACAAGTTAATTTTAGGCAAAACTCAGCATATATTGGCTACCAACTATAAGCTAAGAACTGGCCTAGACGGCAGAGCTACAAGCAAACTAGGCCAGTGGCACCTCCGAGGAACTTTGTTACGCGAGTGCTGGCAGTGAGAGGCAGGAAGCTGAGCCAGTCAGTCAACTGGAGTGGCCATGGGACAGGCGTTCCCAAGCAGAGGCATACGAAACTAAGACAGGAGGGAAGAAACAACTGTGGATGGAGGTCACCTTGTCCCACAGTCAACCACGTCCTGCAAAGCCTTTAAGAATAACCCAAATTAAAAAAAAAAAAAAAAGAATAACCCAAGTAGAACCATATTCTGGAAGGGTTATTTAGACGGTCATAAGAGAATTTGCAGAAAGGGTAAAACTAGAGTAGTTGAGACTTTAGAGAGAACATAAAACCCAGAAGGGATGGAAATGCAGGCATCTACAAAGAAGAGCTGCCTGTCGTCTCTTCATGACACCACAGCTGACCCCAGGGAAGGGACAGGACATCTGTGAGACAAAGTTCTTCTGAATTTGGTCTTATACAAATTTAATTTAACTAAATTTAATTTTTTTAATTAATTATTTAATTTGTGAATTTTTGCCTACATGTACGTCTATGCTCAACATGTGCCTGGTGCCCACAGAGACCAGAAGAGGGCATGGGATTCCCTGGGACTGAAGTTACAGACTGTTACAGCCGCCATGTGGGTGCTGGGAATCGAACCCTGGTCCTCTGAGGAGCAGTTATGCTCTTAACCACTGAGCCACGCTCCAGCCCCAAACTAAAGTTTTAATGAATGAAAATAAAGTTTACCTTCTCTTCACTGACTTTGAAGGCTTCGATCTGAGTCTCCAGTGCATGTATCTGTGCTTCAAGCTGCATCTCCCTCTCCTTTCCACTCTGAAAGAGCTTCTGGGATTCCCGAAGGCTGAGGGCCAAGCCGTCCTTCTCATCTGGAGCATGAAAGATATTTACATAAATACTGTCCCTTCTGTGAGATCATAATTGTCACAACCTTTATGAGATCTATATCTGAATGAAATTCAATTCAGACAAATGAGTTTTAGTTGCTTTAGAAAAAAAAAAAAGAAAAACCAAAAAAACTTAAATGATGCCAAAAATAATTTAAATACCCATAAACACAGCCTGTAATCCTTACTATAGCCGTGCACGGCAAAGGGTCCCCAGTGCTTCTGGATCTGTTCACTAAGAAGCTCTGCAGCTTTTGTGTCAGTGAAAACTGTCCTAGAGCAGGTCACAGCTGGACACACCAGGGATCCCAGTACCCAGAGGTAAGATCTCTAGTGAGACCACACAGAAAGACTCTTACTCCCAGAACAAGGTACCAAGGACTAGTCACCCCCTCACACACTTGAATTTCCCAGTCCTTGGTCCTTCCCAAATACTTCAGCAATTCACCTCTCCCAAAAGATCGTGTGAATATTACTTCACTATCAATTAAATCTGAAATGAGCTGGAGTCTGGTCATAAAATATTCTACAAATGGCCACCCGACACCGACCAGGACCTGATCTATTTCCTCCACATGGTCACACCAGAAATGGCAACGAGGGTCCCTAACTTCTGCTGCATTACAAACAAAACATGTCACCTATAAGTGGACTACTTTATCAAGGTAATGCTGCAAACTCCACAGCCATTAGGGTGGAGAGCCGTCAGCACAGTGGACAGGGCCCACTCCTCACTGCTTCTAATACCTGGGAAGAAGACAGAAGTCAAAGAAAAAGAGAGAAGAAAAATGTCTCCAAACACCAGGCACGGAAGTCCCAGGCTTGGGATCCGCTCTGGCCCGTGTGAGCTCCCTGCCTGGAGGGCACTGGAAATGAAAAGCCCAGGAAGCCAAAAGGGAATAAAGTGAGGTCTTCAGACACCAGCTGCCCAGCTCTTGTCACCTCACCTTGGACTATTAGCAGCTGGTGGTTCAGATACCGAATCTGGCGTTCGCGGTCATTCAGTTTTTCAACTAAGCTGTCCAGTTGTCTCTCCTTTGCTTTGTTAAGAACCTGGAGTTGAATAATATGTATATTTTCTGCAGAGTCTGCTTTGGAATTAGAGACAATTTATTAGATAAAAACATACTAAGATCTGTGATCAGCAAGGGTAATGTTATTTCAAGCTTTTTAAACAACTTGGCAGAATATCATGAGACCAACTCAGTGGACAGTGGCTAGCATCCTTTTGAATATGAACAGATATCCAGAGTGTATCAGAGAGCACTGTGTCTCGACCTTCCATTTACGTGAGAGTCTCTGGTTAAAGCCTGACTCACCATCTAAATGTGGACAACTACCACACAGATGCAACAGAGCAACACGCATTACCAAATGAGGAGCGGAACCTGCTGTCACGCTACCTGAAAGGAACACCAGACCTCCCTGTCAAAGGTTCTCTTTGGCAGAAGGTAAACACATTCTTTTATGTTTATATTGGCACAAAAGGCCATATTGATTAACCAATAAAGAGAGGCATAAACTCTGACACCTTCTTCAGAAACAAAGATGTTGTAGAGAACACTTAGTTCAGAGGAGAAAGCCAAATGACAGGTAGTAGAATTATACCTCAACGCCATAATGATATTCTTCATTTGGCTAATGCTTCTGCAAACTTACATCAATAAATACATATAGAGAATTTTAAATACTTATTAACAAAGCAATTTGTACTCTTTTCTAAATTTAAAAAAGAAATGTAAGGCCAGGCATGGTAGTACATGCCTTTAATGCCAGCACTCAGATAGAAGACAGGTGTCTGTGAGTTCAAGGTCATCCTGGTCAACATAGCCAAGTTCCAAACCAAGGCTTTATACTGAGACTTGGCCTTCAAAGATGAAAAAGGTAAAAATCTGAACATTAAAAGCATCACTCTGCCTTACAGGGGACGTAAATAAACTGTCCCAAAGCTTCATCGCACCAAATATACTTTTTTATTTTAAACTTTATTATTAAAAAAATACACTGAAAAAGTCATATACCAAAACTAACCAGTCCCAAAGTCTTTACATTTCAATAAACTTCTAACAGTTAGTAGTCACTCAAAACAGAAGCTGTAGAACATTGGATTTATAGTTTACTATCAAACATATTTTATGTACTTATCTAGCATCAAAAACAGAGAGGCCGAGACAGCTAGGACTAGACACGTGCTAAGCTCAAGCCTCCTCCCGAGCTCAGTCTCCTGACCTACAGCCAGTCTTCCTCTTCCCCAGCATCGGCCTTTCTGGGTCTCCCTGCATGTTTACACGGCTGTCGGCACGTATGCCACAGATTACATATATGCCGGGTTCCCGTATGAAGGAGAACATGCCCAATTTTCTTCATGAGGTGTGTGACCTTGATTGAACTCATTCTTTAGTTGCTGTTGCTGGAAAATTGGGCACTACCATCAGTTATTCAATTAACTTCTAAAAGTCAACTTTAAAAGATGCATAGTCAATCACCTCAGGAATAAATTAACTTGGTAAAATGCAGGGTTTTAGGAACAGTAATCAAAGACATAAAGCACATGACCGCAGGGACCTGAAGGAGCAGACTGGGAGTGACCGTGATGACCGTCACTCCACACCACCTCAGCCACATGCTTGTTCTACTTCCTCACTGCGCCTCAAATACCGAGAAGCCTCTTCTTCACTCTGGATGTCCATGCTTCCAGGCAAAGGAGCTCTGGTACTCTCTACAGCTGTCCTGGGGCCCAAACAAGCTTACGGCAACACTGTGTCCAGACAAAGGGCCTAGCCCGGGTGTCCTACAGGACAGCTTACCCTCACTCTGGAGTCACACTGGTGCTTCAGCACTCACAATAATTAATTCACCAGGAGCATGGTGAGAAAAGCTTCTGTCTATGAAAACACTAAGGGCAGTCACCGTACAGCTTTTTTTGTTTGGGTTTTTTTTTTTTTTTCAAAAATAACATTTCAGCTCAAAATTCTCTAGTAGCTTTAACTGTTTTCCTTATGGACACACTTATACATACTCTACATCAAAGAAAAAGGCTGGGGGATATGGTGGTTTGAATAAAAATGGCCCCCTAGACTCCTACACCTGAACACTTTGTCTCCAGGGAGTGGCACTAATTAAAAGGATGAGGAGGTGTGGCCTTGCTGGAGGAGTGTGTGTCACTGAGGGTGGGTTTAGAGGCTTCAAGCCCAGTGCGGTGTGTATCTCTCTCTGTCTCTCCCTCTCCCTGCCTCTGCCTCTCTGCCTACAGCTCATGATCTCTCTCAGCTATTGCTCCGGTATCAACAAGGACAGTGCTGTGCTCCCCACTGTCTACACCTCTGAAACTCTAAGCAAGGCCCAATCAAATGCTTTCTTTTACAAAGAGCTGCCTTAGTCATTATGCCTTGCCACAGCAACTGAACGGTGACTGAGGACAGGAGGTAACAGATAACTAAACCTGAGATCAGCATCAATTCTGAACAGCAAGTCTGTACAATCATCACACTAAAAAATTTAAAGAGTAAAAGAAAAATTAAGAAACTCATGGCTGCCTTTAATTACATGTTTCTGAGTGAGAGACCTAAGCCTGGGGAGAGAAGCATATTCATGTTCCAAAGCAGCAAGAAAAACACTAAATTATAAGCTATGGTGGCTGGAATGCAGGGTACAAAAGCTTTCCTGACATTTCGCTGTCAAATGTCGCTACATGAGGGAGCACAGCACCCTGACTCCCAAAGAAGCACTTGTGATTCACAGCAGTTTTTCTTTATCCCACAAACACAGCTCCCTACCAACATTTTCTCACAAGGGGCTGCAAAGGAAAACGAGGGCCCTACAAATGTCACATATGCCCCTACCACTGAGCAGCAGGGATAGCTGCAACCCTTGGCTCTTTTGAGACCAAGTACAGCGTCTCAACAGACAATTCAGGCACCAGGCAACTCTGGTTGGCTTTGAGTGTTCTGTGTACTCACACCGAGCCTGAATGTTCTCACTGTGCACTCAGGCTCAGCTCGAGTGCTCCCACTGTGTAATCACACTCACTTCAAGTGCTCTCACTGTGCACTCAGGCTGACCTTGAGTGCTCTGTGTACTTACACTGACCTCAAGTATTCCCACTGTGTACTCAAGCTGACCTTGAGTGCTCCCACTGTGTACTCAGGCTGAACCTTGAGTGCTTCAACTGTGCACTCAGGCTGACCTTGAGTGCTCCCACTGTGCACTCAGGCTGACCTTGAGTGTTCCCACTGTGCACTCAGGCTGACCTTGAGTGCTCCCACTGTGCACTCAGGCTGACCTTGAGTGTTCCCACTGTGTACTCTGCCTGAACCTTGAGTGCTTCAACTGTGCACTCAGGCTGACCTTGAGTGCTCCCACTGTGCACTCAGGCTGACCTTGAGTGTTCCCACTGTGCACTCAGGCTGACCTTGAGTGTTCCCACTGTGCACTCAGGCTGACATTGAGTGTTCCCACTGTGCACTCAGGCTGACCTTGAGTGCTCCACTGTGCACTCAGGCTGACCTTGAGTGTTCCCACTGTGCACTCAGGCTGACCTTGAGTGTTCCCACTGTGCACTCAGGCTGACCTTGAGTGTTCCCACTGTGCACTCAGGCTGACCTTGAGTGCTCCATTGTGCACTCAGGCTGACCTTGAGTGCTCCCACTGTGCACTCAGGCTGACCTTGAGTGTTCCCACTGTGCACTCAGGCTGACCTTGAGTGTTCCCACTGTGCACTCAGGCTGACCTTGAGTGCTCCATTGTGCACTCAGGCTGTCCTTGAGTGTTCCCACTGTGCACTCAGGCTGACCTTGAGTGTTCCCACTGTGCACTCAGGCTGACCTTGAGTGTTCCCACTGTGCACTCAGGCTGACCTTGAGTGCTCCCACTGTGCACTCAGGCTGACCTTGAGTGCTCCATTGTGCACTCAGGCTGACCTTGAGTGCTCCCACTGTGCACTCAGGCTGACCTTGAGTGTTCCCACTGTGCACTCAGGCTGAACCTTGAGTGTTCCCACTGTGCACTCAGGCTGACCTTGAGTGCTCCCACTGTACACTCAGGCTGACCTTGAGTGTTCCCACTGTGCACTCAGGCTGAACCTTGAGTGTTCCCACTGTGCACTCAGGCTGACCTTGAGTGCTCCCACTGTGCACTCAGGCTGACCTTGAGTGTTCCCACTGTGCACTCAGGCTGACCTTGAGTGTTCCCACTGTGCACTCAGGCTGAACCTTGAGTGTTCCCACTGTGCACTCAGGCTGACCTTGAGTGCTCCCACTGTGCACTCAGGCTGACATTGAGTGTTCCCACTGTGCACTCAGGCTGACCTTGAGTGCTTCAACTGTGCACTCAGGCTGACCTTGAGTGCTCCCACTGTGCACTCAGGCTGACCTTAAGTGCTCCATTGTGCACTCAGGCTGACCTTGAGTGTTCCCACTCTGTATTCAGGCTGACCTTGAGTGCTCCCACTGTGCACTCAGGCTGACCTTGAGTGTTCCCACTGTGCACTCATGCTGACCTTGAGTGTTCCCACTGTGCACTCAGGCTGACCTTGAGTGCTCCATTGTGCACTCAGGCTGACCTTGAGTGCTCCCACTGTGCACTCAGGCTGACCTTGAGTGTTCCCACTGTGCACTCAGGCTGAACCTTGAGTGTTCCCACTGTGCACTCAGGCTGACCTTGAGTGCTCCCACTGTGCACTCAGGCTGACCTTGAGTGCTCCATTGTGCACTCAGGCTGACCTTGAGTGCTCCCACTATGTACTCAGGCGGAACCTTGAGTGTACTCAGGCGGAACCTTGAGTGCTTCAACTGTGTACTCAGGCTGACCTTGAGTGTTCCCACTGTGCACTCAGGCTGACCTTGAGTGTTCCCACTGTGCACTCAGGCTGACCTTGAGTGTTCCCACTGTGCACTCAGGCTGACCTTGAGTGTTCCCACTGTGCACTCAGGCTGACCTTGAGTGTTCCCACTGTGCACTCAGGCTGACCTTGAGTGTTCCCGCTGTGCACTCAGGCTGACCTTAAGTGGTATGAGATCCTCCTGCCTAAGAGCCAGGACTATAGGTGAACCACCACTTTAGAGCTCAATATAGTATTCTGAAATAAACACCCAAGAGCTTATTAGTTTGTTCATAAATACCTCAGTATATACCTTTAACATAGTTAGCAGGGGCCTTTTGAAAGTTACTTTAAAAACATAAGTCTTGAAAGTATATAAAACTATTAAATGTTCAAAATTCCCCAATTATCTTAACAAAAAAATAATATAGCTGGGTGTAGCAACACATGCCTCTAATACTCATAAGTGGGAGATTGGAGCAGGAGGATTGCCATGAGTATGTGGCCAGCCTGGGCAACACAGCAAAGCCCCAGCTCAAAACAAAACAAGAACGGCCAAATAAATAAATGTAAATGAACACCTACTTTCATTAGCTCCTAAAAATTGTTGCTGCAAGCCTTCAAACATGTCACTTCCTGCTATCTCCTGGGCTGGTGGACTAGTCTTCTGCACAGAAGAGGGGTAAGGTTTATAGATAGCTTTACATGGCTCCAAAGCTTGACAGTTGGGTCCTTGAGATAAACCAAATTGCTATTAAAAGATGACAAATAAAATTAAAAATTAAGATTTGGTGTTTTCTTCCAAAATAACTTACTAGACACTTCCTTCTACCTTCCTTACATGTGTGCACCACCACTCCTGGTTCTGTGATACTGGGGATTGATCTCAGAGCCCCATGGGTACTAGGCAAGCACTCTACATCCCCTGCTCATGACCAACTTGCTCAAAAATAGTTCACACCATATTAAACACTATGAATTGTTTCATAGACCTTTTGAGCACACAGTGGAGTCAATTTCAAAACTAAACCTTAGAAATTGCAATGAGATTGTATATTAAGTATTGTATTACAAATGATCAAGATAATGTTACTACCTTGGGAACATAAAACATGCACATGCTCAAATAAATGAGAATATTTGAAACCATCTTATGTATAATAAATTCTACTGTTTTTCAGTGAATAACATTCTCCAGAGATAAAGAGAAAATAACTATCTTTTAATGGACCAATAAAGAAGAAGAAGAGGAGGAAGAAGAGGAAGAGGAGGAAGAAGAGGAAGAGGAGGAGGAAGGAGGAGGAGGAGGAGAAAGAGGAGGGGGGGGGGGAGGAGAAGGAGGGGGAGGAGGAGGAAGAGGAAGAAGAAGAAGAAGGCGGTGGCGGCCATTGACTGATACAGAACAGCAATTGGGAAAATGAGGCACTGCTGTCATTGGGAAATTCTAAGACATACTGTCTCCTGATGCCTTTTTAGAACTCCCCACAGTCAGTGCACAGTGTGCTCCTGGAACAGTCACCCTGCCCACAGCTGTGACACCATACAATGCAGGAATGGGATCTGAGGTGTTAGACTTAAATTCATTATGAAACTGGTGAAATGGAAATGAAGGAACTGTGATCTACATGAAGCTGCTGCTATGAGAAACTGTGTGCTTCTCGGGGAAGCAGGCCCACAGAAGCCAGAAGCAACAGTAATGCGGAGCTACTCCCTGACAGACCTGACCTTCAGGGTTTAAATAACTACTTCCAAAAGCTTCCATTTTAAACGCTAGGCTTGGCATCCCAATTGTATTGTTACAAACAAAAAACCAGCCTAGCTGATTTAGCACAGACCTGAGTGAGTAGATTTGGGAAAACAGTTATTAAATCATTTTTGCACTGCATTCATGCACGTCCATTAACACACAAACAACGTTGCACACACACAAATTCTTCAAAGTCAAACTCTTACAATACCTGAAAACTGTCCCTCTGAGGATCTGAGAACGTAATGATGCTGGCTGCCTGCTTCTGACCGCCAGTGTATGGCCTGAAGTCTTCAGGAAGGCGATACAAGTCTGCCTGCTCCTGTTTGCCCGGAGGGCTATAGCCACTTCCACCTTCATCCCCTTCTCCGGGATGGTACCCAAGACGCTGGTCTTCGGGTTTACTTCGATTCTCTTCCCAGCCATTGCCACACTGTTCTCCGAAATACAAGTCCAGCACAGTCCCATTAGTCACAAAGAGTAAAACAAAGGCCCCAAGACCAATTCAACCAGCATCAGCACTGGGCACAACAGACACTTACATTCACGCCGTGAGGCTTGGGCAGGATGTCACGCTCAATCCACTTCCTTTCCAGATGCTCAGAAGGATACAGTCTTGAGAAAAATCAATACTTTAGATTTATACTCTATGATATTTGGTCAGAAATAACACAAAGAAACCCAAAATTCTAGTATTTGCTTTTCCCTCAACCTTAACCCGAAAGTTTTAGAAAGCAGTCTGAAGGTTTATGGAGTACAAGATACAAGAGGAAGTGACTCCAGGTCCTTACTCTCCCGCTATGCCGTCCACACTGCAGTCAGAATCACGGCGCTCAGGAGAGGACAGCTCGTCATCCAGCATGTCATGCGGGAGGTCTGTGAGTAGCTGCTGCAACTGAGGAGGGAGAGTCACATCAATATCACTGACAGAAACAAAGACACTACCCAAGCTGCCCTGAAGCCAATGAGTGGATGCACACAAAGTTTCTTAAACTGCACATGCATCAGGTCCATAATTTTGTAGGTTGATGTCATTATGCAGGAAGGCAGGTATAGGATAGAATGAGGCCTGTCATTGGACGAGGAGGAAGGATGGGCGAGAGAAAAGTTTTATTAAAGAGAGAAGGGGCAGAGCGAGGGGAGGAGCTGGGGGAACAGGGCGGCAGATGTTAAAATTCTTCTCTGCACACAGACACAGGTTGTTATGACTATTTTTAAGGGATGGGTGTGTACGGGATTTTGTGCTGTCTAGATAGGCAAATTATATTTTATCAATTGGATCAGAGGTTATTGTGTGGTGTGTCCTTTCATGTGGTGACTTAATTGAGTTCACAGTAAGAACCGTGAGATAGGCAGTCTCTGCATGTAACTGGCGTGGCAGTGACCCACCTTGGGAACTAGATGGGTAGAGAGATTGCTGCCGGGCTCAGAGAGTAGCCGTCAGCAGTATGAGATAGGATGGAGCTTAGCGAGTGAGACACTTTGTTGACTGAGATGAAATATCCCACAGATGCCATATGGCCCAATGGTGCAGGCTCTAAGACAGGATAAAAGAAACCATTTTATATTTCTACCAGAACATAATTTCACTTGAGGAAAGGAAAAGGTATGATGCCAGGATAAACAGCAGGCTTTACTTTCTCTACAAGGGTGTGGGATTTATATGTGCATGCATCACAACTGACAAACTTCTTTATGGAAGCACAGCCAACCATAAATCACGGTACTCATCCATAGTGTCAGGTTCCATAGAACAGACCTGCCTCTCAGGATCCCACTTCACCAGTACTCAGAACTTAGGGGAGGGCAATCGACCCCCACAGGAAATCTGAGCTGCTCTGTGCACTCTGCCCAGGTGGTGGGAACGGCAGCAGCACCTTATGTCCAGGGAGCCCCGTAGGCTCTGGGAAAGCACCGAGAGCCTCTAGGGAGTGAATGATTGGAGGCAATCACCTAAGCCCCAGGATGAAATGACATGTGATACGCTCTGCTCTTAGAAGACGCAAAAGCAGCAAACGCTAAACCGAACTAAACATCTGTGTGCACCTGCAGGATAACGGAAAAGCTGGGAACTGGGAAGACAGATCCCCAGGACCCACATATCTGCGTTCCAGCCCCGATTCCGCTACTGTTTAAAAGTCCAGAATCCATCAGGTTATAAGTCTTGTTTGTTGAAGTTTAATGAATTATAAATCTCTTCAAAATGACACATGATATAATTATGATTAACTGTTGAACACTGGGCTTGGGGTTTTTTCCCAAGAAACTCACCTCTTTTTCCCTTTCATAGTCTTCTTTGTCAAATTCTTCATCTTCATTTTGTGTCTGCAGTGCTACACTGCCAAACTCCAATGACATGGTCCTCCTGGGGAGAGGTGGGACTCATGAAAATCAGCCATATGACAGCAGTCCACAGCAAAGAAAAAATGCAGTCAACAAAAGAGTAACCAGGTTCCCCAAGTGACTGAAAGGTGTTTACAACAGTAAGATGACTGCAAACAAAAACCTAAAACACTAACAAACTTGAAAGACCAACATAAAAACCTTAAGAATAGCTCAAGTGAAGCTTCAAGTTTACGCTCAGGGCACAGTGAGGGTCTTATAGAGTCTGCTCCATGCTTTGAATTCCACAAATACAAATTTCATGCTTCCCAGAAGGGAACTTCCCAACCTAAGCAAATGACTGTCACCAGAAACTAACTGTTCACACGCAAAAAGCTTAGGGTTCCATGACTCCCTCTTCAGCAATCAGGGGCTGGCAAAGACTACAGGGTAGAAGAGAAGGCCATGATCGTGCCACAGTGAGGCTCTGAGTCTAAGCATTCCCATAGACTACTATTAACTACTAACACTGGACAGGCTTCTGATTATTTAAATTATACACAGGGATGCTGATACTCTACCTAAAGTCCCCAAAGTCTAAAATAGCAAATGATTCTGACAAAAGAGGAGAAGGAGGGGAGGAGGAAGAGGAGGAGCAGGAAGAGGAGGAGGAGGGGAAGGAGGAGGGGGGGAAGAGGAGGGGCAGGAGGTGGGGGAGGAGGAGGAGGGGAAAGAAGGAGGAGGGGAGAGGAGGAGGAGGAGGAGGAGCAGGAGGAAGAAGAAAGGGAGGGGGAGAAGGGAGGGGGGGGGAAGGAGGAGGAGGAGGAAGAGGAGGAGAGAAGAAGAAGAAGAAGAAGAAGAAGAAGAAGAAGAAGAAGAAGAAGAAGAAGAAGAAGAAGAAGAAGAAGAAGAAGAAGAAGAAGAAAGTTGTTAGGAGGAGGAAGAGGAGGAGGATGAGTAGTAGTAGTAGTAGTAGTAGTAGTAGTAGTAGTAGTAGTAGTAGTAGTAGCAGCAGTAGTAGTAGTAGTCGTCTGTGCTACCAGGCATACTGTTCTTCAATCCAGGCTCCTCACACCTGGGAAATGTACTTTGTGTGTGGTCTGAACCACAACTCATTCACTACAACTTCCAGGCTATAAAATGTCATTAAACTGAGTCACATAAGAAGTATAAGGACCCCAGCAACAAAAATACATTTTACCATAAAGCATATAATTCCCTTTTGTTAATAGTTGTGAACTGTATCACAAATTTTGTAACCATTAGCCCTGGACACACACACACACACACACACACACACACACACACACACACACACACACACACACACACTTTAGCAGATCTAAGATACCTGTGACTGCATGGTTTGTACACTAAGAAAAAAGAAAAAGACACCAATTATGAAACAACACTATTATTAAAATACTGTTTTATAGCTGTTAAAATGTGACGAGAAGATGTGTGTTCTTAACCAGACCTGGCAGGAAGCGAATGCACACTCACTGCGGAATGGAAGCTTCGCCTCTCTTCGGTGCCTGCTGAAATTCTCGTGATGAGAATATAACAACCTAAGACATCTGTAAGGTGAGGAGAAGACACTACTCCATATCTTGGGGTTTAGCTCAGGGCTCCAAGTGGACATCACAGAGTCCACTTATACAGAGACTTATACAGAGTCTCAGATGATGAAAACGGGAATACACTTTAACCTATCACCCCAAAGATGTGGGGCAAAGCTGAGCCAAAGGCATCCATTCTCCAGAAGATACAAAGGTCCTTCCAGAGACGGGAGAATTGCTCAGTGGTCAAGAGCGCTTGTCTCTTCTGCAGAGGACCCAGACTCAGTTCCCAGTATCATGGCAGCTCACAATTGTCTGTAACTCCAGTTTTAGGAGTCAGGAGTCCATTTCTGTCCTCAACAGGCACCAGGCACACAAGTGATACTCAGACAAACTTGCAGGCAAAAGAGCCATGTACATAAAATAAAAATAGATTTTTTTAAAACTGCTTTAAGGCAAAAGACATCAGCCATAAATCAAATAGTATATATCACGGAACACATTTACAAAGTCAAGAGGTAAAATGCAAATGCTGTAAAACTACTTATAAACCACTTAATAAAAAGTACCCGTAAACAATTATTTTCCAAGAAAATGACAACTTAAGATGAGAAAATAGCATAAAAATCCATTTTACAAAGAATTATAGATGTTCATTTAATATTATTAGAGTCTAAGCTCATCAGGTTCAGGAGATGGCTCAGTGCACATGGCCATGCAAGTTGGAAGACCTGAGTTCAAATCCTCAGAACTGACATTAAGGCCAGACAAAGAGCCTAGGCCTGTGTAAGGAAAGCTTTGACAGGAGGAGGGAGGCACAGGTAAGAGGCTGTCTGGAAGGTCATGGGCCAGCAGCCAGCATGCCCTAAACACTGGAACAGCAACAGAAACATGTCCCAAACAAGGCAGAAACCAAAGACTGACACCAGAGGTTGCCCTCCAACCTCTACAATATGGTATGACACCTGTATACCCATATTCACACATACAAATATCCACGCACAAACACACAGACACATACCAAGAGGTTAAATCCTCGAAGAATTCAGGAAGTGTAATATAGCAATTACTATATATCGCAATGTGCTACCTTCAACTACTACACTGAAAATAGTTGCACTCAGGGCTGGAGAGGTGGCTCAGCGGTTAAGAGCACTGGCTGCTCTTCCAGAGGTCCTGAGTTCAATTCCCAAGTTCAAACCATCTGTAATGGGATCAGATGCCCTCTTCTGGTGTGTCTGAAAACTGTTGCAGTGAACTCACATAAATAAAACAAATAAATCTGGTTTTTGTTTTTTTTTTTAAAGAAAGAACATAGTCACACTTAAAACTGTGACTTTTGTGGTTTAATCAACTCTGGTGAGCTAGGAGCTAATAACTCGTGGGGAAAACAATCAGTAGCAATGGACACATGCCATGGTAAAACTGGTGACTACGTTATCTTGGTTAACATGGCAAAATTATGCCATTAGTAGGCAATGACCTACTCCTATGTTTGACCAGAGAGCTGACCACTTAAAAAATAAACCAAGGTATCTACCTGGATAGTGTACTTTCTAAAGTACAGCTATCTAGTTAATATTTTCATGCTAGCCAGGAAACTTTTCCTAGCCCCGTTACGAGAATATAAAAAGCACGTCTGTCTTCTCTTACACTCAGATCAGACAGACCTCTGACCCACCTTGTCAATACTTGTCTGACAAAACTTGTCAGTATTTGGTAGTTTTTGGTCATTCCCCTCCAACCCCTCCACCCCCTCCCATAAAGGGCTAAATATCTCTAGAATCTTGCTTTTGTGAGCAAACTTTAGTGTATATTTTCCTTTCAAAAAACATTTAACTTTAACATGATCATCATCATCAATAATGAGTGAATTTAGCCATTGGGTCACAGGCCTTAGGGTCCCCTGGGGCTGGAGTCACACATAATTGTGACCTATGCAACTTGAGTGCAAGAAATGAACTCACATCCTCTTGCAAGAGCAGTGACAAGCTCTTAACCGCTGAACCACCTCTCCCACAGATCTAAAAGGATCCTTAGACTTATCTCCTTTTTTTAAAAAATTTGTTTACACTTCAAACTATTTATTTGTTTGTTCGCATCCCAAAGGATATAATAGGCTGTAAGCAATTAAGAACTGAAGCTCCTCACTCAAAATCTGGTCTGTGGCAGCTATGCAGTCTTAACTGCTTCTGTTTCTTTAGTAATGGAACTGGGTAAAAACAGCCTAGGTGTGGGAGGCCCACAACTCCCGAGAAGGACTCCGCCCTCCTCTAGATGCCTGCGCCATCCAAAGTCCATTCTGTGCACTTCCAGAGCGCATGGCTTATTATTCTTTGCTTGTGGCTTCCAACTTCAGCCTTTATTTACATGAAAACAATCACAAATTGGGAAGCTACGAAGTGATATTCAGCTTAAATCACACTTAAATTCATGACTACAAGATGGACTAAAGGTAAGCGCCCTGGGAATTAGAAAACTGCACCCACTAGCTTACATGCTAACAACTTCTCTTACAGAATGGAAACAGCCAGAACGCAACAGTCTATTTTAGTCACTTTCCAAGTCCTGTTCCGACTACAAAGCGTACGGAGGGAGGGGGCAATGACAATCTCTTGAGGTAAGCAGTACCGATCGCAGCATGGACAAAGCAAAGTGAGCAGAGGACAGAGATCCCAAAATACAGGAAGCCCCCTCGACCGGGTGTACTCACGCAGCGCCCTTACCAAAGAGCTGGGTCCGACGTCCAGGAATCACGGGCGCGCTCAGGTCTACCGGTGAGACGTCCCGGCCAAGAACCGAGCAGGGAGCGAGCACGCACCGCCCCGGTGCAGGAGACTCGAAGGCCGGTCCGGATCCCGCAGCCCCACGGCCGGCCGTGAGACTGCAGACACCTCCAGCAACCCGCTGTCCGGACTTCCAGCCCGCGAGCACCTTCCCGGTACACCCTAGCCCGCGAACCCGCCACTAGACGAGCAGCCGTTTCCTCCAATCGCCGCCGCTGCTCGATGGGCCTGCCCGCTGGGCGGAACTCCGGGGCGGAAACCCCGCCTCCCACAAGATCGGTTGAGAAGTCGTCCGCAGTTACGAGAGCGCGGCTGTTCGAAGAGGGCGCCAGTGGCGGCGGGAAGCTTCCCGGAGCCTCCATTGGGGAAGTCCTGAGCCAATCACAAAAGCCTCCTAGAGGACTACAGTTGCCTAGCTACGGCAGAGTGTTTGCCCTCGGAGAGATCAGCGAGGACATTCCGGTTTTTACCCTTAAACTTCTAAGTTTCTTCCATTTGGCCCTTTTTGCTCTCCGAAGTGCCACTGCCAGCTTTGGTGGTTGTTAAATTTGGCATCCTCTTCAGACTTGACTTGTTAAGATTTGTGGTTTTTTTACTGATAAAACTGAATGTGCTCCCAGGTGCCCCTTCGTTAAAACTTGAATTTCTGCGGATGTTCGGAGATGTTAGCCTATCGTTAAATCCCATTATATCGTCGCACTTGGAGATCGCAAACATATTGGATAAATCTCATTTTTGCTTCCCACTTTTATGTGTCCCTTGATTGACTTGTTGAGGGTGGCTGGACCTGGCATGTTACAGACCTGAGTTCTGTAACAATTACTGTCTCTGGCTTCTTTGGTTAGAAGGGTTTGGGTTCCAGCGAATGCTAAGAACGTGGGCGTAGATTCTCACATCTTTTTAAACCTTTCCCATGTGTACCATGTGAAGTAAAACACTGGTCCAAGGCTCTTCCAAATCTAAGTTTGCTCTGTCACCTGCATCCCACCCTTGCAATGCCTATATTGACTCTCAGCTAGAAGTCTGGTACAGAATGAGAGCTTGGGTGACAGAAACAGAATGCAGTCACAAGGCTGCACTACCCATAATAGTGGATGGTTCTGGTTTCACCCCTGCTGCTTTTCCCTTCTTTTGCCCTTCGGCTCACCCACTCAGCCCTCCGGACACACACCACGTCACTCAGCAGCAGAACTGGATCTCCCTACCACTGTAGAAAGAGAAGATGGATTTCTTTTCTGTTACAATCAGTTACTGTGTGTCTGTTTCACTGTTAGAACAATAAGAACGTCTTGGAGTATTTACTCGAGCATTTGTCATCATGGTTCATGGCCCATGCTAGGTACTCAAGACAACTGTTAACTCAGTGAATTAATGAAGGAAGGGGCAAATGAAGATGTTGGGCTCAGAAAAGACTAATGAAAGGCATTCGGGTAAATGGCCTTTATTGAGGGTGATCCCAGGTGTCTGCTAATGAGAAAGAGCCTTGGGCCCGCCTGGTTACCAAACTGTGTCTCCTGTCCCATGCTGAGGTCTGCGACTCATGAGAATAGTAAGGAAAGTGAGGGGGTGGGTTCGCTCATCGTTGAGATAATGTACTTTTCCTTCCAGGATTTCCATCCACTCAATCTATATCTGCCATGAAGTCCTGTGGGGTCCACCTGCCTTTGTGAGTCCTGAATGGAGCAGGTGTAACTTTTCCTCTTTCTTTCCATCTGTTACTTTTGGATGCTGGCCAGAGCCCAAGTATGTTTTCCCTGGGACTTTGAGCTTTTTCTCTCTTTCTCTAAAGCTTCCCTTCCACAGTCCCGTTGCTGATCCACCATGTGGTTGGCCTGTACACCAGCTAAACTCAAACAGCAAGGCTTTTTCTCCTCCTCTGGGCAGCTGCAAGATTCACAGCTTGCCTACCCTGGGGCTTTGCTTTGAACTCTAAATCCAACTGTCCCCAAGCTTCTGTTTGAATCCAATCTTAAATTATTTTACTAAGGAGACTAAGAACCCCAGCAGGAGACCCTGCTTTCTCTGGTATCAATCCACTGTGCCTTGAAAGCTGACCTTCAAATCACCACCACCAAGCTCCCCTCCACCACCATCCCCAATTCTGCCTTTGAGTTAACTCAATCAGTGAAGAATCCCAGCGGATCAGAGACGGGAATAGAAAAAACAAAAACAAAAACAGGTTACTAATGACCTTAGCTAATCTTCTCTTGCATCATGGAGATCAGTCGTGACCTCAGTACTATCTGTCCACAGCTCCTCCACGTAGACAAGCAGTCCTTCTCCAGAATCAATAACCGTTCTCACCCTCTCCCCTGTCCTGGGCCCCAGACCGCTGTGCTGTGCTTGTAGTTTCTCTATACCCTGCCCGTACCTTAAATCCCCTTTACTAATCTCTCCTCAAATACCCAGTTTGAGTGAGCCGTCTGTTTCCTGCGGGGACACTGATCCACTGCACACCTGGTAACATTTCCAAGTCCCAAACACCACACCTTGTCAATGGTCATAAAGCAATAGTCATTTATTTTTAAAGAAAATCCATTTACAGATATGTGTAGGCAAATGAGCCATTTTAACCTAGAGGTTGAGAATATGAGCTTGAAATCGCATGCAGACGTTCTTACATCTCAGGGTGTGTGAACAGTTGACAGTCGTGTGGCATCTGACAGTGCAGCATTTGCTTCCCTGGTTACAGACGTTCTTACATCTCAGGGTGTGTGAACAGTTGACAGTCGTGTGGCATCTGACAGTGCAGCATTTGCTTCCCTGGTTCCGACAGCACCGCCCATTGTCGACTGCCCGTGTGCGCCGCTCACAGCATCTTGCTTCTGGAACTCCCACTGGCCACCCAGTCTGTGTTCCTCAGCTGGAAGGAGACGAGAGACCCGCCCTGTCTCTGCTGCAGGTTGCCTACAAGTCACTATGCCGATCCCTTTTACGAAGAGAAATGACTAAGACCTAAGATATATGGAGGAAAATCAATGAAGTATATATTGTTTTCTACCTGCAGGGAAGGAAACAAACCTACCTAAGAAGCCAGTGGTGACAGAAATAAAATGGTGAGCTGTTACATAAAAATGCCAGACTTCAATGTACTTGATTTCTGATGATTTCTACCCAAAAGAACTACCTCATATTAGACTTAAAACTTACCAAATACATCATAATCACAAAGGTTAAGGTGTGTCTACTTAGCCAAAATGTTGAGATGTTGAGATGACCATCCAGAAAGCTCATGACCGATCTCTCTCCTCTCTCCTCTCTCTCTCTCTCTCTCTCTCTCTCTCTCTCTCTCTCTCTCTCTCTCTCTCTCTTTCCTCTCTCCCTCTCTTCAGTAATGACTGTATCTTTATATGCACAGGCAAGTAAGGACTATAACTAAAACCAACCAGATCCGTGGTACCAACATCACCTGCTCTATGCTGAAACACTCAGGGTCAGACCATGTGAGTGCAATTTGACTAAACCTTTCATCTGCAGAGCATGGACACAGAATAAAGGAGAAGTCCTGAATGTTTACCCCTAACTGCATAGTCTGCTTATTAGTGTTAACTTCTAACGAAAAACTATCATGTTAGGATAGCAATGGACCTCTGAGTGTACCTCGAGCTCCCTCATCTTATAAACAAGAAAAGTGGAATCCGGACAGGTTTAACGGACTGCCAAGGCTCGCAGTGATGAATAGACTGAGCCCAGGGCTTCTCTGAGCATTCTTAATCTCACCACTGGCTGAACCCTTGTCCACTGTGTGGCAGGCCTTTCCAAGCCCTTCTGCATCTTGTCTGATCACATGTAGATCACATGTAGAGAAGGTGATGGGACACATACCGTGGTGACACCAGGATACAGTGGCCGCCAATCAAAAGGAAATGTTGCTATGCTTTAAATTACCTTCTGTACTCTCAACAATGGCACCAGTGTGGGCTGAGCATGAAGAAAACTGGCTTTGTTTGCTGTCTTTTATATCCATACACTCCAAATCAGAAATAACCAAGGAATTTGGCTTTCTGAATGTGTCCCATGCTGCACACGAACAGCTCAGATAGCAAAGGTCAAGGAACGCTAGCCAGTGAGTTTGGCCCCCAACCTTTTAACCAGCAAATGAGACAGAATTAGGAAACCTTCGGTGACTTTTGCTTTCATTCCACAACCACGACATAGTCCAAGTTTGATGTCAGTGTCATATTTAACACGGCAGCAAAAAGTGCTACTAAACAAAATGTAATAAAGTCAATGCTATTAGTCAAAATGCTTCTTCTTGCTGTTTCTAGCAAGGAAGAACTTTTTGGCAACTGGTTCTGTAGCTATAGAACATGAAGACACTTGGGACTAATCTCCCCACAGGAAAATGTCCCCGGATTGTCAGGGTGAAGGCACGTACCACTGCCTAGGCAGTTCAAGTTGTCTTTAGCATGTGAAATTGTAGTTGTGCTTTTCAGCTTTTCCTCAATGCCATGTGACCTTTAAAAAGTGACCTCCGTGCATATGGGTCAAATGGCCCAAAATTCCTCTTCTCAGTATTTCATATTCAGAAGATAATCTATTACTTCTCTGTTTTATAAAAGACCTGGGTCCATGGTGGTCTAAGAAAGACATGTTTCAGAGTTTGTGTTCTACTTCATGTGTTGAAAAGGTCTGAATGGTCACTCCTCCTGACACAAAAGGGATATGCTTCTGATCGCTCTGACACGGTGCCCAGAGTCATCATTTCTTGGAGTGCGAAAGTCCTGGGTTATTATGTTTTTTTACTGGTTGTTTAAGGCTTACTTCACTTCCAGAAGAGATGATTGGCAAACTATTATCCATGTGGTATTTGATCAGGTGGCCAACATTATCAAACACATGGTCCTTGGTCCTCACCTGGGAAAGGAAGCACACATATGTTCAGGTTGAATAATAGAGGTTCTGAAAGATGTAAACAAATGTGGGTGAGTGTCCCTAAAGAAGTTGTTTTGCTAAGTGAAGGGTAGGTGCTTTTCAATTCTGTTTTCCCTAATACACCAGTTTATTTTTGCCCTTTACCCTTTGCAGTAGTATTCCTACAAGTTCAAAGGTAAGCACTTGCCATTCAATCCAGATCTGCAGCCCGTCTTTCTATGTTGTGGTAAAAATTAGAAAGGAACATTTCCTATCAGTTTCCAAGAGCCGGATTCAATCACTCCAGCTGCTACTCTACCACGGGGTCCTAGACACACACACAGACACACACAGACACATACACACACACAGACACACACACACATAAACACACACACACACACACACACACACACACACACACACACACACACACACACACACACACACACACACACACACATCTCGTTCTGTGGACCCTGCGTGTTCTCACTCCGCACCAGCAACAGAACCAGATCCGCACGCTCTAACTGCCTCTCAGCCATTTCTTTCACACTCTGTCCTCTTTGGTCCAGTAAAATCAAAGTTCCAGAAACTTATAATTAAGCAATTAGATTTACATGTTAATTTCTCAATCCACAATACACCCACACAATAAATTCACTGCCAATTAATAAAGATTTAAACCGCCCACCTAGACAAGTTAAAATTGACCCAGTCCACCTGGTTCTGGATCACCCTGCTCCATCGTCTCCATCTTGAGTCCTCTCACTCCGTCTTCCTAGATTCCTCCCCACCTACCCTTCCTTTTCATCCAATGATAGGTTACACCTTATCCTGGACCCACCTTGCTGCATAATGACATCATCCTACATCTCTACAGAGCTGTGCTTGATGAATTCTGTTATCTCGACACTTCCATAAATATCCAGCTGATGTGTGTTCAGACACTGTCCCAGGACTACAATTATCTTCCATAGACTGGACGCTTCCATGTTACCCTCCTCTCTGCCCAAAGCAGACCCCTCAGGGAAGCCCTACCTCTCCTTAGAACCTCAAACACAAATCCTGTCTCCTCCAAGAAAGCTGCCTACATTGTTCTAAGAGGCATTCAGGCCGTCTTCCTGCAAGCTTCATTAACAATAGCTGTTTCATAAATACTAGCTTCCCGGTATTTACTGCCTGCCTGCTGAAGGAAATGGACTTGTAGAATCTCCTCCTAGCATTACCATGCATCTGCCCTCTGCATGCTTTACTGTCTCCTCGGGTTCCTGTGTGGAGGACAGTGCAACCTGCCAGGAGAGTGAAGGCCTACAACTAGCCACAGGGCCACCTTCCAGCAGGGCAGTCAGAGCTCTGTCTGCATATTGGTTTGACCAATTGGAACGTGGACTATAAATCAGACGGTAAGATCTATAACTGAATTTCCTGATGTTGATTATTATGCTAGAGCAGTGAAAGAGAGTGTCCTTAGTCTTGTAAGCACACAAGACAAGGATAAGGAGACAGTGACATTAGTGTTTTCCCTAAGGCCTTCGAACCTTACTGAAGTTTCTCTCTCTTCCTGCTCCAGTGTAGCTGACCAATCCTGCTGTGCTCTTAATTCCAACTCATCTGTCTCCTCTTCCTCCATGTTTCTCCAGCAGACACTGGGTCCAGGATTTCGAAATTCCCACCGTGAGGCTCACAGTTATTGTCTCTGCCTGCCCTACACCCTCCACTGTGCCCTCTATCCTGCAGATAGCTGTCAGGACGACCTTTCTAGTATGAAGACCAAAAGCAGCCACTGTGCAAATACACCAGATGTCATGATAGCCGAAGTTTTAAAGCATCCTAAGTTGAAACTGAAGAAAGTGCAAAAACTCTATTTGGTGGCTTCTTTGGAGAATCAAGCCTGGCCCTTGTGGGCCCCCTCGCTTGCATGGTAACAGCTGGGTAGAGTGGTGACTGTTCCACAGAGAGTCAGCCACATCCTCTGTTCACTCCATGACTTAGACACCTCCGCTCTGTTACGTTTTGGTCAGACCCTGCAGACATTTGCCTTTGCAACCCCATCCACAAAAGCTTTGAAGAGCTATGCTGTAGGATGTCATATAGGAGAAGGCGGGTACAAGATAGAACGAGGCCTGTCATTGGACGAGAAGGAAGGATGGGTGGGAGAAAAGTTTTAGAGAGGGGAGGAGACCAGAGGGAGGAGGAAGAAGCAGCGGAGAGAACATGGAGGCTGATGTTAAGATTCACCTCTGCACATTTACAGGTTGTTATGAATATTCTTAAGGGATGATGTGTACAGGGTTTTGTATGTTTAGGTGGGCAATTATATCTTATCAATCGAATAGAGGTTATTGTGTTGTGTGTTCTTTCCTATGGCGATTTAAGTTTAAGAGAGTTTGTGGTGGTGGAGACACTGGGCCGCCACAGGATTGAGATGTGTATACGTTTGGCATGGTGATTATCCAAGAATAAAATCCCAACCTGCCTTGGGAACTAGATGGGTAGAGAGATTGTCGCCAGGCTCAGAGAGAAGCCATCGGCAGTGTGATATGGGATGGGGCAGAGCAGCTGAGAGGCTTTGCTGACTGAGGTGAAGATATCTAACAGATGTCTCGGGGCACTGCGGTGCCAGACCTAGTGTGTGATAAAAGTCAGCAATTTTTAAAACAATTTTACAGCAACACTGTGCAATCTTTTAAGCCCATTAAATGAGATTTGAAGCATGTAGATCAATACTGTCAACTCAAACTTTCTCCAATTGAAACTATGCCACTCTCAGAACCATGACTCCCCATCTCCCCTGACCTTGGCAACCATCGTTCTACTTAGAACCATCGTTCTAAGTGGGATCATGTGACATGTGTCCAGAGACTGGCTGGCTTTTGCTTAACAAAAGGTCCTTAACATCCTCAAGAACACGACAGCGTGTGACATGCTGTCCTTCGAGTGCTGGACAGTATCCCTTGGTATGTGTGCAGCGTATCTTCTCTCTCCTCTTATCCATGAACTCTGAAATTATTTCCAGTGTCTTGGCCATTGGAATATCATTGCTATGAGCACAAGTGGAACTCTCCTAAACATGGTGGCTCCTGTTCTTTTTAGACAACTGCCCACATGGGAGACTGCTACTTTGTAAACTGTTTTCTGGATTTTATTCTTGGATAATCACCAGCTTAAGAGACTTGAGGTAAAAGATTCACATTTCTTGTTTTTTAGAAATGCTGGGCACCCTTTCACGGAGCTGTTACTCTCCTCATCTTCTCTTCTCTGGAGAAATGTCCCACCCTGGAGGGGGTGTTTTGTTTTGCTCTGTTTTCGAGAATTTCAGGGTTTTCTTCTGTGTTTTGAATGTTAACTCTATGATTCATAGTTTACAAATGCTGACCTCCTTCTGTGGGCTGAGTATAAACTTACAGTGCAAAGGCATTTAGTGTAACACAGAGGCACTTCTCTGTGCCTGCTTTGTGATTCTTGTACTCTAGCAGCCTCACCTAACAGTTACTAAGACCACTGTTATGGAAGCACCACCCTGGGCTTTCTCCTGGGAGTGCGTCTTACAGTCCAGTCTTTGAGCCATTTGAGTTTTTTGTTTGTTTGTTTTGTTTTGTTTTTTTAAGATTTATTTATTTTATGTGAGTACACTGTAGCTGTCCTCAGACACACCAGAAGAGGGCGCCAGATTCCATTACAGATGGTTGTGAGCCACCATGTGGGTGCTGGGAATTGAACTCAGGATCTGTGGAAGAGCAGCCAGTGCTCTTAACCACTGAGCCATCTCTCCAGCCCTTGAGTTAATTTTTATTACTAGTGTAATGATCCAGGTTCATCCTTCTGCACGAGTGTATTGATTTCCCGCCTGCATTTGGAGAGCGTCCTTCCTCCAGGGTTTCCTTTAGGAAGATTTAGTGACCTTCTTGCGGATCACTTGACAGGACATGTGACTTTACCCCAGTTTCTTACCTTGTCCGGTCAGTCTAACCGTCTAACTTTATGTCAACACTACAGTTTTCATTAACGTAGCTCCGTAATGTGTTTTTAGGTTTTCAGCTTTATTGTTCTTCCAAAACAGAGTGTTTTGATTATTCAGATTTCCATGTATCAGTTGACTGTGAATTTTAGAATTTTCTGTGTTTATAAATATATAATATAAATATAAAATGCCATCAGGACTAAAAATACAATTAAAAAATTTTAAATTAGTTTAATTATTTTAATTATTAAAACAATATCATTCTTAACAAAATAATATATTAATAGTTATATTATTAATAAATAATTTGGAATTATTTAAATTAATTATTATTAGAATATAAAAATGGAATTCTCTTTTAAGAATTGCAATTGTGTATGTGGATTGCTTTGGGTGGTGTGAACATTTTAATAATGTTCAGTCTTTGAACACATGAAGGAGATGTCTTTCCTTTAATTTGTGTCTCTTTCGCTCCTTTCTATAGGTTGATGTCATTATGCAGGTGAAGGCAGACAAGATAAAACGAAGCCTGTCACTGGACGAGAAGGAAGGAAGGCAGAAACAGAGGCTTTAGGAGGAGAGGGAGATGCAGGTGAGAAGGAGCGAGGAGAATCAAGATGGAGACGAAGGATGACCCAGACATGGGTGGTCTTGAATCTAGGTGGGAGGTTTATATCCTTATCAATTGGTTGTGAGTTTATTGTGTGTATGTTTGTGCATTGAGAATTTGACATATAAATCTGGTTGTTGGGTTGCAGTTTACTGAGTCATGATTTCACTGGGTTGTTGGGAGTGTGAGCAGAGCCCACGGCAGGGAGCCATGATAGGCCAGTCCACGCTGGGCTTGTAGAGCCCTCGGGTAGCTGGAACCAGAGAGTTTGCGGCTAGCAGAGAGCCGCCAGGAGAGATACTAACCGGAGATAAATTATGGTGAGTGGCCCCTCGGGTGCCAGAACTAACACTAGAGACCAGAGTGGCAAGGTGCCACACTGGAACATCTTGGGGACTGCCTGGATCAGAATGCACTTGGGGCAGCTTGGAGTCCCTGAGATGGATCAGCTCTGGTTCCTATGGCTCGATGGAGCCGGAACTAGCAAGAGCAGGACCACCCAGGTCAGAGGGAGCTCGGGAGAGAAGCTCGGAGCGGTGCATGGGGAACCAGTGTCGCTGTTGCTTTTTTACTGCAACGCCTTTCGTCGATGTTCTACAGTTCTCCATGTGGAAGTATTTCCTCCTCTTGGATGAGGATAGTTCTGAGCACCTTTTTACTGTTGCACCATTATTTCTCTGACTGTTTTCTTCCTCTCCTTTTGAATATGTTTTGTATGTGTGTAAGAAACAACCAATTTTGCATTAAAATATCCTTTTATTACTATTAATTTCTTCCTGTTTTCTTACTCTTTTTTTAAAGTGTTTCCATCATGAAAAGGTGTGGAATTCTGTCAAATGCCTTTTCTATGTTCATGGAGATGATCGTACAATTTCCACTCTTCTTCCCATTTGTCATGGCTAATCTTGGTTGTCACCTTGATTACATCTAGAATCAACTAAGGGCCAAGCAGCCAGGAATGTTTGTGAAGGAGTTACTTGATTGGATCATTCGAGGTGAGAAGATCCACCCTAAATGCGGCCATGGTGTCGGGACAACACTCTCCTCAAACAAGTTAAAGTGTTCCTCTCAGCCTGAGCTTAAGAAGGAACGGTGCGAATTCTCTCTGTTTTTGTGTGTTCAGATTCTCCATTTCCCTAAGATTCAGTCCTGCGGTGGGATGTGGTTTTAGACAACTGTCCATTTCTTCTAGTTTGTTCAATTTGTTGCCATATAGTTACATATAGAAATCTTTTAGCCCGGGTGGTGGTGGCATATGTCTTTAATGTCAGCATTGGTGAGGCAGAGGCAGTTGGATCTCTGTGAGTTTGAGGCCAACCTCGTTTATAGAGTTCAGCATGACGGCCAATACTCTACAGAGAAACCTAGTCTCAGAAACAAAACAAAACCAAACCGTTTATAATCTTAATTCGCAATACCCACTGTAGTGCATTTCCTATTTTATTTGTATTTTAACTAAAAGTTTGTCAGTATTCTTAATGCTTAAAAAAGCTGGAATTCTTTGTATGGCACACCACAGGTCATGCTCTCTCCTTTATGTCATTTAACTCTGCTTTGCCGTATTTGGCTGCCATCTTATTCACCTGCAGGAGCCCACTATGACTACAGGTTTGTCCTGCTGAACTGAATTGAGGACAGAAAGGGGCTGCCCTCCACATGGTGCTCCAGGGCGGCTTCCAATGCTAACCATACTGCTACTGCTGGCTGTATGGTTCAAGAAAACATTAACGCTTAGCCTTGACCTCTCCGGAACACTGCAGATGCAGTGTGGAGCATGACGAGAACTCAGCCGTACCTTGCCTTCAGGATCCACCAAGAGAAGATGCTTGGCCTGGCCGCCTTGCAGTCCGCTCAGTACAAACTGGCCGGGAGATGTTACACTCTCTCGAACCAAAAAGTCCCCATCCTTCACCAAAAGTCTCTCCGCTTCCCCCCTGCTCAGCCTGCCGTGGAAGCATTCCTCACTCCACAGTTGCTGCTTAATGTGTGGCAAAGCGTGTGAGCTCCCAGGCTTGGCGGTGGCTCCTGGCTGCACGGTCTCTGGTGCTTCTGGAGTCAAAACACAAAGGAGAGATCACAAAGTTATCACCTCAGCAGTCCGTCCGTTCTTCCTTCTGTGGTCTAGGATCTATATAAACAACTCCAGGGACCGAATGTCCCGGCAGGCTCTGAGAGCTGAATGTGTACATCACCTTTACCTTCTGTCACTAGGAAAGGGTACCAGGTATTTCACTTAGTCCATGAGCGTTGAGGATTGGTTCTAATGCTTTGAATTAATCCTGCCCCCAAATCCAGAATCTGCATGTCCAAACACTGAAGGTCCTTGTCCCCAATTGGTTTTTGATTGATCAATAAAAAACCAACAGCCAATGGCTGGACAGGTAGACTGAGGCAAGAGATTGAGATTTGCGTGGGCTAGGAACCCAGAGAGAAGAAGAAGACAGAATCCCCATGATGGGGGAGAAGAAAGACCTAAAGACCCACTGACATGTGAGGGTCAGTTCCCCAATTGGGCCTGGGGTAGCAGAGATGAAATCTAAATTTTAACACAGGAGTACGGAAGCGGGTGTCTGCTAGCAGCGGGAGGTTTAGTTGTGCCTAACTATTAAGGTACTCACCATGGTGTATTAAAATTAACTGGTGTGTGTGTGTCTGTGTCTGTGTCTGTGTCTGTGTGTGTGTGTGTGTGTGTGTGGTGTGTCTGTGTCTGTGTGTGTGTGTGTGTGTGTGTGTGTGTGTTATTCAGAATCCAGAGGGCTCTAGCAGGTGTCTGGGAGGTCGGGAGCAAAGCAGTTAGTAAATTCGCTGCTACACACGAGAACTGCTCCTACAAAAGGAAAGGCGCTGCTTATTAAAAGGGGGAACCACTTATGCTGAACCTGGATCAGACAGAACTTCTACATTGTTCCCCCTCTCACTTTTTTATTGATTCTGAATTTCACATCGTGCACCCCAATCCGACTCATCTCCACATCCTTTCCTAACCACACTCCACTCTTGCAACCTCCCCCAAAAGAAAATTTTAAAATGTTTAAATTTTAAAAAAATCAAGCAAACCAACAAACAAAACCATGGAAGGTTCAGTGTGTCACAGTGTATCACAAAGTATACACCCTTTCGTCCAAACATCTCTACTTGCAAATGTTCATTGCAATGAGTCCTTGGGCTGGCTCAAGGCCACCGGCTTCTGCTGCACTATCAACACTAGACCCTCACTGGGACTCTTTCTAAACTCTTTTCAAAACCACAACTGAAATTTTGAATTATGCCCACATTTTTTTTTAACATTTAGCTTTTTATTTTTATGTGAGTTCATAAGCTGCTAAGTTTATAAATTTAGCGCACCTAGACATTCTCCTTGGCAAACGTTTTAGCCTGGCATTCCTACCAAACTGCCAGGCTGTGGTTCGTATCGTTCACCTGTCTGAACTACACACGTGGTGAGACAAAAGCAAGCGCAGTGTCAGCGGGGCTCAGCCTACATGGCTTCCCCGGCTCCCAGGAAAGCACCGTCCTGAGCCAGGAGCACTGAGAAGGAGAACACGGCCTGTCAGTGAACGCAGCACGCACTATGGTAGCTGCTCCCATTCATTATGGCAGCCACTTGTGGGAGGCTTCAGATAATTCATGCTATTTTATTTTCAAAATTAAACAGGCCCCCCAAAGTGGATTTTTAGGAAGGCTAGATCACTTATTTAAAGCCACACTGCTAATGCTGTAGAGCTGAGATCTGAAACAAGGACCATCTGACTCCAAAGCTTGGCCTTTTTAGTCAACAAACTCCAAGGCACTGGCAAGGGGTGTAAAAATGTTTCCATTTTCCAAACTGTCTGGCTGCCCACAAAGACCTCTGGAGGTAGCAATGCATCTAGACATACCACACCTGTAACCCGACACTTAGGAGGCTGAAGCAGGAGGATTGCTGAGAGTTTTATTTAGCATGTGACACAGCAAATTTAAGGCAAGCCTATACACGCCAATGAGACTTCCTCAAAGCAAAAGAATGAAAGATGGAAGGAAGGAGGAAGAAGGGAGGGAGGGAGGGAAGGGAAGGGAAGGAAGGAAGGAAGGAAGGAAGGGGGAAAGAGGAAAAGAAAAATGGTGCAGAGGTGGAGAGCACTTGCTGCTCCTGCAGAGGTCCCTGAATTCAGTTTCTGACCCACAAGTGGGCCCATAACCACCTTAACTCTAGTTCCGAGGGATCTGGCTCCCTCTTCTGGCCATCATGAGCACTACATGAATGTGGTGTGCCTACATGCAGGCAAAACACTCGTTCAAAGTTGAAGTAAATAAACCTTTTTAAAATCCACCAAAAATAGTTCACTGTATCAAGTTTGTGACTGAACTTTTTTTAAAATCATATGTTTAATGGTAAATTAACAAAAAGTAAAAGAAAGAAAAGAAAAGAAAAAACACCGTAAGAAAGCAGCATTGTGTTTTGAATTGCAAAGGGTCTTTTGCACCGAAAGCATTCCTCATTCATTAACACAGCGGAGTACTTGCAGCCCTTACGGATGGCCTCACCAGGAGAGATGCACTGGACTCAAACTGTGCGACTTGTATCCCACCACGCTGTGAGGTCATCGGTGTAGGCATATGGATAACCCAATTCCCACGTCAGTACGCTGGAGCCCTGCCCTACTTAAGAATGCCTACTTGACATAAAAATGTCATATGACAATTGTAGCTAGCAGCACAACCATATCTTGTAAAAAGAAAATCTAAAGCTAATGACTGGAAAGAATGTTCCTCCACAAATCATTGCCTCCCGGTGGTTGCCAGAAAAGGCCTGAGGAAACGTGTCCAGATGTTGACTAATACTTGCACTTGGCCTTGGTGCTGCCTGTTCTTGGAGCTGTGGAAGACTTCTAATGAGCAGTCCCACGTGTGTTTGTGTCAGGGACAGGCTCTGCACGAGCGTGAGGCAATGCACGCAGTCATGTGAGGATGCAGGAGGTTTAGTGTGGTGTGTGCTTTTGGTTTGTCTTAACTTATGGGTGGCTTTTAGACAAGGACAAAACGATAGAAAAACAGACATCTCATCTTGAAGAGTCAACGGCTCATGGGCCAGCCTCGGGGATGCAGACGCTGTTTCTATCCTAAGTTCCCAGGTTGGAACAAGGACAAGACACAGTGCTGAGCAATGTCGACTGTCCCCTTAGCGTCAAATTCTGTTAGAAGGAAAACCAAAACGTGACAGGCTTTCCAACTCATTTAACTTTGAAGGTTATATTGCTAATTTGGGAAACAAAAAGAAAAAGCCAACTCTGGTCTCATCACCCACCCTGGCTGCTCAGCACTGGGGCGCATTACTCTGTCCCCTGCTCCTCGGTGGTAGCTGACACTAAAGGGGAGCTGTGTGCTCACAGCGGGCCCCTCTGTGAGACAGAAGATGGCGTGCCAGGACAGGGCAGGGGCAGGGAGAGATGGGCAGAGGGGTAGATGCTCAGTGGTTCGCCAGCATTTGGATGGCAATCACAGGGAACTATTAACATCTACAGTGTGGGGCACAGCCTTAGAATTTGGAAGGATTTAATGTCTCAGCGACCCCCATTCTTTGTTATTTGCATTCTATGAGCATCTACATTACTTTCAAGTTTTGAAAATGCCCTATAGAATAAAACACATGCAGATGTCAGGGCAGTGCCATAACTAAGGATACAGGAAGCTTGCAAATTTTGAGGAGATTGTCAAGCTCAACCTCTTCCCCTCGGCTTGTGACTCCTATCCTGTTGCAGGGGACAGAGAGGAGGCTCCGTTCTGACATTTGTAGACATTGTGCTTCAGAAGGTTGCTGTAGACACTGCGTTAGTTGAAAATAAACCTTCACTCCTACAGGCCACACAGGGTCGACAAGCCTCAGGCTGCAACAGTCTCCTCAGTTAACGAACAGCCTTATTTTGTATGTTTTGGACTAAAGATACAGGGTATAGCATATTTTGTGAAGTCACAGCCAACGGCACTGTAATTCACACTTGATTAATGGTTTTATTAACCTGTCTTTTCTCATGAGGAAACCTCACAGTTTTCTTGCACTTAAAAACACCACACAGCAGCTCAGCACCAATGCTCGGGACTATTTGAAACCGTGAATGCACTATAAAATCACACAGAATGTGAAAACTCGAGGTGCACTAAATGCACCACAAAAGGGCATGAAGTTGGTTGGTTGCTCTTCACTCTATGAAGACTACGTAGACAAGGCTCTCCCCAAATTCTCTGTGTAGCCCAGTGAGGTCTTAAGCTGTTGTGTCCCCCTGGCTCAGCCTCCCAAGGGTTGGGACCACAGGTAAGGACCACTACACTCGGTTTGAATGAATGCCTAAAGCATTAACGTCAACAGGAGGGAGACTCTTCCCTGCTGCCGCCCGCCACCCGTGAGAAGACGGATAGCCTTAGCTCCATGAATGTCGCCAAATCACAACCAAAGCACTGTGGGTATTGATGTGAGGGACACAACCAAGTACCACTGAACAAGCTATGTCTCAGTTGTGAAACCTGTAAATACTGAGAGCGGACAGAAGGTTAAACAACAGGATCTCCTTGTATTCCTGAAAGTACAAGTACTCCTCCATAAGGTACCTGAAAATTTGTTAGAAAATTATGACCCAAAAAAATGTCAAGTAGAGATGAAAAGTTAAAAGAGTACCCTAAAGTCAGGCCTGGCTACTGCACAAGCCTTCAGTCCCAGCACTCAGGAGGCAGAGGCAGATGGATCTCTGAGTTTAAGGCCAGCCTGGTCTACAGAGTGAGATCATGGATGATTGATGATGATATGATGATGATGATGATGATGATGATGATGATGATGATGATACCAAGAGAAAAGTTATTTGTAATATAATGGAAGATTGTGTGCCTGTTGAAAAAGTTACAAAGCTATGTCAATTAAGTATTTGGCAGTAAGTACAGTAGCATAGGACAGAGGGCTGGCCCAGTAGGGGAAGTGTAACGAGGAACCCAGAAATAGATGCACGTACGTGAGCTCAGTATATCAGAGTGGTGTTAGGGGAGAAAGATAACCCAATCAGCAGTGTTTGGAAAGCTGACCCACACAAAATCAGGCCAGAGTCACTATCTCATACAATGTATGAAGGGCCAAGAGGTGATAAAATTATACAGCCTATAAAAGAAAATGCAGCAGAAGCCAGACAAAAAGAAAAGCTAATCAAAGGGTCGTTATGATAGAAACATGGTAGAGATAAAAATAGAGATTAATCACATAGAGAAAAACAAAAAAACCAAATGCTTTAGCAAGATCAATAAAATTAATAAACCTAACAAAGGCATACTTGAATAATAAGAAACAGCCCAAGAGGATACATTATTACCAGGGATCCACAGGACAATGAGGTAACAAGAAAAGGACTGTTCTGTACCAAGCTATTGGAGGAGTCACACTGCCAAGGAATGTGCACGCCTCGATTTTGGCTCCTGAAACAAATTTCAAACTCTCATGCGCATATCAATGTGAAACAGGCTGAAAAGAGGGACGACTCCAGAGGGGCACACCCTCAGCGTCTGGTCTAGGCGAACACACGGGGGTGGGTGGCAGGAGGCACAGCAAAGCCCACAGACCCTAATGGACGAGAGCCAGCTCAGAAAGCTGAGCCAGGGTTGAAGCAAGCAGTGTCGTCTCCGGCTCAGAAAGCCTTCAGAGGTCCAGTGACTGACACCCCTTTGTGAATGTGGGTTCTCAGCACAGCTGCGTCCCTAGTATTCCACGCCACCATCCGGTTTGAGTGCAGAGAGGAAGGCAGATTGGTGGGTGATATGGACACCCATTGGATGCTGTGTGCCATACTGTATAGGGTGCCACTTAGATGTTAGGGAGTTAGAAGGAACACAGCAGGCCCTGGCAGTTGTCAACAGGCAATGCCCCTCTGCCACCACCACACTCCAAGACCCCTAAGCTTTCTCTAGGCACCCAGATACAGCAACTTCCAGCTTTCCTTACAGGGAGGTGGCCACGTGTCTGGTTCTGCAGTTGCAAGTGAATAACTGAGCGATGTCTTCCAGTGAAAAGAAATGATAATCTGCCACTTTGGGGGACACCCATTAAAGGAAAGTTCACGCACTGATCTGGCCTTTCCTGTCACTGGCTGAGCACAGATGAGGACACCTGGAACCAGACAGGGATGACAGGTGTCACATACGACAAGTCTGCCTCGTCTCGGTCCTGTGTCACCAGCGTGAACGAGAAAGTAGAAGTAGCTAAGCCAGTCTGTCTCACGCTCCAGTGTCTGGGCGCTAGAGAGCCCCTCTGCTGCTGTCAGTAAAAACAATAGGGCTTCCTCAGAGCACCTCATGTATGCAGTGCGCTGGGATACACCAAGGCTCCCTGCTGGCCACAACTCTGGGCTTCTGTGTGTTTGTCTGTCTTTCCTCAGTGGATCAGTAAGGAAATTTGGATAAAGGAAGCAAAGTCTGGACGAAAGAGATTAAAGGATCTTTAAGGAAGGGGGGGAAGGAGGAACAATTACAAAGAGGAGGCTGAAGATCTACTTACGGCATTTTACATTTAAAAAAGTAGAAAAATGACCAATAAGTAGAAAAAACGACCACTGCTCTGTCTCATAAGATTTTCTTGGGCTGCTGGAGAGATGGCTCAGTGGTTAAGAGCACTGGCGGATCTTCCAGAGACCCAGGTTCAATTCCCAGCATCCACATGGCAGCTCACACCTCTCTGTAACTCCAGTTCAGAGGCCCCAACACCCTCACACAGACGTCCATGCATGCAAAACGCCAATGTACGTGAAATAAATAACAATAATAAATGCATTTGGACTGGGATTTGATTTTTGGATGGAGGAATGGCAAGTGGACGTTAACCTCAAGGGGGTGCCGGAAAGCCAGAAAGGAGGCTGTGCACATTGAATCCCAGTAGGAAACAAAGGTTGGGAGAGCATCAGGAAAAGTGCTGATGTCAGCGCAGAAGAAGGGGAAGGGTAAAGACAGAAGCACTGTGGTTAGGACAAGGCAGCCTCGTCTGAACTCTGAGCAGGGATTCACTTTGCTATGTTTAACGTTCCCACTTCCTACGATTTGTCTATAAGCAGAAGTCTTAAGTCTACTAAGTTACCTTGGAAGCCATCTCTACAGCAAATATTGCCTTATCCACACAGGGCATTTCCCACTGGACGGCCTCAGGAACTTACTTCAGCAATGTGAAATGAATGTCCCGGCACCGTCTCACAACATTCTCTGTGCCAGACAGAGGTGCACTTCCTTCAAGGAAGAGCTGACTGCCTCCCGCTTCACAGCTCTGCCCCTGCCCAGCAGTCAGCCTCTAGATGGCTTACCGTCGGTGGCCCACATACGGACAGACTCTTGCACCCGGTGTAGGACAATGCTGGCAGAACACACAGGCTCTGTGAGGAGTTGGCCAAAGCCCTCACAGGCCTGAGGTGTGTTCACTGCCTCCTCCACCCAAGCATACGCTCTTCCTGTGCATCTGGATGGTGGTGCCCACAGAGACCTGATAGGCCTAGCTCCACCTTATGTGCACTTCCAGAGATCAAGCCTGGTTGGACTGAGGGTGACGAGTTACTCCTCTACCAAAAGTCAGACAACCTGTCTGACACCGCTGGCTGTGAGAGCTGGCTTCACCTAGAGAGTTAAGGTTCTGTTGATGGCCACACCCAACAAAATCCCCTTCGAAACCTCTCAGCTCCCAGCTGCCCTAACTGAAAAGCTCGTGTTTGGCAAATCCACAGAAGCCTCCTGGGCAGTGACCAGAGCTCCTCACGGGCAGCTTCCCTGGAGTAAGTCAGGGCTGGCACCACACGTACTCTGAGCACAGTATCTTGTGAAGAACACTGTTTGTTTTTCAAATGATTAAAGGCTTTGGGCTTCTTTAGATTTATCGATCTGTTCCTACTTATACATTCACCCCCAAGCAAGTCAACCAAAACACCATTGCTCACCCCGTTGTTTCTGACCCACAGTTGAAGTGTATGGTTGGAGAACAGAGCATTCATTTCAGGGCTGTATCACCAGGGGGCTGAGGAGATTACCGTGAGCAATGCCATTAAGCACAATAGACATAGTGGCCATTGTTCCTCTTGCAAAGAAACAAATTCGGGCTTATCAGTTGCCTTTGAGAGCCCTTCCTTGATCAAAAAGCACACATCGGAGACTCAGTAGCAATGGAGGGAAATTCAGTGTTGAAAGAATTATGTAGAAACCATGTACTGAATCGCTAAAATACAAACATAACATGTCCACAAATATCTGGTCCATTGTTCTAGCGGTTAACGGTCAACAGGTCAAGAAACTAACAGGTAAAGGCACTTACTTGCCTGCAAGTTTCACATCCAAGTGGAACAGCCAGACACACAGGGTGGATAGAGAGAGCCCACTCCTGCAGTCTGTCCTGAATGTCCTCGTATTTATCCATGTGTATGAACACACAAAGATAAACAAATAAATGTAACACCCCGCCAAACAAAACAAGTTAGAAAGAAAGAGAAAGAAAGAGAAAGAAATCATTGTAACCCGAAAGATGAAGCTGGGAGAAGGTTTTTAAATGACAGACGTTGCCTGTCCATAGTGGTCCACCAAAGACATGGTGAAGTCTTAATGACCTAATTTGGTAAAACGGCCTCTTAGATATAATCAAATTAAGGATCTTGCACAACCACTTCATCCCACTCAAAGTGCAATGACTTGTCCAGCCACAGGAGGTAGAGGGTGTGAGACCGATACAGCTATTGGGGAGCCTGTAAACCAAGCATTGTTGGCAGTCACCAATTAGCCACAGAAACGAAGGCACCAGGGCATGCTCGGGGAATGGAGAGGAGTCGGTGCTGCCCACACCTTGACTAGGTCATTCAACCTTCATCACTGGGAGGATTAGGAGCTGTTCTCAGACGCAATGTGCCGATGATTGGTAGTGGCTTGTTGCCACAGAACCAGGAGATGAATACAGGTAGCAGGAAGGCACTTACTTCCAAGGTGCCATGGGCTCCCTTGTGGCACAGTTGAGCTTTGATTTCCAGCACAGCCGCGCATATTCTGTGTATTGACATAGCAGGGGTCATCAAAGAGATCCACTCGCCAGAAGTGCCTCAGCGATGCAGCGTCACTCTGCATCGCTCTCTCGTGGGGAATACCTGGAGTGGTTAGCAGTGAGCAGGGCATTATATTTTTACCAGGTAAATCATGGCTGAGTTGAAGAGCAACAGGAAGCTGTGTGTCACGCATACCCATCCCAAACAAGGACTGAGCACTGACACTTAGGCCTTTGAGGAAAAACCACCCTCTCCCTGGTTTCTGTCCCCTCTCTGCAGTATTCCTTTTGCCAGCTGTGCCACTGACAAGAACAGACAGGAGGGGTACGTAGAAAAACCCGAAAGAAATGACCAGTGAAAGCAGGGACCTGTGGAGCAAACAGTGCCAGCCAGGGGTGATAGACAGTCCAGGAGGAAAGGAAATCTATCATACCGAATGTGAACTCTATCACTAGCCCCCTTTTAAAGACTTGTTACTTAGAACAGTCTTACTTCCTTTGTACCAAATTACCTTAGAAGTAAATGAATGAATGAAGCAGTACAGTTCTGCGATGTCTATCCCTGCCTGTCAACTCCAGTACATCTGGAATGAACTGCAATTCACAAGTGGAGGGCACGCCTGTGATCCAGAACGTGAGGCTAGAAGACACAGGCTTCTGATCCTGGATCTTGACATGGGATGACACATGGTTTTGATCTGGATCTTGAGGCATAGTAGCCATGAAAAGCTTAGGCCCAGGCAAGGTGATCCACACCTTTAGTCCCAGGAGACAGAAGCAAGCAGAACTCTGAGTTCAAGGCCAGCCTGGGACAGAGCAAGTTCCAAGTAAAGAAAAGCTTAGGTCCAGGCATGGTGGTGCACACCTTTAATCTGGGCCATACCTCCTGCTGGAGGCCTACAGAAGGACAGTGGAAAGAGAGAGGGCTCATTCTTCTTTGTCCGCCTGCACTTACTTGCCAGCACATCTGTTGGAACCTACCTACTTCTTCAGGATTCCAGCTTCTACCGAAGACCAGCTAAGACGCCAGGCCTCCTGGGACTGAGCAACTGCGAGATGGTTGGACTTCTCACTCACAGCTGCCCATGGTGGGTTAGTTGGACTATGACTGTAAATCATTTCAGTATTTTCCCTTAATCTATAGACAATCCGTAAGCTCCATGGCTCTACAGAAACCTACCTAAGATAAGCTCCTAAGGATAGAGTCTAGCTCTTTTCTCCTCTTCCTGCCAAACTCAGCCTTGCACTGATTGCTGGTGTTTAACTGTATCTGGTGGAGTGACCTCTACTCCCACATCAGTTCCTTCCTCTCCTCTCAGCCAGTTCCCTCCTACGCCATCTCAGGCTACACACACTGGCCAAATGCTCTTTTGGACCGGAAAAGCCAATCATATTTATCAGAGATTTAAAAAACCATACTCTGCAGAACTGAGAGCCCTTCTCCGTCAACCCGGATCTACTTCCACAGTCTCTGCCGGAGGTCGCACTGGCCTTCTGATTGCCACTTAAACCTCAGGTGTCAATCCATACCTCTCTTTCCTCAGGATTAGAGGGCTCTCTGCCTTCTGGGAAGCTTGTGCTTTTGCTCTGAAGGCCATTCTGTGAGAGTAATTACCCTCTCGTCCTTACCTGCTTGCGGTCTCACTAATCTCGGCTGTCTTACTAATCTCGGCCGCACGTTCCACAAAAGCAAGGGTAGCATCCACCTCACTCACAGCTGCAAAGCATCACACAGCTGGCACTTGACTGTCATTGCATGCATGGGTATTAGCACAATCTCTCATCATCTGCTGGCACAAAGGACTCCACATCATCCAAATGGCTGTGTCCTAAGGATGCCAGAATGGTGTGTGTGTGTGTGTGTGTGTGTGTGTGTGTGTGTGTGTGTGTGTAAACATTTATAAACTTCAGCTGTACATGCTCCAGGATCATCACGAAGTTGTTCCCAAAGCCATGGCTCTTGACTGCCTTACTGTAAAACAACATTCCTCCTTCTGTCACTCAGTCACGCACTCCCTTTAACTGGGTCCCAACAGGACAAGCTCGTACCAGCTTTGGTATGATAGCGAGAGAGAGGCCCGTGGGACAACTCCACTCTTGGCACTTGCTCCTTGTTCCATGTGCTCCTGTCTGTCACCTGCTGCTGTCATCTCACGCAGTGCCAACACTTTGCATGTAGGAAATCTCAAGGGAGAATCCAGTCTCTACAGAAGAAAGGGTTGCCAGGGCACTGTACGTGTGCATTTTGTGGCACGTGACTGTTTGCTTAGTCAAATGGAGTGATGGGCTAGGGGAAGCTGCTTTAAACTTTCAGGAAGAAAAGGTGACTAACAGATCATTGTAACACATTGTAACCGATCGTGGCCTGGATGAGATTTCCCGAAGCAAAGTCATGAGCTGAGAATCAGTAGTGACCTAATCCAACGCGACATCCTCCCATACTCAACATTAGCCTGCTCTGAAATGTAGATGAACATGTCCTTTTATAATAAATGCTGTGCGAGGCCTCACTAGATCTCACCGAGGGAATTGTTGAATACGTGCAGGCTATGTGAGGGGCAGAACAAGTCAGCATGGGAGAGCGCTGCCATTGCAGAGTGATCCAAACAGAACAAGCTCACACCAGGTACATCCTGAACGCGGGAAACTCCCAGGAGGAGGGAATGAGGCAGACAGGATGGAGTCAGTTCCAAGAGGGCTCGATTTCAGAGGCACTTACACTTAGCATTAAGTTCATTTCCAGCCATAGAACGAAGGACTAGTTTAGAGTTTTACACTTGGTCTCAGCCAAAAGACTGAGAAGTAATTAGCTCAAGATTTTAATTGACTGTAAAGAATTTCATAAAAAAATTTCTTTTTGAGACACAGTTTCACTCTGTAGCCCTGGCTGGCTCAAAACTCACTATGTAGTCCAGGCTGGCCTTGAACTCAAAGCTCTCTGCGTCTGGAGTGCTAGGATTTAAGGCAAGTGCCACTGTGGAATTTTAATTCTATCAAAAGAAACTATGCTTTTAGAAAGCTCAAATGCTGTCCTCGCTCACAGATCTTTTCATGCAGTACGTAGAATGGAGAAAATCAGAGATAAACTACAAACAAAGGACCTTCATGTGGCCCTGGTCATATAAAAATAAAATAGTAGGCCACTACGGAAAAAATAGATACGGAAGGCAACCCAATTCGTTCCCCATCTAACCCTGCAGGACTTACCTTCCTAAGAGAACAAACAGTGCTGATAGGCGGGAAGAAGGAAGCTGCTAGCTGGCAACCTACTAGACATATTTCTAACATGACAGTGGAGGCCTCGTGTTTGTCTGCCGCATGGTGCGAGCACTCACAGGGATGAGTACAGAGCTCCCAGGCAGGCAGATGGTGGGAGTTATTGGTGCAGTCAGTTATCTCCCCTGTTTCCTTTGCCAAGCTAGAACACAGGTTATGTCTTAACCAGAGTGGATTCGGTGCCGGTTTCCATACTCATTCATTGCCTAGTCTTTGGAACGGGACCTCTAGACATCCCATTCCCATGTGAGTTTTCATGATGTCAAAGCAGTGCAGAAGCCCAGAGCTACAGCCACAACCTTGGAGATCACATGGGCACAAGAGAGAAGTGTGAGGCCGTTGAACGATACCCAATAGCTTTGTGGGTTCCCTGGGGAGCACGCAGCACAACAGCTGCACGTTCAGTTCCGTGTCTGCCCTGTAAGAGCAGGGGCCTACACGGTCATCTGCCTTAGGAGGAGCTGGGGCAGCAGCTGGGGAGGCACCGTACCCACCGATTGGCCTGCTCCGTCCCATGCAGTTCTTGTACACGCCGCTGCACATGGAGGTCCCGGGCTGCACAAACGACAGATTGCAGGATGTTTATCAAGAGGACATGTTCATAAGAAAACGATAGCTTTCAGGAAAACGGGGCAGGGAACTTCACTCTCCGACATGGGAGACGTCTGACAGGTTGGAAACAGAGTCTGTGTGGGAGAGAATAGAACTCGATGGCCACCCTTTTGGAGTCAGTTGCAAACACGGATCTGAAGGTTAGGGGTGTCAAAAAGGCCATTCACGTCCTGTGTCTTGAGAGTCCCTTCCTGGGCTGCAGAGGTCACATTCCAGCACGCACAGTCTCAGCTAGAAGGCGATGTTTAATTACTTTGCGTGTATGTTTGTGGATGTGTGTGTGTGTGTGTGTGTGTGTGTGTGTGTGTGCACGTGCGCGCACGCACGTGCGTCCACATAAGTATGGAAGCCAGAGGTTAATACTGGGTGTCATTCTTCAGAGGCCATCCACCTGGTATTTGGGTTTCAGTGGAACCAGGGCCTCTCTGAGATAGCTAGGCCAGGCTGGCTGACCAGGGAACCCCAGTTAGCTGTCTCGGACCCTCTCAGAAGCACTGGGAAGATAAACCCACACTACGTCACCTGACTTCGCTTTTAATGTGTGTTCAGGGGACTGAGCTCAGATCCTCAAGCTTGCACAGCAAATACGTTACCAACTGAGCTATCCCAATCACTACCTGCTTTGGGGATGACAAACTAAACCCCTGCTCTGCTGGGTTTGCAGACTCATTTGTTATTCTTGGAAGCCTCAGCCAGTCAGAGGGTGTCGGTCAGCCCCACCTTAACACACATTTTCTCCAGCAACGGAATGAAGATGTGCTGATGCCTTGGGGAAGTGCAGGGCCTGGAGAGATGACGGAGCAATGTATAAAGCACTTGCTGAGCGTGTGTGAAGGTTGGAGTTAGGATCTTCAGAGTCTGGGAACAGCTCTCTGCAGTTGAACTCTGTAATCCCAGTGTATGGGTGGGTGAAATGGGAGGCTGTGGTGGCTGAATGCCCAAAGCTCCCAGAACAGCTAGAGAGAGAGAGAGAGAGAGAGGGAGAGAGAGAGAGAGAGAGAGAGAGAGAGAGAGAGACAGACAGACAGACAGACAGACAGAGACAGACAGAGACAAAGAGACAGAGATCCTGCTCCTGCAAGAACTCACCTTCAGATTGTCCTTTGACCTCTACATGCACACTACAGCATGCACATGCCCACACACAAGGACTGAGGGCCTGAAATCAGTGCCAGTAAGTGGCTTTCAGAATCACTTAGGCAATTAGAACCAGAACTTGATAAGTTTGAGTAAAATCTGAGTGGATAAAAAAGATACTCACATGGCAGAAGGCTAGATATTGGACATAAGTTGATATGGGCTCCAAAATGTAAGAAAGGCAAAGTGAGTGAAAGGTGAGGAGCAGGATAAACATGACTAAGTAGACGGGGGAATCGAGCAGGACACGGTAATGTGCCCTTGTTCCTGCACTCACGGGGCACAGGAAGGCAGATCTCAAGGAGTCCAAGCCACGGCTACATAGTGAGACTCAATGCAATGCAATTTGGTATTAGAGCTTAAGAGACACAGAGTGGTTGAAATAGAAAATGTAGGGGACCGATGTGTCCTCGGGGTAGAGGCTAGACCTAAGCCCAAGAAGAGCCACTGACAATGTTTATGCTGGGGCAAGGTAGGGCTGGAGTCTCGAGGAGGAAATGGAAGAAAATGAGAGAAAGGAACGACAGCTCACTCTTCAAAGGATCAGAAATATGTGGGACTGTGACTCGGTGGATAGAAAGCTTTGCAGACAAGCCTGAGGGTTGTGGTGCAGAGTCTTAGCATCCTTATAAATGCCAGACACTCCCAACAATCCCAGAACACAGGAAGCAGCAAGAGAGAATCCCTCGGGCAAGCTGGGCAGGCAAAGGACCCTGCCTAAGTAAATAGAGAGAAAATGATGGACATCAACCTCTGACCTCCATGTATGAAGGATGGCATGAATGTTCACACACACACACACACACACACTACACAAATATGCAAAAAATCCAACATGGATCATGGTATCCCATGTGATAAAACAAACATAATGAGTCAAATGTTACATATACAAGTGTTCACCGTGGGATTCTACATGTGAGTGTTCAGTGTGGGATTCTACATGTGAGTGTTCAGTGTGGGATTCCACATGTGATTTTCACTGTGGAATTCTACGTGTGAGTGGTCAGTGTGGGATTCTACATGTGATTTTCACTGTGGGATTCTACATGTGAGTGTTCAGTGTGGGATTCTACATGTGATTTTCACTGTGGGAATCCACATGTGATTTTCACTGTGGGAATCCACATGTGAGTGTTCAGTGTGTTCAGTGTGGGATTCTACATGTGATTTTCACTGTGGGATTCTACATGTGATTTTCACTGTGGGATTCTACGTGTGAGTGTTCAGTGTGGGATTCTACATGTGATTTTCACTGTGGGAATCCACATGTGAGTGTTCAGTGTGGGATTCTACATGTGATTTTCACTGTGGGAATCCACATGTGAGTGTTCAGTGTGGGAATCCACATGTGATTTTCACTGTGGGAATCCACATGTGGTTTTCACTGTGGGAATCCACATGTGGTTTTCACTGTGGGAATCCACGTGAGTGCTCACTGTGGGATTCTCTCAACCATACTAACCATGTTGAGATAGAGACCTGGGGCAGAAGTGAAAGGCTCAGGAAGGGGGCACCAAGGTGAAGTAATGTTTGGAAGCCAACAGAAGAGGACTCAGCCAATGGGCACCAGCTCTAAAGATGGGCGAAGATTACTAAAGGGAGAAATCTGCTTAGCAAGGAAGTCCCTAGTGGCCTATATAAAAGTCATTTACATCAGGTTGCCAAGCAGAGTTAGGGTCTCAAAGTGTGTGAGAGACAGGATGAAGACAATGATCCTTAGAAGTGGAACAAAAAAAGTGAGGTGGTGTTGGTGGGTTGCAGCAGCCAAAGCTTGTCCATGGTCAGAAGAGAAAGAAGCGATGGCGTGATTCTGGACAGAACAAGGCCACGGGGCTGGCAGGAGAGGAGCGTCAGGGCACAAGGGAGGATTATGTGCAGATGCAGTGACTCAGGAAGAGAGCGAGAGCCCAGGAAGACTGGGGAAGGTGGGAGGGTAAGTCTGACAATGGTGCATTGGGTGGTTTTAATTTTCCCAGTGAAGACAGATATGATGTCATCTTGGGAGTGTGGATAGGGTACTGAGAATAAAAATGACCCAGTGTAGAGCATGATTTACCCCACTTTTGAAGAACATGGCACTTTCACATTTGGAAATCCTCAAATCGAGGGCTCTAGTGGTAAGAACAGAATCCCGCCTCTGGCCCCAGTAGCAATAAAACAGTCCTTACCAAATAGCACAACTTCTCACACCGGATAGGGCAGTAAGCCATTGGATCTGCTTGAACCTGGATCCGCACATCTGAAATGCCGCCTGCAGGGGGCTGCTTCCCTGGGATGGAGTTGTAATAGTCGTGGCCTCTGTCTTCAGAGGTGCCATCAACAAGGACCTCCTCCCTGTAAGGGGAAAAGAGAAGCCGCAGGAGGCTGTGTAAGCCAAACAAATCATCCTGAAAAACTGCAGTTGTGTTTCCAGTTTACTGCTGTGCGTAAGCCACGTCAGACATCTGGACTGCCACACTGAAGGGTTTAGGAATCGGACAAAGCCAGCGCAGCAGACCGTCCAGGGCGAGTTAGCGGTGGTAGTAATGACCCGAGTGAAAGGCTGTTTTACCTCAACATCATAAAGACCCAAAGCCTTCATTACCTCTGGCTCACTTCAACTGCTTCATTTTGGAAATGTTTGGTCAAAGAAACTTTAGGAATTATTCTTTTGGTGGAGAGCCTGGCCCAGTTTACTAAACTAAGATGAAAAAAAAATCCATTTAAAAAAGAGAGCTGTAGCCAGCTATCTTGTCTGCACAAATCTAGACAAGTATGGTATTCATAAAGAACTATCAGAGTCACATGTGGCAAGCAGGGGAATTCTGGAAACATGCAATTGTTTTAAAATTTGAAACAGGGTAAAAAAATGCAACAAACTGACTTCTCTTCCAAGTTGGAATTAACAAGAGTTCCTATAAAAAAGAGTAAGTCAGACCAAATATCTGCAGGATTTTACATGAGCGTGGAGGGTGGGGGGCAGCGTGAGAAGAGAAGGCATGTGCGTATGCATGTGTCCGTGTGTCCGTGTGTGTGTGTGTGTGTGTCCGTGTGTCCGTGTGTGTGTCCGTGTGTCTCTGTGTGTGTCCGTGTGTCCGTGTGTGTGTGTGTGTGTGTGTGTGTGTGCGTGCGTGTCCGTGTATGTGTGCCAAGCCATCTGGAGGTCAGAGGACAACTTTGGGAAGTCAGTTCCTGCCCTCCATCTTGTTTTGAGGACGCAGCTCTTACTTCTGCCTTCACTGAGGACTCCAAGGCTAGCTCCTGTCCCTTCCTCCCATCTCCCTGTAGGAGTTCTGGGATGAGAGATACAGACAGACCACCTCGCCATGTTTTTTACTTGGGTTTCTGGGACCAGTACTCAGGACATCAGGCCTGAGTACTGAGCACTTCTGCCCACTGAGCCATCTTTCTCAAACCAAATTAAGTCTTTTTAAGATGAGCTAACTTAACCCACATGACTGTGCATGATCCTGGGTAAAAGCTGTCACCAAGGCTTCTGGTAGCCCTTTTCTTTGTTGCCCTGGATGGTCTACCTCATAAAGAGGGATCTCCAAATCCAGTGCTTACTGATATACAAGATAATAATGTGGGGAAAGGCGCATTAAAAATACCCAAGGATTTAATTTCTTGAGCATGAGACTGCTGACAGCATGAAGGCATTGGCTTCCACAGCCCCAGACGGAAACACCAGCTTTTTGAGTCACATCTGCTCCACCTCAAAGGCAGCAGCCACTTCCAAGGCCTACCAGCAGCTAACAGATGGCTGCAGAGACCTTCGATTCTTACTGTTTCACTCTTCCATTTCAGTTCGGTTTTCACTAATACGCATGAGATCCAGGGATAAAGAAAGTCTGAGAAACTTGTTAACGTTCATTATTTCATAACCCTGCAACTCATAGTTTTGTGTAACACTGGCGAAATGGGGTGGATTCCTTCCCACATTTACTGTCAGAAGATCTGGATAAGCATGAGTGGAAGAAAAGTAAGTTACTCTCTAAGTTTTGGGTTTATTGCCAAAACTGTTACTTTTAAGAAGAAATATTCATCTCATTAGTGAACTTCAAAAAAATTTTTTTTGGTGTTTTGTTTTTAGACAGGGTTTCACAAAGTATCCTCGACTGACCTGGAGCCTGCAGTGTAGACCAAGCTGGTCTCGGACTCATAGATCCACCAGCCTCTGCCCCCCAAGTGCTGGGGGCAAGGCATGCATTACACATCCTGCCATGATGGCAATGCTTTAAATGTTCAGAAAGACAGAAAGTTAGATAATTATGGAACCCTTGACTGACCTTTCCCAAGTGTTCAAGGAAGGATTCTTCAAGTACTGTTTGAACCGGAGCTCAAAGGCCTGCCCTATGGTGCTTATGATATCTTGGGCCGTTCCACTGCGACACTCCAGTATGTGGCATGCTGTGAGAAAACACATTAAAAATATAGTATCATGAGAGCATTATACAAAATCATTCCAGAACATGAGTAAATAGTTGTGTTTAAAAAAATTCAAACTAAAACGGCATAACCAGACTTCATATTCCATATGAATCAAGGAGAAAACATTCACAATCTACATACCTAACAACTTAGAAAGTTTAAGCTGAGCATGGTGGTGCACACCTTTAATACCAACACCCAGGAGGCAGAGGCAGGTGGATTTCTGTCAGTTCCGTTCCAGGTCAGCCTAGTCAACAGAGTTCTAAGATGGCCAGGTTACAAAGAGAGACTCTGTTTCAAAAGAAAAAGCGATATCAAGGCAGATATTCAGGACTCACACTTTAGAGTGTCTTAAAATCTTTTGAAATTATTTATAGGTGTGTGTGTGTGTGTGTGTGTGTGTAAATGTAGGTCAGAGGAAAACTTGATAGAATTGGTTCAATACTTCTATCTTGTGAGTCCCTGGGGTCAAACTCAGGCTTGGTAGCAAGTATCCTTATCCACTGAGCCATCACTCTGGGCCTGTAAGCCATGTTCTTCAGACGGAACAAGATGAGTTATATCACATTAGACAGGTCATTATACTTGAGGTTTTCGTGTTTGTTCACACACATGTGGCTTGATTAAAAACGAAATCAAAATGAGAATGATCGCAAAATAGAACCAAACTTGCTGTAACTTTTTTCTTTTGGGCTGAAAAGAAATAAAAATCAGAAAGAGACGGGGGAGGGGGGCAGGGGCAGGAGAGTCTGGTATAAATAATTGATTTCCTGAGAGAGGTAAGATGATGGGAGACTAGATTTACTCTGTGAAAAAGGTCCAGAGCTGAGTTCAAATTCCGGCTGTGCCATCTGTGTAATCCTGGACCTGCTACTGGTAGCTTGAATAGGAATGCCTACCTCTCCCCACGGGCTCAGAAGCTTGAATGGGATCCCAGGTTGGTGGAGCTTTTGGGGAAGGATTGGGAGGTGGGGCCTTGTTCGAGGAGGCGTGTCACTGGGGTTGGGCTTTGAGGTTTTAAAAGCCCGTTAGCTTTCTCTGCCTTGTGCTTGTGGATCAAAATGTGAGCTCTTGGCCTACTGCTCAGGCACAGGGCCTGCCTGCTGGATGCCATGCTCCCTGCCAGGATGATCACGGACTCGCTCTCTGAAACTAAATCCTCCTTCTTTCACAAGTTGCCTTGGTCGTGGTGTTTTGTCACAGTACCAGAGAAGTAACTATGGCGTGAGTCAGTGGCAAGGCCCTCACCTACGAAGACAAGAGGACAGGCTGTCTGTCTACTTCAGAGAAAGTCTGGCATTTTTTCTTCATACTAGCTCTGAGGAGCAGGACGAACAGGCTGGGCACCCAGGAGGCACTAAATCTAACGCAGCCCTTTGCCATTTGAGCACACTCTAAAATGCTTTGTCTTTTTTTTTTTTTCCTACTTCTCTGACTTGAATGGTTAGAGGTTTTAGTTTTGTCTGCCCATAGGCAGATTCTCCAAAATAATTTTCTGCTTTGCTTCAATTACCCTGTTGCTGGCTTTTAAAAGAAGATGGAACGGAAAGTAGAAAAGGAAAAAAGAAAACAAAAAAGAAAAAAAACAAGGGCTCCTGTCTCTGTCCATGAACATGGGGCAGGCTGCCCGAGGCCAGTGCCACACCCCACCTCCTCCTAGGAAACGCCCCTATTTTGACAGTGCTACTCTTCCAACTCTCTTAGTCTGATCACATGATCAGAGGGAAGCAGCCTAGGAACAGGCCGTGAACCACAGCAAAAGGCCAGGGTTCCTGGTCAGGAGCTCCCTACCTGCTGCCAACAAGCAAAGGAAAGAAGACAAATACATAGGAAGTCCCATGTTCCCAAGTGATTCTTGGTGACATCAACACAGCCACAGCAGTCTGGGCTCTGCTGTCTACATCCGGAGTCACCACACACACCTGGTCTCTTTCCCAAGACCACAGTAAGAATCATAGAGATCTTAGCATTTCCCTTCACTAGGGTTCCTAGCAGTAACATTACAATGAATAGTACTCTTACACATAGAAGGTCTTTTAAGAGATCTTAGCATTTCCCTTCACTAGGGTTCCTAGCAGTAACATTACAGTGAATAGTACTCTTACACGTAGAAGGTCTTTTAAAGAGTTTTGTTTCCTTAAGTTTCTGGGAGGGCGAGTCCATGACCATCATGGCGAGGAGCGTGGTGGCAGGCATGGCAATGACACAGTTAGCTTAGCGCTAGTATCTTGGTCCACGAGCATCACCAAGCAGAGACAGAGAGTGGAAGGAGCTTTTTTGAAGCTTCAAAGTCCCCCACCCCAGGGACACTCCTCTACGATCGCACTGTATTACCCCTGGCTGGCCTAGAACTCTCTGTAGACCAGGCTGGCTTTGAACTGACAGAGATCCGCCTGCCTCTGTCTCCTGAGTGCTGATATTAAAGGCGTACACCACCACTCTCAGACTGTTCATAAAGATCAACATTTGTCTAAGAATTAGATCTTGAAATAAAGGTCAGTGGCTCAGATCATCCACCAGATGGTGCTGTGGGACACAAACGGAGGACAAGCCTCCTGAAGCATCAGACTCCAAGAACAGTAGATTCACAGACAGCAGCCTATGTACTTTATAACCATAAATACAAATATAAGTTAGCAGGTTTGTTGAGATTACTTTTCATTGGCAGGGGCATTGTTTTACAATTCTCTTTCAATATTCAGCCCATGGGTTTCCTGCACATAAATACTCCAAGTAAACCAGGGCCTCTTCTCAGACTAAGTTCAGATACAGTATGAAAACCTCCATAGCGTGCCTCAGTGTTGGAGAAGACAGCATGGACTTCCTCACAACAGCTACAGGAGAAGGCTGGACTTAACACTGACATCTTTAACTTGCCTTCCCTACAAGGAAGGCCTTTCATGAACTGATGACTTCATCACAGGGCCCTAGCCAAGATAGGAAAAATGTCATGCCAGATTGATCTGGATGGAAACATTGAACCAGGTACACAGGAGAGGGAGGGTGGGGGGGGGGTAGCACACTGAGGATAATTAGCAGGAAGCCTGGCCTCCTGTGCCCACGTCCACTTCCTGCCAGCCGGGCTTCCTCCTCACCCTTGCCATCTGGCTGCTGCCTTTCTGAGGTCGCCTAGTCTGTGGGCTCTCTGCTGAGCTGAATGATGTTTTCTTGCCTTCAGTCTCTTACTGGCAACCATCCTGGTGTCCTCTCCAGGACAAAGTGCTATTCCTCCTAAGGAGGTAATTCTCACCGACCCTCCTTCTCACGCCATGTGTCCTCGGACGTCTCCCCTCGCTGAAAGCCTTACTTAGCTCCTTCCATTCTAGACTCCTCTGTGGATGATCTTACTCCCCATCTCTTCTTTCCCTCTTCCTCTCTTCTCTTCTACTTCCCTCTCCTCTCCCTTCCCTGCCTCTAGCTATCCCCCCATCTCCCATCCCTTAAGACCTGTTCCTGGCTGGCATCGAGCTCCAGACCCGCAGTAGCTGGCTTGGAGGGCATTAAGGACAGTTTGGGGCCCCACCTCTCATTTACCAAGTGAAAAGGTTGGGGTACTGGGCTTTATTGAGGCTGATGAAGAGAAAGCTGCGTCCTCCTTGTCTGAGGAACGGATGGCATTTCCACACCCCTCAATGATTAGAACTTTGTCAACTACTGAATCCAACGGGGCCCATCAATCTCCTGGCTAGGAGGCCGCCCCTTGTTGCCCCTGATAGTCCCTCTACTTGGAGTCCCCGGAGCTTTTCCATCTGTGCAGTTGTTTGCAGGTCTCTGCAGAGCCTTCTGCTTTTTCGAATTCTAACTAAAAAGCCTAACTCCACCCGCACTGCAGCCTTCTATCTCTTCACTAAATACCAACCAAAATCATAGGCATATTTGCTCTGGTACTCCGGGCTTTCTCACTGTTTTTATGAAGACCCCATAATCCCACTTGTATGGTGCCTTCCACACTCCCATTGCTGACCCTAAGTCAAAGGTCAGGCTGGCTCCCCTAATCTTCTCTACCTCCTCTCCAAAGCAGCCGCCAGGATTTACAGACTGTCCTGTGGTTCTTCCCTCAAACACTAATAAAATGGAGCTTGAATTTCCTTCAGAGTCTGTTTTAAGATTATTTTATTATTGACTAAGGACCTATAAAAGGGAATCCCAATCCCCAGCGACACTTGGACAGAACTGTTCTCCCTCAGGATAACTTTAATTCACTAAGCAATGTTATGTCACCTTTCTGATTCTACTAGTTTTTATTCAGGGGTTTTGAACATTTAAAAAATATATAACAAATATCTGATCTTGATTGTATTAACTGAGGTGGGAGGCCCAGCCTCTCTGGATGGCGCCATTCCCTGGCTGGGATCCAGGACTGTATATATAGAGAAAGGGAACTGTGGGGCAAGCAAGCTTTCACCTTTCCCTGCTTCCTGATGATGGATGTGACATGACTTGCTGTTTCAAGGCCTGTGACCCCCACTTCCCTGCCGTGACGGCCACCCTTAAACAGAGATCAGGAACAAACCCTTAAGCTGCTCTGTTGGGGTATTTGATCATAGCAGCAGGGAGACAAATTAAGGCAGTGTCAGAAGCCAAAGCAAATTTACACCTGGATTCCAGATGCTTCCCTTTATCCTCAGGCGTAACCCAGACTATGTCCTGGAGCACAGCACACAGCACAGAATGGCCTCATGTTTGTGGTGATCCTCCTTCCCTGTCTGTAGTTTTTATGGTCAGAAAACAAATGCTATTCAGTGGTCTTCTGAAATACAAGCCAGCGGTTAGCCAGTGCTCATGCTGGCTTTCTCAGTGTTGGGCCCCTTCATCCGAGCCACTCCCTCAGCATTACCCATGCAACGTTATGCAGCTCAGTGAGTGCCTTTCAGTGCAGTATCTGAAAGCGTTTGTCACCTGCTCTTTCCTTTCTCTATTCTCAGGACCGGGTCCTCCTTGGCAAGCAATTACCAAGCATCTACCAAGCTCTACCAACTGATGCTTCTCATAATCTCACTCTGACAATCACACTGCCTCCATAGCTTCAAGTTTCCCTGGGACTGCACCTCCTGCAGCCTGCTAGATCAGCCTCCCTAGAACTCTGCTACACAAACAGCACCTCTACCCACCTACACAAGGGATCAAGACCCTTATGTTAGGTCTCCTTATCTGCCCCGGGAGAGGGTTCCCCTCTTCCTCCATATGCAGCCTGCAGATATGCTTCCCAACAAGCCACGGACATTCCCACCTCTTTCCTTTGGTTCCCAAATACCACTCCATGTTCACTTAATCAAATATTTGGAGGCAAATTCCATCACCAGGGTGGAAGAAGTTCCCCAACTCCCAGGTTCTATTTGAAGGCAACTAGCTTAACCCCATCTCTCAGGGGAGTCTGAATGCCTCGACGTTAGGATGAGAAACACTACAAACCACATCTGTCCAGAGAGGTCGAACTTTCTAAGGAACCTCAGGCCTTTGACTTGAAGCCCAGCCTGCAGATGCCTTTTCTAGGCAACCTCGTTGTACCCTCCCCTCAGTCACTCAGACACAGCCTGTGCATCGCTCATGTCTGAGCCATTGTGAAGGGTCTGAGAAACACTAAGACAGGTGGGCCCCCGCCTTCATGGAGATCTCAGCCTAAGAGAAAGAACACGTGAACGTTGGAACAAGTACATGAGAAAAACAGCAACATAGGGTGGCTTGTGGGTAGGAAGAGAATTACAGGGTCACGATGGGGCACAGGTTACTACAGGTAGGAGATGCCATCAGTAGAAGGCCCCTCAGAAGAAGAGACAATGGAGCTGAGACCTAAAGGTGGACAGGAATTGCCTCGCACACACGACCCCCCGAGTTCTAGCCCCAGCACTGCATAAAGATGGGCACGGTGACACATGCTTATAAGCCCACTCAGGAGCTGAAGGCAGGAGGATCAGAAGTTTAAGGTTATCCTCAGCTACATAGTGCGTTTAAGACCAGTCTTGTCTCAAAAAACGAAAAATCCAAACGCTATGTACTCAAACTCAAAATAACATTCCAGGCTTTTCAGCAGCAAGTGCACAGGGACACACACACACACACACACAAACACACACACACACGCACACGCAACAATACCAATGCCACACTAACATAACCAAAATAGCTTATTTTTGGCATATGTAAATACATAAGTTTTTTAGTTTGTGAATCTTTCAAAGCGCCAAGATTTAAATACTGCCTGTGAATTTTCCCACTCTTCTCTGCTGGTAGGATTATTTATTCCCAATTCAAATTACGTAGTTCTCTTAGAGTCCTTCAATATCACACTATGGTGACGGCACGCCATTGCACCAGGCCCATCACTGGAAGACGATGAAACAGGCCAGAGGGGGTCTCACTGCTTCTTCTTTATCAGCACCTGCTCGCTTAACAAGAGTGCCCAAGTCTGCAATGACCATGACTCCCAAGATAATAGGAAGCCATGCTCATAGATGGGGGCCTTACTGTGGGACGCCCATTACTGTGTACACTAGAAATAACCGTTTAGTTTTATAGTTGCTATCTAACAGGTCTTGTGAAAAAAGAGAAGTTACTTTTCCATACCTCGTTGGTTGACTGGATCTTTAGCTACGTAGGCAACATAGTCTGTGGTATCCTATTAAAAGAAAAAAACACAGAGAGAGACAATTGCATTTGAAATGAATAAATTGCAACCACTGGAAGATAAGACTTTCTTAGGACCCAACTAGCCAAAGCCTTAGACATAACTGTTTCTCTATGGCAGGAGTTCTCAGCCCTTTAATACAGTTCCTCACGTTGGACTGTGGTGACCCCCAACCATAAAACTATTTTCACTGTTACTTCACAATTACTTTTGCTACTGTTATGAGCCATAATGTAAATATTTATGAGGGTCCGAAGTGACCCACGGGTTGAGAACTATTGCTGTACAGCATACCCAGCTTAACAATTAAATCAGTATTTTTTCTGACCCTCATGGGGAAAGGATGAAAATTGAAAATTCAGAGTCTGACTATACCATTAAGGATAGAGGAGAACACAGTTGAGGAATTCTTTAAAACCGTCTAGGAACTGACTGGGTTGACACCTGTACAGAACCCCTCCCCACAAAGTTAGCGGGAGCTGAGATGTGGCGTCGCCATTGGCCTGTGTCCAAGCAGATTCGTGTGCACCAGAAAATGAGCTTCTCAGAGACCTGCTGGTGCCTTTGGTTGCATGTGTGTGTTGCAAGATAAAGAGTAAAACAGCGAAAATACCAACTATTTCATCCGTAGGCAGAGGCAAATCATTTCAAAACAGAGAACCTATGAGAAACGAGTTCAAAAAGAGATATGCTGCTGACTTTGTGCAAACAAGGAAATGGACAGGACGCTTGGAAATTCCAGCTTTTATGAAAATAGTGAGCTGATGAATGGGACGGTTTTAATAATTAAAGATGCTTTTGCTATCTTAATTCTCGGGGGGGAAAAATACCTACAATGCCATTTCAGAGTATAAGAACGGTCTCTAGAGGGGAGATGCCGTCTACTGGCAGGAAGTATAAGCCGTGTTGGTAATGCCCTCCAGGGTAGCCACTTAACAACCACAATGAATCATGCAGGAAGCAGATCTCATGGTCAGCAGAACTTGTCTTAAGTCATTTTTAAAAATAGCACACACCTAAGTAAGTGTCTCAGGCAGAGAGAAAGCTGGGTTGGGATAGCTTCTAAAGAAGTCAAGACCTATCTGTGAACATGGCTTTCTGTTGTCTTAGGAGTCACGGTCACTGCAGAGCACTCTTCTTAAGCTGAACCAGTGCTACCGTGTCAGCCTGGAGCAGGTGCTGAAGAAGAAGCTGTGAGGCCCCCTCCCGGCCTGTTTCATCATCCTCCAAATGGTTTTAAAATTCTATGACTGTAAACATCTGGGGGAGGGGGACTGCAGAATACTTAAAGGGAAAGAACAAACGTCAGGAGAAAATACTTGAAACAGCTTTAGTTTTTCTACAGATCTGTAGCATGTTTCGAAACAGAGGAGGCACGGGCAGCTGTAGAAGCATTTGCAATAGATGCTCACACAGTTACCAGGAAAACAGAAACTTTCTAAGAGAGAACTAAAAGAGAAGGAGAGCGGACATCACAGGTTAGGAAGAACGGTCCGCATTTTTGGAAGACGATGCTGAGTCACAAGGGACTTCTAACTCGGCTCCACCTACCCTGTGACTAGCCCAGCCAGCTATTTAACTGAGGTAGCACAGTGGGCGTCGTAAAGCAAATGCAGAGATAGACTGAGTCCAGCTCCAGTGTACGTTATCTCACTCGATTCTAGCAACACAGAGGCGGCAGGAATCACCCCTGTCTTGCAAAGGAAGACCCCAAATCTTAGAAAAGTTAGCCATCAAGTACTTGACTCTAATGTTGAACAGTAGCCTTCACTGTCTTCCTGGCAGGAGGGGAAAACTTCACTGGTGCGGGGAGAGGCTAAAACCAAGCCAGGGATCATTTAAACCTCAAGCCAGTGTGGATTTTTCACTGCAGAGCCCAAGGTTTCCGCAGATTGTACTGATGTACACATTTCCCCACAGTGGATGCAGATGGTTTGGTTCAGGCAAGGACAGTGCTTCCGTTAAAGATTGGAAGCCACTTGAAGACAGAATGGAAAAGCTTTCAATTGTGGAGAACAAAAACAAATCCTGTTGGGTGTACAGTGAAGAGGGTCTGTGCACCAGCCCTAACACAACAACTGCCCTGGGAACTAAAGGATCATTTCAGGGCAAGCACCAATCAGTTTTTAAGTACATCATGCACTAATAAGTATTTTTAAAATGTGTCCCAGTCCCTTCATAAAAATCTAATGGGCTAGGAGAAGAGAAAGTGCCACTCTTCTCCCATTTAGATTCATTGAGCTCCTCTCTCTCTCTCTCTCTCTCTCTCTCTCTCTCTCTCTCTCTCTCTCTCTCTCTCTCTCTCTCTTTCTCTCTGTCCCCCTCCCCCTTTCCCTCTCTCCCTGTCCCTTTCCCTCTCTGGGCTCACATTGTGTAACACAAGCTATCCTACATGCCCTGTTTCCTAAGGGATCAACAATTAACTCATGTATACATGTCCTCTCTAAACACTCTTGTCCCCAAATTAAGTAGTGATATAAAAGTATCTTTTAGTCACCTGATTCAATTGTCATCTCTGAGGCGTACTGCCTCCATCTGATAACCCTGGCCTAGTTCTGGAAGCTTCTAGTCTCTGAACAATCTAACCTAGGCCTAGAATGTTCTCAGCCTCTGAGATTCACTACTGAACAAGTTCACCTTTCTTGTTCTTTCTAAACGCTGGCTGGCTGGTTCAACTCAGCTCTTCTGGCTCACGCTCCTCTCCAAGCTGACTGATTCGATCTGGCTTCTCTCAGCTTCTCAATGAACTACTCCGCTTGGCCTCAAACTAACTCTGGCAATCTGTTCTGATCTTCTGACTCCTTCACACATTCTCTGACTCATTCTGTCTTCACCCGTGCCTAGCTACCTTTTGCTATTCGTAAAACTGCCACCTCCTTCCTCCCTCCCCTCTCCTCTTTTCTGCATCATTCTCTCTTAAGTAGCCTCTTTTTCCTCTCTCTTCTTGTAAGAGTTGGGCATATCCTATTTTGTCAAATCTTTTTCTGATTTGTTATTTTTTTCTGCCACTCAATTAGAAATCACTTTCAAACATAGGTGCTCCCTTCTACAAACTAACTTTACCTTCATTGTTTGGGATTAAAGTTGTGTACTAATGGTGTGATTCCAGCTAAAGGGACGAATGGTGTGAGCTAGGGCACACAGCACAGTTAGAATCAGTTTTTTTTTTTTTTTCAGTAAACAACAATCTCAGGGTTCACAGTGTGATCAAATATCCTGCAGCACAGTGAGGAGTCGAGGAATGACCCTCTGGAAAGTATTCTCAGAGAGAAACCCTGTACAATTCGGGGGTAGTGAGTACTTCACAGCCTCTTGACAGAGAGGAACCGTGTATTCTCCCTTCATAGCTGAGCAGTGTCACCGAGGTTTATGCAAATCTGGTTGGTCATTATAGATTGGCCTTGTTGGCCTTGGCTGACAACTATGATGGTGAATGGGATTTCCATTTTGTATTAAATCCAACTGGTAGTCTGTTTAGTCTGCTGATGGACATTCTGGAAGAGAAACGGCCCAGCAGTGCACACAGGACATGCAGTTCTCACAATTTTGATGTGAACTAAGAATTTACCAGATGATAACTCAGGGGCTACTAACACCACAGAGAACTAGCAGTCCTTCTAGCAAGCCTAACCCTTTAAAATCTAGACACAGGAAGCATGTGCACAAACCACTATAGGTGTTTTGTTTTGTTTTCTACCTGATACCTGAAGCATTTAACAAATTGTGATATCTGGAAAAGACGTGAAGTAGTTAATATTCTGCATTTGAAAATTCTCAGGACTCACAAAAACAACTTTTACAGATCTAAACTTACAGGGTCCCCTCCAGAGGCAAAGGAAATCGATTGCATTTGATGATTTGCAATAATCTGGAAAACAAAAGCAAAGGAAACATTTTAATGCTACAAATGTGTTTGATTTGCTTCTACCTGCTCAGCATCCCTTTAGAAACTACCCTGTCTAGGTTCTAATCCAAACTCTTTTGTTGTTGTTTTGCTATTGGGATTGAAACTAAAGCATTGTGTATCCTAAGGTTTACTCTACCATTAAGCTATGTATCCGCACCTGTCATCTAACTCATGGATTTGACGTGCTTTTCTCTCTGCCCCTCCTCTCCTAGGTAGACGTACGATCTGGGTCTAATTGTCCAATCAGCAATCTACTAAACACCACCCTCTCGATACAGCCAGTCAGTGTTTTATGGGAAGAGCTGAGATCAGTAGCAGAAGGAGAGTATTTCTCTCTGCCACTAAGGAACACCCACACTTGCCCAAGGGCCATCTTTTGCTGTCATGTGGGAACAATCTCCTAGAATATAAAAATTTCTTTCCAGAAAAACTGAGAGCTGAGAGTTAAGAACAGAAAAAAGTGTTGGAAACATGAGTTTCATCACTTTAACTGGTACATTTCCCCACTTCCCTTCATATTTTTATTTCTTTCTTTCTACTTATAGACTTATATTTACTTTTGTTTTAGTCATTCACTACTATGTATCTAAACACACTAACATTAAGACTTCCAACAGGGGGGGCTAGAAAGGTTGCTCAGTGGTTAAGGACCTGAGTTCCAGTCACAGCACCCACTTGTTGGCTCAAATCATGGCTACTCCAGGAGATTCAAAGCCTCTTCTGGCCTCTAGGGGCAGCAAACATGTACATAGTACACGAGAGTAGGCAAAACACCCACATTAATCTAAAAATGATTGAAAATTTTAAAGACTTCTAATATGAAGTATGACTGGCCAACTAACTGCACTAATTAGCCCAAAATGATTGTTTTATTGGAGATTCTAATTTGTTTGCTTGTGTTTGGAAATCACAGTACGATGGCTGATTTGTATAGTTTTTTGAAGGTTAATTAAAATATAAGCTATGCAACTACCAACGAAGCCTGATTGCAGAACTGTGTGGCAGAAGCTACCAAGGCCACACAGATAAGACAGCCAAGCAGAACTTCCTGGATGGATGCTCAACAATAATTGAATAAATCTGTGCAACACAATGTTTTCTTAGGGAAAGAAATGACCATGCTATTTATAATAGTCCCGAATGAGAAGCAGTACTGAAGGCGACTGTGGTGACATTCAAATGGTAGACAGCTTACAATGTAACAGCATGTTTGTTGGGTTAAAAAAGAAGTCAACACAAAGAATATATCAATACATCATTTCATTCATCAGAACTGGCAAACTTTTTATTAAACTAATAGTGGTTACTCATGAGGCAGAAGAAGCAAGAAGAGTGGTTTGCCTGGATCCACACACGATGCCTTTTCTTTTGGGTAGAAAGTAAACAAAGATATCCAGCTTGCCATAATGAAGCCACACACATTACTTGTGCACTTTTCTGTAATAACATTTCAGTAAGAACAACATCAATGTGCAAAGATCATATGTAAATAACCACTCATGAGAAACTGCATTTAATGGGTAAAGAGGAAGATTCACATAGATATATTGAAGTATATAAAACTAGTGAGAATCATGTAACACTTTGGGGAAAACTTCATTGAAGGATATAAAAAGTGACCTTTGGCAAAAATTATATAAGAGCCAGATGATAAATGGGAATGCTGTGAAATGCTGTCCCCTGGATTTGACAGGGCCAATGCATCCATGAATTCACAGCATTTATTGTTATCCTTACAATACCTGTATGACATCAAGCCAACTCAAACCCCAGCATTGATAGAAGGAGCTCTCAAAGCCAGGCCCTAACTGGGGAGCCATTAGCAGATCATAAGTTCTAGGAGAAGAACCATTATTTTTTGGAGGGATGGTTACTGGTGGGTTGCCTGAGCTCCAGTGAATGAGCATGGGCAGCACTAAGTGAATGCAGTAGGTCATTACAAAGTAAAACAAAAAAGAGGATATTAGTTTTGATATGTTGGGAGAACAGAATGGAGTTAGTGTAGAGAAACAAGGAGTGAATAGGATCATGTCATATAAATGTATAGAATTCTCAAAGAATAAAATGTTAAGCCTAAGTAGAAAGATATACATCAGTTTATGGATATGAAGACAATATTATCACAAAGATGTCAATGATTGTCCCCTAAACTGATTTACAAATACAATGAAATTCTATTAGAAACTCTACCAAAATCATTAGTAGCTTTTCAAGCTGCTTTAAAAGAGTAAATATGAGGGGAAAAAAAACAGCTAAAGTAGTTTTTAAACAAGTGAACAAGATTTACCTTCTCAGATAGTAAGATATAATTACTGAAGTTGGAAAATCCATCTTAACACGACAGAAAGAGGAGAGAGGGAAATTTATTTGATTAAAAACTAATTTAAAAGTTTTCGCTGAGCAGTGTGATGCACTCCTTTAATCCCACCACTCGGGAGGCAGATGCAGGAGTTCGAGACCAGCCTGCTCTACAGAGTAAGTTCCAGGACAGTCAGAGCTGCACAGAGAAACCCTGTCTGTTACACAACAAACAGAAAGTGTTATAAGACTCCTTAAGCATACAGACTCGAGGAATACATCTGTAGAAATGAAAAGTGGAATATTCATACAGATCTCAAAGAATCCCTACAAATCAGTAAAGCGAACATAAGGTCAGTTGATGCACGGAAAAACAGCAACTGTTCACTACACTTACTGAAAGATAATCAGCCTTCAATAAACTGAAGGTGGCCCAGGGCCCCGACACTCACTGAAGCTGTGGTGTGTTTGCAGACAGGAGCCTAGCATGGCTGCCCTCTGAGAAGTCCTACAAGCAGCTGAAAGAGTCAGATGCAGATACTAGCACCCAACCAATGGACAGAAGCCAGGGACCCTTGTGGTTAACTGGGGAAAAGCTGTAAGAAGCTGATGAGGAGGGTGGCCGCATGGAAAGACCAGCAGTCTCAACTGACCTGGACCCCTGAGGTCTCTCAGACACTGAGCCACCAACCAGGCAGCATATGAGGCCCTAACACATGTACAGCAGAGGACTGCCTGGTCTGGCCTCAGTGAGAGAAGTCTGGACTGTAAAAAAGGATTACAGAATAAAAATTAAATAAAAATGTAAAAAACCACACACACAAAAATAAACTAAAGCTATGGAAAGATTTTAAAGGTACAATCAGGGCTGGAGAAATGGCTCAGCAGTAAACCGAATTGGCTGTTCACACTAAGGACCAGAGTTTGACTCCCAGCAATCACAGGACAGTGCACAAGTGTGACTTCATTTCCAGGCATCCAACGCCGTCTTTTGGCCTCTGCAGGCCCAATGCACACACATGGCACACACATTACAGGCAGGCAAAACACCCATACACACAGAAGAGAGATCAAGTGGATAAAACCTAAATTTACTTTTATTAACTCAATAAAACAACATGTGGCAAGGGTGTGGATAGTTTTGAACACTACTGGCCACAGCTTAAGCTTGTAGAGCAACTGTGGAGTGTGATCATCTGTATTTAAATAAGCATAGCCTATTTTCCACCTTTCCTTACCCTAGTAAAGTACTCACAAATGTGGCTTAGTTTCCCCCTGGTGTGTACACACACACACACACACACACACACACACACACACACACAATTTGTCTAGAGTTAGGTCAACTTCAGTAAATTCAGGAAAAAAAATGGAAAGCTAAATTTTCACAGTGCACACCGGCTAAGAGGATCTGAAATGATGAGAGGCAATGGACATCTTGATCACAGGGATGCTGGGGAGACAGGGAGGTGGAAGGGAGACGACATCTGTGACACAAGTCCAGGGCTTTCCAGCTAGGAAAAGCAATCACTTGGCAAGGAACTTAGAGGGGGTCTCCGGGTGGAAGGTTCAGACCCAGCGGAAGCATTCCGGGTCCTGAGTGGGTGTGAGAGTGAGATGGAAGTCCGAGAAGCGCCGGGAGGGAGCAGAGCTCGTGCACGCGCACCACGCCCACCCGCGAAACAGGCCGTCTGCACGCCATGCTGGCACGCGCACCACGCCCGCCTACCCGTTTGCGCACGCGAAACGTGCTCCGCACGCGCACCACGCATGCCCACTCGCCTGCACACGCTCGCCTGCTTGCTTGCGCACGCGCGCCCCGCCCGCTCGCGTTTCACGCACGCGCGCCACGCACACCCTCTTGCCTGCGCACGCGCACCACACCCGTTCGCGCGCCCGTCTCTGCAAAAGGTGTATTTTTTCGTGGCTGAGTTGCTTCCACCATGGCGGAGATGGCAGAGCTTTGCGAGCTGTACGAAGAAAGCAACGAGCTGCAGATGGACGTGCTGCCCGGCGAGGGCGATATGGAGGTAGGCCGCGGGGCCCGCGGGCCGGCCCCAGAGGAGGGCCCCATGGAGGAGGAGGCCGGGCCGTCCGCCGCCCGCGCCCAGCGCGGCCTCTTCCCCGAGGCTGGCGCGGACCTGGAAGGCGACGAGTTTGACGATTGGGAGGACGACTATGACTTCCCTGAAGAGGAGCGCTGGAGTGGCGCTATGCACAGGGTGTCCGCTGCGCTGGAGGAAGCCAACAAGGTGTTCCTGAGAACGGCGCGAGCCGATGATGCCCTGGATGGCGGGTTTCAGGCGCGCTGCGAGAAGAGCCCTTTCGACCAGCTAGCTTTTATCGAAGAGCTGTTTTCGCTGATGGTTGTCAATCGACTGACCGAAGAGCTCGGTTGTGATGAGATCATTGATCGAGAGTAAATGCTGATGAAAGAGGAGGAAACTACCTGAGAGGGAGAGATTCAACATTCTGCTATTTTGGGGTTCATTCCAAATAGTTCTGTGCAAAAAATAAAAACAGTTGGTTTTTGTTTCTCGGAATAGAAGACAGGACAGTGAATGAATAACCGTGCATTGTGGAAAAGGAGAATCAAGAAAGGAGGAGTGTTAAACCTGAGAATCGCAAGGAGAAAAGACCCAAAGTGTTCCTTGTTTGGTCTCACAGGGCCTCAGCAAAAACCTCTGGTTCAGACTGTTGATCGAGATGATTTTCCTTACATTGGAGAAGAACTTTCTCGTGTTAAGCTTTTGAAGATGATTTGAAAGAGTAAATTATGACTGCCAATACAAGAATCTAATTAAAGAATGAGGAAAAAAAATACATCCACAAGATATCTTTGATTTGAACTAAAAGGCTATTGAAAAAGACTTTGTAAATTCTTCTTTATGATTTATACACATCTAGTTATCAAAAGTAAAATTTGAGGTTTAAAATTGAGCATTCATCAACCCCAGAGGGTAGTCAAAGTAAATGTGTGTGTAAATGTAGACGTGTTACCAGGTGTACTATCCTCTTAAAACGTGTTACAAAAGCTTCTGGGATTGTGACTGCACATGCATCTTCATGATTTATAAAGCTACTGTGGTCCCTGATCTATTGTGATGACTTTCAAAGTAAAGAAAAAAACAGGATGTCTTTTTAAGGTTTTAAGTTCGTGCATTAAATAAAATGTATGGGAAAGCCCAAAGACAAAGTTTCTAATACCCTTTTATACTAGGGAAATTTTGCTTGCTGTTTTTTTTTTTTTTTTTTTTTTTTTTTTTACCTTGACAGATGGTAAGAGTATAACTGACGTTCATATTGTAAGAAGTGTTTGCAAAAGTTGTCAAGTAAAAGGAAACCCTACCTGTATCTAGAAAAGATTTTTGAGCTCTTATGCTGTCAAACTTGGAAGATTTTAAACCTACCCAGAAGTCCACCTGGGTGCTTGATCATGTTCTCTCCTTCTCTCCCTCTCTCCCTCTCTGCCTCTTTCTTCCCCTCCCCTCCCCCTCCCTCCTGATTTGCTTGTTACTCTTGATGCACCAGCATTGGCGATAATAAATTTTCTCGTTCTGAGTATTTTGCTTTGCCTAATAGCTTTGTGTACATACTTTATACAAAATTCTTCTGCTACGTGTGTCACCACCTCCATCCTGACATTTAAACAGCCAGTGCTTAGAGCGGAAACTAGTTTCAAATACCAGACAAATGGGTTCTGGAATGTTAAAGCACATTTCAGAATTTTCTGGAAGACTTGGCCAGACTACAAATCTCGCTCTGTGAATGTGTGACTGTGGTTTACTTGGTGAGGATGCTGAAGTTCCTTGAGAAGAGAAATGATGTATTAGCACTGTGTCCCTGCTGATGCCACCATGGCAATACAGGACAGAGCTAAGACAGTAGGGAAACCCGGGTTCCTGTGGGATTGGTTGGTTGGTTTTGCATTCATCTTGTTTGGGAGGTTGGTGAGGTGGCTTCGTGGGTAAAGGCTCCTGCCAGATAGCCAAGCCGGATGACCTGAGTTTGACCTCCAGTGTCCATGTGGTAGAGGGAGACCCTCCTGTACCTCCAAAGCACATGTACATAATTTTGCCCCAGTAGGTGCTAAAGCATGAAGGGTGGGAAGTTAACTGAAGGTGGGGACCCTGATATTTGGGAAGCTGTCACCCATGTTATGGTGGGACTTTTTGGTAGAGCAGCTACAAATACTCCCTTGAGTAACCCCTCAGCCCTCCTTTTTACTCACCCAATAAATTGGCTGCCTCACTAGTTGGACTTGGGGGAATCATTTATTGTTATTTACCTGCTGTAAATAGAGCTTTGCTCACATTTCCCCTGGAAAATAATACAACCATCCATAAATTTGAATGTATTTGTGTTTGGGGACCAAAGTATATCTTGGAAGTTAGGAGAAGCCATGCATTGGTATTTCTTTGTATCTTTTATTCTGCATTTATTTAGTTATTTGTGTATATGTGGGGAGGGTGCATACCACAGTAAGCAAAGGTCAAAGGATAATAACCTTCAGGAGCTGGTTCTCTCCTCCCACCATGTGGGGCCTAGGGATCAAACACAGGTCATCAGGTTTGGTGGAAAGCTCATTTACACCCTGGCCCTCTTATATTTAATCTCTTCTTTTGTTGAAATGGGGTCTTACTATGTAGCTCCAGCTGTCCTGGAATTAGACCAGGCTGGGCTCGAACTCACAGAGTTCTGCCTCCTGCATGCTGGCATTAAAAGCATGTGTCACCATGCCCAGCATCTTTTGTAAATGCATTTTTTATTTTAAGGGCTGTGTGTGTGTGTGTGTGTGTGTGTGTGTGTGTGTGTGTGTGTGTGTGTGTGTGTGTGTGTGCACACTTTGACCACTTCCCAATCTCAGCCATGGCCCAGGTGGAGTTCAGAACATTTCTCTGAGAGTTTCTAAAAAGCCCAGCTAGGGCAAGTTGTGCAGAAAGCCTCAGAGACGCAGCTTCCATGAGTTCTCATCCTTGTTGGATGCACACTTCCTGATCTCCCAATGCAGCTACCTTGCAGGTCATCATACACCCGTAAGTTACCCCTCATCCATTCTCCTGTAAGTAGTCTCAACAAACTCACTGCTTCCTAAGCTAGATGTGGGTGGAACTGATTGGTCTGTCATTTCAGTGCCTTACGTGGGGTGAAATGTTTGTTGACATCTGAGCAAAAGCCACACAACACACCTCAGGCTGCTATGGTTAAAGAAGGATCGTGGAGAGTAGAAACAAGACTAGACAAAGCCTCGCCACCACCACTGTATGCACCACAGCCCGCTGCTTTTACACTCCCCAGTTCACTTTCGTCCTCCCCGAGGAAAGGACCATTTAGGCACCAATTCTTAGCTGAACCTGGCGGTGCACACCTTTGATCCCAGCACTCAGAAGATAGGATCTCTATATGAGTTCAAGGCTAGCCTGATCGGCATTGCAAGTTCCAGAACTACATAGACCTTGTCTCAAAAAGAAAAATACAAAGAAAATGATTATTAGATTCTGCACATGAGACTGTCACCTTATCTCCAGCTTTGCCTCTTAAAACCAGTGAGCAATTTAAGCAGCTCAATCAGATGTCATTTCTAGACACCGTGAGTCCTCATGGTGCCTTATGCAAGTAAAACCAGCACCACAGCTTACACACACAGATACCTTGAAGTCGGGATGGATGGGTGGATGAATTCACTTGTATTGCATCTTCTACATTTGCTCCTCAAGGCTATGCAACTGTCATCCCCACTATAGGTATCAGTTACACTAGGATAAATAATCAGCACCCAACTAGACAGGACTCGAGTTAATTTATATTTACCAATGTCCTCTGAGGTCTTTTACACGGCTGAATGAGCAGTGCATTTTATCCTAGTTTTGAAGTTAGGAAAAACAAAAAAGCAATGAGACCGTTGACAGTTTTACATAGTATGCTTTTAGCCTGAATGCTAGGTATGGATCTGGGAGACCTTGGAGGAAAAATGAGTAAGCAATACTGGGCACTACATTGCCAGCATTGTGCTAAGTGATTTGAATTCATTACCTCACTTAGTCCTCTAAATAACCTTATAACACAGCATTCAAATCCAAGAAGCTTTGCAAATAGATACTGTGACCAACAGGTCACTGATGAGGAGACCCAAAGCTCAATAATGAAGAGTAACTGTCACTATTTGGCAAGCCCTTATGAGGTCTCAAACATCCTAAGTGCTTTGTCATTTCCATTGCTCTTGAACCATCCATGAGTCCTTGGTGAACAGCATTCCCTATAATAAAAGTTATGCTCAACAGTGTCAGTTACTACATATTGGACACAGCAACATCAGGCTCCAACATGTATAGATAACTTGGCATGAGGACCTTACACTACGATCCCCATACATATTTAACTCAATGTCTTGTGTATCTTTTACATTTGTTGCAGTAGTGTGACCCTGTAGTGAACAATGTTTGCAGGTAAGGCCAGGCGGACCGTAGCATCATAAACTGTGAAGGGAGGAAAATGATGTCCACGCTGCTTCATCTTAGAGAGCTGTTCAACTAAACGACCAGGAAGGTAATATTTTCTGCATAAATTTCAGTTAGCTGCCTTTGTTTGGGTCTATTCTTGGTCTGAAGTGTTTCCATCTTCAAAAGTTCAGCTGTAACCATTTGCAAAAGACTAGTCAACAAGACTGTTGTTGTTACCTCACAAGAAGGAGGGGCAAGGAAGGTCACAGATCCTTAGCAGAGAATTCAGCCACTCTTTCCAACCAGTAGAATGCAATTCTGCCCTCAATGCCTGTGGTCTCAGAGAGTGGCTAGAACTCTCTAAGGTGGGAAGGACTGGGGAGGGGGCTGCATTTTCACAGCCACAGAAGAAGAGTCATCATCCATTCTGGGTGCAGACTTTTCAGAGTGATTGTTTTAAGGCCATCTGTGCTCCTGCCTATCACCCTTTGACCTATGCTTGGTAAGTGGGCCTCACAAGCTCACTACTTCCCCAGGGAACTTGGGTGAAACTGTACTTCAGTTTGTCAGTGGGACCTTACGGAGAAGGGGAGGTAAATGTTGCCCAGTCCCCTACTCCCAGAGAAAATCCTCATAGCACAATAACCCAATACGTTAACCCAACACCACCTTTGCTGTTGGTCCTTCATCTGACCCCAATCCAATGAGCACATCAGGCATATTAATTGCCAAACAATATTAACTATGTCCTTTTATCCTTGGATCTATATACAGAGCCAATCAGGAACAGTAAGTGGTTTTTGTAGTCAGTTAAACCCCCCAGGACTAGTTAGTAACACTGTTAGGAATTCTAATTACTGATGTGCATCAATCTTGGGAAATTTCTGCTTTCTGCTTATTAAGTTGTAAGCACACTCTCTCCCATTGTTATTATTCTCTTTATTATCCACAGACTTCCAGGAAAACATTGATATGCTGAACTGTAATCATTGCCTATCTTACCTGTTGGTTGTCAAGGTTCATCAGCGTGAGGCTGCTTGTTGAAACAGTCAGTTTTATATTCATTCCTGAAAACTGAAGATTGCTTTTGCCAAGAACCGTTGTCAGGAACTTAACGGGAGCCTTTAAAAACAAAACACCACTCTAAGTGATGGGCGTGTAAAACTTCCTCTCTGTTTTATTTTACGTGAACCAAAGGAGCTGGAATGGTTGAGTGGTAGAACTTGACCAAAGCTTGGTTCTTCCTGTGAAATGCGTATATGGAAGCGCATGGGTCAGAACCCACTGCACCAACACGTGCTGCCTGAAAGGAACATCCTGGCACAGATTCAAGATGATGCTGTGGACGCTGTAGGACTGCACCAAACTTAAGAGTTTTCTGCTTTTGTGAATAACAGTGGTTTGACTACAGGAAAGAAAGACTCCAATATTTTCCAACTGGCATTCCTTAGCATATAAGTATCAAATCAGTATGCCTTTGTGCTGTATTCTATTACAATGCTGGGCATGAAAGAAAATTGCTACTTGAATCATTCATTTGAGTTTCATAAAGTATCATTGAGTGATGGCGTGAGATTAGCTCAAAATCTCAACAATTTCTGAAATGGCCACAGCCATACTTCTGCTGCTTGGTACTATGTATTTATATGAAGTTCACAGCACAGATATCATAAAATAAAATACTGATCAAATCTGAAGAATGTATAGAATAGTCTAAATCCTGCATTATCAAATATCCAGCCCAAATTTAATTCTTTACTATAAAAACAAATAAGCACATCCTTCTCATTAGTTTGTAAATCCGCTTTCACCATTAATGTTTTCATAAACTGCACGTGTATCAGACTAATTTAATGTATTATTATCATTGTATACGCGTTTATGAGTATGGTTATGTACATGTGACATCACGTATGTGGAGGTAAAAGGATGAATTTCAGGAATTGGTTCTATCCCTCCAACACATGATCCAGGGATAGAATTTAAGTCATCAGGTTTTATCGTTGTTGTTTCTTTCTTTCTTTTTTTTTTAATGTGGCAAGAGCTTTTACATTCTAAATGTTCTCTCTACCCCAGAGAATTGCTTTAAAATAAATCTATTTATCACTTACCATCAATAAACGTTTGGTTTGTATACTTATAACTCTATAGATGGGGTCATGTAAATGCTCAGGCTGGGGAGATAATTCAGCCTTGGGAAGTCCAAACTCAAGGACCCAAGTTCCACCCTCTGAACAGACATACACACACACACACACACACACACACACACACACACACACACACAGAGAGAGAGAGAGAGAGACAGACAGACAGACACAAACACACACACACATACAGAGACACACATGGAGGTTGTGTGTGTCTGTAATTTCCACACTGGGGAGGGAGAGACAGATAAATACCTTGGATTCACTGACCAGCTAGCCTAGCCTACTTAGCAAGTCCAAGGCAGTGAAAGACCCCATCTCCAAAATAAATAACTAAAGAAAGGTCGAGGGAGACTGAGCCTCCACAACCATGAATATTCATACACACCCACATTCAACTACGCACACACATACATAAAAAAGCAAAAGGAGGTCAGTAATGAAAAAAATTAAGGAAGCCCAGGAGTAGGATGATTGCTCTGATACCATGGTTAAAAGGACAGAAATGGAGAAGCTCACGTAGATATTCACCTTTCGTTTTTTAATGGCTCCAGGGACCCCAGGGACAGCTTCACACAGGCGACTTATTGCTTCCCTAAAAACAGAAACAAAAGAGAGTCTTAACATTCTACCTGTAGTCTGTAAGTGATCAAGAACTGTTTTGAGGGTGCACAGATTGGATAACAGCATGGCTGACACAATGGCTTTCTCCCAGACCCATGCTACAAGATGCTATGCCTGGTTTTTTTGTCGTTCAAACCCAGAAAGAATTAGTGACACTAATACTGAAAAATTATCTTACAGGGAGTCCTCTGATTTGCTTTATTGATCTTTTTTTGCCCTTTGGATTTTCAGATTTATTTCATTTTGCTGTCATTTTTTTTTAAAGATTTATTTTTATATATTTGAGTATACTGTTGCTCTCTTCAGACCAGAAGAGGGCATTGGATCCCATTACAAGGTTGTGAGCCACCATGTGGTTGCTGGGAATTGAACTCAAGACCTCTAGAAGGATAGTCAATTCTCTTAACCACTGAGCCATCTCTCCAGCTCATGTTGTCGATTTTCAACAAGCAGGGGCAAACCATTCTTTTCTTGAAATACATCACAATTCACGGATTTTGCAAATCCCGTGCAAAATCCTCACCGTGGCATTGTAAACAGAGGTCATACTATTTCACCACTAAAGACGATCAGATATGAATGAATCTGACAGTAGAGGAAGCTTGGAGGGGAGGGGGAAGCACTGAACTTCAAGGTGGTCTCAAATGGAGTGCTATTGATCCAGCTACTCCTGCAAGCCACTGAGCTGTCGGGTAATCTCACGGAGCAGAAGAAAATCAATATCGGGTTCTCTCCCGTGCTTATTTTCTGACCCTACTGTATACTGTACTTCCTGAGGAGCAGGCACCACTATTGATAAATGCGAGTTGCTGGGTAATGGCAGCGCTGAAGGAGTAGACAGTCTCCTCCCCAGAGAGGCAGTCGCGATGGGTCGCTTCTGCTCCACGATTGACCATTTTTACCTGACCAGTCTCTCACTGTACAACACCTGCCCGTTCGCAGCCAAAGGGAAAAGACTATTGACAAAAGGAACAAACACTACACACTCAGACAATGGTGTAGTATAGATTTTCAGTATATTTTCTGATAATTCAAAGAAAGGGGGATGGGCATCAGAACAAGACTGCAGGCACAGTTCTAAAAAGACATAGTTGGGACAGGTTGGAGCTCAGTGTTCTAGAGAATAAATAGTGTGCAGAAGTAGGCAGGACTTCAAAGATTCTGGGTATCATTTCTTATAACATGTTCCAGCTCAGAATCTCAGCTTTTCTCTGAGTAAATGAACCTCCCCACCCCCATCCCAAGGCATTATCTTCTCCTTAAACATATTTATTGTTTTTCCAACATTCCAACCTTTGTTCTCTGAGTTAACAGAAAGATAATGCAGGAGGTTGGACTTTTTGGTTTGGTTGTTTGGTTGATATTATAGTCATTTAAATGATCATTTGAATTGATGAGATTCTGATCATTGATTCAAGCTGACCTCTAGTACTGCTAAAAAATAACTCATCTGGCCTCCTCACTGTATTGATAGAATTCAATAGAGTATCATAAGAAATGGAAGACCGTCTACTCCCCGGGAGCCAATGAGAGTGCTGGGTAAGTGGTTTGAAATAACAATAGACCCAGGGATGGATGCTGATGTTGGTGTAATTGCTAGTTAATGACAAATACAAAGTTTACCAAGAATTTGATGGGAGAGAACATGAGTGAAATAGTTGAATACTCTGTGAACATAACGGACACTTTAGTTTTAGAGTTAAAAACACTGACCCACAATTAAGGATAGATAAAATATAATGATTAAATACAGTAATTTGGGATGTTACATGTGCGAACTACAGAAATACTAGAAGGAGATCTGGAGAAGGCAGTGGAGAAAGATAGACATTCTAGTGCGACACGCTGGTTACATCCAGACATTCTAATGCGACACGCTGGTTACATCCAGACATTCTAATGCGACACGCTGGTTACATCCAGACATTCTAATGCGACACGCTGGTTACATCCAGACATTCTAATGCGACACGCTGGTTACATCCAGACATTCTAATGCGACACGCTGGTTACATCCAGACATTCTAATGCGACACGCTGGTTACATCCAGACATTCTAATGCGACACGCTGGTTACATCCAGACATTCTAATGCGACACGCTGGTTACATCCAGACATTCTAATGCGACACGCTGGTTACATCCAGACATTCTAATGCGACACGCTGGTTACATCTATCCTGTCCAAACTGCACTACAGAAAGCACTTGAGAAGCTATGCGGCTGTGAACCCAGCGCTTGGTCACTGAGACAGAAGGCTGGGAGTTCACAGCCAGCCTGGGCTACACAGCCACATTGTCTCCAACAAAGCTAAACTAGCTTATAAAACAATAACTTAGGTTGTTTATTGGTGTCTGTGGCTTGTTATTTAATATTCGTCTTTCTTTTAAATGTTTGTTTTTTATTTTATTTCTATGGGTATGAGTGTGCCTGAGTGTGGATGTATACACATATGTGCAGAAGTTCACGGCGGTCAGAAGAACGACCTCATCAGATCCTCGGAAGTGGAGTCACGGGCCGTTCTGAAGTGCCATGTGGGTGCTGGGAATTGAACCCAGGTCTTCTAAAAAAGCAGTAAGTGCTCTTAGCCCGTTAAGCCATCTCTCTAGCCTTGGATCTTATTTCTGGCTTCTGATTCTATTGTATTTAAATATAAACAACGTAAGGTTTTACTTCCGTGTGAGGTTGGTTGGAGGATAAACAATCTTTTTAAAATGTTTTTGCTGGTTGTTACTTGTCTTGTTTGGGTTATTGTTTGTTCAGAGAAGGGGTCTCTGTGTGGCTCAGGCCGGCTCTGAACTCCTGACTCTCCAGCATGATGGGGTTACTGAACTTTCCCTTGGCCAGGGCGGCTTTGCTGGCCCCTCTCTGATCTGGTCTCTGTGTACATCGGCAACTTCAGTCCCACCAAGGCCATTTCTTTTTTTTTTTTTTTTCTTTTTTTCGGAGCTGGGGACTGAACCCAGGGCCTTGCGCTTTCTAGGCAAGCGCTCTACCACTGAGCTAAATCCCCAACCCCCCACCAAGCCCATTTCAAGGCAAGTATTTGACTCCATTTTGTAAAGAGGAATCGGAACTTGAACAAATTCAAATTTTACCGTCTTCTGATTAAGGCAGCAAATGATGCAGAGACAGGGAGCATCTGGACCCACACTTATTTTTATAGGCTGAGTTAGCCAGAGGTGGTGAGGGAAAACGGGGTTGATCGATTGCAGAACAGGCTCCTCTAGACGGATATAAAGTATACAGGAAACCGGAGACGGGAGCCCCCAGCTCTGGGACTGGGGCAGCACGTGGTGGTTTTTCCTTCTTGCAAATACCCCCAACGGAGAGATGGGGCCACACTCTGACAATCTTTATCGCAGCAAGGCTATGGTAAACTGTTAAGGGAAAATGGCTGCAGAGGTCTTCTCAGTACAGGCTGTCAAGGCTGACTAGCCGTCTCCTGGCCCTGGCAGGCGCACTTGTCCAAGGTGCAGTCACGTGACATCGGCCAGGCGAGGTTCCTGTGGCTTCTTAGCGTGCAACGGTCTCTTGCTATCACTGTCCTCAAAAGAAAAAGGAACCTCCGTCTGTGCCTGTAAGCTTGTTTACAGAAATACTTCTTTGTGGATGTGTGTGATGACGGCACCTATGTACAACGTTAGCACTCATGAGGCAGAGGCAGGGGAACTACTGAAAGTTCAAAGCCAGCCTGGGCTATATAGTCAGTCTCTCTCTCTCTCTCTCTCTCTCTCTCTCTCTCTCTCTCTCTCTCTCTCTCTCTCTCTCACACACACACACACACACACACACACACACACACACACACACACACACACACTCCCTAAGCAGACCTGTTGTACAAACTATGCAATTTTGAAAGATGTGTTTTTCACCCTGGCCTCCCAGGAAATATTTTAGAAACTGCTTCCAAATGATCTCTCGCATGCCTGCTTTCTTTGCCGATGTCTGTGTTGAGTAACCCAGAATCCCAGCCATGGAGCAAAAGGGCGCCCGCGTTGGCTGCATTTTGTTGCCTTTTCCACAAAGATCTTTTCTGTCCCTGAGATGAGGGACCAAGAAATTGCTGCAACACTGTCAAGGACTTGGAAGCCTCAACCACACCCCGAGCTCAAGGCACCAATTGTAGATAGGGCAGAGGGGACAGGAAGGGATCTTCTCTCAAGGCCCAGAGTGCCAGGCCCGTCAGCCTGCGTACCCAGCCAGCCTTTCTGCACAGGCCCTTTGGAGTTGGTGGACACACACACACACACACACACACACACACACACACACACACACACACAGAGAGAGAGAGAGAGAGAGAGAGAGAGAGAGAGAGAGAGAGAGAGAGAGAGAGCCTGACTCTGCCCACAGCATCAACAGTGGCTACTTTGTTCATTGACTCTCCACGTGAGAGGGAAAGACAGAGTGGGCTGATGTAAGCAAATGAGAACGCAGCAGAAGGTTTACTGTTGAGGCTGCAAAGCCCCGCCCACGCCAGAAGACCGAAAAAAGAAATCTTGCCTATCTCCGCAAAGTCCAAACTCATCATCCAAACAAAGCCATCTTTCTTTACAGACCCTGACCACTGCAGGACTTCAGTTAGATTTTTTTCCCTATGTCTTTAACTGTTAAACAGTTGTCCTCCTGTGGAAGCCATGATGTCTAGCAGTTTCCCTTCCCGCCTTTCAAGTTCGGGAGACAGCAGCACAGTCCCAGACACTGCAGCATGTTCTTGGGGGTGGGGGTGAGGGGCAGAGCATAGCTTTCGAAATGCAAAAATGCACTTCTTCAGGAAATAGGAAATCTAGAAGTATGGGAAACACAGGTAAAGAGCCCAGTAGGAATCACCATCCCCTGTAGAGAGAGATAGGCCAAGTCTACTCGCCCTCCCCCTAACCCCTCCAACTTCAGTTTTGTCCAGGCAAACAGACATGAGACTCAAATTTCAATCATAGCAAGAGGCTTTCCAGATTATTGTTTTTAAAAAATGCTTAAGAGAATCGCCTGTGATTCCCAGGGGCATTCCCTGACTTTGCATGCCCGCAGGAATTCCAAAACAATGGCTGGCTGTCTCCCTACAATGGTGACTGCGTGCTCGCATCCGTGCCTCCTTAAGCTTAGGGATCATCCTGGGGAAATCTTTTCCTACGAAACATCAAGACTCGGTAGCCTATGCATTTGTTTTTGTTCAGCTTGGTGAAAAGAAAGACTGACTGTGAAAAACCCTTCGACCGGACACTTTAGACCTGAGCTCGCCTTCACGTGATAAGAACACAATGCCTGCAGTCAGGGCCGCAGACTGAGGAACTATGGAAGGCCTCACACTCCCTCTGAGCCCTTATCAACCGGCATCACCAGCACCCGAGGAAGGTACACCCAGTTCTTAAAATACATCCTTTCACTTTAGAAACTGGCCTCTCTGGTCTCAGCACAGTCAAATAAAGCCTTTCAGTGTGCCCAGCGTTTACTCACAATGAGTTATCGTCCCACTCTGTCCGCTTAAATTGAATTATGCTTACAATCTGATTCCAAAGCGCTTTGGCAACCTGACCCAGCTCATTGTACATGGGTTGTTCTGTCTACTCCAGGCTTTTTCTTTAGGCTCTGATGCAAATGTGGACCCATGAATCACACTAGAACTCTGTGGAAAATCATTCTCTCCTAACATGTTTCCCCAAGCCTCTCAAACTCATAGAATGCCGATGATTTCTGGCACCCCTTCACCACAATTTCTTGTAAGAGAGCTGTATGATTCAGTATTTGAACACTTACACCCACATACTGGTGGCCCACAGGGTTTTCGAATAGTCAAGCCTTGTGTATATGGAGATAAAGAAATAGGACTGGTTCAAGTAAAACACTGTCAACCCAAAAGAGTTTTCCCTTACTTTGGGATAACCTGGGCTTCCTTAAGACAAGTCTGCTTTACATAAAGTATGTAAAGTATTATGAATCTTTGGGTTTTGGAGTTAAAGACTGCATTGACTTGCTGTGTGGCTGTCGGTATCCTGTTTCCTGGGCTCGGGGTGTTCTGGTGTCAAAGTATTGGCCTTGCGTGTAGGAGGTGCAGGTTTGATGCCTAGCTCTGCAGAGAGGGAGAAAGGCATGAGCTTATGTTTTAAAAGTAAGGTGATCTAATTCAGCCAGCCACTCTATTCATCCCAATTCATCATACATGATGAGTAAGCCTTCCAGGAAGGAAGATTTAGCCCTGATTAATGTCACGTTGAACAGTTTGCCATGGAGATGTCTGTGATATTTAGAGATACCTACTGATGGAATGAATGTATAGCTTTTGTTACATCTTCCCCTTCAAAGAACGAGCTCCTCTGAAGCACAGTTAGCCTATCCGCCATGGACGCCATGCCAATGTCATGTGGACATCACATGGGAGCACCATCATTTCAATGCGTACGTATGTAGCCCTGAGAGGAGTTGCTAACTGGTCTGGCTAGCTAAGTCCACAGTGGTGGATAGTGGAGAACAATTTGGTTCTGCAAGTCTGCTAAGAACTCGTACCATGGCCATTTAGGTAAGCCGTGACTGAGCTGAGAAGGTCTGAGTAGCCCCCTGGTAGCTGGTTCAAGTGCAGATGTCAGGAGCATGTCTTAGAGACGCTGGTCGCACATCTGGGCTGGGGCCTAGCAACCTTCAGCTTAACAAGGTGCAAATGATTTCAAAGTGTACCTCATGGTATGGCTGATGACACCTTCCCTTGGCTCCAGGGCACAGGTGACCGTTCTGCCCTCCAGTTTTGACCAAATGGCTGTGCTTGTGGGTGTGAAGGAATTGGGACACTTGTTCTAGAGGCTGCAGTAGGGAGGGCTGAACTGTCTGTATGTTTAATGATAGTCCATTGTGGAGAAAATTTGTTTTCAACTCAGTTACTCTGTAATCTAGGACAGATATTTGTCATGATTCTCCCTGGCCTGCTCAGGGAGAGGGATATGTTTTTAGGTCTCAACCTCTTTGGCCTCATCACCCTGTCACACACAGGTGGTGACAATGACCTGAATTCTTTCTTTTACCTAACAGCCTGGGGGCAGAGAGGCCTCCATCTGCCCGTCCAAATGCAGGCTCTAAGCCCTGTCTCTCAGCCTTGGCCATGCAGAGCAGAAACACCGGGAAGTGTTAGCACACATTGTAGGCATCTCACCTTTAGGCATTTTCATTTAGTTAGTGCAGGCTAGACCTTAGGACCTGTAAGGTTTTTGTGTGATTCTGTATTCTGTATTCTGTGTATAAGGCACAAACAACATGCAAACAATCAGGCATGGTTGGAATGCCAACAGCACTCACGGACACTGCCATTTAAATTTAGTTTCTACGCAGCACAAAATACTTTTCTTTTGATTTCTTTTAAACTAGTTAAAAGTATTCTGAGCACTCTGGGCTGGTAAGGTAGTGAGATAATAATCGGGCAGGAGGTCGAATTTAGCCTACAAGGTCAGAACAGAGTGTTGGATTCCCTGGAACTGGAATTATGAATGGTTATGTGGTAACAGTGAGCTGTATGGATGCTAGGAGCCAAGCCCACGTTCTCTACTAGAGAAATAAGTGCTCTTAATCACTGAGTCATGTCCCCACTTTTCATTCTGTTGTTTGTTTGTTTTGTGGGTTGACAGAAGGAAACGTTGTGGGAGTAGGATGGGCTTTAGTATCAACTAACCTTCATTAAGCTGTATCACATATATCTGTTTTATAAGGGTTTTCTATGTGTCATACAATCTAACTGGGGACCTCATTTCCAAATCACTGAATAAGCAGTGTCCTTTGCCTCTGACTCTCAAAGTGTAGTCCCCAAACCAGTAGTATAATGTCACACCCAAGGCTTTGGACCTGCAAAGACCGAAGTCAAAACTTCCAGGGGCATCCTCCAACTTTCCGTTTTTAACAAAATCTTTTATGTGGCCAGATGGTGGCAACCCATGCCTTTAATACCAGCACTTGGAAGGCAGAGGCAGGCAGATCTCTGAGTTTGAGACCACCCTCGTCTACAGAGAATGTGTGACTAAGGCTACTTTTCCCTTTCTTTAGTTGAGATGAGAAAAGAACACTAAATACTCTTGGCTGCAGATCTACAAGTGAAGGTATTTTAGAATGAGCTCACACTTATGTGAGTCTGACATTTGAAAGCCAGGTTCAATTCCAACTGGGAAGTACATGTCTTGTTACTCTATCACTTCTGGCCTTTAACATTTTCCTAAGATGTGACCCTTAAAATGCTCTCCCTCGGAGGTGAAGGTGAGCAGACCCCGTTTCCACAGCTACCATTTACTGACATGTGACCTTGGGAAACTCCTCACTGCCTCTAAGCCTCTATTCGAATGGGTAACATGATGTACAGGAACAGTTAGCTTATGAGCTAGAGTTTATATGATGAAAATGCTGATGTTATTATCTACAAACTAATAATAAACTTCTGGCCACTGCTTGATAACTGGACACCACATCTGGGCACACAGAAAGACTCTGGGGCTCAGCCTGTCACACGGGCACTGAGAAGTGTCACTGTCTTGCCCACAGCCACCTTTCCAGACCTCAAGCCCACTAAACAAGACTGGGGATCTGTGGTACATCCGTTCTTTTCCTTTGTGCCAAAATACGTATGCACAGTATCAATGGGCCGAATGCTGTGCTGAGCAGCAAGGACCCGAGCCATTTGCCCAGGACCATTTCTAGAACTCTGGCTCACGTCAAAAGTCCAGATCCTATGTCTCTTTATCTTTCTCGCCTTTTTCTAACTGTGAATGAGCATGAAGTGTTTAAGAGCTTCAGAGCCGCATCACCAAAAAGCAATCAATATTTACTGAGAGTTCAAACGAGCATGGACCCCATAGGCTCATATATTTGAGTGCTTGGCCCCTAGTTGGTGGAACTGTTTGGAAGGATTTGGAGGTGTGGCCTTGTCGGAGGTGGGCTCTGAGGTTTCAAAAGCTCATACCAGGCCCAGTGTCTCTCCCACTCTCTGCCTCCAACTTGCAGATCAAACACAAGCTCTTAGCTGCTGCTCCAGCATCATTCCTGTCTGCCGGTTGCTATGCTCCCTGCCATGGTCATGGACTCGCCCTCTGACACTGTCTGCAAGCCCCCAATTGAATGTCTTCTTCTGTACGTCTCCTCACCCACCCTGTGTCTTCACAGCAATAAAATAGTATCTAGGACATCTATCCACCACATGGGTGGCTCCACGCTAAGGGAGACCCTCAAACCCAAGGATAGTAGATAATGAAGCACCTTAATAGGTCCAAGTAGGAGCTCAGGGAGCTGTCCATGGGCCTCAGTGGTGCTTTGTTCGCCCAGATCCAGAGGTTTAATCCACAGCAAAATGTGCACAGAAGTTCGTTTCTGAAGAACTGCCTTTAACGTCCCATTGAAGTCAAAGCATCAAAGTTTTCAAGACAGCAAGTTGAACTTGCAGGCTCACTATTCTAGAACAATAAAATGGCAGCCGTCCGTTTCCCTCAGAGAACCCTCTGTAACTGATGCCATTCACTGCCAGTCATTACCTCCTAGCTGACCCTTGAGCAACAAAGTAGGCTGATCCTGTGCTGTTGGCTTAGCATAGTTGGTCACATCCTCAAATATGAATTACGAATGCAGGGAAGGAAAGGGCCATGACACAAAGGGATAGAGGCCTTGCCCCTTGGGGTTATCATGTACCATGATGATGAACTAAAGGTTCAGATGCACCAGGGTTTGGTGGTGGTTTGAATGATAATGATCCCCATGGGTTCATCTATTTGAATGTTTGCTCCCTAGTTAGTGGAACTGTTTGGAAAGGACTGGAAGGTGTAGCCTTGTTGGAGGAGGTATGTCACCGAAGGCTGGCTTTGAGGTTTCCAAAGCTCATGCCAGGCCCAGTCTCACTCTCTCTGGGGGATAAATTGAGGACAAGGTGTGAGACCTTAGCCACTGTTCCCTTCTGTTTACCGTTTTGTTCCCTGTCGTGATGGTCATGGACTCATCCTCTGAAATTCTAAGCAAGCCACCAATCAAATGCTCCCTTTCATAACTTCTTGGTCCTGGTGTCTCTTTACAGCAACAGAACAGTAACTAAGACACGCTGCCTCTGCGATTTCCTTTAAACTCAAAATATCAAGTTCTGTTCTTCAGGATGAAAGCCAAGCCTTCTCGGGTTTACCCTGAAGCATCTGAACCTTTACCGCCTGTCAGGTTTCCAACCAGGCCTGCACGAGCAGGCATCCTGCGGAAATCGAAGGCTGCTTCTTCTGTCATTGTGTGGATAGTTAATCCAGGGGAGGAAGCTAGACTTCATGTATTAATGACTCCATTTCTGATTTGTCTCTGTGTTTTTCAATCTAGGGCAAACTGAAATCTTTTGTTTAACTTTTTTTTTTCAGTCTCCGGGAGGGCATTTTTATGGAGGAGAGCAAATGGTCAGACCATCTGCCGCATGCCTTTTGATTTCCCCCTTTCTCCTCTCCATTTCTTTCTGATTTCCAGATACTTGGAAGACAAATGTGACTGTGTGCTTTTGATCCCTTAATAATCTTGTTTCTCTGTACCAGCAGGAAATGTCTGCTTCCTCACCCTTTCTTGTGAATCTTCTCTTTTAACAACTAAGATCTGGGACAGCATCAGGGCTGGAGGCCCCCAGATAAGAATTAGGAGAGAGGGGATGGAGAGGTGGCTCAGTGGTTAAGCACAAAGGCTGCTCTTTCAGAGGACTCTGGTTCTATTCCAAGCACCAACATGGTAGTTCACAACTATCTGTAACTTCAAGAGATATGATCCCTTCCGGTCTTCACTAGCACCAGGCATTGCATAGGGTACAGACACCAAGACAAAGAAAAACAAGAAAAGAAGACAAAAAAGTAAAGGAGAAAAGAGTGAGCACTCGAGAGCCGAGTGGAGGGTAGGTGCTGCAGACGAAGGGCGCCAGTTTCTTATTCTGATCTTATGAGAGGAATGAACCACTGTCTCAGGGGCTCAGGGGCTCAAGGAGACTTCGAGATGCCCACTGGACTCACTGGACGAGTCTAATGTCCATGGGAGAAGGGGGCCGAACAGAAAGTGTCTGAACTCGGATAAAATATTCCCATGCAAGTGATACACTGGACGAATCTGTCATTGTCTACTAATACCCAACAAGACCCAACTAAATATCTCAACAAGACCTACATTTTCAGAGAAAATTTTCAAAAAAAAATGGAATTATTCTCAGCAAGATGTGAGCTCTTCTGGAGGAAAATGTAAAAATATTTTTCAAACTTTTTTTAACACCATGTAGACCAGGCTGGCCTTGGATTCACAGAGATTGGATTGCTTCCCCATCGCTGGTATTATGAAGTGTGTGGTTGATGGTGAAGCTTGCTTTCTTTCTTCCTTTCTCTCTCTCTCTCTTTCTTTCTTTCTTTTCCTTCCTTTCACTTTGGTTTGTCTGTCTGTTTGTTTATTTGTTTTGGTAGTGCTGGGAATCAAATTCAGGGCCTTGTACATATTAGATCAAGTGGGAACCAAGGAACCAGCCCTTAGAATACACACACACACACACACACACACACACACACACACACACACACACACACTAATGACTGGCTAGTAAGTATCAATACAAATCAAAAACTCTTCACTTAAACTATTTGAACTAGTCAAGACAAAAGAGACAGAAGACAGAAAAGTATCTGGCAGAGACGTGGGGGTGGGTAGAGTGGAAGCCAGCCGGGAGTTAGTGTTTAATGGGTACAGGATGTTAGCCTGAGGAGATGAATACATTCTGGGGGTGGATACTGATAATGATTATACAACAGTGTGAATCAAGATACATTTCCTGAACTTAAAAAAAAACATTAAAATAGTAAATGTGTTTTATATATTTAACTACAAGGAAAAAATTGGAACTCTAGGAAAAAATTTTAGTGTGGTAGAGATATCATACAGCATATTTATATTTTTGTAATCTCATGTGTGGAAGAAAAGACTTGGAGAGATATTCTGAACACAAAATGACAGATATTATCTGGGTGGAATTGTAAGCTGTCTTTCCTTTCAGGTGTTTCTTAATGTTCGCTCTCTGTGTAACTAGGAACAATACATCTGGAAGCGCTCTGCTCACGGGGCGGTCTCCTGAGCACTGTTGTTAGAGCAATAGAACCAGTCATTACCTGCAAGCACATCGTATAGTTACATCCCTTGAATAGTCTGTCTCCCACCTCGAACGTTAAGTTCCGCCTGAGCAGGCGCTTGCCTTTACTCACACAGGACCCATGATGCTTAAGCAGTCTCAGGCACTAAGTGGACTCTTTACAAATGCTCTGGTGAAGCAAGGGGTCTATGGGTAAACAGTCGGGTGAACAGAAAGGAAGTTTTCTGTCTCCGTCTGAGGCTCCTGATTCTATAACAAATACAGAAACTGAGAAATTTATGAATTTCTCATCAAAATAGATTTCTTACGATCCTGGGAGTGGGAAGTCCAAGATGAAGGCACCCGCAGACTCAGTGTTTGGCAACATCTCCTTTCGTTGAAGAGACCCCCTTGCTGTACCTTCACATGGAAGATGGGGTCAGTAGCTCCCTGGACCTCTTTGAAAAGGGTACTAATTCCACGTACAAGAAAAGCTCTGTCTTTGTGGCTTGATCACCTTGAAAAGGTATCCTCTCTTAACACTATCACGGCATCACATGAGATTCGGTGTATTAATTCGGGCACTCAGACTGTAGCGCTCAGGTGGGAGCATTGTTTTGTCCTGAGCACCCACCCCAGGAAACAGCAGATCAACCCTCTTCCTGGCAGCTGTAGGAAGGATTACAGGAAGGCTTTCCTCAGGAACAGGGTTCTCTAAATGAAGCCTAAATAGGTCAACTGGGTAGAAAGTAGTCTAGAGTCTGTCATTTGGAGGATGGCCCAAACGGCATAAGAATGTGAAAGGCAGGATATGAACGAGGAGAAACTCCACTGGACACTGGAACTGCAGCCAGGTAGAAAAGCAAGCATTTAGTCAACGAATATCCACCAAGTCTCTTCTGTGGTCCAAGGACTAAGGTAGGTGTCATGAGCACAATTGTATGTCATTTGCTTGACATCTCACAAAAGATTTTAAGATTTCACTCAATGCTACTAACTTCTCTATGTTTTGTGCTTTTATATGCTTGTTACAGCACTTGAGAGATTGGACGTCTCTGTGTTCGGCTCCTTTCTCTTTTCTTCCTGTGACATCTGTACAGTTATGACCACTAGGCATGGTTCTAAATGGTTTATCAATGATGAGTGAAGAGAAATTTGGAAAGGCAGAATCGAATGCTACCTAAGACAGAAGCCCAACTCAACATGCCCTCTACTGCGGTTCCTGGAAGCCTGGGGATATATGGGTCATTCTGTTATATCAAAAACCTATTTGGATCTGAATAACCCAAGAACATTTTGAGATAAGGTTTTTTTTAAACCCCAGCACAGGAATTAACACATTATTGTATACTTCGAGTCTCCTGAATGGGGAGAGAAGGTCTTTTATTCTTGGGCTTCTGGACAACAGGACCTTTCTATGTCTAGAATCACATAAGGTGAGCATCAAGAAAGGTTATTCCCTCCCAATAACGAGGACATTCACCTTTAAACGGGTGGCTCACAGCCACAGAGCCAGATGGGAGCTGTGGCAAGCCTCTGAGGAACACTTGGCACCCTATCCAACAGATGCTGAACCTTCATCCTAAACCATCTATCAAGCCATTCCCTCCTCTCCCCTCCCCTCATCTCCCTCCTAGCACAGCCTTCCCGGCAGCTGAGGTCACTTAGCTCTCCTTGTTTTAAAGTTGACCCTAACAAAGCATGCCTTATACTGGTTCTTGGGACTTGAGTCCAGCATTACAAGGACTCTGGTTTCTTAAACTAAGCTACTTGGAGTGACTCTGGGTCGAGGTCCACCCACGTCGTTGTACAAAATGGAGGGCTATATTGTGTCAGAAAGTAGATGAACAGGGTAGTCTGGCTTTGATGTTGTTAAAAGTTCCTGTCTGGTCTTATTTTGCGAGATTTCATTGATGCATTGGAGACACTTAATGCCTTACATCTAGGCACACCTTTAAACATATTGGTACTTGGGAAAACAGTTATTTCTGTAGACTAAAATACAAGCCACTTTGTAAGTCTTCATATATAACACCAATGCTTTCCCACACAGATCTAAAGCTTTCACACAAGGAGATAAAGCCAGTCATCAAGGTCAGGGGGGCATCGGTCCCTTCTAGCCACACTGGTGACTTTGCAGACTTCATAAGAGACCCAACGGAGACTTTAAGATACAGCCCCTTAAAGGCCCTCCAGTTTTAATCTCTTACCTTGTAACTTGGGTTCTCATTCCAAAATCCAGTGACCTCATTGACTGCAGCACTTCAATGCAGCCCATGTACTAGGAAGAAAAACAAAGAAGTAGGTCACAGATACAGAAGAGGCACCTTTGAGCTCCACAGTGACTTCCTGGGCAACACCCAGAGTCAGCCCCAGAGAGAAGCTACAGGTGTGCACATCGCCTGTGTTGGTATCTCTGACCACCAATGTGCACATATATCCTAGAAGACAGCAGCTTACTACAAACTTTATACAAACTCAATACAAACTCAAGTATGGAGAAGACAGACGACAGAATTATCCTGGGCTCAGAGGTTGGGAGTGTGGACCTTTGGTCTTCACCCTGTGCATGGTGCAGACTCACATTGCAGCCCTGCCACATCTTCATTTTCAAGGCCCCAACTAGGGACCCAACTTTTCCCACATTGGTTTTTGTCCTTGGTAAAAATGAAAATTCAATTAGAATCGTTGTGAGAGCTAAATTGTTTCACATATGGAAAGCTTTTAGGACAATGCTTAGTAGGCAAAACTGCACAAATGTCAGAGGAAGCAAAAATAAACAGGAGACAAATAACACATGACTCTCCAATTTCCTAAGGGCCGGAACAAGCATACCATTGCACAAAAGACAGGATTTAGTAACATTAAGAAGGTCCTGTCATCTTTTGTAAGACCACTGTAGTTTTTAAAGAGAGAGAGAGAGAGAGAGAGAGAGAGAGAGAGAGAGAGAGAGAGAGAGAGAGAGAGAAGAGAGAGAGAGAGAGAGAGAGAGAGAGAGAAAGTCCCCAAACAGGGCTAGGTAGGTTTAGCTTGATCAGGGAGTATTGGAAAAGGAATTGTGACTTCTAAAGCAAAGGGAGCCAAATCAGGGATGAGGGTAAAGAGGCTTGAGTCAGTGTGAAGGTGGGTAACAGTGAGTGTGCAGTAGGATGCTCCCTGAGAGAGGGAAGTAACAATGCTGGCTCACTTGGAGGAGGCATGATACCAAGGAGGAGGAGATGAGGACTCAGCATTTAATTTGCTACATAGAAAAAGTAGCAGAGTGAGTCAAGGACAACTCAGCTGCTTCCAGCGGGGCACAGAGGAACCCAGAGTGTCATGAACCCAGAGTGTCATTAGCATGACCACGAGGGCCAGGAAAAGGAGGTTCGGAATTGCTTTGGTGCCCATTGACTGCAAGTCACCGGTTGGAGAGCCAGGAAGTAACAGGATGACAGCTGACAATGGAATTCAGTGTCCCCCAAGAGAACAAAGCAGGACAAAACAAAGGGAGGGACTAGGGAAGGGACACAGTCACAGTTTTCTAAGCATCTCTGCAGGTGAGACTGAGGGATCCTCAGAGCAACCATTGACTCTGGAGGGATCTACACTGAAAATTGCCTTGGAACGGTATGAGTGCCACGTGGTGTGGATGAAAGGGCTCTCAGGTCCTCAGAAATGAGATACTTCCTGTTTTGCTGTCCTTTGGAAGCCTTCCAACCTCCCTTGGTGATGGGAAGAGGAGGGGGCACTCCCCAGATCTTTTTTCTTGTAGTATTTCTGTGTGGAGTCTAAGCTGTCTCAACCCAAAATTGGCTTTGTGTTCAGTCGCTGCCATAAGTCTGGTGTGGGAGAGACATTCTCAGCCGGACCCCAGTAGTCATACTCCTCATGGGGTGTCTGATACTGACACAAAAAACATCTTGTACACTCAGTTCTTAACCTCTAAGGCCCAGGTACTACAGGGAAGCAAATTGTCTGGAGACAGGAACTGAGACTTCTAGAAATAGGAAGGTTGGTGGAGAATGCTGGAGTCTACACTCCACAATGAGGCTGACCAAAAGGCCTGCCTGAGAGTCCTCATTGGTTGCTCCGACTACATGGCCCTCTTTGTCCTCCTCACTCCAGAGCCTGACTCATTCACCTCATCTCCTACACACCAGTCTGGGGAAGAATGGAGTCTATGCACCAGTCAGGAAGCAGGTCTGGGCCACACTTCCAATTCTCCAGGATGCCTACTTGGTGGTGAGGTGGGCGCCTTCCCTGACAGTTATAAATCACTAACTCAAGACGATATGATACACTGATCTATCTGTACATGCCTGAAAATGTAACAGATGCTACATTTTCATACTCTGACACAGAGATTTATAAAAAGTAAAAATAATATATTAATAACTTACTCTTACTGCTTAAATCTCTTCACATCTACTACCAAAACAGAATCATTAATACCAATGCCTAGACCTTGGCTTGTCTTTGCTTACCTTACTAAGTGTCCCATTCCCACGCTTTGATATAATGTTGGCCCCCATCCTTGTTCTCAACTCTTCCCAAGGTCAGGGCTTCCCACTTGCCATTGTACCCTGACTAACTCATCTCTCTCCACTCTATAGGTCTGATTCTTGTTCATCTTGCAAGCTTTAGTTAACATGGAATGTCCTTAGGTCAGCTCCTGTTGCTTATGAGGACAACTCTTACTTGTGTCCTTCATGCCACCATGAATCAGATTTATCTGTCAGTTTGCTTGTTTATTTCCTTGTCTGTAAGCACAAAGAAGGGCCTGGGACTATGTCCCAAACCCAAGAGTACTCAGAAAAAGGAAGAAAGGAAGAAAGAAAGAAAGAAAGAAAGAAAGAAAGAAAGAAAGAAAGGAAGGAAGAAAGGAGGGAAAAAAGAAAGAAAAAAGAATGGAAGGAAGGAGGAAAGAAAGGAAGAAAAGGAAGGAAGAAAAAGAAAGAAAGGAAGGAAGAATGGAAGGAAGGAAGGAAGAAAAGGAAAGGAAGGAAGAATGGAAGGAAGGAGGAAAGAAAGGAAGAAAGAAAGGAAGAGGAAGGGAGGAAGGGAGAGAAGAACACATTTTACTCTACGGTAAGCATCTTGTGCTGTACTGTATGTACCTTTTCTTCATTTTATTTTTAGTTTTCTATTGTGCCTTTAAAATGAGTAGAGAGAAGTAGCAGAGGGAGATGAAGGTTTGGCCAAAGGAAAACAGGATATCTCATAAAAAGACTTGGGTGTTTCCTTAGTTTCTTCTGGTGCTATGATAAAGTACCCTAGCCAAAGCAACTCAAGGGAGAAAGGTTCTATTTTGGCTCTCAGTTCAACGTTACAGTCCATCATGGTGGGGAAGTCAAGGCAGCAGGAGTTTGAAGCACCTGATCATAGAACAGTCAAACTAAAGAGTGATGAACAACTGTGCTCAGCTTCCTTTGTCCAGCTTATGCAACCCAGAATCCCAGCTAGGGGATGGGACCACCAAGGTCTTCTCACCTCAATACAGTCAAGATAACTGCATCTGCTACCCAGACACGCCCCGGGGCCCATCTCCCAGGTGATTCTAGATTCTGTGAAGTTGGCAACACTAATCATCACAAGTAGAAAGGTCATAGGTTGGTTGCCACCACTGATAGGTCTGGGTCTCTTGATAATATACTCATGGGTAGTATATTTTTATACTTCAGCCCTGGAGACAACCAGCCCAGACAGGAAGGAGAGTGCTATCCCCAAGGTTTCCTTCTTAGTCACACGTACTTTGTGTTAACACCTCCTACCTGTGTCCTTCTAGGACAGGCCCAGCATTGCTGTAGGAGCATCTTCCCTTCTGATGAACCTCCACGGCAGTACACACAGTTAGCTATCAGTATTGGGGTGGAGACATTGTCTCACTCTGATATGACACAAAGTTCTCAAGAAAAAGGAGTCATATAGAGGTGGCCATCAGTGAGGACAATTCCCCTTCCAAGCCTGGAGCATATGTGGAAGAAACCACAATGGATTTTTGCCATGTCTAAGCCCCAGTGGAGTTGGGGAGGGAGTGTGCCTAAAAACAATCTGTAAGTTTCTTTGTTTAGGAATTTCTGAACCTTAGAAGTAAGGAGGTGCTGAATGGCAAGCCTGGAGGAGAGGTTTGTTAGGATAAACCAGAGATAGCAATGCCTCCCTTTGGTTTATTAAAGGCAGACCTAATTTCTGTTCCTAAGACAAGGGCAGCCTCCAAAAGAGTGGGTTGGCTCTCTTTCTAGAGGTGAATCATCATTACCTCTATTGGAATAGACAAGAACACTGAAGCTTATTCAGGACAAGTGCTTGGCTTCTTCTCATTGGTTTACTGAGACTGAATCACAGTTTACTCTAGAGCAGTGGTTCTCAACCTGTGGGTCATTTGGGAGTTGCATTTCAGACATCCTGTATCTCGGATATTAACATTACAATTCATAGCAGTAGCAGAACTGCAATTATGAAGTAACTACAAAATAATTGTGTGGTTGGGGGGGGGTGTCACCACGACATGAGGAACTGTATTAAAGGGTGGCAGCATTAGGGAGGTTGGGAACCACTGCTCGAAAATCTCTGCAGCCTTACTGCTGGCCCACTTTTGGCTGCCACTCCTTTCTTTTCGTTTATCTAGATAAGTAATAGTGATGAGCCAGGGGCCGTGAAGGTGGATGCTTGGTCAATGAAGAGCGAGTGAAGGTGATTCCATATTCGTGTATTACCCCCTTCCTTCAGAGTTCTGGAGATGTGGTCCCTTTGCTGGGACCTGGGAATCATTGAAACCTTAAGACTGGCTTTTTTTTTTTAAAGTAAATCTGTAGTATTAGAATTAAAAAAAAAACTAAACAAACAGACAACATTTCACTTATTAATGAGAGTTAAGGACCTTTGAACCAACAGAAAGACCCCTTCTGTGATGGCTAGTGTTTGTCAACTTGACACAAACTGACGTCACTTGCGAAAGGAAGCCTCAGTTGAGAAAAATTGCCTTCGTTAAATTAGCTCATGGTCATTTTGGGGGCACATTTTTTTGATAAGTGATTGATGTGGAAGGGCCCAGGAAGGTGGGTTATATAAGAAAGCAGGCTGGGCAAGTTGCAAAAGCAAGTCAGAAAGTAGCATTCCTCTACAGTTTCTGATTCATTCCTGCCTCCACGTTCTTGCCCTGGATTTCCTCAACAATGAACTCCAACCTGTAAGCTACCCTTTCCTACCCAGGTTAATTTTGGCTATGGTGTTTAATCAGAGAAACAAATAGTATACTAGAACACCATCTTTATAATAAGCTACCCTTGGGCTCAGAGTAGGGAAGACTACTATGCTCATGTGAGAGAAATTTAAGTGATAGGCTCTGTGGTTGGCAAGTGTAAAATCACACAGAGAAGAACATACGTTGGAAAGAAACACTAAAGTCTGTTATCAGCGATTAAGAGCACGGACTGCTCTTCCAGAGGTTCTGAGTTCAATTCCCAGCAACCGCATGGTGGCTTACAACCATCTGTAATGCCCTCTTCTGGAGGGTGTATCTGAAGACAGCTACAATATACTCATATAAATGAAAAAATAAATAAATCTTTAAAAAAACAAACAAACAAAAAAGTACCACTCAGTGAGGCTGCCCTTGCAAGCAGACACCCAACAACAATAGAGGCCACCACACTGGACACTGAAGGACTTTCCTGCTAACTTTAAACAATTTCTAGTCCTCCTTCTGGGGTGGGAGGAGAAACATAGATAAGGAAGGAAAGACATCCCTTCATGACCATGAGGCTGGCCGTCTCCACTTCCAGTCCTAATCCTGTGTGGAGGAGTAGACATATCGAAGGCCTTCAAACTTGTGCAGAGTTGGTGGGAGAGTTCAGGCGCCCTCTGCACTGCATTGAAACTAGCTGGGTTATCAGCTGCTTCCTCCCCGCTCACTTCCTATCTCTTGCTCCCCAGTGACCCCTCTCTTTCCTTGTCTTTTGTGAGAACATGTTCCTCGGTATATCATCTCTCTCTTTGGATCAGTCTCCATTGTTTGTTTCTTTCCATGCCGTCTGCACTTTGTCCAAACAATGGCTCATGCTCTTCTCAGCCTACACAAATGTTTCGTGACCTCATTAGAATCACTAGGGAAGTGTTTAAAAATGTCTAAGGTAGCTTAGTGGTAGGAGTCCCTGCCAGCAACCCTAGCAGTCTGGGTTCGAAATTACTCCAGAGAAGCTATTTAAGTGACCAGTAAGAATATGGAATGTTATTGACATGGTTCATTGGTTAGAGAAATGCAAACCAAACCATAAAAACCCAGAATGTGTAGAAATTACAACTGCTACACACTACTAAAAACGTAAAAAGATGTAGCCATGAGGGGACAGCTAAGCACTGCTTCAAGAAAACTAGAGAGAATTATTGTATGAACTAGCATTCTTGCCCCTAGAGGAGACCTAGGAAAACCGAAAACACACAGGAAACATAGAAAGTGCACACACAACCATTCATCAAAGTTGTATACCTAAGAGCGCCAAACTTAGAAGCGTGCCACTGTTCATTGACTGATGTGGAGAAAGTACTTACAACCAAACCCCCAAATGGTTCCTGGCAATGAAAAAGACGAGGTGTGGAAGCATGCTATAACAGAAAGAAACTCTGAAATCACTATTCTGAGGGTGGGAAGCCAAGAGTCCATATTGTATGATTTCTTTTGTAGAAAATAACCCAGACTGCTGCCATCCTCGCTCCCCTCCATCCTCTGCCTCCTTCTCCTTCTCTTCGTTCACCTATTATTGAAAATACCACACATTTGTCCATTTTCTGTCTTCTGCACAAGAAGGTGAGTAGCTAAGGAAATAGAGATGAGAAGGCCAGGGCACAGGTGTGGTTTCTCTCAGAGCTGATAACAATGTTTTCCAGTTAGTAATGGTTTTCCAACTCTATGAATATACAAAGATAAAACCCAATGAAATGCAGACTTTGAGGAAATAAACTGTATGGCATGTGACTACATCCCAGTAAAGCAAGTGCTCAGAGGCTATGACAGTTAAGAAGTCAAGCAAGCAACATCTGCAGGCAGTACACGGTCCTGGAATAAACCACTCAGGTATGAGTGGCCGACAAAACCAACCCAGAATGAGAAGTTATTATAGCCTGAAACGTCGCCCAATACCCTGGAGGCAGTGCTCTCTGCTTGCCCTTTGGGATCCCCGAGATTCTTGGTCACACCCCTATGCTGCACTGATCCAATGAGACTGCACTGTTTCAATGTCTAAGCCCCAGCTGCCCTACAGACTTCTCAAGGACAGGCTGGGGGGGCGGTGTCTTAGTCATCATTTGCCTTGCACCTCTGACAGTGCAATAAGTGATTTATTTCTAGAAACGGTGTTCAGGAAGTCTCAAAATAGCCTGTATCCTGGCCGGACCACCTAAAACATATTCATTCTTAAAGGAGTATGGTGTCTGTTAAGGGAACCCTGGAGCTAGGTTGCCTGAAGTTCTTCTGCTGGCTTTCACTGGGTCTTCTGGAAACAGATGGAGAAACCCTTCCTTGATACTGGTAAGATGTGGCACTCAAAATACAACCCCTGGAAGATGCCTGGTATTGACAAGCACTGCCTCTCTTAGGAGTGATGTAATATCTAGGGAAGCAGGAAGCCACCATCTTCCCTCCATCCTCTGCCCTCTTCACATCTCTACTGCTGAAAATGCTATTTGCCCATTTTGTCTCTCTCACTGGAAGATTAGTAATGAAAAGCAGTAGGATGATAGCACCTGGTGTACTGCCTGGCCCCCAGCAGCTCCTCAAATACATCTCAGTCAATTAAAGTGACTCATCTATCTATCTATCTATCTATCTATCTATCTATCTATCTATCTATCTATCTATCTACCTACCTACATACCCATCCATCTACCCATCCATCCACCCAACCACTTACCCACCCACCCATCCATCCATCCATCTCTCTATCTAAGCATGACCTTTTCTACACCAAGGTCAAAGCTTAAAAACCTGGACTTCACTTGTTTACAAACAGGGACTTGGCATATCAGGAATTTCAACCATCTGGAGTTCTTGGTACTCACAAAAATGGAGCCTTCAAAAAGCAGGTTGTACCTTCTGAGTGTTTTACAAAGGGGGAGCTCTCGTGCCCAAGGAGAGAACCCAAGCCGAATGGGAGGATTGGGGCTGGCAAGGCCTATTATTCTGGGACTAGAACCCTATCTGTTTCCCGCCCCACTGAGCAGACTCCTTCACTCAGAGACTGTGGAGGGAACTGTCTCCAGTCCACTTCCATCGCTGATTTATCTAAAGTCAGGCTGGTGGCATCTAGAGTTTCCTGAAGAGTTTTAGATATAGGGGAGGCTTTTAAGTTGATTCAAAAGAACTTCTCTTTGACAGAGGGAAACCTAGGATCCTGCAAATAAAATTACTTTGGAGCAAAAAACAGAATATACAATAAAAATCTTGGTCTTTCTGTCACCTTAAAACAATGAATGTACTGGGAAACGAGTCGCCTACGATTGTGCATGGAAGCCTTCTAATCTGAAAAAGGCACTCCCTGGTCATCAGTGGGCAAAGCAAGTATGCCGATCATTCCCCCTCATTCCAACCGTCCTACTCCCATTGAAAACCCCTTACACATGAGAAATGTTTTGAACCGAGGGAGGGTTCATCTCTGCCTACAGACCTGAACACAGACAAAATCATCCAGACTGGGGCCATCCCTGAGGCAAATACCACCATGGGAGCATTTTCAGGGCTATGACCTCCTGTAGGAACAACATTGAAGCCACAAGTAGTTCTTCCTGTTGCAGCACTCTGCCAGAGAGTCAACCTGGGTTACCACGAGGCGTGGCACAAACAGGGGTGTGCTCTGTCTAGTCTCAAGAGTGTCGTTTGGTTTGATGCTCAGATTGAAGCTGGGGCAGGGCCTACAGAAGTGGACAATCTCTTCTAACAGCTGCGAACACTTATTGCCAGAAGCTTGATGCTCTCTCTCCTCAGGGATCACGGGGGCTGGTTAATGTAGAGCTTAGATCTTCTGATGTGTGAAGCTGTCTATATCATGGTGCCACCCAGCACCAAAGAAGTTTGTCATATAGGAGAGATGCTACCCAACGTTTATGAAAAAGTACAAGACAGGCACTTGGACATTTGAAAAAGTGTAAGATCGTGTGTGCATGCATGTGGTTTGGTGTGTGTGTGTGTGTGTGTATGTGTGCATGTGTATGTGCATATGCTGGACATTAAACTCAAGATTAAAATATCTTATCCATAAGACAGCTGTTAATAACAGTTCTTTTTGGGGTCCTGGATTACATATCATGACTATGTTCTGAAGGTTTGCCATGTACCAAAGTAGATATAATATAGGGACATATTTAAAATGAGAATGAACCCAGGACCCAGACCATCTATAGATTAAAGATGCTTCATAGCGTTCTCCTCACCTGTCCATCCAATAGACCCCAAACTAGCACACTAGCTCCATTCCACCATGTCATCCTCTTCACCGAATTATGGGGCGGCAAGATGGCCCTGGCCAGATGCTGAGCTGACATCAGCACCACGTTCTTCACCACCCCAGACTCCAGGAGCACACACACATACTTGTTTTCTTTCTTTCTTTTTTTTTTTTGTTGTTGTTTTCTTATTCGTTTTATAAACAGTCCCATCTTAAGTATTATGTTATAGTGTAACAGCCCTGTCAGGAATGAAGATATTCTGAGACACTTGTGCCCCTCCCTTTGGTGATCAGATTATTGAACCAACGAACTCCAAGAAGTAGACTTTTCTCAAGACTCTCATGCTGTGAGAAGGAAAATGCTGAAACCTGGTGTCAGCCAGAAGAGGAACTTGTCTCCCAGGAAGAGAGTCCCTGCAACTCTAACAAGTTCTCAGAGCACTTTACAGGAAAGGAGTGGAGGTGCGTCAAGGACGATCAGTGGCGTGGAGAAGCACACCCATGCTGGGTCTGCTTCGTTGTATAGACTTCTTGCCATCCACTCACACATAAGCCAAGACTCCGAAGATGGACCTTCTTTATTCACACCTCTTACCGAGGCGGCCAAATTGAACCCATCTGCTTGCTGAGGTTTTCACTATCGCTCCGTCTCTTTGGTTGGACAATTGAGGACAGGGTAGAACTAGGTTGAGACCATTGCTGGTACCTAGGCTCTGGCTCTGACAACTCCAGTAACAACAATATCAGAATATGAATTTAGCCACCAAAGATGGCATCTATGTCTTCCATTCCCCCTTATCCCAATCGCCCTTTGTGTTCCGAGAAAGCAGGGATCGGAACAGACAAAGGTGAATTCTCTCCCAGGCCTTGTATCTTTTATTCAAGGGTTTTGATTTTGTGATTACAATTCAAAAGTTGCAACTAATACCCTAAAGCAAATCTTTGTGGCACTGTGCCCAAGCCTAGCTATTCAGAGATTTTTATCAATGTGTAAAGGCCTAATCCAAGGAGACCACAGGTGCTGTCTCTGCTGTTCTGGGCAGCCTTCAGCCATCTGGGACTGGATGCTCATAATGCAAATGTGAATTGAGATCTTGGCTTGCAAAGCCTGCCCTACTTAGGTCTACTTTAGCCGTATCAGTTGACTGCTCTCTCCTGGCTCTCTCCTGACAGAGGCAGGGAATCCCCAGGTATGTCAAAGAATTGATACATTCAGAGGAGAAAAGACTTTAAAAGTGCTAATTTAAGGAGGGAGGTGGGGTTACAACTGAATAATTGATGCCAGCAGCTGCTAAATCAGAGGCCTGTGGTTAGAAAGGCAGGCCTTTCTTACTCCCGGAAGACTGCGTCCTAGACGTAGGCTCCATCCTGCCTCCATTTTCATGTTTTTGCTTCCTCCACTGCTTTCTTTTGAATATGTGGGAGTCATTAGTGCCAATCTAAAAGCATCTCCAACCTTCCTCTTCCCTGGGCATGGATTTTTTACTCCGTTAGCCTCTTCAAAGTTGGACACATCTCCTCATTTGGTCGATGACGTCACAGGGCAGTGACCTGTCCAATTTTCTTCCTCTTACAGTGCCAATGAGGGAGAATGGTACAGAACAGAGACTCAGCCAATGGGCTGCAGATACACAGCAGGAGGAAGAAATACTGAGACAATGCAGCACTGTCCTGTTAATGTAGAACAGGCCATGAATGGCCCAACCAGGGTCAGCCCGAAAGGCAGTGAGAGCATCACACAGTCTTAAGAGTGTGGGCTTCAAAACTCAGACAGGCTTGGGGTTGATCTGAGCTTTGTGTGGAGTAGCTCTTCAATTTTGTGACTTATGTATTTGACCTGTGGAGGGGACTCGGCAAATAATGGTCCCTGCGTTGGGATGACAATGCTCTTCTCGGACATCTCCAATTCCACCTGCTTAGCTTGGGGAGCAGATGAGAAAACCCCAATTACTTTGAAGGGACCTCAAGCAAGCCCTCTTTCTATAAGGGCATTGTAACAGCAGGATTCGCTAATCTCAGGAAGCCGGGGAAGATTTCTCAGAGAAAGGCGAGTCGGGAGTGGGATGCGGGGGTGTTGTCAGGAAAAGCAAGCTATGAAGGTTGGAAGGAGGGTTCCCAGGAAATGGGCACAGCTAAGGGCAAACAAAAGGATGCTCCCCAACCCCAAGTACTGTACTGAGAGACTAAAGTCTGCAGCTATGTCAGGGAGTATCAGGGGATTACGATAGCCTCATTTCCTGATGAGCTGTCCAAGGCCATCTTGGAGTGTAGAAGATGAATCTTTCCAAGTCTTATTCTCGGAGCCCAGCTAGAACAGCAGGAGCTTCAGTGCGCTTTCTGAATATATGCTGAAGGTGTGATCATATTTGCCAAACTTCAGCCAGCCCTAGCTTTAAAGGTGATACCCATTTCTCCTCACCCTTCTGTGAGATTCCAAACTACATTTCCTTCCAACCCACTTCTTAGACCCAAATAAATAAAAGCTAAAAATACAGCAAAGGTCATGCATCGTAAATGAGACGGGAAAGCAGTGACTCACAGAAGTTAATCTGCTCCCCAGGAGAGTCTTGCTGGATGTCCTTTGCTCTGAAAGGTTAGGCAAGAAGCCAGCACCATGCTCTTCAGATACCCAGTGTGATTCTCAGGCTGCTACCGGGACTCTGAACTTACCATGCCCAGATGCAAAGGGCTGACACCTTGTGCAGCCCATGATAGAGACAGGCCCAGAGGCAGGCGCCAACAAGGATGCCAATGGGTGTAGACAAAGAAATGGGGTGACTACTGTCCTAGTGGTCCAGCATGTCCATCATGTTAATTTTCCTTTTTTCTTCATTTGGCCATGGCCTCAATACTGTTGTTTCTGTAGCCAAGGCAACACCATAACTCAGTTAATCATTCCAAGGGCTTAATGAATGACCTAGCAATTATATCTTGTATACTTGTTTAATTAAATTGGGATGTAACATAACTTAATAATGATGTATGTGTATGATCTCTCCTGACAACCCATAATCTACTTAAAGCGGAACATCTTTTTATATGACATCGTTTCTCAATTCTGAGTCCTTGAAAAAAAAAGTTAATTATGCCCTCCATCCCTAAATCCTACTCAGCCTTGAGAATGGAGGGCCTAGAGTGTGTGTTAGCATTGAACGATGCTATAGAAAACAGAAACAACAGCATCAACAAAACCCATGTGCTCACAGAGGAACATGTGGCAGTGCTTGCTCAAGGCAGAGGGGCGTCTGGAGTGGCAGCAACCTCGTCCATCTCCTCCACTCTCCTTTCCTACCGAGAAGTGTCTGTACCCTTGGCTCTCCAGAGTCTCCCTCCTATAAAACATTGCTCCTGCCCATGCGATCATATGGAACCCTGCTAGCAGTAAAATTCTTTGGCTGGCAGTAGCTACAGTTACTGTCGCTGCACCAGGCCTGGCGGTGTGTGATTTAAGTCCAGCACTCGAGAGTTCCAGGCCAGCCTACTCTACACAGAGACTCTATCTCAAAAGAAAACAAAATAAAACAAACAGTAACAACAACAAAATCACATCAAACCCCCCCCCCAAAAAAAAAAAAAAAACCCAAACAAACAAACAAACCTGTGGCTGCCACATAGTTAAGTGTCACCAGAAAGGGACAATTGGGAAAAGCCAAACCATTTATCTGTTGCTGGGTTTAGTGAAATACAGTGTTTCCAGCAGACATGGGGTTCCTGCTGCTTCACTTTCCCTGTGCCCCATGAGCTTCAAGAACCACACTGTCTACCCTCCAAGTTCAAGCCTGGAAGTCTGGCACAGAGAGATGGCTGGCCTCACAAGGCTGGTGCTAGAAGGCCCCAGAGTGCTTTCTAACACTCCCCTTTCAGTGACATTTAAGTATGTGGCAGCCACAGGGTTTTGTTGTTGTTGTTTGTTTGTTTGTTTTGATGTGATTTTGTTTTTGTTATTTTTTTGTTTTGTTTTGTTTTGTTTTGAGACAGAGTCTGTGTCTTCAGCTTAGAGGATTTCTCTGAAAAAGAACAGCCATCGGCCATCGGGCCTCGCAGAGCTGCATCTAGGTGTTCACCACCCGCCATTGTGTTTCTTTCTAAATGTGCTCTTAGTGGAATCTGATTCTGGTGGTAGGCTGGAGGCTTGGAGGAAGCTCAGAGATCATCCACTCCGACTCTTTCACAAAATAATCATGGCCCATCTAAGCAAGGGGGGAAGCAGAGAAAACTCCCTAAGACGTGAGGATTTGGTTTGGTTTGGTTTTTGTAGGAATGTGTATTTCAATGAAATACAGGATAAGCTAAAGAGAAGTGAATATGGAGTAGGATATAGACTGGAGCATGCGCAGTGGCAACATTGACCGTAACTGGAAAGAGGAGGGACCACGGCAAGTTCACACCCCTGAGAGAGACGGGGTGGAAACATTCACAAAGCTTGCAAGGCTGAATTCAGAGAAATCATCTTTAATAATGAGTCAGATCTAAGTTTCTGGATCAAACAGCTTTCAGAGTGGGAAATAACATCGGCCATTTCTGTACGTCTGGGTAGCATTGGGGGAATCTTACATCGTCTTATAAGCAGGGCTGGGCCTCTGGTTAGGTAAGTCCCAAAGCTGCTGTGGAGGATGGCAGCAGACCTTCAACAGCCACAGAACAGACCAAAGGCTCGCTGCGATTGCCAAAAGGGCATTCTTGCTGGTCATTATGTAAAAGTAGACAGTCTTGTGCCTGAGACCGCGCAGCACATAAGGAAGCTAGAAGCCAGGTTTGCTAACTTGAGTTCAATCTCCAGGAGGATCTACATGATAGAAGGAGAAAGCTGATTCTCCTCCAACCCCAACACACAGGCGAGGGTGCATGAGCGCAGCGCACACACACACACACACACACACACACACACACACACACACACACACACACACACACACAGCTTCTGAAGCAGGAAGTGACTCGAGCAACATCACCATCCTTGGATTCTAACTGAGCATGGAACTTTGTCTAAGTGTTCATTTACTCCACACAGAGCATCCCCAACCAGTCTACTCTGCAACTGTGATTCAGACTTAAGGATGCCCTCTATTAGATCGGTGCCTTCAGAATGAGTCTCAAATAGGACCTTAGATTCAATTGTACATTTTTTTTTTTTTTTGGCTTGTACTTCTCAGAGCGGGTGGGAGTTGGGGACAGCATTTTTAAGCTGAGGAGAAAGAAAGGGTACAAGGAAGCTCTCTGTCTCCTTTTGGTTGGTTGGTTATGACTGGGTTGTTTTACTCTGTCTGTTTGTTTGTTACTTAGTGGCTTCTATTTGTCTCTTGTTTTGTTTTGTTTTGTTGTCCTTTGTGAGAGAGAATCACTATATAGCTACGGTTGACCTGGAGCTTCCTAGGTAGACCAGGCTGGCCTTGAACTCACAAAGATCCACCTGCCTTCCGAGCACTGGGATTAAAGTGTTGCCACTTTCCGTTCCTTTGAAAGTCCCTTAGTAAGAGGTGGTACTTATTATGACACTGTTTGTAGAAACATAATTCTGTGTAAGTGATCAAAGGCACAGCTGTGTGACGGCTGATCTTCAGGGATACTTTGTTAGATTTAGAATCACCCACGAGATACGTTCTGGGCTTGTCTGTGAGTCTGTTTGCAAAGAGCTTAGCTGTGAGGGCGGCCACCTGCAACTCAGGCAACAGCACGCCAGGGGATGGGATCCAGGACTTAATACAAACGCAGAAGAAGGAGGTGAACTGAGCCCATCTGCTTCCTAACCTTGGACACCATGTGACCAGCTGCTTCATGCCCCTTCCACTCTGCCTCCTGCCACGATGGACCCTATTCCTTTTTTAATGGTAACCCAAATAAACCCTGCTGCTCCTAAGTCACGTACGTATGTGGGGTGTTTGTCTTAGCAAGGAAAAGAATAACTACAACAAAAGGAAAGCTCATGGACAACTCCAGGGCCCGAGTACATCAGGGAGTCTTAAGTGATGAAGAGCCCATCTCAAACTTGACTCTCGTGGAAGTCAGGCAGTTTCTCTCCATCCCCAGACACCTGCACTACAAACCTATAGCTAGGTGCCCTGACTAACAGCATTCGTGAATAAGACAATGGGAACCACAAGAAGCAGGTGATGGCCTGCTGGATGGAGGCCAGGCATTCCTGTAACCTCCAAAGATGGCTCCTTCACGGAATCATTTCCTCTGACATACTTCTGAAATATCCCGTCTTCCAGAAAGCCCTCTGATCTTCCGACTGAGGAACTGAGCCAGACAAGTCAGCATGACTAAAAGATGACCCTTGTTGGCGATCGTTCTGCCTGTTTGGTAAGAGCATCTGAAATCTATCTGCGTAGCAAATTTTCAGTTTTCAATACAAAATTACTAACTTTAGCTTCATGCAGACTGCTAGAGCTTTAGACCTAGAGATCATGCTGACCCCCAAGTTTGTATTCTTTGACCTATATCTCCCCTTCTCCATCCTTCCTCACCCAGGTACCTACTGTTTGACTTTTTTTTTTCTTTATTAACTTGGGTATTTCTTATTTACATTTCGATTGTTATTCCCTTTCCCGGTTTCCGGGCAAACATCCCCCTAATCCCTCCCCCTCCCCTTCTATATTGGTATTACCCTCCCCATCCTCCCCCATTACCGCCCTCCCCCCAACAATCACATTCACTGGGGGTTCAGTCTCAGCAGGACCAAGGGCTTCCCCTTCCACTGGTGCTCTTACTAGGATATTCATTGCTACCTATGAGGTCAGAGTCCAGGGTCAGTCCATGTATAGTCTTTGGGTAGTGGCTTAGTCCCTGGAAGCTCTGGTTGCTTGGCACTGTTTGACTTTTCATTTCTGTGTTTTCAGTGTGCGTGTGTGCGTGCGTGCGTGTTGATCAGACCTAGGACTTTGTGCATACTAAGCAAGCACTCCACCAGTGTACTGTATACACAGCTCTATATTCAATGACATTTTTTGGAATTCCAGATAAGAAGTGTACCCCAATGCACTCCATAGGTACCCCATCTAGCTTTAAAACAACCATTTTCCACCTTCCTCTCTTGAAGTCAGGGAGACAAATGCAAGAGGATGTCAATTTCTTTAAAAGGGCCTAACTCAGCCAGAAGGTGGGACATTTTGCCTTCACTCTTCTTTTTGCCTACTGTCTAGAAAATGTGTGTGAGTGTGTGTGTGCTTTGTACATTGTGTGTGTGTGTGTGTGTTGTACGTTGTATGTGTGTGTGTGTGTTGTGCATTGTGTATGAGTGTGTGTGTGTGAGTGTGTGAGTGTGTGTGTGTGTGTGTGTGTGTGTGTGAGAGTGTTTGTAGGGGGTTCCAGCATCGATTTTGCAACCTTGAGAGCCCATGGATGGGAGCCATGTGTTAGGGATAGCCAAACAGAAAGTAGAAACCTGAGCTGGGAAGTTTGGGGTAACCTTAGACCCCTGCTCCGTCCACCTGCAAACATTTTCTAACAAAGCAAATGAGGAAAGCCTGTGTCTCAGTGAAATCCATCACTCTCATGGCTCCCCTGGTACCATGCCTCTCAGTCTGTGCTCTGCAGGAGGTAGAGGAGGGTTCTGGCTTCTCTGAGGCCCCCTTTTCCAGAGAGTTCTCTAAAGAGCTTCCTCACTAGAGGCGCGACGGTTCTTAAAAGGCAAGATTAACATTTAAATGTCTGCTGTATGAAAGTAGAATCTTTCAATGATAGGACCAGGTATCCAGACCTACTAGGCTTATCCTAAGCTTGACGAATAATACACCTTCCCAGGCACCTCTGACGGTCCAGAGAGACACAACAACGAAAACTCAGGGTAGACAAAAAACAAACAAACAAAAAACTAGAAAAGCTAATGTGGTCTGCCCTCCTTTTGCTAGCCAAATGAGATAACATCTCTTTCATTAGGAGTCCACGGTCTGTGTCAATGACTGGAGTGTTGGGGTCAAAAATGAGCTAACATACATACGCATTCTGGGGTAAGCCAGCTTCGGTTTTGGCAAACCGATAAGGAAAAGCAGATTGGTTTTTGCTGAAGGATTTTGTTTTCAGTATTGCTCATATATTTTAGGGCTAACCGTCTGAGATTGGATAGCCATTTAGGGTGCTCATCTCTGGGGAAGACTAACTTCTTCACTAGAGTTGCAAGATATTAGATCACACTATGAACCCCGAGATTGTGTTATTTACTGGAAAAGCATGTTTTTATCTGTGGTGTGGCTCAGCCTTAGCACACACCTTTAATCAAAGAGCTTTCTGCTTAAATACTGAAAACAAGAGTAAGTATGAGTACACTGTAGCTGTCTCCAGACACACCAGAAGAGGACACCAGACCCCATTACAGATGGTTGTGAGCCACCATGTGGTTGCTGGGAATTGAACTCAGGACCTCTGGAGAGCAGTCAGTGCTCTTAACCATTGAGCCGTCTCTCCAGCCCCGAAAACAGGATTAAATAAAGTCAACTGTAAGTCAAGAAGCGGAGCAAGCAACCAGTTAACAGGAAGTGAACATAGGATTATTAAAAAAGAAAGAAAGAAAGAAAGAAAGAAAGGAAGGAAGGAAGAAAGAAAGGAAGGAAGGAAGAAAGAAAGAGAGGGAGCCAGGAAGATAGATAGAGAGACACACAGAAGGTAGAAGGAAGGGACATTCAATTTGAAGGAGGTTTTTTGAGAAGGTGTGAGAGAGCAGCATTCCAAGTGGGATGAAGGTTATCTGAAGAGGAAGGGTCAGTTGGGTGCTTTCTCTGCCTCTCTGAGGTAGCAGGCTTTCACTCAGCATCTAACTCTCAAATCCTCATTGGTAAAAATCAAATGATTGAGATTTTGTTTTTAAAAACAACAACTAGAGAGTATTACTAATTGCTAACACTGTTCTGAGAAAGGAATTTTCTCCAAGTGACAAAATCTAGTGAATGTAACTGGTCTTTGCTGCTTTGTGAGCTCTTTCCCCACCCTTTATCCCCCTGGTTTCACCCCCTATCACTAGATAGGAGAGAAAGAAGGATGAGAGAGAGAGAGAGAGAGAGAGAGAGAGAGAGAGATCCCTGAATCTAATTTTTTTCCCTTTTGTTTCTTCTTTGAGCACAACGACTAACAAACTACAATCACCATCCCTAAATAACCAACAACCACCTCCCCACACACCTACGGGGGCCCTAGCATTTATGTACCCCAGAAAATCTAAACATCACACAATTGCAGAAACTATCTGCAGCTGGCAAAACCACACCTCTGCTACAACAAGAGGCAAACCATAGTCAGCTACTGTGGACAATTTGATAGCCTCACACCTAGGATTAAAACAAAAGCACATTATAATATTTCTGTTATTTTAAAGAAACCAACATCCCAGAATTCTCACTGCAGTTGAGAACAAATTACATCTTAGCCAAATTTGGTAGTGTTTACCAAATTCTGTGGAGATAAAGGCTATCATTCAGAAAAGCAAAAATCACTGGTGGTGGTGGTAGACACCTTTAATCCCATCACTTGGGAGGCAGAGGCAGGAGGATCCCTGAGTTCAGGGCCAGCCTGGTCTACAGCATACATTCCAGGCCAGCCTGGTCTACAACATGTATTCCAGGACATCCAAGGCTACACAGAGAAGCCCTGTCTCAGAAAAAAACAAAAAACAAAATAAATAAAATAATAATCATAATTTTTATAATAAAGAAAAATATAAATCAAGTCATCATCTCTTAGTTTGCAACAGGTAAAAGTTGTGAGAGTGAAGGGAACTTACAGCTCCCAAATGAAGGGGCAGCCCTCGGTGAACTGTAGATCACAACTATGGGTCAACACGCATCATGACAAAAGCTGCCTTGTAAGCTGCATTGACAAATCATGTGGCAGAATTGCTGACACGAGACATGTGGCACTAGAATAAATTCTCTGACTGGGTTGGCCTTGACCACCTCTTGTATCAAGCAAGGTATTGGTGTGTTTACACCTACACAGAAAATGTGTCACTCGCCCGGTGTCTTTGGCTATGAACTGTGGGTTCACCGAGAATCCTCTGTGTCTGCGCTGCATCTCATTTAGCAGTCACTCTGTAACCTACAGACGCTGCCCCTATTGATAAGTGTGAATGTTAGGTTTAAGTTTTTTAAGTCACTCTATGGAAAATAGGCCAAAAGCTCGGTAAAAACTACTTTGTGGTGGCAAGTTGTCTTCAAAAATAATGTTAAGTTGGGGAGCAATAATGTTCCAAAATACAATAAAATATGAAGTGGGCTCCGCCCTCGTCTGTTGTGAACGTGTCCATAAGAGCGTCTTCACTTTAGAGAAATACGAAGTGTGATGAAGACACAGAGCTGAGAGCAGAGTTTGCTCAAGGAGAAAGAAGAGCGATACGAATCACTGCATAGAGCATCTGAGCAGAGTTCCCCGCACGAATGTGTGCTTGGACCCGTTACCTGAGTTGAAACCAGATATGTAGCACTGCCTCCCTTTTTTCCCAGCCTCGTGGGTATCAAAGAAGAGGCCTTCTATCATGCAGCTTTAAGAGGCGCTCTAGTCTTTTACCTCTCTGACGTCACCTGCCATCACTCCATTTCATGGGCCAGTCGTCCGGTAAAGATGGCTGACCAACTACCCTGATCTGCAAAGCACAACACAGGCAGATGTTCGCCCTTCCGCCTGCTACTGCTTACCTCCCTCCCGGCCGGATGACTCTGCCACGCCCAGTTCAACTTGTCTAAACTGCTTCTTCTCCTGCTGGGATTCCCACGTCTTTCATGGTATCTCCTCCAATCCAGTGTACGTCCTGTCCTTGTTTACAGGTGTGACTGTGTACGTTAGAGACCAAAAAGACTCCACCAGGAGACTCTTAGGTCGGGTAACCACTCTCAGCAGAGTGGCAGGAGACGAAATTACTAACAGAGTCAGTAGCCTCCCTTACACAACAGTTTCAAAACCACTCTTCACAGAAACAGAAAAAATATCTTAAAATTCCTGAGGACCCAAGAGGTGTCTGAGACAACCGGAGCAATTCTGAGCAGAAAATCGGATGATGCTGGGGCCTGGGCTGTGGTGGTGCACGCCTTTAATCCCAGCACTTGTGAGGCAGAGGCAGACAGATCTCTGTGAGTTTGAGGCCAGCCTGGTCTACAGAGTGAGTTCTAGGACAGCTAAGACTATACAGAGAAACCCTGTCTCAGAAGAAAAAAATGATGCTGGAGATGTCACCATACTTGATAGGTATATACTTCAAGGTATATATACTACAGAACTATTAGAATAAAAATAACTTCGCAATGCACAAACACAGCCATGTAAATCAGTGGAACAGAAGCACCAAATATAAACCACCAGCTACAGCCACCTCCTTCTGACCAAGATGCCAAAAATATACATCGGAGAAAGGACAGGTTCTTCCGCAAACAGACCCGTATCTCTCAACTCCACACAAAAGCAAAGACCTTCCTGCAAGACCCAAGACTCTGGATCTACCAGACAGGAGAACACTTCTAGATGTAGGCATAGGCAAGGGCTTTCTGAACTGGCCTCTTGGCCTTTCGAAAAGTAATGGTGACAATTGACATATGGGAGTCCCTGAGACACAGAAGCTTTGGCTCAGCAAAGCAAACATTAGCTGAATAAAGAGGCAGCATACGGGATGAAGAAAGCCTTTGCTAGTTGCAAGTGTTATCGGAGGCTAATGTCTAGAATATAGGGGAAAACTAAGAAAGCTAAACAAGAGCTCAAATAACTCGATGATAAGCGAGCTGATGAACTAGGTCTCAAAAGACGGAGCACAAACGGCCCATAAACACATGAAGAGAGGGTTCGCCCTCACTGGCCTTCAGAGGAAACGCAGACTACATTTAGAGCCCATCTCACTCCAGTCAGAATGGCCGTCATGAAAAAAACAACAAATGCTGGTGAGGATGTGAAGAATCGGAGCCTTTTTACACTGGGATTCTAGATTCTCCTCTGTGGAAATCAACGTGGGGCGGAGCCTCCTCCAAAAACTAAACTTAGACCTCACGGATGACCCAGGGACACCACTCCTGGGTTTTCCCCAAAGGACTCCACTCCAAGTCAGCACATCGCAGAGTTTACTGTAGCACAGAGCCCAGCAGCTACATTAGAGAACCAACCCAGGTACCCATCAGCAGAGGTGCGGGCAAGGAGAATGTGCTGCATATGCAGGTCCGCATGCAGGTCTGCGAAGACCAAGCTCAATGTCCAGTGTCCTCCTCTCTTGTTCTCGATTTATTTTTTGAGATAGCTTCTTTCACTGAACCTAAATTCATTGATTGACTAGGGCAGCTGACCAACCAGCCTGAGGAACCCGCCTGTTTCCCTGCGCCCCAACACATACACACACACACACACACACACACACACACACACACACACACACACACACACATACATACTTGCACACCACATATGCATACATTCACACATATACACACACACACACACACACACACACACACATACATGCACACACATGTACATACACACTGGGGACGTAGATGTGTGCTACCACACCCAGATTTTTTACATAAATTCTAGTGGTCAGATCAGGTCCCCATGCTGGCAAAAGGACTTTACTGCCTGAGCCATCTTTTGACCTCACTCCAATTAAATTTAAATTATCCAGTTAATCCTTTTCCAATAAATAGCTCAACAAACTATTTTCTAATGTTGCTGTGGCAACAGTTTTATGTTAGCTTTACACAAGCTGAAATCATCTGAAAGATATGTGTCCGTAAGAGCCAGCTGTAGGGCATTTTCTTAACTAGTTATTGATGTGGGAGGGCCCAGTCCACTGTGGGTGGTGCCATCCCTGGGCTGGTGGGCCTGAGTTCTATAAGAAAGCAGGCCATGGGAGCAATGCAGGAAGTGGCACTCCTCCATGGCCTCTGCATCGGCTCCCGCCTCCAGGTCCCTGACCTGTTTAAGTTCCTGTCCTGGCTTCCGTCAGTGATAAGACTATTATATCAAAGTGTAAGCCAAATAAAGCATTTCCACTGCAACTTGCTTTGGTCATGGTGTTTCATCAAGGCCATAGTAACCCTGACGCTCGGACAGTTGCTGAGGAAAGAGGTCCGATTTCTAATGCTATCCTTACAGCACATGATCTCCGAAGTGTTTGCTTTATGCCATGCCTTCCCCTTAGCTACAGGGAATCTCCAACCTCAGAGTAGGTTTGTGACCTATAAATTAGTTGTCAAAGCTCCAACTGCATTTTTCCAGTGAAAATGTCAGTCCCAGTAGTGGCAGGACATGAAACTTAGCATACTGTCTGAGTCGCTGTTCTATTTCTATGAAGAGATACCATGACCTAGGCAACTCAGGACTAGTCAGATATCACCATGATGAGAACATGGCAGCACTCATGGCCCTGGAGTGACATCTACATCTTTTCCTGATCCAGAGACAGAGAGACAGAGAGACAGAGAAAGAGAGACTGGGCCTGGGAAGGGCTTTGCAAGGCCACACCTATTCCACAAAGCCATGCCTACGTGAGCCTATAGGGGCCCTTCATAGTCAAACAAGCCACCACACACACCAGCCTAGCCTCTGAATGCCATTTGGCCCAGGAGTGGGTCTGAGCTATGGTAAAATCTGCTGTTCTTGCTGAAAGCGTGCTGGATCCCTGAGAGGCTGGGGGTAGGAGGTAGAGTGGGAAAGGATGTGGTTCAGAGGATGTGTGGGTTCGAGAGAGGGGAGAGAAGGAAGAACATGCGATGCAACTCTGGCTGCAGCTTCTAGGAATCCCTCGGTTATCCCTGCCTTCACTATTAGCGCCTGACCCACATCCAGGCGCACTTTCCTTCTGTGACTCAGCACTGTTGGCAGGTTGGGCCTCCCAACGCTTGTCACAGGAGCCGTCTGTATACTGAGGGATGTTCGGCTGCAGCCTAACACTAACGCCAGAAGCACTCCCTCCTCCCAGTTATAACCCAAAATATCTCCAGGTATTGCCAAATGGCCTGGGAGGCAAAATCACCCCGACTGTGACCCACAACACTCATCCCAGTCAGCAGTTTCCAGTTTTATGTGTATAAGAATCCTGTAGCGTGCTTAACAAAATGCAAGCTTCTAGGGCCCTGCCTCAGATCTTCCGGTCATGGATGTAGGCTAGAAATCTACATTTTTAACAGATGTAGAGGCTCCTTGGAAGACTTGTGGGAAAAGCACAGTGAGGAGTCAGTAAGATAAACAAATGTCTTCACAGTCAGAAGGTTTTTACTCTATTGCTCTGAGGAATTAGAGACTTGGAGAGAAGGTTCCACTAGGGCTAAGGGAGGGGACATGGTCAGGTACCGAGGTCAAGTTTAGTCACACACACACACACACACACACACACACACACACACACACACACACACACGCACCCCTAGCCTCTAATATACCCACATATACCTAGACCTTTGAATGTCCACCCCTCTCCGTGTGACAAGTTTTGTACAAAGTTCTTTCACATTCTTTTGTCATCTCAGGCTGTCCCTAACTGCCTGAGAAAGTTTATCAGGTTTAAGCAAAATGTAATTTTGAAGTTTATTGCTCCCTAACTACTGATGAACAAAGTAACTTCTGACACACAACTCCTTTGTGAATAAGGACAGCCTGTTCCAGAATTCTGCCACATCTATAGGACAGGAAAGGCTGTTCCCACGGAGGAGGCAGGATCCCTCCCTCAGGTCTGTCCCCAAGAACTTCTTGTCACACTGGATACAAGAAAGAAGTTCCTTGGTGTTCACTCCAAAAGGCATCTCGGCTTGTCTATCAGGTTTGCACATTCGGAAAATGAAAGATAAAGGGGTTGGAGATTCCTTCACCCAGCCATGCCACAGGCAGATGTATAAACCTAGCCACCTTGGGGGTGAGTGGGGCTGGGCGGAAGGGGTGTAGAGCCACCTTGACCCATAAGTCAAGTGCAAGGGCAGGTGTTCCCCTGACGATTGAGCTGTGTTTTGGGAACCATGGTTGGTTCTTCCTTGTAGCATGGTAATGAGTCAAAGTCATACACATGAGAGGAATTCATAGTCGCAAATGGTGGTGAGGGACCTCAACACATTGTGTCAGTCTGCTCTGACAAGGACACATGCCACCCCCAAAATTCTCCTTAAACCAGAGCCCAAGGCAAAGCCAGCGTTCTTTGGGGCCTGCTAAGGTTTGGATAAGGTTTGAATGCGTCCTCAAAGATTGAGGTGTTGAAACCTGCTGAAATGTGGCGCTGTCAGGAGGTGATGGGGCCTTTGAAAACTAGATCCTGATGGGAGAACGGGACAGGACTGTCTGTGCATGCATTCCCTTGGAAAGTTTTCATAGTACCCCAGTTAGTTCCCACAAAAGTGAATTGCTAAAAGAGAGAAAACCTGGACCATAAATCATCCTGGCTTACCTCTCCAATAACCTCTGCCACACGTTTTCTCGGAGATGCCGTCCACCACCTTACAATAAAGTTGCGCCAATACGGGCTCCCTGCCACTCTCCACGTTCTCTTTTACTATCTTAGTACTATTCTAAGACAAATCTCTTACAGGAAACGTTTTCCTTTTGATCTTTCGAAAGTACGTCCGCCATCTTAACCAGGTAGGGCCACCTGCAGTAGCACATTTAACAGAAGGACGAGGAGACATGAGCTGAGCTTAGGAAACAAGAGTGTTACCCAGTTCTATGGACTCCGGCAGTAAGGAGGTGTGTGGTTTGTGGCAAGATGATACTCACAGCTGAGCCTCCATTTGCTCAGGGTCAGGGCTTAGCCTGACTGAGCTCTGTAACTGCCTTGCCCTATGGTGTGAAAGAACTGGATATCAAGGGATGTGTGAGCCTGTAACGAGAAACCACTTTACACAGGCAATGTCCTGCTCCCTGTACCCCACTCCCTACCCTTACACCACCAGCTCCACTCAGACGTAATAAACTTGTCCTGTATCCTCAGCCAGCTAAGGGTCACACAGCAAGAGACAAGGATCACCCTCTGTGTCCCTGAAGTCATTCCTTCTACTGGCCACCAAGAAGCTACAAATAATGTCCTCCAGGACGCTCTAATAACAGAGATCCTGACAATAGAAGTGCATGGAACGGGAGCTCTGGACTCAAGCTCCAAGACTGCATTTTGTACTTTAAACAGGGCCACACAGTGTGTGTGTGTGTGTGTGTGTGTGTGTGTGTGTGTGTGTGTGAGAGAGAGAGAGAGAGAGAGAGAGAGAGAAGTGACTCACCCAAGGTCATGTAGTCAGTTAATATCAGAGTCATTGCTTCTAGTTCAGTCCTCTAAAGAGAAGGGAGACCTGGAGCCACCCACAGTTTCTGGGAGATGAGAGCACTGCCCTTTGTGTAACTGGGAGACAGGAATGCCACCCTTTGTGTAACTCCTAGTCCTAGGCTCTCCCACAAAGACAGAACTGTAAGTTCACATGTAGCATGGTAGACTAAATCCAGTTGAGATAAAGAAGATTCAGAGTGGCAGCTCATTGGCTCATGAACCAGATACAGACAGGAAACATATTGGGGAAGGGGCAGGCTGTACTCCTTGTGTGTATGTTGCAGGAGGAAATTATATTTACAAAGGACAGGAAGAAACCCCTCAGCCCACGCATGGCTGCTGAACACAAGTAGGCCCGTGTGAGCAGACAGATAATTGGGATGAGGCCGTCCGATAAGCCAGCTACTCCTGCCCATGCACGAGAGGATTTGGCCATGGACACCAGGCAGAATGCTGTGTGAACAGTGGCACCACAAAACACCGAGAACTATTGGCACCTACCAGAAGCTGTAAGAGGCAGGGTAGGATTATTCTCACAGACCTTTGGTAGAGAGGTGGCCCTTCTAACGTTTTCACTTGGACTTTTTGACTCCTTTATTAAAAAATGTATTTGTTTTTATTTTACATGTATTAGTGTTTTGTCTGCAGGTATGTCTGTGTGGAACCCATGCAGTTCCAGACAGTTGTGAGCTACTTCGTGGGTGCTGGGAATCCTCTGGAAGAGCAGCCAGTGCTCCTAACCTCTGTGCCATCTCTCCAACCCCCTTCACGATCCCTTAGCTCTAGTAAAGTCCTGTCGCATAAACCACCCGGTTAGTGGCACTTGCCACAGGAGCCCTGAGATGCCAGTCTGGGGCAATGATTAAGACAGGCTGGGGGGGCGGGGTTAGTCTATAATCGTGCAGATGTGCAGCCAGGCCAGATGTGTGAGCTGACCCTGGAAAAGAGCTCTCCTGAACAGCATGGCGCTTCATCTACCTTGCTCCATCAGGAAGCTTCTAGGCCACATGCCTCGGGGAGGGGAGGCTAATGAGAAGAGAAGGGGTGTGAGTGAGGCAAGCCTGGATGGGAACCTTGGATTGTTCTGGGTACCTTGAAGACCAACCGCCGAGGAGGAAAGTACCTTTAGAAGGCCGCAGAGACACGAGACCACTTCACGCAAACGTCACTACTTCACACTCTGCAATGAACGTCACCCACTCCAGTACTTTACCCAGACTAGTCGTCCCATTCCTGGTTTGGTATCTCACAAAGAAGAGGTTGCAAGAGAAACTTGCAAAAGAATCGAAATCTGGGCTTAAACAAAAGTTCCTTTAAAAAATTAGCTATTAGGAGGCATAGAAAAAATTGATAGCATTACCAATTCTACATCATAAAACCACAAGAAACCACTTCTTACAAAGGCTGTTCGACCCAAAGCCAACTCTAACTTCGGGTGGGTGGGAAACGGAGTCTCTGCTGCAACGAATGAGGACGTCACCACAGTGGTGGTTCTGACACCAGGATGCAGCCTCTCCCCACAAGTGACTGCCTCTCCACTGACTCTGCCATCACATCTCCAAAGTGTCACTAACATTTGAAACAGGACACTGACCTCCACCAGGACAAGATCACTTCCGATGCTCAGGGTTAGGCTATTTCATTGACCAACGTCCGGTTTCTATAACAGATCCTGCAACATGATTGGCTCATGGTACGCGTAGGTCAGACAAATGAGTGGCTGGGAATAGACAGTATTAGTCACACGTGTGGAAAAGGGGGTGGGATGTGGGGGCTCCTTTCCCTACAACTATTGTACCTGAGTCCTCACTGGCCCATGCCCACTTGTCCTTCAGGATATTGCTTGACCCTTGACCCGATCTATCACTCCACTCAAGCTTCTATTCTCATCTCCATGTGCTTGTTGCTATAGACAAGAGCACGGCACAATCACGCTGTGTCTTTCTCAGTACAATATTTTTCAATGAAAATTAAGAGGCCGGTGCTTCGCTTTTAAAAATTGGTTCACATCCCAATAGAATTCTCAAGGACGGAATGCCAGCCAGGGTGGATGGACTCTGTGGAGAAGAGAGCTAAGAATGGTAGATAGGAGGCACGAGTCCAGATCTCACTCCGCTTTTTTGAGTTGAAAATGTACTCCTCTGTGACACCTCTGAGACATTTTAACTTGGTAACGTGACAAATGAAACCCTTTTGTCTTTCAAGTTAGGATCTATAAATATTGGGGTATTTTAGGCTTTGTGAGAAAAGCAGCTAAAACTAGAGATGCACATCACAATATCATAGCAAAATTGTGAGCACATCTGGGTTATGGGGTCAGCATTTCTCCTGGGGTAAGTTATCGCCACTGTGAGAAGACAGCTGGTGTCCTCATTAAGAACCCAGAAACACTGGTAAGGGGACCTCCCAGGGACTGAAGGTAGGACTCAGAAGGCGGTAAGCAGGTGCCCAGAGCCCAGGTTTGGGAGCCACTCCAAACCATAACCTTTACTCCATAAAGGTTGGCACCCTACAGCTTGAAAGTGTTCCGTGCTTCCGGACTTTCCACGAACAGATGCAAGCCTGGTTGCAGTGCACTACTTGCTGTGGAGGTAGAAGCTGGGCTCCACGTTCCTCAGGGGCAGTAGGTATCAGTTTACCAAGTCTGCTCCAAACCTGTTCCCTCTGCAATCCTTCCAGCACCCACCCCCTCCGAGCATTCCTCGAGCCCGACGGTGTCAGTGTGCAATGTAGTCAACCACTCTCCCACCTTCAGTTCTGACTTTTTAAGCTCAGTCAGTGCTGGGTCTGATGAGACCGCTTACCTGTACGCCAGCACCTCTAGATATCATTGTCATTATCTGAGAAGTCAAATGCAAACTTATGAGTCCCCTTCCCAATTTACTCTGCTGTCTCTGGCCTCCTGATATCACCCGGGACTTAACTTTGGAAGTTACTCTTCATTCTCTAGTCTTCGTCCTAACTCATCTACACCCTCCATGAAGAACAGCAAGCATTCTCGCTGGCCTCGGGGATTTCTTCCTGCTTCAGCATGAGTTAGATAAAGCATCGATGGACCTTTTAAAACCTACACTCACGATAGAGGACCTTGCTCACCAGGGTTTGCAGCCTCTTGACTCGGCCCTTGAAGAGCTTTGACGACCTCCCTTTCTCCCCTGCTCTAACTTGTTCAGTTCGAGAGGTCTAGGTGCTAGCCATCACCTCCACCTTCCCACACCCTCTCTAGGACAAACCCCAGACTCCCCCGAAGACCCCACAGTGACTTTGATCCTGCTCTTACACCTGTCCAGAGTCAACCTTTCTACCATGGAGACTTGCCATTGTCAGGACACATCTTCTCATAAATCTCAGAACCCGACTACGTCCCCCGGTGCCCTCCCGCCCTCCCGGGTTCCTTAAGTATTCTCATGAATGCACCAATTGCTAAACACTCATTGCTCCCGTGTAATCTATCACACGTGTGTAAGTTGAGATCTGGGCTCTAAAAGATGGACGCTGAGGAGCTGCATCTCTAGTCACTCATATATCGGTTGGGCAAAGACAGACACAACATCAAGGACCCTGACTTTAGACACTCACATGGGTCAGGCCTAACTCCCACTGGGTGGGTGAGTGCTACATCCAGCTCCAGCTATAACAGGACTTTGCTAAACTTTCAGACGTGCTTGTTAAATGTCAAATTAAAAAAAAAAAAAGAAATTAGATCAAGTCAAAACCCTTTAATACCACACGTCCCAGTTGCCAAGGTTGCCATCTTGTCTGTCTGTGAGAAGCTGTCTGCACTAACAGCTGCCTCCAAGTTAGCAACAGCTCATACCCTTGGAGCAAAGTGGATCTGACTCGGGTATGTGCCTGTAGGCCAGACTCAGAAATCTGTATGGCCAATTCTCCCTTCAGTTGATCCAACGGTAAGTCTTCTTGTAATCTAGAGCCAGACAGGTTAAAGCGAGGGCCCGCAGAGAGCACAATTGCCCTTCCTGTGAGTGTTCAGGGAGCAGGCCTTAAGGGACTTACCGTCACACAGTAGTTGAGACCGTTCCCCAACAGGTGCTGCAGAGGAGGTCCGTCCTGCTTGCTCCTTGGGTTTGGTTCTCCAGGCCCAGGCAGTGGGCAAGTATCAGGACGCAAGGAGGTGGGCCTGCGTCCCACCTGGTCCGGAAGAGGTGTAGGTGCAGGCCCAGTATTATTCAGACTGGTTTCTGGGGACGCTGGGCTGCTTGGAGTCTGATCCTGGTTCTCTTGGAGCTTCAGCCGGGGCACCTGTTTCGAACCCAGGCAGAAGGTTTTCAGACTCAGAAAAGTGACGGGGTTGGCCAGCTTCATGCTTGCCATACGGGGAATCAAGGTGCACAGCGCGGTGGGGCTCTCCTGGTTGGGCACAGTGGCATCTTCAGCAGGCAGGTGAGGGGTCAGGGCTGCGTAAGGAGGTGGTGATGAGCCCTTGTTTCCAACCGAGCCTCCGGGGCTCCCTTCGTCCAAAGACGTGATGGACTCGTTCCGAAAGCGGCTGTACTTGGTCCTGTGAAGCATCCCCAGGTGCCCAAAGAGTCCTACATATAGCGTGAGTCCTGCCTGGCTGTCCTGGCTGCGTTCTCGCATAGCCTTGGCAGTGCTGAGACGGAGCACCGCAGTCTAAAGTGCCTCACAGTCCAGTAGACCCACACCACAGTCACCTCTCACTTCTGCTCTGGCGGTCACCCGCCCGGGTCTCAAGCTGCTCAAGGATGACAGTCCCGGAGGACGCCTCCCCAGCTCTGATTGCAGGCCCTTCCAGGCCCTGGCAGAGGCCCTCGGAACGAAGGGGGTGGGGGAGGGGGGTCCTCGCCCCGAAGTCCCGTCCCCCAGGCTGGGGCAGCGGGTGCCACCACGCCTCTAGCCTTAGCAGAAATATTTCGCCCCTTTCCCTCTGCGCACAGGAACTTTCAAACCTGCTCCCTCCAGCTCCCACGGGGCGGGGCAGGGACTAGCCCATTAACCCTTTATTTGTTCCCGCGATTGTTCATTTCAAAGGGAAAAATAAAAAAGCACATAAGAGTCAAAGGCTCTTCTGTATGGGCTGGGGTTATGACGGCTGCCCTCTCTCGGAGGATCTTGGTTCTGGGCCACCAGCCAGGAGTCCTAGCGACGGGCGCTGGTTCGCATTGTTCCTCCAGCTTGAGGTCCGGGCATCCTCGGTGCAGCTCGGGTCCGATCCCGGCCGGCCCACCCCTACTCAGGGCGCCCTTCCCTCCCGGACCCTCCTGCAGTCTTTTTTAGGAGGAGCCTGTGCGCGGCAGAAGGCTGAGTTGAGCGGATGATACCCAGGCTGTTGAAATTTTTATGAATGAACTTTGCCGAATGAATTTCCCTCGTTGTGTAAGAGCTAATAAATCTGTGAATGGAGCCGAGAATAGCTGTAATTGACTGACCCGTTTGGGGCGGTGCGGGGAGGGGGGGTTCTTGGTTTTCATCCAATCAGGCTGCAGCTTCATGAGTCATGCACCGTGAATATACTAACTAGTAGCCGGGAGAAAAGAAGCCGGGCAGAGAAGAGGGAGGGTAATATCTGATGAATGGGTTAAAAGTAAAGGCAATCTTCGCTCCTGGATCGTCTGTATGCTGGGAATCAGAAGGTTAAAAATCGATTTCCTTTGTTAAGATGGGGAGGGGCGAGAAAGGAGCTGGAAATTAGATATATTGTTCCATGGACATTAGGGCATATGTTACAAAAAACAACTCGTGTGCGAAACCTAGAGTCATTTTTCTTAGGAACGTTATTTTTTTTTAATTGATTGCCTCCCCATCTTCCGTCTGGTGCAATTTCCTGAGCCCATCAAATGCCCGGGGAAGACGACCGTAAAGGCAGAACACACAGGAAGCCAGAGCCCCAGCTGGGCAGAGGAAATGCAGGTTCATTCGGGAGCTGAGGAGAGGGAACTGCTGAGACCTCGGGTGGGGGCGGGGTGAGATCTCCGGGAGGAAGCCGCTGAGGTTGCATTTCTCTGTGAGCCTTGGCTCTAGTACCTGAGACTATTCATGATTTCCAATGCTAAGGCAGCAGCCAAGAGAATCTGGGAAGAAGGCCACCTCACCTTCTCACTGACCATGGCTCTTAGCTCTCCAGTGCTCAGGACTTAGCCTGAACTCTGGGGCCATCCACACACAGGTTTGAATGAAACCAGTGCAAGTGACCAGGAGACAAAGCCGCTTCACCTCGGAGCTTCCTTTGTGCTTAGGCTTAGAATGGCTTTTCAGTATCTGCTAACTTTGTGAGCATTTGTGGCTTCCTATGTCTTCCTTTCTGACTTTCTGTTTGCACCTCAACATTTGGTAAATATGAAGGGAATGACTAACTCAGAACTCAGATGACCGGGACCTAGGGAGACAGAATAAGGTAAGACTGAAAGAATCCACTGGGTACCTCTGGCTGCTGTCCATGCCTCTCTTTCATGTCCCCTGCCTTCTCCTCTGGGTCCCTCCCTTCCATATGCCATGCCACAGTAACATCCTACTGCCTGGAGAGGAGTCCCTTCCTGTCGGTGAGTGGTAATGACCTTGTCTATGAGAAGCAGCTAAAGAATGGCGTGAGGAGGCTTATGAAATGGCTACAGTCCCTTTAAAGCCTTCTCATATGCTCCAGAGAGCACCTGCCTCCCGCAGCATACTGGACAGCCTTTTTAAAAGGCAGCTGGCGAGATGGCTCGGCGGTTAAAAACACGCACTGCTCTTACAGAGGACCCGAGAGGGTGTGTGTCAGGCGGTGCACAGCCCCTCTAGCCCAGAGGATCTGACATCCTCTTCTGGACTCCATGGCCACACACACACACACACACACACACACACACACACACACACACACACACACACATTTAAAAATGGCACACTCATATACCTTAAAAACAATAAGATGAATCTTAAAATAAACAACCAAATAAAAGGCCATTGGAACCAGGGTATCTCCACTGAAGTAGTGTTCCCAACTGCTAGAGTACACGATGCCATCTTAGGCAACCAGTAAGAAAAGGTACCACAAAGCAAGGGATACCAAGGAAAGAACACAGTCTCAAGAAACTATTCCCGAAACCCATCTATGCCTGGGAAAAGCTGATGATGTCGATGACTCTGACAAGGCCTCAGGAGGCTGTCCTACCTATAGGCCTGTGTGACCTAGAAGGCCCTCTTACCCAGCTCTGCATTGTGCTGACCAGACCAGCATAGTGGAGCGTTCCGAAGCTGCAGGCAGAGCCAGGTGAACCAGACAGACGGGAGAGCAAGTACGACGCTGCCAACCGCTTCTCAGTCCTGGGAGCCCGGAAGACATTCACCTGCACCCACTGAAAAGCTATTCATCTGTCCAGCAGCTCCAGAGAAGGCTGGCTAAGCAGGTAAATAGGGGGACAAAAGGACCAATCTATTCTCCCACTAGAAACAGAACAGATACAACACTAAATAAGGTTCACTGGAGCTAGCCCACTGGCTAGGACCTGTGTGCCCAGTACTACTAACCACTCTCTGCACCACGGCTGTCTCACTCCTGTACAGACATAAAGTGTTACGGTTGGGTCCGTTGCCATATATGGTAATGCTAAAATCTGTACCTGAAGGTCTAGGCCTGCAAGGTAATTCTCACATTTACAAGCTTTTGTTGTGCAAACCTTGTTCCTTGATTTAAAACTGTGGGTTAAATAAAATTGGCTACAACCAACTCCTGGAGGGGTTAGAGGTAGGTAGGCTTTGAGTTACCTAGTTGGGGATGCAGAAGAGAGACCAGGAGGAGAAGGAAAGGGAACAAGAGGAGAGAGAGGACACACCCAAAAGGTACGATGGACCATGAGTGCATGACCAGGAGAAAACAGCAAGTATCTGGGATACACCACTGGGAAGGTAGATTAGGGGTTACCCCCAGTAACTGTCAAAGCCAAATAAAATAACCATAGTCCAAGTCTCACTCATCCGTAAACTAGCCAAGGATAAGTCTAAGTTGGTAACGGAAGCACGTTTCGCAGCACAACCCCAGCTGGTGAGCAATGATGCCACCCGACAGCTGCCGGACCCACTGCCTCCTGATGACCAGAAAACCCACATCTAGATTCTAGGCCATGGGCTCATGGCTCCCCGGTGCTGTAGCCAACAGATGGGTGGGAAGGAGAGGTGGAGATGTCTGCTTCCAGGTTCCGGCCTTGTGGAGATGCCTGAGTCTGCCATCCCAGAGCAGCCAGGAAGTAACTGCTCTGCCATCTTTCCTACCTCTGCTCTGCAAAGCTGCGGGAAGTAAGGAAGTGCATGCAGCCAACCAAAGGCCTCTTAGAAGTAGAGATGATGCCAGCCTGGAGGCAATAAGAAGCTTTGAGGGCCTGACCCACATGCACTATGTGTTTGGCCCCTAAGCTGGGCTGGCTTGGTGGAACTGGCCTGCGACCCCCAGACACTCAGGAGACTGGGGTAGGAGGATAGAAGCTCAAGCACAGCCTGGACTAGAGTGAGTTCAAAGCTAATACTCAGTAACTTAAGAGAAGGAGATACAACGTGATGTTTGCCTAACAGGCATGAGGCCATGGGCTCAGTCCCTACTACCATTAAGGGGGAGGCATTAGTGGGGGGGTTAGGGAGCCAGAGGGTAGGCTGCTCAGTAAGCTGTCCCATTTTCTTATCTATAAGATGGGCACCATAGGGCTGGGGGCGTAGGTACAGCAGTAGTATGTGGCGGGCTTGTACTCCAGGCCAGCTTCTAAGGTGAGCGCTTCGCAAATGTACCTGGGAGCAATGCTAGGGTGCCTTGTCTAAGCCAATATATCCATGAGGGGCCAGGCTGGTGCGATGGGACAGACCTTGACCACCACGACGTAATCCAGTGGACACAGAAACCTAACTCCATGTTCCCTTAAGTGCATGCTCATTCCTCCCCTCCTCTCTTCCTTGGAGATAAAATGTAGGAACCAACCACTGTCCTCAGAAGGAGGGACGTGACTACTAGATAACCAGATGTCGTCAAGAAACTGTTCGACCCATCGATGAAAGAGAGTCATGCTTTGACCCTTACAGGCCTCTTTGCTTTGCAGCACCCCTCCCTGACTACCTTCTGTGGGCACAGCCTGCGTAAGCAAGAAACAGCGAGGCCAGGTCGGACCTGTGTAGAATGAGCTATGGGAGAATGGGAGAAGATTCCACTTTAAGAGCTGCTGGGATGCCTGGCAGCTCTTTTTTTTAATAAAGCAGAATCTAGAGAATGAACGAGGGAAACCAAACAGAGAGAGTAGAAGCAGCTGAGGGGTGCGGGCACGGGTTTCCTGAAGCCCACCACCACAGCATGTCTCACAAGCTGACCTGAAGACATGGGTAAGCAGTCCCTCAGGTGAGGGATGGGAATGCAGGGTCCCCTGGGTGTCATGGCAGGTAGGAAAATGATCCAAGAAGGGGTAAGGACGAAAACTGGGCTCAGCTTGACTTAGACTGAACCAAACTGTTAAGCGTAACCAGAAAAAACAAAATACCCCCATCCTAAGAAAGACTCCCAGGCTGTCTTCATGCTTCTCAAGAATTCTGCTGGAAATCACATCTGGACCTAGTTGCGGGTGTTACAATGAGCACTCTTGAAGGCTACTTCTAAAAGCAAAGCCTTACATCCGCATTTATGATGGCAAGGATCTTCCTTTTATAACTTGATTATACCGGTGAATAAGACTAGTTTCATTGAAGTTTGTGTCTCCCTTCTTTATACTGCGAATCAAGACATTTAAAGATGATTCACTTTTATTATCTTTTTTCGATTAAAAAATTCAAATTGCGAGTGTCTGTGTATAGAATTGTGCTCATCTGAGTGCAGGAGCCTTTGAGGCTAGAGGATGATGGGTGCCCTGGAGCTGGAGTTATAGAAGATTGCATATGTGGGGGCCGGAAGCACCACTCAGATCTTCCAGAAGAGCAGCACGGGCTCTTCTGTGGTGAACCATCGCTCCAGTCTTTATCTTTGTGTTTGTGAGTGTGTGTGTGTATGTCTGTGTGAGTGAATGTCAAAAGCGTGCAAGTGCCCACAGGGTCCAGAAAAAGGCATCAGGTACCTCAGGGCTGGGATTACACTTGTAAGCCACCCAGTGTAGATGCTGGACACCGAACCCTGGTCCTCTGGAAGACCAGCAAGTGCTCTTAACCACGGAGCCATCTCTCCAGCCTCTGAATCAAGACTTTTTTTAAAGACATTTTAAAAGGCTACGTGGTGAAAGGCTATGATACGGAGGTGGCCAAGAGTTGCCTGGTCAGAGGGCTTGGGTTTGAAAGACTCTAGCTCAGCTGTGGCCCTTCCTGTCACGACCTAAAGGACATCACATTACACATTTCCAGATAGCGCATCCAGTGTGGTTGCCAGCAGAAGGAGGGTCTGTGGCCTGAGAGCGGCTAGAGATGCTTTTCAGAGTCCAGTTGAACCCCAGCTCAGGGAGTGCTGAGGGTGGCTAGGGACTTCCTCCTCTACATTAATCTTGTGACATTCCCCTAACTTCTCAAAATTCACAGGAGTGCGGTTCTGGGAACGAATACTAACCAAATCCCGCAGAGGTCTGGGACAGCTGCTGATGGTGATGGCTCCTCAGTGACACTGGAGCCCAAAGTCACTTTGCCCCCTCCCCTGCCCTTTGCTCCACTGTGGCTGATGGGGCTCAGCGGGTATGAGCCCCCTGCTAGGTCTCGACTCCAAGAGAAAGCAGGTAAGGGAGGAGCTGGAACCTTCTGCAATGTTGCAGTCTTTATACTGTACTGAAAAAAGTTTGCAGGTTCCTTTAACTAAAACAAGCTAAACCAGGAAGCTGGGGGTAAAACAGAACTTAGGGGAAAGGTTGCTCTCTGACCCTCTTCACACCTGGTCACAAGGCAAACAGCTCTTCCTGAGAATCACTTTAAAGCACTGAGAAGTGAGCTGCTGAGCTTTAGCATGAGGGGGGAAACATGGCTGTCTCTTCCTTTCTTTTTCCTCAAAGAGACACCACAGTCAGACGGGAGGGGATTCTGGACTGTAGAAATGCCAGACCCAGGTCCACAGTAATGGGACCTGCCCAGATACAGCTCCTCTCATCATTTCCAGTCAAAGATATTCCCACGGGGACTTTGTAAAAATAACCATCAAGGCTGGTGAGGTGGAAGGTAGCATTGAAAATGTAGCTCTGTTTCATTTTGGTTCTTTTCTAATGTAATTCTGGATTTCCCACAGTGTGCAAGGCATGGTGGAGGAGAGCCAAATAACCCGTGGCTCCTCACATGTGCACACGGACGCAGAAAAAGCCAGCAGGCTTTGACACAATACACAGTCAATGGCTGTTTCTGGCCACATCTGAATTTTGAGCTAGTTGGAGGGCCAGTCCAGGCCATCCCCACTGGTGACACAGGTGGCTCAAGTGTGCCACCTTCTGTGGTGAAGAGAGTGTCAGCCAAATGTATTTGCTGTGTCCATAGCCGTTGGAAAATTCTGCTTCTTCACATACACCCAGAAAACCACCTTTGTGAGTGCATCTGCTAACACTCTGGTTAGTATCGAATCTGCCCTCTATCATCATTCCTGCCATTGCTCTGAAAATGATGTCCTCATAAAGGTCTAATTTTGTCCCAGTCACCAGCATTCCAGAGTGTGAAGCTGCAATTTCACGACCCCTTTGTCTCCACAACCAACCTGTCACAGGATGGTCGCCAAAATCTTTCCAACATCAATTTGTCCAAGATGGCGGTTTGAGGATACATCTAGACCTACCATGAGGATCTCCATCTCCTTTTTCCCAAAGAGATTTTAAGCGGCTTTTCAAAACTGTTCCCCACTGCAGCTGTTTTCTGAAACCTGTCATTGCTGTGACAGGCTCCACAAAGATGGTTATCAATGCCACCTCAAAGCTACCACCTTCTTTCTATCTTAAGACAGACAGACTCGGGACAGATGCACGGCCCTCCAGTGGCTGTTCCCAGACTTTTGAACCTGAGTTTGCCTGGACATATTTGTAAACTGCTTGAAACACATGGTGCTTTTTGCTTTTGACTTTCTCCTTTTTCAAAGCTGGACTTCTGCTAGCTGCCCTCCCATGCGTACTCCACCGTTAGATTTTAAGAGCAGACAATGTGGTTCTTCGCTTTCTCAGGTCCACAAATAGAGATTACTTTGTCCCAGGGCAGTTCCTTCTCTGCCATTCCTAATTTAGATGACTTAATGAGACTTGGGACAACTGAGCAGATGAATTAGATGAGATTCTAGACTTTGATTCGGCAGGATAATAAGCAGGGAGTTTTGAGGACCCTGGAATGGGGTGAATAGATGCTGCACGTAAAATATGAGATCTACAATGGACAGAGGATGGACTAATTAATGTAGGAAAAATTGATAAATCGTGTTAGCTAAGCTCTTAAATTTGGGACAGGTTTTCTGTTTTGATTTTTAATGCCAACATGACGAATTTTTGTGTTGGATCAGAAAGAAAGGGACATGTTACACCTGATATTGAAGAAGGAAAAAAAAGGGAGGAGAAGGAGGAGGAAGAGGAGGAGGAAGAGGAAGAGGAAGAGGGAGGAGAAGGAGGAAGAGGAGGAGGAAGAGGAAGAGGAGGAGGAGGAAGAAGAGGAGGAAGAGGAAGAGGAGGAGGAAGAGGAGGGGGAGGAAAAGGAGGAGGAGGAAGAGGAGGAAGAGGAGGGCCTAGCCTGGGCTGGAAATTTGGTTCTCTTCTTATTCTCCAACAAATCAGATCAAGGTGAAGAGAAGAACCCCACATGGGAACTTCTCTCCACCCATCTCTGCCTTGAGTTCTCATGGGAGCTTGAAGACAGATTACCCCGAAGCCCAGGTGTTGGAACAGCTCACAGGCCAGACCCCTGTGTTTTCCAAAGCCACCTACATCCTCAGGTCCTTCAGCATCGGAGAAGATGAGAAGATCCTGGACCAGGTCTGAAGGCACACAGCTATGATTTACGAGAACATAAATTCCAGACTATCCAGGGATCTGGGTATCAAACATGACCTGAGTTGCAGTCAATGGCCAGGACTAGTCTATGCTGTGCAGGCAGTTTACAGCATTATCTACAGAAGGCTCATGCTAGGTGGTCCTGACTGAGGTCAGACACAAAATCAGCAGTGGAGTAGCCATGGCTCATTCAGCAGAAGTCTTATGGCCTCACCCTGGCAAATATTCTAGTCAAAGGCCAATCGAATGTTTTGAGTGAAATGTTGGAAGATGTGGATGGCAATGGTAGCCACGGTCATAGCATCTGGCATAGATGTGCACATCTATAACTCCAGCTAAGTGGAAAGGCTGGAGCAGGAAGATCAAGAGTTCAAGTCCTGCCTGGCCTATGGACAGAATTCAATCCAACCTTCACAACTTTGCAAGAGCCTGTTGCTAAATAAAAAGTAAGAAAGGGGCTGTGTTGTAGAAATGTTTAATCCCAACCAGAGGTTTCTACCCTGCCTTTGGCCCTTTAGTTCCCAGATGAAAGACTCACACAGCCTTTGTGTTTACAATAAGCCTTAAACAGTACACGAGCTGGGCCGATGCTACCCTCTATGCTGTTAGAATCTACTCTCCTATCCTATCGATAACCCTGAGTTATTACTTACGCTGTTTCATCTAGGCTGCTCTTAACTCTAGTTGACCAGCCGTCAGGGCCACGTTCTCTTGATTCCTAACCCATAGTGGCATCTCCTTCCTCCTGTCCCACATCTTCTTCTCCCTCATGGTCCCTCTCTGACCCCCAAGCCTGGGAAACCTAAACCCCATCTGTGTCTCTTCTGTTCAGCTATTGGCTGTTGGCATCTTTATTGACCAGTCAGAAATAACTTGGGCCAAGGTGAGGCAGACTCTCTGGCTCTTGGGACAACCAGGTCTTAGAGGCCAGCGCTTAGCATTACAATAGACAGCAACAGAGCGAACCTCAACAGGGCCAGCAAGAGGACTTAGCCAGTGAAACTACTCGCTGCCCAGCATGAGGACCTGGTTTCAAACTCTGGATCTCACAAGGAAAGAACAAAGTGACCCCCCTGCAAGTTTTCCTCTGACCCACACAACACACACACACACACACACACACACACACACACACACACACACACACACCAGTAGTAAATGGGGCTGGAGCACTGGACCTGGACTCCCAGCATCACACAGTGGGCCTACACCTACAACTCCAATTCTAGGGAGTTTGGTTTGGTGTTTTACCACAAAGAAGGGCTCAAACTTTGCAGTCACAGGGTAACTTGAAGACTTCGTCTGGAATAGAGACAAATCATCCCCCAAATGTTGTCACTCTATCACCCTGTTACCCAGTTTGGTCTTTAACTTGGCAGGCTCCCTTCACAATGGCTCTCCTGATAGACAATATGAACTTTGTGTTTCTTTAATTTCGGTTTGAAACCTACCATATGGGTAGTTTGTTGACTCTTTTAGGATTTGTGTGTGTGGGTGTGGGGGTTGTTGTTCTTTGAGGCAGGGGTCTTGCTGCATAGCTCCAGCTAGCTACAGGAGACAAAGCTGGTGTGGGGGCATATAGACCTGTAATCTCAGCACTCAAGAGGCTGAGGCAGGAGAATTGTGAGTTCTTCCAGCTAATGCTGAGTGTTGCCAAAAGTGAGGGTTCCCTAAAGTGAGGGTTCTGGGTGAGAGAGAGTCTAAAAGGCCCCTTAGTGCTGCCTCTGGGCTAGGCCAGAGAACTCTAAGGGGAGGGGTTCTTTTTGTTTGCCACTCCCTCCACTCGCAGAGGCTGAGGATGAGATGGGGCTGAAGGAGCCTCAGAATAGGTGACTGGCAGGGCCTGCAGCTTGTGGAGCTAGTGCAGGGCCCAGGTGAGCAGGTGTGGTGACTCCGCGTGTGTAAGCACTGTAGAAGAGTCTGGCCTCCACTAACCTCTATAGAGCCACTGTTATAATCCCATGAGCCCTTTGGGCCTCTTTGACTTCCGGTTGTAAGCCCCTTTCTCATTTGCAGACAAGTACCTTATCGATGGGGATGAGAACAAAACATGGACATTTAATGCATCCACATGCTGGTTTAGACACAGTCCTTGACGACATTTTAGTCTCACGCAAAGCATATTTACATATTCTCCCTCATACATAACCATAGTTTTTTTTCTTTCCCTAATAACAACAAAAAACAATAAACTATAATAGTAATAATATCCCATGCAATTTTCTTCACATCTCATTTGGCGAAATCCCTATATCTCTCATGCACTTGCAGGTAGGTTATTTTAATGACTGTCTACTGCCATTGTGCAAATGCACCATAATCTACCACAGAGGTTCACACGGAGGTTGGCCGTGGTATTCAAAATTCTAGTCAAGGACTCTAGATAACCCTTTATGAGTGTCTCCCTGGATTCCGTCGTTTCTGCCATGTCTGGATGTTTTTACAACAAGATAATATCTATTTGGATGATATCTATCTCCCTTAATATTCTCGCGTGAATCCCTGTTTCTGGGATAACTTCCTAGAAGCCAGTTGCTTGGTTGCTTGCTTAGGTGCCAGAGCCTCCTCCTGGAGCACCGCCGCGACCCCTGGGGACGGCAGCAGGAACTGCGGTTCTGGGCTGCCATTGGCCTTGGCTCGGGCAGAAGTTGGGGCTGGCAAGAGAGGAGCGGTCCTGCACTTTTGCACGGATTGAGCAGGCGGGCCAGGCGACCCGGCGCGCTGCACTGAAGCTGCAGGAGCCCGAGAAGAAAGAGCCAGTGTGCGCCGGGCAAGTCCAAAGGCTTCTCCAGGAACAGCGACTGGAGGGGAGGGGACCGGGGAGGGAGGCCACAGTCCCCCACCAGGACAAAGGGGCCTCAGTACTGGTGAGCAGGCGGCTCCCGGGGCCTGGTGGTAGCATAAAGGGAAGCTGTGTCTCCGCAGCACTCAAGATCACCTTTGTCTTCTGAGTCCAAGTCAAAGAAAGGTTACAGAAGGAGCCTGCAGGCTCTCCTCCCTCCGCAGGGGTCTGGTCCAGAGAAATAGCCAAGTTCTTTCCCAAGATGCTGGGAACTGAGATGAAAATAGAAATGTGCTTGCTTGGTTGCTGCGACAGTGGTCAGTTGTGTAGAAGGCACGTCCTTTGGCCAGGGCTCCCTATGAGGGGAAAGCCAGATCAAAGGATGGGAACCCGTGGTCCGGAAGGGGCCCAAGCGCACGAGATACACACGCAGCAGTAAGAATTCACTCTCGTTGGGAAGTGGCGGAGATCCGGAGATGGGCCCGTTTATTCCCAGCAGAACTAGCCAGCCATTCACTTGTGTCTACTGTCTCTTCCTACCAAAGCGGCAACTCTCTGTTGACCTAATGGCTGCACCCCTTGGGCCAGTAGGGAGAGGCCAATGGGACAAAAGTAAAGGCCACCATCCTTACATTTGGTTTTTGCTTGGTCTCCTGGAGCTGGCACAGGAGTAGATGTCTAGGACTAGACCTCTGTTGACACTTAAGGCCAACGAAGCACTCCTGGCTGAAAGCACTAAGTCACCTTGTAGCAGAATGAGAAGCTAGGATGAGCAATATGGCCGCCCCCGCCCAACACACCCACACACCTAAATGTGCGTCCATTTTCTAACGCTACAACAGGCCATCTCTCCACACTCACTAACTCATCCCCTCAACAGCCAACAATGACTGCCCGACTTGAGAGAACTAACCCCTCTCACTATTAACGACACTCTGCTATGCTTGCAGACAGGAGGCTAGCATAGCTGTCTCCTGAGAGGATTCATCAAGCAGCAGATGCAGGCAGAGACCCACAGCCAAACATCTTGGGGAGCTTGTGGAAGAGCAGGGGAAGGACCTACAGAGTCAACCAGACAGGAACCATGAAGAGTGGACCAGAGAGCATGCAGGAGTGGACCTAGACCCCTACACATTTGTAGCAAACGTGCAGCTTGGTCTTCGTGTGAGAAGTAGAGCGAGGGCTGTCTCCATCTCTGTTGCCTGCCATTGGCTCCCCTTTTTCCTACCCAGACTGCCTGTTTGGGCCTCAGTGGAGAGGATGTGCCTAGTCCTGCTGGGACTAGATACCCCAGAGTGGGATAGTACCCACGGGGTCTCCCCACTCTCTGAGGAGAAGGGGATGAAGCAATGGGGGAAGGGATTTGCAAGGGTGGGACTGGGAGGAGGAGGGGGGTCTGTGATCGGGATGTAAAGTGAATAAAAAAATCAATGGAGAAAAATAAACAGTCCTGTTATTTGATCAAGTCCCACTGTTTAATAATGGCAGAGCCAAGACTCCAGATGTTTCTACACCTGGACACTGGCTTCCCTGACACTGAGTAACATGGGCGATTATGGAGAGACACAGTAGGTGAGCTGCTGCCTTACAACGATAATATGTAGTAGTCACTAAAGGCTGTTAAAAAATTAAATTAACAGAGGGCATCTAAATCAGTCCTGGGCAGAAGATCTGATCTGAGAGGGGAGAGACAGCTTAAACCACTGAACCCACTGCTCATTATGGCCCTTCATGAACATAGTGCTTTACATAGCGTGAAGGCTTGCACTGACGCTCTGCTGAGCAAGCCCTCACTCCCAGCATCCTTAGTTCAGTAATCCTACCAATGTTTCAAATGCGTCCATTATGTTACATTTGTACTGGTGATCTGGGTTCAGTGACACTTGATGATGCTGGGGTATGTAATTGTTTTGAGGTGCCCGTGACCCATACCTGTCTAAGTCAGAGAGCTGCACATCAGTAAATACTGTAGGTGTTCTGGGTGCTTTCTTTCTCCATCTCCTAGGGCTTCCCTATCTCTAAGTTAGAACAATATTGAAATTAATAGTCATACTATGGTTTTCAAGTGTTGAACCAAAAGGAAAAGTACACATCTCTCACTTTCAATCAAAAGGTAAAAATGAATGGTGAAGGTTAGAGAGGGTCAGAGACTGAGACAGGCTGGACACTGGGAGAGACTTAGGGAAGTGTGCAGATAGATGTTGGCTCACTGGGACTGGGGAAAGCTGCTGCCCTTGTGACATGCAAGGGCAAAATGAAATGGCACTTGGGGTAGAAGCTGTGTCAAACTGGATGGGTATGGCAGCCCAGGTCTGGGAAGCCACTGTGTAAGAAGTGGAGGCAACTTAGTGAGGTGTCTCAGAACAGAACAAACCAGGGTGACAAGAACCAAAGCCTCTTCTTTATACACAGTCAATATTAAATCTTTTATTATAGTACAGAAAGCTGACTAATACATCTTCAGAAAGGCTTTAGATGCTGTAGACAGTTATTCCTCTGATGGATACTGGTGAAAAAAAAAATTAAAAACCTTCTGAAAATGACCACTCCAGATGTCACCAGGAAGTCATGGTCTGGGGATGTGCCTCAGAGACAGAGTACTCGCCTAGTGTGTGCTGGGTTCACTTCCCAGCACCACATTTAAAAAACGTGACTCTTGGGAGAAGTGTGAGCATCAGTTTCAGCTCTCGTGGATGGTGATGAAGGGCTCCAGATTTTAACAGAGAATGAACTATGGATGTGGCAAAAATAGCAAAAGCACCAGAAAGAGAAACAGATTTTCGGTGTGATGGGGGAACCATCTCTCACATACAAGTCACACATGAGCAAAAGCAGGGGTTTCACGAGGTGGCGTCTATGCCTGGTGGGGAAGCTGTAAGCTCTGTTGTCATAGGAACAAAGTGGAATAGTCAGAATCAGCTGAAAAAGCAGCCACAGAGCTGTCATGTCTTACACTCAAATGCCACTGAACCATGCTGTGGCTTGGTGCTGGGCTTGCCTAGCACTCATGAGAGTATTGGCTTAATCCCAGATGCCACAAAAGCAGCAGACACACTGGAGAAAGCTTTTGTGGAAGGAAGAGCCAAAGGATGCAGTGCTCCACTGTCCCGTGCAAGCCACTGGGGTAGGTACAACATCAGGACCAACACTGCCATAGATGTCCCAACATCAGGACCAACACTGCCATAGATGTCCCAACATCAGGACCAACACTGCCATAGATGTCCCAACACCCTGGTGTGACCAGCCATCAACATCGAGGTTTCATTTTTCAGTTACAACTCACTGGAGGTGTTTTTTGAATAATAAAATATTCTGAGATGACGTCACATGCATTGTTCAGACACAATTCTACCATATACCCATTAAACTACAGCCTACTGTAAACGTACTTCCAAATGCACAGAAAAACCAAATTTGGCACACGGTACCAGACCTGTAGTTGAATATACTTCTTTTCCCGTTTCATCAGAGAAGTACTCCACGGCAGCTCCCAGCTGTCTTCAATGAACTGTGCACACCTTCTTCTGGTCAATGTGATCAAAGACTGAGTGACAAGTTTCTAGTTTCTCAGCATTTTCGTGGGAAAGTAACCAGCAGGGGAGACAGCACTCACAGCTCACTGCCCACGATGTCCTGGAAACTGTGCGCCTGGGCACTCTGTCCTAAGACACAGTAAAGCCATGGCTGGGGTCTGAATTTCAGATCTGCCACTTACTGGCTGTGGGATCTGGGATAGTTTCCTAGTTTCTCTCTCTACCACTGCATCATCTGGAAAGGACAGAAGTCCCAGACATGACAGGGCTCCTGTGAGCCCTGAGGGTCAACCACAGGGAAAGGAGGGATCTGCAGGAGCCTACAGGAGTCTACACCACAACTGTCTGCACAGAAGACATGCGACTGGCCACTCCAGGACTGCTATTAGCTCCTGTATGAGGATCTTGGCAAAGCCGGGTGAGTGCAAGGAACACAGCAGGTCAGGTGACATCAGGATGCATTTCAAAAATCACTTAATTAGCACAGATGACCCCACTAGTACTTACATAGTACAAAAAGGCTGTTAGAACCTCTGAATATGAGGTAACATCCTTCACACAGAAAAAGAACACAGAAACTCTTTCTTGGTATAATCCATTAATTTTGCTAGTTTTTATTAGAGCATTACAATTAAGACATTAAATTATAAATTCAGGTGGTATATTTAGAAATTAAATTACAAAACAATACAAATACTTTTAAGGTGTGTTGTGCCAACAAAGTTTAAATGCTATCATTAACCAGGGGTCAGCTTTAGATTCAACAGAATCTATGATGTGTACAAAGGTTGAAAGGAACAAGGGAGATGGAAAGATGCTTGCAAATAAAATATTCCACAAAAAATTTAAATAAAAAGATAAGCTTTCAGCGAATTAAATTAATGTTCTAATCTGTTGGCACAATGTACAGAAAATACTTACATGATAATTTCTTAAGCAAACAGCAGCTTTACAAACGGTAATACTTTATACATACATTAAAGTAACAATGTGTTACGTACGATTTAGCAGTTCTGTATTAAGAGTCAAAAATGAATGCAAAGACCGCTCTTTATTTGCACATTGTAATTCCCACCCCACCCCCACTTCCCCAGGTTATTAAAAAAATCACACAAGTATGTTACTTGGATATTAATTTGTCAATATTTAAATTATTTGAATTCCTTTTGACTAATTCTTTTCCAAATACTGGAAGCATATAAAATACCGTCTCTTCAAAAATGATTCCAGTCAAAGCCTGTAAAAACTTTTCAATGTATAACACACGTTATTTTCCATGTTTAGTCAAAAGAAATTATATTACATCATTTACAAAGATTAAAACCAAAAACTTAAGCTATTATGAATACCTGTCTTTAAGGAGTAAGAGTTACAACAAACAGGCCTACCAGGTCTAAGCAGGGGATGATTTATACTGTAATTCATGGACTGATAGAAACCTAACACTAATTATTGCCAGTAAAACTACATCTACACACTAAAAAAGAAATTCAGTTTCTACTTCTTGTGCCAATAAACTCTTATTCTTACCATTAGATTTATTTCTACGGCTCCAATGAGAGTCATACCTACTTCCAAAAATAAAACTTTCCTATTTCTCGTACCTCCTCTAAAGCCTGGAACTCAATACACAAATACCCCCCCCCAATTTATCCAAAGGAAACAAATTATAGACATTACTGATGCGTATTTAAGGATACTCTCAGCGTGGTAGCACTCCCTTTGATAAATTTTGGGATGTCCTCTAGAAGTGACCAGTTCCCCATATGAAGTCTGTGGTCCCTTGGATTTGTGGCAGGAAAGCCACTGCCTGTAAGCAGGCACCCAGTGAATTTCTAAAACTATGGCAAAAATAAGTTACTGGTGTTCTGAAGATTTTCTCAGCTTCTCTTTTGGTACATTCAAAAATCTAAAATGATGATTTGCACCCAGAAGAGAATAAAATACAAGAAACTTTGAAAAGCCAATAACTCAAGATCAAGAGCTATCTGAACCACTGACATCAAGCAGAAATAAGACCACAAAAAGTAGGAAGTTTGCAAGTCTGCTTTCAACACTGTCAGTCATTCAAACCTCCATCATCTCTTTAAACAAGTTAAGGCTTCCAAATATGCAGACAGTAAGAATCAGCCTGTCAATCCACTCACGTTGGCGTCATTCCTTACGTCTAACTGAACTATCAGATACTTAGTGCCTAAAGTCTATACTAGACAGCAGTCTAGACTGGACGGTGCACTACTGTCCTCTTTAGCACACTAATTAGGTTGACAGACTGACATTTTTTATAGAGCAGTGCTCCTAAACTTTCACAATTAACAAAAACTATAACATCAGCCAAGAATCTCATCTCTCTAGCATTAAATGCCAGCATTATAAAACTTGGAACGATCACAGTAGGTCCCAATCATTTCAGTAAAGACTTCCTCTAACTTTTCTCTTCTGCCTCTGGGAGGCAGAGTCCTGCCCCACAGAAGCATGGGAGGAGAGCACCCCTTGCTGCTGCCTGCTCCTGGGAGCCTGTAGGCAGGACGCTCATGTGTCCATCTGTGTGCTGGGAGCTGGGGAGTGAGGGAGGAGGCGATGGAAGACAAGGAGTGGGTGAAGCAGGATTCTCCCACCTCACACACACGTGTGAGGACAACAGAACCCGGGTGGTGGCTGGACAGCAAACAAAACAGCTCACTCAGTTAAGATTCTCCCAAGCACACACACACATGCCTAGAGAAGGACAGAGATAAATAATTATGAATACAATTAATTTCTGCACATATCTGTATATGATAAATCATCTGGAGGATCAGCACAATTAGAATAACCTTCCCTCTTCTTCTACAGCTTCTTTCAAGCCTTCCCTGAACATGTCACAGACTGTGCAAAATTCTTTCCCTGACTTCCTGTAACTGTGGTTTTTGCTCTGAGGAAGGTGTAGAAATGTATGTTTAAAAAACAGATGAAATGATTTCCAATATGGACGCATCTGAATATGCAAACAGCCACACCTCAAACCAAGAGGGTCCTACAGCAAATGCTAGCATCAGTGCACAGCAGGACAGCCTTGCTTCTGGTGTCTGCAGGGAAGTGCTGCCCTGGTATAAACCTGCGCTCTGCTCGCCTGTCAGAGCTTGCCTAGCTTTACATACTATGTACAAGAGCATTCCTGAGGTAAAAGGCAAGTGTTAGACTGAACCTGGCAAGTCCCACCATGGTGACTGTTTGCTCTTCCAGACATCTACCCCTTCCCACAAACGAGAGCAGCATGGTAACACGCCAGTGCTCACCTAACTCCTGCAAGCCGCTTTAGCCCATCCCAACTTTCACGGGTTACAATGATCGGTGGACAAAATAAAATCTGCATCCATTTTTAGCGCACAGCAGCACTGTACAGCCTTGCTGCCTCAGCCCTTAGTCCTGATGCTACTTCCAGCTCTCTTCACAAGCAGCTTCCATAACATGGACAGACAGATTACCCTGAAGGAGATGGGTATGCGAGCAAACACTGGTCCTTAGAACCTCCATCTTTAATTTGTAAAATGACCTTAAGTAGCCATTAGGTTTTTGTTTATTTGGGTTTTTTGTTTTGTTGTTTTTTTTTTAGTTTTGCTTTTGTTTTTCTTTAGAATTTGGTCTTCTTTCTTTAGTCATTATTTTTCATTACAAAGTAAGTTGAAACAAGTCTGAGTTTTCTAAACAATTCTTAGAAATTGACTTGGACACTGTTAAAAGCGAAGCCAGAGATCATAACAAAATAAGAGCTATAAAAAGTCTGTTGGGAATTATAAACACAGTGAGTGACTGGACAGTGGAAGATGCGGAGATGGAGGTCAGGTACATGGCCGCAGCCAGCACTTCCTGAGTTAGGTACTTGGGGGAGGGGAACTGAAATCAGGGTGCTCTTTGCTCACGCTACTGCTGGGCTTCGGCTGCTGGTCAGGAGTCCAGGTCTCACTGTCGACCACCGACTCCAGCCCCTCGGCCATTTCCACTGCTTCCTCTCCACTTTGCTCTGCACTGTCTTCCTCAGAGCCAGGAAGGGCTTTGCCGAGCTGCAGCGTCTCCATAGTCCTCTGGGTCTCGGAGACCCAGGACTCAATCCTACTATTGAGCTGTACTTCTTCTGACGTGGGTTCATGAGTATAATCTTCCTCCTCCTCCTCATCATCCTCTTCTTCAAGCATGCCAGGGACAAGAGTGCTGGTGGTGCTGGTGATGGAGGAATTCAAAAGATCCCGGCAGCTGCCGTCCAAGGAGCCCGTCTCTGTGCTCTGCTGCGAGGCCCACTCCAGGTCGTCTGGCTTCAGCTCATCCTTGTCAACCGTGGGTTTCCCCTGGCTTGGTGCTGAGGTGATGCTGCCTGTGGGCGGCAGTGGCTGCTTAGCCACCTGGGTGGTGTCAAGGGTGAGTTTGCTGGGCTTCTCAGCAGGGTCGTGCTTACAGGGAACCGCCTTCTCGCTTTCTGATGTTTCCAAGCCGTCTGAAGTCTCCACCATGCTTCTCCAATTAGTTTCTACAAATAGGAAGCACATCTTTTGAGTACCAAAGACACTGTTTCAGCGTCATGGAACTTATTTAAAAACACTAAATTAAGGGGCAGGGACAGAATATAGAAATTTGTTGGTTCATAAACTAAGTGAGGAAATTAAACATTTAAATTGTTCTAAAATGAGTTTAAAATGTAATAAAGGAAGAATAATGTTCAAAACAATGTGTACTTGGGCTGGAGAGATGGCTCAGTGGTTAGGAGCACTGATTGCTCTTCCAGAGGTCCTGAGTTCAATTCCCAGCAACCACATGGTGGCTCACAACCGTTGTAGAGGATGTGATACCTTCTTCTGGTGTGCATGAGATAGAACACTATATATAATGAATATTTAAAAAACAATGTGTATTCAAATGAACCACAAAAAGATAAGATGTACAACTGTGTCAGAAAGTAGAGAAACTACTGATGGGCAAATGAAAGTCAATGCACTGCCCCTTGGTATTTGCGCCCCTACGGCTATGCTGACTTCACAGGGCCCTCATTCAACAGGAAGCCAAGATGCCCAGTACAAACAGTTCTAACGTCAAGGGTCTGGAGGAGCACATCACTTAGGCTTTGTGTCACATGTCACTCCCACACACGCAATGGTGTTTGGGAAAGTCTGACTTACACCACAGGTCATTTGGTTTACATGGTATGTGTTACATAACAAGTGTTGACGGAAACCATCTTTAAGGACTGGGACTCCAGGATGAGTGTGGCTCTCCCACTGCCCTGGGTTTATTATTAAAATAAAAAGATCCAATTATCTTACAGTCATTTACATAGTATAGGAGCAATATTATTATTGCTATTATATCTATTTAACTTGCAGATGGTATTAGGGCACTTCAGTCGGGACACAGGTTATATAGAAAGGGAAAACTAACAGGAAGCCTTTTCTTCCCTCAGCTGCTTCAGCATGGGACAGGAGCTCCCATTCTCACTGCTGCCTCACGGATGTACCCTGCGCCTCTTATGCTCAGTCTCATTAGTAAAACAGTCATTCACAGTGTCAAAGCACGAGACAGCAGTTGGTGACTAGCTCAAAAACCACAACTGCTCACTGCTGTCTTAACTAGGGCCTTACTTTTTCTGTCTTTTATGTTCTGCTGAATATTCCTCGTTTATTTTGTAAGCTGGTATTAAATCTGTCTAACTGGCTATTGGTAACCTTAAGACAAGATTTAAACTCCTCTAAGCCCATCATGACATGATTCTTACTTATCTGTCTTTCTGGTCCCACTGTACCCTGCCCGTGAAGTCACAGTACAGGCGAGGCCTGGCGTATGCTGCTCTGTGCAGTCTGTAAATATACTCCTACTGTCCTGACGACCTCCCCTAGGGACTCCTTCCTCATCTTCCTAGAAGTGTCTACTGACCTGAGCCCACAGCACCTTTGCAGAAGTGTTCAAAACCACTTACTCTGTTTGCTATTCCACCCTCAGACCCTCACTCCCATCATATCTGTGTTCTTGTAGTTGCCACACAGTAAACAACATTTTTAAAACAGATATTAAAGGCTGGCAAAATGACTTGGCAGGTAGGCCTTTTCAACACAAGTCTGGAAACTGAGTTCAATCCTTGGAAACCATGGAGAAGCGACACCACAAGGCTGTCCTCTGACCACCACAGAACATGCTATGACACAGGTGTGCCACATCCTATCAAGAGCATTCAGATGTGACAAATACAATTTTAAAACAAGTTATTATTACACATACTTAATTTTGAAAAATAAAGCATTATATTTCATTTATATTTCTTCCTATCAGCTTTTCTTTCTCCTAAGACAGGTTCAGCCGTTAAGTGCTTCTTAGGTAGTGTTAAAAATGAAGGCTTCCTTCCATCTTTGAAGCCTTAAATGTGGTGCTCAGACTCTGAGAAGTCTCTGGGCTATTTCCCTGCTGTGTGTCCTCATAGAGAGCACGTATCACAACCACTCAGCCAAGCCTCATGGACTTCTCCTGTAGTGTGCTTTTCAAACTGGCGCTTCATCTGTTACCGACTCGGCCTTCTGTCTTCAGCGTGAACTAGTTCTCCAGCACAAGCATGTCCACCTCTATCCAGGCAGTAACACCACACACCACAGTGTCTTAAAAGCAGACAATTCAGCTCTACCAAAAGCAACCCTAGCACTTAGTTACAGCAGAGACAAGGAGACAAGAAAGAATTTCTAACAGTTTAAATTCAGGAGGCAACAACATGCCTGATAAGGTCACAGATAAGATTTAAGTGAGGTAAAATGAAAAAGGAACCAAAATAGCAGATATATAATGGGAAATACTAATTCTCAACCTGACACAGGAATCCTTGGCTCGTCCATTAGGGTAATGAAGTGGAGAGACAAAACCCTAATTAGGGGTGGTACTATACCTAGGCTGGGGTACACCGTGACCAGCTGCACAGTGCTCCTGCTGTCTTGCCCACCACGGCTAGACCTATTGGTTGTGTGAATACGAATGCCCCGTAGGTCACAGATGTGAATGCTTACTCACCAGGGAGTGGCACCACCTGGAAAGGATTAGGGGTGGCCTTGCTGAAGGCAGTGCCTCACTGGGGGTGGGTTTTGGAGTTTTAAAAGCCCACATCAGGCCAGCTGTTCTCTGTCTCTGTGTCTCTCTCTCTGCCTATGGATCAGGATGTAGCTCTCAGCTACTGCTCCAGAACCTGCTCCCCACAATGATGGTAATAAGACTAAACCTCCAAAATGGTACAGTCACCAGTGAATGCTTTCTCTTGTAAGAGTTGCCTTGGTCATGGTGTTGCTTCACAGTGAGGAACAAGTGACTAAAGCAAACATGATTACATTCAGGGGCTGGAAGGATGGTCTCGGTTCCAAATATGGCTGTTGCTGCTGCTGATGTTGTTGCTCTTTTGTTTTTGAGACAGGCTCTATGTATCCCTAGTTGTCCTGGAACTCTCTATGTAGACCAGGCTGGTGTTGGAATTCACAGAGATCCATTGGTCTCTGTCTCCAAAGTGCTGGGATCAAAGGTGTGCACTACCACTGCCAGCTGAAATATTCTCTTTTTAATAATAATGTCTAAACTAATATTTAAGGCAAAAGAAGTTGTGGGCTTGCTTCCTGGTGTCATCTAAACTGTGTGTGGTAGCACACAGCAGTCATCTGAGCACTTAGGGTAAAGACAGGGACATCTAAAACTAAGGTCTTCCTTACCCAGTTCCTATCACAGTAGTCAACAGTCAGTTGAAGGCCAAACTCTCAAAGAAAAAAATAAAGTATAAAAACAATCAAGTAGATTAGAAGAAGATTATTTACAGAATGGTTTTAATCACTTGAATTAGTTCATTTAAATTGGTATGAGACAACTTACCATATTCCTTTTCATTTACTTCAGAAATGGGTTCAGAAATAACACTGCAGAAAGAAATGGCGCTTGCTGCCGAGGGGTTGCGCGAGTGGCCCATGTGGTGGGGCACGGCCTTCACACTCCTCAGTGCCTCCTCCGCTTGCTCCTGCTCTGTCGCTGCAACCATGTCCTTATAAGCCTTCCTGGCTTCCTCCGTGAGCTCCACTAATCTATTAAACAGGCTCTAAAAAGACAGAGATCCTTCTGTGACTACTCAATGCTTCTTAATTATTAAGCTTCTTACATTTTTAGTCCAGATATAATTTGGGCAGAACCACAGAACCTTACAAAATGTACTCAACACGGGCTGGGGATTTAGCTCAGTGGTAGAGCGCTTACCTAGGAAGCGCAAGGCCCTGGGTTCGGTCCCCAGCTCCGAAAAAAAAAAAAGAACCAAAAAAAAAAAAATGTACTCAACACACATGTGGGTCATAACCTCACAGGGTTGAGGCCACTGAGTCTAACACCACTTGTGATCTATTTGAAAGGATCAACAATGTACTCCCCTTTAGTCTGGCACTACAGAGAGAAAAGGACCATTAACTCTTCTGCAAAATCTTGTGCATGATATAGCTTAAAAGCTGCAGAGGGTTTTGACCGTTTGTTTGTTTATTGTTTTAAAAACTGACAGATTAACATTAGCTTTTAAAGGAGACATCAAATCTGATGGTGGACATAACAGGAATTCAAGAAGCTAACACTTGGTAAAGAACTTGAAAGACAGGTACAGAAAGGATTAGGAAGGAGAGGGCGTCCTTGACTGGGTAGCCATGTGAAATCATAAATTACAGGAATCAAGAGAACAGAAAGCTAGTTTGGGGACAGTAATAGTCTGGCTTGGGTTGGGAAATGGGGGAATGAGCATGTGTGGAGTGGTCAGGGGTATAGAAGATGGGAGTTTCCAAAGGAATTACGTCCTCTAGCCAGATGTAGGCCATTCTCATGTTTAATAAAAATGCCAGTATTTACACTGTACTAAAGCTACATTTCAATAGCTGTATGTCATGACTTCCTCGGGCACCAAAAAGACAACCCATATGACAAAGCCTGGTGGTTCCCAGACCATCACTCAAAAGACTTTACTCCTCGTAAATGTTTTTGTTGTTGGTTTCTTTCAAGACAGGGTTTCACTGTGTAGCTTGGGCTGTCCTGGAACTCACCATGTAGACCTGGCTGGAACGCACAGAGATCTGCTGACTTCTGCCTCACCTGCACTGGATTAAAAATGTGCACTGATATGCCCAGCACTCCTGGTAAATCTTCTAATGTCTTGGTGCCACACTGCTGCTTAGAGGGCAGGGAACAGTAACAGATGCTGCTCACTGTGCTGACCGCTGAGGCAGTGAAGTGCTGTAACTAGTTATCAAACACACTCACGATTTGTTTGTACAGAGGAAGAGGACTGGTGAAAAGCAGCCCTGTCACGAACCATTAATAATGCAAATTTTATTTATAAAAAGTATTTGTATTTTATTGTAGTGTATAACAAATCAGGCATTTAAATAAAACCAGTAAAAAGAAAGCAAGTGTGTAGATTTGTGATTTTGAGACTAACATAGGTATAGACAAAACAGAAACTAAAGAACATGAGGGAAGAGGAGAAAATATTCAAGAGAGAAGTCCTGGCCCCACTCCTTTGAGTCGCTAAATTATTCCTGGCATGTGTTAACAGGAAGGAGCAAGACAGTATACCCCCTAAGTTATTCTCGTGTGTGTGTGTGTGTGTGTGTGTGTGTGTGTGTGTGTGTGTGTGTGTGTGTGTGTACATGCAGGTGCACCATAGGTCAATGGGAGGAGCTGTTTCTCAGGGGCCAGTTAGTGTCTGTATTAGACAGGATCTCTTTCTGATCTACAGACACCCACTTGTCTCTGGCTCCCCAGTGCTGTGAGTACAGCTGGACAGAGCCTTGCCTGGCTTAAGGTGAGTCAGGTTGTTTACTGACTGGGCCACATCCCCAGCCCTGTCTCCTAAATTCTTACCTCAGCACCAAAATAATTGAAGATTCCTACAACACTAACAGGAACCAGCTTGTTCACGCAGCGTCCCAGAGCTTTCCTTCCAAGGGCAAACACAAAAGGAATCTCTTGCTCCCGGGCCATGGCTATGACATTGTAGAGGGCCTCATCAAGGCCACCTAAGGTAAGGAGAGGCCACCAGTCAGTACCTACATGTTGGAGCTAACCTGGCTAAAAGACAAAATACTGCAAAAAAGAATATCTTACTTGATCTGTAAAACACACATACACACACACACACACACACACACACACACACACGTACGTCTCTCTCCACAATTAAATCCCAAATTCCTTCAAACCCAGTGCTTTTGTTTCTCTGTAGGGATTAGCATAGCAGAAATGAAGTTTCAATGTAACAAACATTTATTATGAAGAAGTTAGGTAAAATTGTTAAAAGTAGCTAATTCTTTTTTTTCACAGCCTAGAAGACAGATAACACAGTGCCTTACAGGTGTTTTCTCTGTGCAAGTGTCTACGAGGCTACCTGACACCCAGATTTGTCTGCTCTACCAACAAGGTCAAACAAGGCTACACAGCATAGAATAGACTCGCGTGCTAGCTTACCCAGGAGCCTCTCTATGTGTGCTGGCTAGGTTTATGTCAACTTGACACAGCTAGCGTCATTTAGCAAGAAGGAACCTCAATGAAGAAAATGCCTCCACCACACACTGGTTTATGGGTAAGTCTCTGGCATACTTTCTTAATTAGAGATTGATGTGGGAGAGCTCAGCCCACTGTGCTTGAGGACACCATTGGGCTGGTGGTCATGCAGAGCAAGGCACGGGAGCAAGCCAGTAAGCTGCACCCTCTATGGCCTCTGCAACCCTCCTGCCCCCAGCTTGCCATCTTGAGTTCCTGTCCTGACTTTCCTGGATGATGAACTGTACGATGTAAGGTGAGATGGATCCTTTCCTCCCCAAGTTGTTTTGATCACAGTATTTTATCACAGTGATAAAGACCCTAAGATACTATGTAACCGCTGGTTTCTGGAAGACAGATCTCTACCCTAAGCTGGGCTGAGGTCTTTACCTTTGTTTTAATTGTTCTTAAAGTGGGAAAAGTCATGAAAGGAAGAGGTTTTTAGAGCAGACTATAGAGAGGCAAAGTAACGCAAACCCTGACCGGTTCTAGTCTGGTCGCACTTGGCGAGCCATGAGTACTTCATTTTCTCATATTCAATATGTTTCATAACTACACTGCAGATAAAGATACGGCCTCCAGCTGCAAGGCTGGTTTATGTTCCCTACATGGTAAACCTTTCTGAAGCAAGTATACACACCCTTTGACTGGATCTTCTCACAGTTTGGGGAGATGATGACGCATTTGATCTTGTTCAGCTTCATGTGCTTGGTGACTTCCCGCAGCCCCATGACCAGCCGCCGTCTGGCTTTGGCTCTCACAGGGTCCTTTTGGTAGATGCGTTCCTGGAAACTGACAAGTTCTTGCAGAAGGAGGGTCACACATTCATCAATTTCTTTAGAAAGAACCTGGTTACAATATCTGTAAAAGAGGCAAAGAAGTAGATAATTCCATCCTAATTTATTATCCTATAATTATAGGCTTACATTAGGAAAATATCTTTGAGGGTGAATACCTCCAACAAGGCATTTTTATAACAAGTCACCAGTCTCTACAATTTCTAAACATGCTAATCAGAAAAACAGCCATACTGATTCTCTTTGCTTGTGAATCTCAGTGAAGTAGCTTTTAGTCCAGGACAAGCTGCCTTGGGACATAGTACTGAACTCCTAATCATTAGTTCTAAAGATATAACTGAATGCTGGCTTGTTAAGACATTACAGTTTTATATGTCATTGAGATACATATTACTAAGGTACTTCTAGTAAGAGAGAAATGCAAAAGTTTTCTGAATTTCTTAGTAACAGTTCATCCTCTGACTGAGGAGAGAGGTGCCTGGCCCTGCTGATGATGTAAACTGACAGAGCCACCAAGGAAATCACAAGTCCACAGGGCTCAGCACATAACTCCTGGGCTTAAACCTGCAGAACTCTAATAGACCAAAGAGATCAATGTGTACCCGTGTTTACTGCTCTACTACCCACAATAGCGAAAAATGGAGCCAGCCGAGATGGCCTCCAACGTGAATGGCTAAATGAAATGGTTGAAAATGTATTAAAATATACTGGAGTTTTATTCAGCTGCCAAGAAAAATAAACTAAAGACATTTGCAAGAAAACAGATCTAGTGACCATTATGTTAAGTGAAGTAACACAGACTCAGACAAATACTGCATGCTTTCTCTCATGAAGAACTTAGATTTACGTGCGCGGGTGTGTGTGTGTGTGTGTGTGTGTGTGTGTGTGTGTGTACACATCATGAAAGTAGAAATGATCATCAAAGAGCAGAAGAGATCTTAGGAGAGGAAGAAGAAAACAGAAGGTAAGGAAATGTTTGTTTGTTTTTATTTTTGAAGACAGAGTCTCACTGTGGAGCCCTAACTGTCCTGACACTCAATCTGTAGACCAGGCTAGCCTCAAACTCTCAGAGCTCTGCCTGCTTCTGTCTCCTGAGTGCTGGGGTCAAAGGTGTGAGATTCTGATCTCACCACACCCAGTGAGATTAACAGAAGGAAGTGAGATGAGAGGAGGACTATTTGGGACAGGAAGTGAAGCAGCAGAAGGTGGGCAGGGGTGGGAGTGGGGGTAGCTGGAGAAGGGCATGAATGAGCACCAAGCAGAATCGTACATATGTATAAAATGCCATAATGAAACCCACTCCGTTATGTGCTAAATTGAAGAAAAAAATCTAGGTGGTGGACAGTATTTCTTACTGCACAGCCCACTGATACAATAAATCTGTTTTATTCTGCTGAGAAAAAAAAGGTTAAAAATATGCCAAGAACACTAAAATCACTTGATCCTTTGAGCCTGGATAAGTCTCAGCCATTAAAGCATTTCCATCCACAAAAATAAGTTTGGTTAAAGGCTCTGAAAATCTAGAAGATGAACTCAATAGGTAAACTGAAGACTCGAGGTAGAAGGCTTTTACACCAAACAAAGCAACTGACTGAGGCCGTCTGAAGATGTCAGTCTGAAAACAAAGGGAGTTTGCACTTAACTCCAGGGCAAGGCAGTCCTCAAGTTTACTTGTGGACCATCCATTGTCCTAACTCTTACCTCACTGCACCAGAGGCAGGCAGTCTACCTCATACAATGGAAGACATGGACCCAAAAACATGTCCAGGAAATCTCATGTTTTACGTGCAAACATTTAAGCAAGTATGACATAATTTCAGAAGATAGAAATGGGCAGATTGAGGAAAGATTAAATGTCACAAACACTCAAAATTAAAGAATTCAAACTACATTTTTCTTCTTTCCTGTCTCAAGCTGTTCGCTTCATACATATGCAATTTATTTTCACTGTGTTTCATCTGCTCCACATCTGCTGTCTGACATATAATTAGCTACTCCTCAGAGCCTGGAGAGGTCTCTGCTAGAGCACAACAGAGCAGTGGCGGCCGGACCACACTGGCTCTCGCTCTAGAGTTCCCTCATAAGTCATTTTCAAAGTAATGTTTCTTTGTCTATGAATATTAAAATATGTCATAGCTGCTTTGTGACTCCTTAATTATCCGATTTTAAACCAAACATACTTGCTTAAAGCGAGCACATGGGTTAACTGTGTAGCTCAGTGGTCAAAAATTTGACCAGAAGCTGGAAGCCATGAAGTCAATCTCTACCACAACAAAAATGGACAACAAACAAGAACAAAATGGCTTTATGGGATGGATCCAGGTCTAAGCTGAAGAAGCCTATTACATGTTATTAACTGATTAGTAAGCTTTAAAAAAATAGCTATATTATATGCAAAAACATAAGTATTTGGAGAGCAAAACCCATAGAACATTACATTCTATATGCACATATATATAAAATACATATATTCATGATACACAATACACATACAATATAAAAGACTAGAGTGCTGGGAGAGAAGCACAAGTGAAGCAAGAGGAGGAGGTGCAGCACAACTCCCACGATCCCTTGTTGGGTTTACTATGGTAACAACAGTATGAATTCAAAACAACCAAGATCCTTCAACTGTTTGACCTCGATATTGAGAAAAAAACTTACTCTCGAAATCTTTTGCTGTGGATTTTGGTTATCGTTGACGATGCCATTGGACTACCTATGCCAGAACTAGCAGGTGAGCCTTGCGACACAGGTGTCATACAGTATGGAGAGTTCTGACTTGCTGGAGAAAGTGAAGCATCACTGGGCATGCTCAGTCCAGTATCTGTGGAGATGCAAGGTGAAAGGGAAGAACCTGGAAACTTCAAATGCTAAGAAGCTCCAGATGTACGCACACAGTTTAGATGACAGAATTTTTCAGGCTGTCCCCTAATTCTCTGAAGTTAGTAAGTCAGGCATGTTTCCATCATAAAGTATTATTTCTTATAAACAAAATAAACTACTACTATTACACCATGCCCAAGAAAAATCTAAGCACAGCTTAGAAGTTTCCACAGAGGAGATGAGGAAGCAAAATTTTCTACAACACGTATGCCCAGGAATTTGTACCTTTCTGTATAGTATTATTACATGTCTCTACTTAGCTATCTGTTTCTTAAATCTTTCTTTCTAATTCCATCTGGTATTGTCAATGACTATCTATGTCATCCATTCTCTCCTGACTCTCCCTAACCCCAACTACTTCTCTGGCCTTTCATCTTTGCTCAGGCAGTCATACATCTAGATACAAACTCTCAAGTCTACTGCTTCTTCCTCAGTTACTGCTTGTCTTCAATGGGAAAATGCAGTAAGTTTGTATATCCCGTCCAATAGTTAGACAGTTACACAGTCATGCTGTGTACCCACCATATTGGCCTGGGATCATTGGTTTTCCAATCTTACTTCTATCACTTACTGAATAAACTATTAAATCAACATCAGAGGGATGAATGGATGAATGGACATACATTAATCTAAGGAGAATCATAATGAGAATAAAGGGGAACTGCAGGAAAGTATGTCCTAGATAAACAATACTTGGGAATAACTCAACTTTCCTAAAGCACGGAAAGATTCCTGGTTGAGATCTGAGCAAATCAGATTTACCTTGCTGCAAAACGCTGTGTGGCTACCTGTTGCACCAGACAGAACCTATCTGCTGGAATCACATGTGCTGGATATGAATAAAATCTTTGCTCTGTTTTGCAGTTCTCTATTCCTTGTGCCTTAAATATTAGTCCCGCCCCCAAGCAAGAAATCAATAAACGTGTTTTTAAAATAGTCCTGTGAAAAAATAAACAATATATAGTGTTCTCTATGTAAAAGATGATAAGAACTCTTTTTGCATCCCAGGAGTCCCAGGCACGGGGAAGATCCTAATGTATGAGACGTTCAAGTTGATGATCTAAACCTCCGAATTGCCAGAGGCCTGCTATGGAACACTGCCCATCCTTTCAGCCATCTGCCTTCAAAAGAAACCACATAAACCAACATGCATAAAATGCCGTGTGCAGGGGTTGGGGATTTAGCTCAGCGGTAGAGCACTTGCCTAGCAAGCGCAAGGCCCTGGGTTCGGTCCCCAGCTCCGGAAAAAAAAAAAAAAAAAAAAATGCCGTGTGCAACTTCTACTCAAGGCACAGCCAGGCATCCTCACCTTCCTGGGAGACAGTCTCCTGAGGTAAGTCATTGGCTAGGTCCAAATGCGTCTCCGTCAGTTCTTCGGCTCCCAAAACACTATGTTCCACCGTCAGACGTCCTTTCTTCTCCTCTCTTTCTTTCAAAATAACCTGAAAGCCATCACATCATCCTTTAATTACCAATCACTCTTCAAATAAGTTCAATAAACTCTTCCTGTTACACTAAAACACAGGCACAGCCGTGAGGATCTCAGTTGGCTGTGTTACCTGGCTACACAGCAGGTGACCTGTAAAAAGGTGACCTATTTTAAAAACTAAGTTGAATAGAATGCTGTACAGAGAATATAGGGAGAGTGCTAATAGTCACAATCAAACTCACGTCATCTATCTCCATCTTCAAATCGAGAGAAGCAGGATGCTGATGCAAACAAGAAAATAAGGCACGACCTTAAATCCCAGGTGACCAAGTAGGAGTTCCAAATCTGGCTCCTACAGTTTGTGTGCCTCACACTCTACAGTAGTCAATTATTCAGACATGGATTAATTCATTCTGACCCTCTAATAATGAGCCAAAGCTGATACCATTATCAATTTACAGGCAAGTAAGATGAAGGCGAAAAGGTGGGCCTCGAGGTGCTCTCCTCCACCCTGAAGTTACTAAGGTCCAGGCTAGCTGGCCAGGAGGCAGAGATGCATGAGGCCGTGGGAGAATAGAGTCACGCAACTGAGAAAACTCTGGATAGAATTAGACTTCTACACGCAGGCCCCCATACAAGCATGCCCACACATGCTTGCACACACAAATACACAGAAGAGAAAAAATGCAAAGGAAAAACGATCTGAACTTATTCCTAAGGAGGGTCTAATGCTTTTTCAAACATTATAGAAAAATTCACTTTGCAGGACCTTCTTACATACAAGAAGACTGACATACAATATTGGTTTTGAATTAACCAGTCACATATAGCCATATGTATAAATATATTATGATTTCTACTTCCTAAAACGCAACTAATTTTGCAAAGAAATAAAAAAGAAAACCTTTAATTACCCTATAAAAGAAACATCTCCAGACTCTGGGTTACCTTTTTCAGCGCTGTGGGTCGTTTCAGCTTTGCAATTTCCTTCTCTTTTCCCTTTTTTGCTTTAGAGGAAGTAATGTCCAGAGAATTAAAGGATGTCAAGCACGGCTGACTTCTGGTCAGGGTTTTTCTGTTAGAGTCTTTAGTGTGAAAAGTGCCTGTGGTGACAACTGAAAACAGACTCAAGCGTTAGAGTCACTATTGCAGCCAAATGCCCACGTGCTGACAATCTCGATAAATCCTCAAAAACACAGAGATTCTCTTCCCATGGCAACAGACAGAAAAGACAGCATGATGACAGGCTGGCAGCACTGCTCAGACACAGCTTCCTTCCGGGGCTTCAGTCAGTCAACCTAGAGTTCTCAAGTCAGCTGGACACCTGGACAGCTTCCAGACAGCCTGGTCCACCTGAGTGCTCCTCACCCTTACTCACACTTGTGCAGCCTCTGGCTCCTCTGCTCAGCCCAGTGTCAGGAGGAACGAGGACTGTCCTGCTACCCAGCACCTGCTACCTACACCCCGTTCAGACCTCACTCCAGCCCTGATCCTTTAGCGTCTCTAACCCTCCGAATCTCACCCCTCCACTCTGGCAGCTTGTTTGTCATTTCCTTGAGAAGACACTGCCCAAATTACAAAAGAAAAAAAGTCCAAAAGGAAGGGACAGACATCCTTCCTCCTGTCCAAGGCCTACTAACCACCTCAGTTCCTAATGCCACTTTAATTCCTCTGGGACTTGTTCTGTCCCTTTTCTTTGATTGCCCCCCTCCCACCCCTGTCTGAAAGAAAAGCTGGCTTGGGAGGCAAACCCAAAGCCTAGTCCTGTAACTGGCCTGCTTCAGCCTACAGTGCTCTTACTGCTCCCTTTTCCCAGTAAAACTTCTCGGTACCATTCTAACCCCTTTGTTTTCCAAACCACTACCATCTGGCCTTGGCCTTATCCACTCTCTTGTAAGTATACTGAAAAGACCCAACAGAACTTTGCAGTTGCCAAATACAATTTCCCAACCTTCAAAACTTCTCCCCAGGCCTCTTCTAACATCATTCATTCATTCATATTTATTTGTCTGGCTCCTCTTCCTTTTATTACGGAAACCTGGTCACTCCAAGGGCTTCTCCTTCATTCTAAATGACTTCTAACCTGAACTACACATGTATAAACACATGACAAATGGGACCACCAGGGCCTCCGCCGCTAGCATTTCACGTCCAAGGCCACTGTCAACTCTCCTTAGGTCACTGTGGTATCCTCATAGCACTCTTCACTAAGCCAGAGAGCGCAGGTACAGTATGTGTGTGAGGGTGTGCCTGCACATGTGTCCATACCCATGTGAAGCCAGATGTTGGTGCTGTGTGTCTTCCCAATCACTGTCAATCCTAGTTTTAAGACATGTTCTCTCACCAATTCAGCTGCACTAGCTAGATAATATGCTGAATCTGCTGGTCTCTGTGTCTCTCACACTGGGATTACAGTGTGCATTGCCTGGCTTTTACACAGTACTAGAGATCCACACTCAGGTCCTCAAGCTCATGTGGAAATAACTTCACTGATGGAGCCATCTCTCCAACACCCTGCACTTGTCTTCGACCTATTTCTACAGCCTACTACTCCATGCTCCGTCAGGTCCTTGCAAATGTTCACTCCCATTCTTTTCTTATGTTTCCTAATACCTTCATTCTATTCAATACTTTCAAATAAAGACTGGGAACAAAAGGGAGTCTCATTTCTATATGCCAAGAACCCAACTCATTCTTCAAGGTCCAGTTAAACACTGCCTTCCATGACTTGTGACCTTTATTTCTCTTCATCGACTGCCATAAACCACTGTCTTCTACAGGCTCACAGAACTTGATGTATGTCTCCTAAGACACCACTGTTGATCATGTATTTATGTGTGTCTATTCTCCTACAAGACAACCAATGACTGGCTCAACTTGAGACCCATCTATCTAAAAGCTAAGCCCTGATGCTATTAATGACTCTGCTATGCTTGCAGACAGGAGCCTAGCATAGCTGTCTCCTGAGAGCCAGTTCATTCAGCAGTGGATAACGTTTTACCCAGACACATGGATAAACGTGCACCATGTGGATGCCTGCTGAAGGGCATCAGGTGCCCTGGAACAGAAGTTGTGAATGGCTGTGAGCTGCCACTTGAGTGCTGGAAACTAAAGCCAGGTCTTCTGCAAGAGTAAGCTCTTACTCGTGGGTCAGCTCGAAGCTGAGCCAGGTATGTGTTTTCTGAGTAGGTCTGTCTTCATCTTCCCCATAATCCCAATGCTCCGACTGCACATTTTATACACTGATACTATATTTATTTAACATTACTTTTATTAACTCAATCACAGCTGTAAAACTGAGATGTAGTTCAGTGGCAGAAGTTTATCTCCTATTCAAACACCTCAGATTCAAGCATTAGAAAAAGGTTGGAGATTTAGTTCAATGGTAAAGTGTTTGCCTAGCCAAGCACAAGGCCCTGGGTTTAGTTCCCAGCAACTAAAGAAAAATAAACTGTTAAAATGACAGATATCTGGGCATGGTGGCTCACCAGTAGTTTCTGCATTTGGGAAACCAAGGCAGTGGGATTACTTCAGCCTTGTCTCACAAAAGAAAGACAGCAATTAACAATAACAAAAATCCTAACCAAGTCTCAACGGTCACAGGTAAACAACCTCCTCTTTGTAACAATATGCACTAGTTTGACCCAGTTTCTGAACACTTTGCATTTATCATCTCATCCCCCCAGCAACCATGATTATGCACTATCACTACTCCAATTTAACACAAAGAACTAAAAGATGGGAAGATAAGTATCTTCCTAAAGAAACACTTCAAAGAGCGGCTTCTAACCCCAGCAGCCTGACTGCAGCCTCAGCTCTGAGCTGCAGAACCGCTTCCATCCATCGCAGGAGCTTGCTACTGTGCACTCACTGTCACCTCTACCAAGTTCCTCACAGCAGGGGTTTCCACCAAGTGAGGAGCAGCCACAGGTTTCGGCATCCTGCACAGACGCTGCCACCCATTCCTATCTTTGACCTACTCAACAGTCCTGGGCTGGGACCATCTGGGAACAGAACACGAGACAATTCTGCTTCTCAGCATTCGTGCTTTCAAATGGTGCCCTGCCCTCTTTTGTGCTATACCTAGTCCTCTAGAAGAAAAGGCGGGGGATCGAACACTGAACCTTATATCTGGTTAGACTGCGGGAAGCCAGATCAGTGTCTCATTCACACATATAAAGCTATCAACACTTGTCATTCTTATCCTCTGATTTTTTTACTTTAACCCTTGAAGAAGAAAAGCAAACAAAATAAAACAAACAAATAAGCCTAATAAGAATGGGGCCAGGGAAAGAGGGCTCAGCAGCTAAGTGTCCGTACCACAAGTGTGACAACCTGAGTTCAGCTGACCCTCAGTACTGGTGCAGGACTGATGGAGACAGAGTCCTGGAATCTGTTCTCTGACATCAACTTGCTCAACACAACATGGGCACCACAGACTCTCTTTGGGGGTAGGGACCACGTAAAGAGTAGGGAAAAGTGTAGCTAGACCCAGAGGCTGCAGTGAACTAAGGCATCACCTGGATGTGCCAGCGGTCTGGTGTTGGTGATCTGACGGGCTTTCATTGCCTGCTGTTGCTTCTCCAGAGCAGCCAGCATATCCCCTAAATCCAGCTGCACTGGGGTTTTATTCTTTTTTCCAGCTGCTTTTGATAGAGCTTCCTAAGAGATGGATAAGAAAGGGTTCATTTTTTGTGACTGGGAAAGTCTGACGAATTGTAATTACACTGGTACTCCCATCCATCCCAACACAATCACAGACAAGCACAACTGTGCAGAAATTACTTATACCTGCAACTTTTTTTGCTCCATACTTATTTCTGAGTATTCCTGTGCTGTGGCAAGGGCTGCAGCTAAGGCCTTTTTCTTCTGACTCTTAGCTCGTTTAGGAACTGAGGTGGTAATGGGGATCGGAGTCTGAACTATATTGATGGGTGAGTTCTCAGGTAGGTCATCCAACTATGAAACAGGAGAAACACATCTGTTAGTCATTTCACAGAAGTCAACAGTGAAGAAAGACAATGCAGACTGAGGCAGACTGCAGGACGAAAGGAGACTCAAGAGGACTCAGGATCATAAAGAACAGGGTAAGCAGGAGGCCCATTTAGGAATAGGAGACAAAGGGACAAACTGAACATAACAGGTGATGCTCGTCTAGGGAAGTTTGCATACAGAATGTATGTGGTATAAGAGCATTTAAGGTTTCCTCATCTAATAAGAGAACTGCCGACGTCCCCAAAACTACTTTTGTTTAGGAAAAGAAACATTAAGGCTCAAAAGGTACAAGAGTTTGCTGCCAAGATGGAAACCTGAGAGAAACAGCTCATGCAAGTGTCCTCCGTCCGTCCTCCCCAAGCACTCTGTGCACACATACACACACACACACACACACACACACACAGTGGATCTAAGGGAGTGCTGCAAGCACGCAGTGAGCATACTGCCCAACACACCACGCCGCCCTACACCCTTTATACCACCCCAAGATTCCTTGCGGTATAGCCCAAGTTGAAAAGGTGTTCTGTTTTTCTTATAATTTTGAAAGGGGTTACTCACTACTTTTGAAGAAAGTTTCTGTTGAATAGTCTCATCTTTAGAATTTCCATTCTCACTTAGTTCTTGAAACCCATCTTCATCCTGAAATAGTTTCACTTTGTCAGTGAAAATGTTCAGTGCTAACCCTACAAAGGGGTGTGTGAGAGTGTGTACATGCCTTCATGTCTGTGTGGGTGCGTGGTGTGTGTGCTCATACACATGCACACATATGTGTTTGCTGGGGATCAAACCCAGGGCCTTACTTATGCCAGGTAACCACTGTATCAATGAGCGACGTCCCCAGCACAGGAACTTTCCTCACTGTTACATGACAGCTCTCAAAGGTAGGGAAACAATGCACATTTGCATCCCACTGTTGAGCTACTCTAAATCACCCTTAAAAAGGACATTTTATTTCTGCCATGCTAAACCTATTTACTTAAGCATGAAGTCATGTCCACATGCATCCGTCCTTTAGATTTCTGTAACTACTTTTTTATTTTTAGACTAAGTTTATCCTAAGATAGGTAACTGCAAAGAATTCAAATGGACTTTATCACATTCAGATAATGGAGAAGATTTTAAACAGGTTAGTAGTCATTTTTAAATTTATTCCATTCCCTCATACATACCATCTTAAGAATAATGTTTAAAATGTTTTTATTCAAATTAACCTCTTAGTCAATATCCTTCTGATTGAATGGAAACAATCATACAAGTGGTCTATAATTAAACTGTCATATTTATATTTAAACTTCTGAGACTAAAATTAACTTTTGTTGAAAGAAAGAAGTAACATTCTATCAATCACAAAAATGTTCAACTTGCATAAGTCGGCAAGTAGTAAAGACAAAGACGGCCAATCCAAGACCACGGACTCTGCCCAAAGCCCCGTATCTGAGAACAGAGAGAAGACTATGCTTAAACGTCCTGAGAGCTGGGAAAGTGCTAACTTTGGAAGCATGAGGAGCTGTTCAATTCCCAGACCCTAAGTAACAGCAGCTGCGTAGGGCAGGCATGGAGATGGATCCCAGTGCTGCGAAGTGAAGACAGGCAGATCCATGAGGCTCACCAGCCAGCCTGCCTCACTTTATCACCAACCTCCAGGCTAATGAAGAACCGTTTGTCAAAAAAATCAAAGTGGATGGTGTCTGAGGGGCAAGACCTGAGGTTGTCCTCTGACTTCCATATGCAAACAAACAGAACCCACAGTAAACAAAGAAACATGGTCGAGAGTTGGCAGGCTACCAGCTCAGTTACGTCCCGGGCCCAGATCTAGGGCTCCGAGTGACTACCTACGATCTGCCGGAGCTCATGAAAGGGTTGGTCCGACAGATCCAAAGCTGCATGACCACCATGGTACAGGGCAACAACAGGATATGTGAGGGGCGTCTGGGTGGTAATACAGCAGAAGCCAGAAGCCTCTAACTGGAAAAATGGCTCACTGCAATGAACATGTGCAAGCAAAGGAGTGTAGACAAAAGGTACACTGCATGACACAGTGACACACTGTGACGCACTGTGACGCACCATGACACACTACTGCTTCCATGACAAGACGGGACTTTTCCTATCTTATTTTATTTTGGGGGGAGGTTGCAAAGGCAGAGGATAGGTATGAAGGGATGGGGAGATGAGTGGGGTTAGGGGTCATGATGTGAAATTCACAAAGAATCAGTAAAACGTTAAACGATGAGTCAGTGTATCATGTTACTTATAATTTAACAGGGTAACCTGCTGACACATGAAAATACAGCATTTATAACACAATCACCAAATTCATTTTTAATGAAGAGTTTTTTAGAATAGTTTATAAATAAAATTTGAAAATTACCTCAAAATATAAAGACTCAGAATTTGGGTCACTTCTGTGAGACTGAGTAGAGTTTAAGTGCTTATTGTCTTGTCTTTTTTGCAAATTCTGTCTTCTTTCTGAGGAAGTACTGTGTCCTCGGCATCTGAATCCAACCTGAGAAAGAAACTACTATTCCCATTAACTGTCTCATGAAACACAGCACTTTACAAAGTGCGTAACTTACCTTCAACAGTTAAAGCGTCTGATGAGACACGACACTGTATGGCTTTTCTCTGCCCAGAAGCTGAACACTTTTACCAGCATCACTTCTAGGAGCCAAAGCCTGACATGCCTAAGGTCCTCCAGGTGGTGAACAGTCCTTCCGGCTAACGGTGACGTCCGCCACACAGCAGAGTACTCATTAGCTGGCCATGAGGTACGCGTGGCTAGTAAACTAATCACCTGAATCATCTCTAGAGAACCAGCTGACTGGGAAGGGCCAACAGTGAAAAGATCACACAGACAAGTAGACATAGGAGACCAAAACCTCCAGGTTATCCTTGGCCAGTCTGGCCTAAAAAGCAGCCCTAGAGAAAACTCTTCAGTAAGAACTCTGCCTTCAAGGCAAAGTTGAAAGGCTGAAGAAGAAAGGTGGCAGAGTCTATATAACCCCAACACTACAGCAGAAGAGGCAGGACTGTACAGTCGGGGCCAACCAGGGTTACGATATGAAGAATGGCGGTAGTAGCTGAAGTACAAGGCAAGATCCTCAGTCAGAAATGAAACAAACATACCCCCACCCAGCATGCACACTCGAGCAAAGAAAAAGGGAGGGGAAAGGAGTAGGGGGAGGAGGGGGAAGAAGAAGGGTTAAAGAGACAGAACGTTATCTAGTCACATGAAGTCCTATTATCCTGTTACAGGAGCTGTTTGTATCTCCCCGACATCCTTGTGTAGAGATCCTAAGTCCTGGGAGACAGGCTCTGGGAAGTGATCAGGTCAGAGAGCAGAGCATCATGGATGAGATTTATGAAGCTATAAAAAGATCCAAAGAACCTCAGCTGCTCTTCTACTTAAGGGCAACGTTGAAAGTAAGAACCAAGAAGCAGGCCTTCGGCAGACACTTCTTCACCAGCCAGCTGCCCTTCCTGTACCCGACCCTGGAACACTAAACCCTTCTGCTCACAAGCACCAAGTCAATGGCACTTTCTATGGTAATCAGATGAGACATTTTACTAATAAGCCAGAAAATACTTCACTGTCAGAGGGTAAAGAAAAAGCATGTGTTCAAATTCTCTCTTAAGAAGAGATGTTAGCTGACACCAAACACCCCTCAGAAGGAATAAAGAGATTTAAGACGCCCCTCTCCATTGACACCTACCTCATAACCCTAACACCAAACGATGTGAGGCAGGCATGAGGGCAAATCAAGGACATAGCTTCTGAAATCACAAGCAGAGCCCTGCACCTAGCCTATTGTCATGCCTGCCACTGTGAACCAGTTAGTGTATATGTACTGCTGGATCAAAACTACTCAACAGTGTTTCTGTAAAAGCAAATGCAACTTGATTGTTTTATGTGGAGCTAAGAAGTATTAGGTCTGTCAGACATGGAACTCATACATGAGGCAGAAACAGACAGATCTCATGAGTTTGAGGCCAGCCTGGTCTACAGAGTGAGTTCATGCCAGTCAAGGCTACACAGAAAGACCCAATCACCAAAAAAGAGAGGGAGCGGGGGAGGGAAGAGAGAGAGAAAAGGAAAAATGCCAGTAACTTAGAACTTCCAAACTAACAGTTTCAACAAGGTTCCTGAGAACCAGATTTTCCAACAGCCTGAGTAAACCAATAATCTCATAACTGAGTGCTTCCGTCAGTTCTTCTAAGTCTGCTGCTGAGACACGGTAGTCTGGAAATTCAAGAAGCAGCGGCATCACCAAGTTCAAAGATAGCCTGGTCTACATAGGTAGTTTCAAGCTAGACACAGCTACAGGGCGGGACTCTGCTTCAAAATAAAGAAACAGGTATAAGGAATAAAACAGAGGGATAAAGAGAGACAGGGGCGGGAGGGGGGCGGTGAGGAATAAAATCAAGATTCAATGATGGCATACTTGTAACCCCAGTTCTGGGAGGCTGAGGAAGGAGACTAAAGGTCAAGGCCTGCCTAGACAATACACTGAGACTTGACCTCAAAATAAATCAAGGTAAAAAGAAACAGACAAGCATCAGAGTAAGCAAAGACACGCTGAAACAAGTTTACACAAGTAACTAAAAAACACCAAGATGCACAACTACATCAAAACCTTTTGAAAATCTAACTATCATGTTCATCTGAATATTGTCTCCCTCAAGTGATCCTGTTTAGACCTTGATTCCTGGAAGATTTGGCACCACTAAGAGGTGTGGAACTTCCAAGAGGTGGGACCTGGAGCTGTGGGAAGGGCTCAGGCAGTAAAGTACTTGCCTGTCTCGCATGAGGACCTGGGTTTGATTATCAGAATCCACTTTTAAAGGTACCAGATGTGGTGGCACGTACTTCTTTTTCTTTTTCTTTTTTTTTTTTTTCGGAGCTGGGGACCGAACCCAGGGCCTTGCGCTTGTTAGGCAAGTGCTCTACCGCTTAGCTAAATCCCCAACCCGCCGGGGACGTACTTCTAATTCCAATGCAGGAAGGCAGAGCCAGTGGGATGACTGGGGCGTGCTGGCCAGTCAGTCTGGACTGCTAAGAGCCAAGCTGAATGTGATCCGTACGTCTCCTGGCTTTCCCTTCACTGTTTGTATCTTCAATGGTTAATCTGTGTGTAGCACAGGCGCACACTTGTTTGCACAGATGCATGTGCCTCTGTGTGCAGACAGAGGTCAGAGAGAGGCATGGGGTGTCCTGCTCTGTCAGGCTCAGCTTCATTCCCTGGATTCAGGGTCTCTCAGTGAACCAGGAGCTAGGATGGTGGCCAGGAAGCTGTAGCAATCCCCTTGTCTCTGCCCCCACAGAGGCAGGGTTTCTGACACACACATCCATGACTAACACTTTACAGAGGTGCTGAGGACTTCCAGGTCCTCATGCTGGCACAGCAAGCATTATTACCCACTCAGCCAGCTCTCCAGTCCCATGTCAGTGAGTAAAAGTACTCGCTGCTTTGATAATATGGACAACCATGTGCTACCATTCATCATTAAGTCTCTGATAAAAATATCTGGAAACACTGTAGTATAAAAGTAGCACAAGGACAGGTGAGAACATCTAGGGAGTGAAAGTGCTTGTTTCCTGGGAAGCCTGGTTGACCTGTGCTTGACCCCTGGGATGCACATGAGGTGGAAGGAGAGCTTCTGCAGTTACTTGTTGGACTATACACATTCACATGTACAGACACTCACCCACACAAAGACACACAAAAAAAGAACTGGTATAAATAAATAGAGGCCACTATTTGCTGTAGGATTCACCTCTAAAAGCCTTTAAAGTCTAGAAAACAATCAGAAATTGCAAAGGAGCAGCATTATGTTTTGACTTAAAAAGGAGTTGGTATTTGGGGGAAAAACAAATATATACTTAAGAAAAATCTTAGCACAAGGGAACATCGGTGGTAGAGGGAAGATACACTCTCAAACTCCACCTCTAATGCTTTAGGAATGAAGGAGGAAGCACACAATAAAGATCTGCTAAGTACAGCGGCACATGGCAGCAGCACTTTGGAGACTAAGGCAGGAAGGTCGCAAGTTCAGAGCAACTTGGGCTGCTGAGTAAGTTCCAGACTTGCCTCAGCTCTAGGGCAAGACCCCCCTCAAAAAAAAAGAACAAGATACACTCACTGCTTGGCTTCTTTTTTCTCACCAATTATCAGGCAGAGATAAAGGACTTAAAATGTTTTTCCCCTCCCCTCAGGGTTATTTCCTTTAATGGACACAGATACAAAACGAGCAAACAACAAAACCAAGGCCAGGACCCAGCCCAGACTCTTAGCAAGGCAGGCAGTTCCAACTCCAGCAAAGTCAGTAAACACTTCACGTTTTGTTTAGTCTTTATCATCAAATAAAGCTAAAGCTGGATTGCCTCGTGAGCCTGAAACAAAGATGGCCTGAACCAGGAAGGGGCATCCCTCCTCCTTCCTGGCAGCCCGAGGGACTGTCTGGCTAGTGAAGGGCAGCAGCAGGCAGACAGACCCATCGCTCTGCTCTAACTTCGGGTCCATTCGTATGTGTATGACAGCTCTAATTCCTTAACTAGATATATAAGGAATCCAGGAAGCCTATCAAAAATGAAAAGGAGAAATAATGACCAATAACAACTCCCTGATTTGACAGCCAAACAACACGTGAAGACAGTCACTGTAGACAGAGGCATAGCTGGGCACAGCCCACTCAGCATGACTGACCAGCACCTGCCTAGTCTGGCCACACTGTGGCACCAGGTAACCATCAATGTGACAATGGCACTAGTATACAAGAGTGGTAATAAGCCACATCAAAATATCCAAGCTGAAGAGATGGTTCAGCAGGCCTGGTGCCCAGAGACTGACCCTTATCCTACAAGCTGTCCTAATCCTACAGCCACTGCATGGTTAGAAAGCCTAAAGACCAGACTGCAGTCCTTAAGCTCAGCCACTCATTCTTTTTTGTTTTGTTTTTGAGACAGGGTTTCTCTGTGTAGCCCTGGATGTCCTGGACCTTGCTTTGAAAACCAGGATAGCCTTGAAGTGACTGGGATCTGCTGCTTCAGCCTCCTGAGTGCTGGCATTAAAGGCATACCTGACTAGCTCAAACAGCCATTCTTAAGAATGAGAAGAGGATCTAGGTTTTGATATGGAAGGAAAACAGGCACAACAAGTGAAAGGTAGATGGGGGTCTTCTTTTCCAAACTTTATAACACACTTACTCAGACACAGAGTAGAAACATGGTACCACTTACATCCATATTCTTACCACCTTCATGCAACACATTACCTACCAGGTCATTACTTATGCCTTACTAGCAAAGGCATTTGACAAGTTATAGCTATAGGAGCTTCCTGTGTATGTGTGTGATATGCATGCATGTGTTCATGTATGCACATATGCATGTGTGCAAGCCTTCGTGTTCTCAGACAAAAACCTGAGGTGTCCTTCCTCAGAAAACAACCACATTTGTTTCTGTAAGGCAGGTTCTCATGGCCTGGGGCATGGCAACTCTGCACTCATGCAATCATTGTGTGTGCCTTCCTCTGCATCTCTCCACCCTATTATTTTGAGACACAACCTCTCTCACTGAACCTGAAGATCACAGTTAGCTAAGGTGGCTGCCTCCCCAGCTCTGTGACTGTTGATGTACTCTTACGAGAGTACTTAAGTGTTGATGTACTCTTACGAGAGTACTTAAGTAGGTGCTGGGGAGTCAAACTCAGATCCTCATGCTTACCACAGCCCACAGGAGTTCACATTTAGATAACTTTTGCATCTTTAAAACTTAAGGATACTGTGATTCCTAATTGCTATACTCTGATTCCTGAATGCTACACCATTATTATAAATTTAATTTATCCATCTCACACCTAATCAAATTTCCAAAATCATTCAAAGTACCTGTGAATTATTTCTTTGTTCGGTTTGCCTTCCACCTCTAGAAAATGCCTGGTTTTTTTCCATCCAAGGTCTTTTCTGAGTTGCCTGGCAAGTTACTTTGGGCCAGTTTACACCACCTGTATCAAATATGTAAAGATATTAAAGATAAGATTTGTTGATAAATAAGGCCAAAATCTAAACAGCTGAGTCACTACAGACACGGAATTTTTCTGTAAGTTTAAAACTGCATGTGCACTCTTAGTGACACAAATGCCATCCTGCATAATGGTCTTCACCACATTTTCTCAACGTGTTCAGGACACTACATATACTTCTCAATTAACTCGAAGCACTGGAGACTTCCAGGCTTTGTTCTAACACTGGTTAGCTCCACACTTAAAGGAAAACTTGAATGGACAAAGAATAAAGTACACACGAAAAGAAAAAGAAACACTGCAGAAAATAATTACCTGTGCAGCCCGAGGACTCCGAATGCTAAAAAACACGAAACAGAGAGGACGATTACTTCCTAATTCAGAGGCAATATGCCACACCTTGCAAATGTTTCATAATTTAACCTAGTGTTAAGTATATTGTTACTGAGAATGAGTGCTTTCTATTTTCAAGAAAAGTAAAGTACTATGGTTACTAAGAATTGCTCAAAAGAAAAAGAAAAAAGAGCGCTTCAGCTTCAACAAAGTACTAAGAGCAGGAATAAAAACTGCAAACAAACACAAAATAGAAACAGAGCATTACGCACGCTTATGGTCCCAGAGGCAGGGTCACGCAGAGCCCCTGGTGCAGGCTGGTTGTTGTGCTTGGGGCTGCAGTAACCGCTGTCGCTGTCAATGTCAGCTTCACTGGCCCCCTGCTCACTGGAGGACTCTGCAGCAGGGTGGGACGCTCTTCTCCTCCTGCCTTTGCCTTTCCAGAGCATTGTGGCTGTGCTCTCCGAGAGAGACTTATTAGCAATGTCTGATGGGAAATCTACAGGGCAAGGCAAGGCAAGTGGACAATTATGATGACCAAGTTTATACATTCTTGTTAAATTATTAATTAAAATGGCAGTTTGTAAATGGAAAAATGTGACTCTGAAAAAATCATTTAAAATGCTCCTAACAACTTGTAACACAGTGTCATTATAAAAATAAAATACTTGTATCATAATTCTAAACATGACCAGCCCTTTAAGAGAGGACACGGCTAACCTTTCGAGGCCACCACACGTGCCTCAGCAGTCTACCACTTACCCCTCACCACTACCCTGTGTTTAGTTTTCACTCACTTTCCCTTATGGATTTTCCATTGATTTTCATAATTCTAAAACAGAAAGCATGCACTTTTATAGCTTTTTATTATATTACCAAAATATCAGCTGCATCTTCTTATCCCAGCTCCCTCCACATTAGTTTTAACCTTCAGCTGTACAGTGCTAATAATTAATGCCACTGTAATACAGACTGCTTTTACATGGGTAAACTAATGCATTTAAACTTTCTACCACTCACGGTACGCTTCGGTTGTTTTGCTATTAAAAACAAACAGCTGGGCATGGTGGCATATAACTTTAATCCCAGTATTCAGGAGGCAAAGGCAGGAGGATCTCTATGAGTTCAAGGCCAGCCTAGTCTACAGAGCTCAGTACAGGTCAGTTAGAGCTACCCTGAGTTCCTATCTCAAAGCAAACAACCAACCCACTGTTGATTGGAGGGAACGAGGGGCACGATAATCAAAATGTGTGCATGAAACTGTCAAAGAAGGGATTCAATGAAAGCTGACTGGCTTTAGTAAAAATCTGATGGCCAGTTAGTTGGGCAGGAAATGGAAGGCAGAACACAAAGGAACTCTGGGAAGAAAGAAGTACTTTTGCCAGGATCCACGAGAGGAGATGGACGTGACTATGGGTCTAGAAGGTATAGCTAACCGTGTGGCAGATGGGGCTAGGTGGTCAGGTTAATTTAGATGAGAGTCTACCCAGCTAAGGCCTAAGCTCTGTGTGGTTGTTTAGGGCACTAGCTGGTTAAGAGCTGCTGCCATATTAATTTCCAGCATTAACTAATATATACAGAATATTAATCATCATTTTACACTTGTATCCTAGAACTGCCTTTGTAGACCAGGCTAGGCTCAAACTCAAGATCCACATGCCTCTGTCTCCCTAATGCTGGGATTAAAAACATGTGTTTCCCTCTCCCTTCCCACCTCAAAAAACCTAAAGCCAGGCATGATGGCCCTTGCCTTTAACAGCAGCTCTTGGAGGCAGAGGCGGACAGATCTCTGCGTTCAAGGCTAGCCTAGTCTACAGTGATTCCCATGACAACCAGGACTACACAGAAAAATCATGTCTCAACAAACAAAAAAGCATGTACCCAGTTCAGACAGTACTGTTCAGAACCTTGCCAGGGTTTACAAAGGGATGCAGAAATGGATCACCATGAGGAAGGACAGCTCTGGAATGCACGACTTTCCCCATAACTACTGCAGGCATTGCAGCCCATTAAGCACATTGCTTTTAGGCCCTACACAGCAAGATGGCGTTTAACTAATTCCAAGATACTCTTTCTGCTCATATATAAGGTAATATGACTAAATATCCAACAGAAAGGACTGCATAATGAAGAGCAAAAACTACTTCATTCATGTCAATCTACACCAGTTTAGGGAATCCTCTCATATGTGATGGTATTTTTAAGAGTTTTTGTGGATATATATCACTTATATGAAATGAGTTTCATTATGTTTACAGTTTGTTTTTTTTTTTTTTTACTTTTTTTTGAATAGGGGGGGGGTGGAGTACAGATGGTCACAAGACCAGAGGTGTCAGACTCCATGGAGCTGTAGTTACAGGCCACCGTGAGGCACATGACACGGCTGTTGAAGCCAATCACCTGACCCCTGGAAGAGCAGTAAGAGTTTTAAGCACTGAGCCGTCTCTGCAGTCCTTACAATATTCTTTTGAGACAGGGTTTCAGAATGTAGCTGAGAGGGCCTTGAGCTCAGAAGGCAGAGACAGAGTCCCAAACACAAGCTAGCTAGACACACTAGCCAAGGCATCGAAGGAGGTCCAGGCTCAGTGAGAGCCCCTGCCTCAATATGAAGGAAGGAAAGCAACAGAGGACGTTCAGTATCAATGTTGACCTACACACACCTACCCACACATGTGAGAGCAACAAGTAAATAAGCAGACAGAGTACTGCCTTACCAGTTTGCTGTGAGGCATCAACCAGAAGCACAATCTTTGATCGGCTATCAGGACCTGCTGCACTTGTTTCTTTCTGAGTAGCCACGTTCTTCACCTGTGGTCTTTTGTTTTTTATATGTTGTTGTAAAAGCTGTGGCTGAGTTAAGTTTAAAAGACGAAGGAAAAAAAAAAAAAAAGAAGCAGCGGCCAGTGAATGAGGGAATGTACTAAACATAAACTACACAGTCATTACAGAAAGACCTAAATGTGTCCCACAAAACATTATCCACTAAGGAGCATCAGAGGCTAAACAATGCACCATAAGATAAGCACACTCAACACGTTTTTAGATAAGCACGAACACTCCAATTAGTTTGGGACTCTGTCTCTGCCTTGTGAGCTCAAGGCCAGCTCGGCTACATACTGAGACCCTGTTTCAAAAGAATATTGTAAGGACTGCAGAGATGGCTTAAAACTGCTTTCTGCTCTTGCAGAAGACAGGTGATTGGCTCCCAACAACTATGCCGAGTGCCTCACTAAATTAACCTGACTTGGTTTTAGTTTTTACCTACATTTTTATTTTTTAAATCAATTATTAACAATTAACGAGGTTTTTTTTTTTTGTTTGCTTGTTCTGGGTTTTTTTGGGTTTTTTTCTTTTCTTCTCTTTTTTTTCGGAGCTGGGGACTGAACCCAGGGCCTTGTGTTTGCTAGGCAAGCGCTCTACCACTGAGCTAAATCCCCAACCCCAATTAACGAGGTTTTAATAGTGTCATATGAAGGGTTATATATTTTTATTTTAAAAGGTAATAAAAGTATTAAAAGTTACCCTGTGACTAAATTCATAACAAAGATGAGCAAAATATCTCTGCCTTGGAGTCCTGACAGGAAACACTACAGAGCTCATTTCTTCCTCATATTTTTAACCAGGAGTAACTGTTCCTCAACAGCGATTTACACACCAGACTCTGACTGAAGGTCTCTGCACTGGAACTCTGAGGAGCCATTCTGAGCCATCCCACTCTCCCAACGCCTGGAAATATACACCACTCTCCTGCTTTTCAACCTGTCCTTTTCATGCTTGGTGGTCCAAAAAGTTCCCTTGACCCACAATGTTTCCATGAACCAAGGCAAAATACTTTCAAGATAATCTCTGCTGCTTGTTTTTCATTTTTAAAAATTATGCTAAAAAGCAGCAAAAACTTTTTACTGAGGAAACTAACTAATGGAGTCTGGAAAGAGCAACAGCTCTGGAACTGACAGAAATGTCTTCTTGTGAGCAGCGTTGGTTACTAACGGGCTTTCCTCAAGCTTTGACACTAAGCCCTTTACGGAATTAACAGAAAAAGAAGCACTGCATTGCATCTTTAATGTGTGTGTGTGTGTGTGTGTGTGTGTGTGTGTGTGTGTGTGTGTGCAGATAGATAGATAGATAGATAGATAGATAGATAGATAGATAGATAGATAGATAGAAGGATGGATGGATAGATAGATAGATAGATAGATAGATAGATAGATAGATAGATAGATAGATAGATAGATAGATAGATAGAGATGAGAGATAGATAGATGGATGGATAGATAGATAGATGAATGGATTGACATCAAAATCAAATCCTGGCCTTGAATGGAAGTGGCTTCATTCCTTACTTGTTTTTTACTCTCCTAAACAACAAAGTGCTACTCCCACTAATAACTCAAAATATAGACGCTGTGGTCAAAGGACTCTGAGAATCCACTAACATTTTTTTCATTCTTCTGCTGATTTCAGAAGACTGAGAGAGCTTGAGGTACAGTAAGATTCAACCATGTGATCCACTGAATGTTGGCATTGTCACTATGCAATTTTAGCACTAAATTGAGATAATTTAGAAATAATTGTGAATTATGTTTATGTAAAACTCTCTGAATGATCATGAAGATGACTTGAAATTACATTATCAATCAAGTAGGGCAATAAATGTCACAAGAAAAATTATTTTTTAAAATAATATGCCTATTACACTTTCTATAGTGATGAATACTTGATAGCAAATTAAGCATTAAAGGCCAATGGTACAAGTAGTAAATTACCTATACTAGTATTAACAACAGAAATATCACATTTAAAAACTATACACAGAGTGTGGCCACTCACTTTTGGCACAACTGGCCCTCTATTACCATTCCTGCTCCGATGACTGGACAACGGGAAAGGCTGCCCCAGCTGATTTGGACGCTCGGTGCATTCGGTGGTTATGGCATTGACAGTGTTTGCAGCCTGGAAGGTGTTGGAGTAAGGTGTAGGGAAAGGATGATAGAAGCCCATAACTTGGGCACAGGGTGCTGGCATCAGCTGGTAATAGGTGTACTCTGTGGAAACAGGTGGCTGAGCAGATAGAATGGGGTAGGCCAGGTAGGGTCCAGTAGGGCTTGGGCTGGGCTGCTGCCATCTTATATCATTATTATATAAAGGAAATTGTCTGCAAAACCAAACAAGAGAGAAAACAATCTATTGACATCCAAGAGTGATGTTAAAGCAGAACAAACAATAAAACATACAGAGCAGTACCCTCCCAATACTTATAGGGGGAGAGGACAACTGACACCATCAGGTTTCTTTGCTTTTGGGAGATAACCTGTACTTGTAATAACCAAAAGCATGGCAGCATAAGGGAATCCAGCCTCAGAGCTTGCCACACTCCACATCCATTAATTGTTTCCCAACCTGCCCTCAAGATCTGTTTGACTAAAAGTGAAACACTTAGCTTGGGTCCACATGACAGTAGCTCACAGTCCGTGCACCATGCTCTAACAGCCGACTCTTACATAGAGGCCCCCGATACCTGCTCTTTCCCTAGTCATTTAGCCAATTCAGGTCTTGCCCTGGCTTCTCTCCTTGGCAGCCTAAGACCCATGCCAAGGAAGTCAGGAGACTTCGCTGACACTTTATCCTGCATTCAGTTCCTACCCAGCAGTGGTGATGCTGTCCTGGACGACAGTTGCTGTGGAAAAGTGAGGGGTCATTTTCCTCACTTTTGCCATGACAAAGCAAAATGAAAGGAAAAGCTTACTACCAAAATCCTAACAATTCTTAGATACTCAGAAGGATGGCTTGCTCATGAATTCCAAACAACTACCGCACAGTAAGACAAGAAAACACATTAAATTTCTCATACTGAGCATGGCTATTTTGCTACAGAGAAAACTAGTATTATTAAGTTTAGCCTATAAACTTAAATTCTCTACATTATTTGGTAATGCAATGTTTAAAACAAACAAAACCAAACAGAATCTCACAAAGCAAAGGCACCTTGAGTTCATGATCCTCCTGCCTCTACCTCTCCACTCCAGTGCTGACAGCACATTCGAAGATTCTTAATGAGGTCCAAGCCCAGCTGAGGATTCTGTATTTGCTACTGCTTGTACCTTGACAAGTCTGCTGTAAGAAACTCTGAAGATTCCCTGGGGCATTTCTACTGCACAAGGTACATCACACACCTAGAATTTGAGTGAGCTTCAATGGGCTGTGGACATACAGAAGTGCACCGCAGACAGTGTGCAGAGCCACTAAGGCCATAGAGCCTCCCCCACTTATCCCACAGCGCTGAGAAATACCATTTCCTGCTTGTGGCATAACTTGAAAGAGGCTGAAAGTGCGTCTCTATGTCAATACAATGAACCACAGCAGTGGGTTTCCCATCAGTCTGCAGGAGTCAGCAAGCTGATCACAGCTCCCACAAGCCCTACCCTCAATGCTACCAGGCTCCTGCTATCGGAGCTGCAGGAAGTTTGCTAGATTACAGAAGCCACCAGATGAGCACTCAGCAACCACAGCACCTCAACGCCTGTCCCTCGTGTTTCCTTCTTGTGCCAGACATTGTCCTGGCCATTATGAGAGTAAGCACCTAACCTTAAAGAAAGGTTTCTTGTACTACACATATCCCCTGGGTTACTATACTGCAATTTATTTCAATGACATGTTTGGAAAAATGCACTTCCTCTTAGAAAGAATAAGAAAATAATACATTTGGACAGCTTTCAAATTTCTGCATATTCAAATTACTTCCTCTTAAAAAAATACAAATAAATTATTAAAGTTTGAAAGTCATGAAAAAGACTAATGTACTTTGCCAAGTTCTATCTCCCCATCAATAAAGAATAACAAAATTACCTATTGGACTGGTTTTCCTGAACAAATGGGTAACAAGTAATTAGATAACTGGGGATTGGAGTTGGTTCGACCCCAGAAACACTTCCATTGTCAGTTGGGAGAGCCATGGGGAGCACAAACGCATCCAGATTCTTCTTCTGGGGAACAAAGGGCTCTACTTCAGCAGAAAGCTTCACATTCTTCAAAGAGAAAAGCAGAAATCATGGGTTACAAAGGAACAACCAATACAAACTTGTCACCTATAAAGAGTCTCTACAAACAATATCCACAGAACATGAGGAGGGACAAAGTCAGTGTAAAGTACGTAAGACCTATCCCAGTCACAGCGCTTCAGTAAAACCAGTCCTTATGCAATAGAGCTATTTAATAGAGTAGACGGAAGTCAAGCCTCAGGCCTAAAAATAAAGGCATAGTAAGACATCTAGCTCGGTGGACAAAGCTGTATTTCTTGTTAATTCTGAAAGGGAGAAAAGTCATTCAGCTCAAGTTTTGAGGAATAATTTCATTTCTTTGAATAGTTGAAAAAGTAGTCCATTGCAGGAAATTAAGTTTTGTATCATTAAATTAAAATGAAGGGCAGATTCATGAAGATGAATCTAAAACCTAAAGGAAAAAAATTATGTTTCACAGTTAAACTTGGAGGGAAAATGGTGAGGGTGACCTTGCCTGGTGGGCGTCGGGCACAGCGCTGCCTCCTAAGGACTCCCCCTCAGTCCCTTGGCTCCCGGGCATCTTTCCTATATACAGCTCCAGACAGTTAAAAGCCACAGAAAACTCTTACTCGGGGACAATACATACATGGAAAAGTATTAAGAAAATGAGCTCTCTAACAATTTGGACAGGAACACACTTTTAGGAAAAGGGAAATAGCAGCTAAGTAGAGTTTGGGGGTCCCTGCAAAGTTCTGTAGTTTAATTAGAGAGGTTTACGCCATTGAACTTGTTATCAAGTTGTATGTTGATTTCAGTAATTTTCTGCAAGTTATATTTAACAAATTTAAGTTTTTGAAGTGTAAAAATATCTACAGGGTGTGGAGAGGGTAGCTCATTAGCCCTTACAAGGCTGAAGTAGGAAGTCTGCCATGAGCCTGAGACCAGCCTGGCTTTAGTGAATTCAAGTCAGATCTGGATAGGTCAAGACTGTCTCTCGAGAAGGAGCTTGGGGGAGACTGGAGGTCTAATTCAGTTGGTAGAGTACTTGTCTAGTGTGCGTGCATAAAGCCCTGGTCAGCTCCTAGCACCACATGAATCCGGCATGGTGGTACGTGTTTGGAATCCCAGCACTTGAGAGGTAGAAAATCAGGAGGTGCTCAAGTTCAAAACTCATCTGTCCTCTACTACACAGAATTAAAGGCCAACCTGGGTTAGAGACCTTGCCTCAAGAGCAAAAATAAAATTTAAAAATAAATCTGCAGTATATTCTTTAAAAACAGAATGTTAACTATGTAAATTTATAATCTAAAAAATACCACTTTCTTTTAATAAAACAAAGTTGGTAAAATTTGGTCAATATTTCAGCCAATCAAAACAATTACCTTAAAAAACAATAGTCCTAACCAGGACATTTTTCTACTAAATTCAGTAGGATGACATTTAATAAACGCTCTCACAAAAACACGGATTTGTCTCATAAAAGTAATAACAAATGCCTGAAAACTTAAATATAAGGATTTCCTCTGAAAAGATGAATGGTCCACACAGTCCGGGATTCATATGAGAAATGCTTGTCAAAGTGGGGGAGACAGAGCTGCCGTCCACCCTGCACTGTGCCGTTGTCATTCACACCACTAACAAACGAGGGAGCAGACACCTGTGAGCTATGTTCACTGTGTGACCCGTGGCGTCCTCAAGTACAACTCACGCAGAACACTTCCGAGTGCCAGGGAGATGGCAGGTCTCACTCGGCCACCCAAAACTAAAACACAGCATCCCAATAAAGGGATTTCCTACTTGGAAAAAAGCTGACTTCCAATAACAATGCAGATGATGAGAACCTCTTTATACAGTTTATACAGGTGCAGGGGGGGGTTCTATTTTAATTACACTAAAATGTAATTTTTAAGGATTTCTTTTAAAATCAGAGTCCTGAACATAGAAGAACTCTAAAGAGTTGTAAGAATCTAGATTAATACTTATTAGTATTTTATAAAGCAAAGAATATGAATACATCAAATGTCTATAGTGAAAAAAGGAGTCAGAATAACTAACTATAAACAGTTTTAAAATATCACTTTTCTTGACTTCTTTCCTGTGCCCACCCACCTCTCTTACCCCCCCAAAAAAGACTAAGTCATCAAAAGCAAACAACCTAATCAATTACTTTGGTAACAAACTCAAATTCTTGCTCATAGTAAAAGTTGCAACAAGCTTCTTCATACGGCTTCATTTGTACTTTATATAAACATGTGACAGCTCCAAGTGACTTGTTCGGAATGTATGGCTACATAAGCCATTGTGTGCACACAGGCACAGATACACAGGCACACTGCACATAGGTGCACACACGCACAGGCACACACATGAATGCATCTTTGAAGACCAATGCTCCTGTACTGATTTCTACTCTAAGTGCAATTCCAGATACCAGAGTTCAACAATAAAATTTGCAAATATTGAAATGATCCTTAGTTTTTAGCAAAGAAAAAGAGGAGAAGCCACCACAGTCAACAGCTGCATAAGCAGAAGACATCGTCAGAAAGAACAGACTGACAAGCTTTCTCCCACGGTTCCACCTCTACATGGTTTCCAAAGTTGTTCTCTGTGACTTTGAGGCCTTCGATCATCTACCATACATCTAACAGCCCACAAAGCAATGCTGAGGGCAAACTAATCCTTTAAAGTCCAAATGTCAAAATGTAAAATTTGGCAACTTTTAATATTAGTATAGAAAGCAAAGAAAAATGTCTGAAAATACTGAAAAGTTAGACTACTACTACTTTATAATAGTATTCCTCGGTTTGAATTTCCATGTTTTAGTTACTAGTTTTTATTGCCATTTTTTTAAGTGTCTCATTATTCCCAGGCTAGCCTTGAACTCATGATCCCCTGTCTCACTCTCTCATAGGTGTGTACCAGCATGTATAGCTCATGGTCTACATACTTATATATACAGGTTTAAAGGTTTCTTTCATCTTTTACATGTGTGTGTGTGTGTGTGTATGACTGTCTGTGATTGTGTGCATGGAAGGGAAGTGAGTGGGCATATGCAGCTAGAGGGTAGAGTGCTGTGGAACCAGAGTCACAGGTAACTGTGTGCCACCCTATGTGGGTACTGGGAAGTAAACTTGGGTCCACTGGTGAGTCCTATGCTCTCTTAACCACTGAGCCATCTGAGAATTACACTTTAAAGAAGTAAACTGTTAGCTTACTGTTAAGCAAATGTAAATATAGGCTAGAGAGAGGTCAGCAGTTAAGCGCATTGACTGCTCTTCCAGAGGGCCCGGGTTCTATTCCCAGCACCCACTTGGCAGCTCACAACTGTAACTCCAGTTTAGAGGACCTGTTGCCCTCTTCTGATCCCCACTGACACCAGCCACACACCTGTACACAAACATGCAGCCAAACACTCATATACACAAAGTAAACATAAAAAATACAAAGTAAGCGGAACTCCAATGACAGTATAATCATTTTTATATTTACTGTCTGCTTCAAAAACACAAGTTATTTCAGAACTTCCTAAACTAATGAAAAATCTGAATAATTCTGTGAAAATATTCATGCATTTCACTTACTAATGTCAATAATAAAATGCAGTTTATGTAAAACCTAGAAAACCAAAGATGTTATTCGAACATAAAAGTATAAAATGCCTCTGTAAGAGAGTCCATTTCCCATACCCTGGGATCACACAGAGCCTCGATGACAGCCACCCTGGCTCATGCTCAGAAAGGCACTGTACCAAGATGAGCACAGGCCCAGAGAGCAGTCAAAAGCACAGTGCAGCAGAGAACCCACACTGCTTCCTCAGAGAAGCCTCCAGGAGAATGCAAATAATCTCCCAGATTAGGCGACAGCAAAGTGACACCCACCTAAAGTCAGAACTAAAGTAGAACATGATGAGACACTCTCCCACAGTGAAACTCAAGAGTATGTCCCACACACCCACAGGAGGAGACCATGAGACCTCCACATCCTATGTTAAGGTGAAAATGCATCAAACTCTAAGATGCTTTCTACGCCCAGTGGTTCAGATAAAATAAGGGCCTCCTGGGGGAAGGAAGCGTGAGATCCACACCTGCTCTCAGGCTTCGAGACCAGTGAGGAAATCGGCAGGGGAGGCAGAGTGACCATTCACCTCCCACTCACACGCTTCCCACAGGACTATTAGAGCCTGTTAAGACTTGATGGTGTTTTAGAAATTAAGTCACCCCTTCACATGTATAACTTTCATAGTATTTAATTTGTTAATCCTGCTTTTACACTTATTTTCTTGCTTGCTTTATATGAAGTTTCTCCCCTGACCTCTTGCCTTGATGGACAATTTTATTTTCCTCTTAAACTATGTAACACAGAGAGTGTTTATGATCACACATCTGTGTTAGAACACAACTTCAGTCATATTCCGTGGTTTACAGTAACACAGCGTGCTCATGACTACATCTGTGTCAGAGAATGTCAGTCATACTCTATGGTTTACATGTGATACATAGTTATACTTTTCGAATAACCTACCATTCTATTTTTTTGTCTTTGACCTTTGATATTTAGTTAATATTTTTCTAATATCATTGTTTTTTATTTTGTTTTATAAACAAATTATTTTATTTTGTTTTATAAAAATATCTTCTCTAAATGAACGCACTCTGATTCAGAGTATTATTTTAAAAATATAGTATGTTTGGTAACTTCCCATAAAAATGTCAATAGTGACTGGATAATAAAGGTTTTATAGTAACACAATACAGTTGTCTAATTGTGCAAGACGGGTATGGACCTTCACTACAGTCTTAATGGTCCACAGATGCTCAGATCTTGGAGTGAGTGTGAACTACACAGGCCATGCATGCCCTTCACTGTTCTGTTTACCTAATTCTCCACTAATTACAACAGCTAACAAATTCGAGAGCTATGTAAGTATCTCTTATACTATGTTGTTTGGGGCACAACAAAGACATAAGCCTGCACATGTTTAGTACAGACTCAACTTTTTCCCTCAATGTATTTGTGATCCAGCTGGTTGTTTCAGGGATGTGGGACCTACTGACTATGCCTTTACTTTGGAGTGCTGCTACAGAGTTCAAACCATTTCCTATTTTTATCATGTTATTTTATGTCCATGCATGTATGTGATACGTATATGGAATGTTCTTTTTCCATGGGTTCCAGGTCAGACTTGATAGCAAGAACTTTTACCAAACGAGCCACTTCACTAGCCCAATCTTATATTCTTATATGTGACAAAACTACACAGAGCCCCAGGCATTCACTGCGTTTGTTTTTCTAGGAATGAAAGAGAATAATCAGTGATTCTGTAGGTCCTTCTAGAAGTCTGACCTGAATGTACTAAAGTTAAGGTGACTTTAGAGTTCTGAGACAATATACAACAGCCTGTGAACCTCAGTGTCCTGTCACTTCTACGCTCATTATTTATTTAAACATTCCAAAACACGCCTGGTTTCCTAAACAGAGACACGGAATCAATGTAAACAAATGAATCCATAATTCATACTTCCCACCCCTTTACATAAGCCCTATTATCATTATCATTATTACTGAGAAAAAGGAGGTCATGGTAAAGCACTTGTTGTGTGAAAATGAAGACTGGATTGAATTCAGCTCCCTAGCACCCAGGCAAAAAGCTAGTTCACAGGTAGGAGCCTGGAACCCCAGCTCTGTGAGGCACAGAGAGGAAGATCCCTGAGATTTGCTAGTCACCCAGTCTAGCGGCGTCAGTAAGTCCCAGGTGCAGTGAGACAAAAAAAGTAAGGCAAAGAGAAGCAGAGGATGATATCCGCCCAACCTTGACCTCTGACCTCTATATTCACACTATGCACATTTACCTCCCACTCGTAACACACACACACACACACACACACACACACACACACACACGAAAATATCATACCAAATAATGTCTTTACAACAGCTAACTCTGACAGTTAAAAGTTGTTTTGACTTAATAGTCTTGGTAAAAGAGAATACTGGAAAGGCTTCCAGTTGGAAGATGACTCTGGTCATTACTAGAATTAGGATTATTCATCTAGCACTCTATCACCAATGACTTGCTCCTTATGGACATATATTAGGCTTATCTTCTTATAAAAAGAGCTTATGTAAGCAGTGGGTTACAAAGCCTACGGTGCGGATGCCGTCAGACACAATGCTTAGATTTAAGAAACTCCTGTGCAGTCCGCCAAGGATTTATTACTTAGGTTAACTTGGGATGCAACAAGTCTGAGTGGAGTACAATTATCACAAACTAACTTATGCAAACTGCTAGCCTGACAACAGTTAATACTGTAGGCATTTCCAGAAATTCTGAATATAAGCCAACAACGGTTTAAAAGGAAAAACCAAAACACTTGCCGTGGGGGATGGGAATTTGGCACATATCACCAACACTTCTTGAAGGCCTTTACCTAACTAAGGCTGTCTTGTACTTCCCCCACTTCAGGCCAAGCTGAGGCAAGAGGTACCGAAGGTTAAAAAACGAAAACGAAAAACAAACAAACAAAAGCCTTCAACATAAAATACTTTCGCATGGCTTTTTTTCTAGCTCTCAGAGTTTCAAGGGTTTAAGTACATGGTGGGGTTTGTGGGATGACAGGGGAGGATGCTCTCTAAATAGTCTGCTACACTTGCTCTTAGGATAATCACATGCGAAGAGCTATGCTAGATGCTACCATCTAACTAGGTAATTACATTTCCTCTGAGATGAAAGGAGCCGTATATAGTGTACATATAATACATATGCATTAGTGCTTCCTGAGCGCCCACGAAGGACAAAAGTGTCCCACCCTTTCATTAGGGACACACGTGCAAGGAAATTTCCTTCTTCCTTTGTCAGGGCTTGAACTCTCGGATCCTTTTTTCAAAATTACTCTCAAAAACAATGTTTTAATTAAATTTACTACAACCCATAACATAATACTCCGGGCCACAGTCAAGTGTGTATTTACCCAGTGGTCCCTCATCAATTTTCTCTTGGTCATTTGTGCTCTTTAATAAAAACAAACTTCTCACAAAGCTTTGCTTTCCTTTTTTTTTTTTTTAAAGTCTGTGTGGAAAGGCCCTGTGGAAAGTGCTGAGGTAGGGAAGATCCTCCATAAGAGATCCAGGATAAAATAGACAGTATGACAAGAATCAACAACGTAAATGACTAAGGGTTCAAAATTAGAAAGCTGTGTTTTGGCTTGAAAAGTCTGCAACTCGAAATCAAAACTGTCGATAACTAGAAATAAACAATTAAGAAACTTGGGAGATGGTATCTCCTTTACTCCAGTTAATTAACTATTTGCAAAACTAACAGGCAAGTCATCAGTGTTCTCTCTTTTCAACTATGTGACTAACTGACCGAGGCCCTGGAATAGGGAAACTGACAGCGAACAAAAATCACAATCAAATTAAGTCATTTCCAGGGAAGCTGTAAAATACTGGGGGGAGGAGGAAACATGACACTATTCTTTTAAGTTATTTTTCACCCTGCCATTAGCATTCCTCCCAACACTTCCAGCAAGAATTTGATGCAATCAAAACACTAAACAGACCACTAATGGAACTACTGTGCGAATACGAATATGAGCTCAACTCTTGTTCCATTTTAAAAGGAATTATTAGCAAAGTAACTAGATAGGAAAACAGGGGGAAACCACGGTACTCTCTTCATAAAAGGAATACACTCCAGACTGCTGCAAGGGCAACGCTTTTCGCCGCTGAGCTCAGACGGCCCCGGTCCACCACCCCCGGCCTTTCAGCCCAGGCGGCCTGCCGGCCCCGGAGGCCCGAGAGCAGCCCCGGCGCTCGCGTACCTGCTCGGCCGGCGCTCGGTCCATGGCGCCGGCGGCGGGCGCCGGCTCTAGTCGGTGTGCGCAGAGCCGCGGGCCGCTTTCTCCATGGCCCCCCGCTCGGTCCCGCCGGGCTCCGTCCGCTCCGCACCGCCGGCTGGACGCCGACTCGGCTACGCCACTGGCTGGGGAGGCGGCTCTAGCTCAAGGCGGTGGAGGCGGCGGCGGCCGCCCCGGGGAGGGATCATCTGGGACGGAAGCCGAGCCGGGCCAAAAGGGCGGAGGCGCAGTAGGAAATGGAGACGTTCAGGGGCGGGGATGGCCAAGGATCGACCCGAGCGGGGGTGGCCGGGGGTGGCTGGCGGACAGCCAAGGCCAAGGGTACTGCCTGGTTAGGTGCCTCGAGCCACACTCCTCCCAAGACTATTTACCCAGGAGGGTTGGACTCCCTCAAACGTGAGACGCCTATGTTCACGTTGCCGGCACCTCAGAGACTTTTCAGGAGCCAAAACCTACTAGGGATATTGTAAGAGCTTGTGGCTAGCTGCTCACTAGTCCTGTGATCCTGTCCGGACTCTAAAAATAAAAACAACGAACAAGCTTGCCTTCAGAAAAGTGCACAAATAAATTGCACACACAGAGAATCCATGAGAAAGAAGCCCTGTTAAAAAGCTCCACAAATAATGATTAATTAATGTTATTGTCCAGGTTCCAGACTCATATCTAGCCTCAATTCCAGGTTGATTTTGTCCATTTGGAACCCTATTTGTACCCAGAATCTGTATAACTACCCAAAAAACGATTATCTTCTCTGCTTTCCCCTTATGGTTAAGAATTGCTCCTTTAAATCTTCAGACCATCAGCTCCTTAAAGCCTAGAGTCAGCCTTGAAACTAGACCCCTACTAGAAGATTCCCTCTGGGGAGTTAGCCCAGCCTCCAACACACACAAGCTTTCCACAAGAGTTCTGGCTTGATAACGTCAGTCAGTTGAATTATACATACTTCAGTGAAGAAAGAGAGAGTTGACTGCTGTTTGGGTCACTGGTCAGGGGATCTATGTCTGGAAAAGGGAAAGAGACATCTAAGAAACTCGCTTTGTCATCATGCTTCAGGAGATGTTAGCGAAGCCTTTTTGGTTAGTCCAGGTGTGCAAGGAGTGGGTGGTCTGTGAAGGTCCTGACTATGCTGGGTGGAAGCTGTATTCTGGCAGCTTCAAAGAACGTATTATGTCGACAGAACATAGGAAGGCTGGTCTGCAAACAACATGATAGAAAGACATTTATGCTTGTACATGGGGAGTTCCATGTATCTGGTTTTGCTCTACTATGTGCACACTTTTATTTCAATTGCACATGCATGTGTGTTGAAAACATGCAAGCTGTGTGACGTTAAATTCTTCAGAGTCTATTACACAGCCTTGCTCAGGATTCAATGACTGCAGAAGGAATTTAAGGTTGTTCCACAAAACGAGGCTATTTATACAGGGTGGTTACATAAGCTGGCAGATGGTCATCCTCCTTTCTGACAGAAAGATGAAAGGAACGTGTCCCTTCTGGTGGTCTTTAGCTGCAAGACACCCGACCTAAGTGAAAAGTCATAAATGGGGTATGGTATTTAAGTTTTCCCCTTCTTTGAAGGATCTGTAGGAGGAAATTTAAATACAGAATCCCCTAAATATTCCCTATTGTTTGATTTTTGTGACTGAGATCGTTCTAGCTGAGACTATTCTAGGTCCAATATTTAGGTAAAGTATAAGAATTATAGAAACAAGAAGTATCACAGTGCCATATTAACTTAATGGAATCCTTAAAAGGGTGCCTTTGGCTATTAGAAGAAAAGAACAAATCTATGGCTAAAATAAAGAAATTCAAAGAACTGTTTTACATGTGATACAAATGACACGCTTATTTCACTTAGCAACAAATGTTAATATATTCAAAGTGCCAAGTACACGGCTAATCACCAGAAGTTCAGCAGTTAATGACACATGGTAAGGGCAAAGACCGCATCTGTCCCCTGGGCAAGACACACACAGCAAGTAATTCCAAAGGAGATGCATCGTAAGTTCAGTAGGAATGGGGATTGAAACCAGAGAAGGCAGATCTGAAAGAACAAATCCTAAACAGATCAAGCAAGCACTGTAATAGAGACGAGGTCCCTGCCCCAGCTGCTTGGTAGGAAGAATGCAAGAACTGCCTGGGCTAGAAGTAAAGGCTGACCTGAAACTTACCTTCTAGCTCAAAATCAAGAATAAAAAAGGGGACAGGTTGCTAGAAATATAGTTCAGCAGTGGACTGCACACCTGGCATGCATGAGGATCTAGGTTCAACCCTTAGCAGAGCGCCAAAACATCCTACACACTACACACAAACACACAGAGAAACAGAGTCAGACACACACACACACACGCTCTCTGAGGAATTTGGAGGTACAGGATAAAAAAAAAAAAAAAAAAAAACAGTGAAAGAAATTGACTTCCTAGAGACAGTCCCCGTAACAGAAGGAAAGATGCAGTATGGCCTAGAGTCATATTTAAGTTTGGTCTTCAGTGCCGAAGGGATATGGTTCAATGGCTTTTGTTTTCCCCTTGAAATAAGATGTGAGGTTACCTGCTGAGGATGAAGGTGAGAGAGTGGATGGCAGGCAGAGTGATGGTGATCCTGTACTCTTTAAAACTAAGAAAACAGACCAGGCAGTGGTGACACATGCCTTTAATTCTAGCACTAGGGAGGCAGGGGCAGGCCTAGGCAGATCTCTGAGTTCAAGGCCAACCTGGTCTACAGAGAGAGAGAGTTCCAGGATAGTTAGAGCTACAAAGAGAAACCTTGTCTCTAAAAAACTGTTTTTTTATACCTACAAAGCTTCTCCTGGGAACTTGGATGTCTCAGCAAAGTTTCTGTATTTTCTCAGACTCTGGGAGATGCGTCAAAGTCCCCAAGTGTTTCCCTCACAGCTCCTCTCCCGTGGCTTGAGGTTAGGAGAAACATCTCTTCTGTCCTTGGGTGAAGGTAAAAGCTAGCTAAGTAACAGACCTCTCCAAAGCAGTACCTACAAGAGCCGTCATGTCCACCACACCTCCACCACTGTCACCATGGCCTACAGCGAGTGGTGGGATAAGGGAGTCACAGCTCCAGGGATGTCTGAGCTGCTCTAACATGCAGACAAGAACTTGTGTTAAAGTAGAAACCCCTGGTACCCAAGGTGTTGTCTGCCAAGGACTGTTCTTCCATATAACAGTAGATGGTGACTTAGTTAACTAAATCTGCACACAGTTAATGAGGGAGGCAATGGACCAGGTATGAGAATGCCAGAGTGAATGAAATACTGTTGTTGCTGCTATGGTACAATTTACCAGCTCATCCGGAAGACAAACAATGAGCATGTCTTTAAAGGGTTACACTGATGAAGAGGATTCTGTGAAGGAAATAAAGCCTTCTTTATGGCAACTGCAGCTGGAGAGGGAGATGGAGCCTTCTAGATCGGTTGACCTCTGTGGAAATGAAATCTGACCTGACACAAAAAAGAGGGGAAGATGAGGGAACCAAAAAGAAGAAAAATGCTGGAGGAATTCTGAAAGGAAACAGACGCAAAGAATGAAGGAGGAGAAGGGAGGAATGTTGAAGGGACCAGAGGCCAGACCGAGCCAGATCTGTGTGGTCTATGGGAAAGTATCTGACCTTAAAGTCAAAGGTCATTTGGAGTTGGAACAAAGTTCAGTGGCCAGAGAGCTTGCCTAGCAGGCACAAAGCTCTGGGTTCCATCCCTAATGTTCATGAGCAAGCACGTGTGCGCACGTGCGCACACACACACACACACACACACACACACACACACACACACACAATACAAACACAAAACACATGTGGAAGATTTTGAAAAGGTTTGCTAAACTTACATTTGCCATAAAGCCGAAGGGCTAAATGTCAGAACACTTCGGTCCTAAAATCAAATCTAATGTTTGTTCCAGAGCTCGCTTACATCCCACCACAGTTTCCTTGTTAAACTATTTAAGTCTCATGAGATGGCTCAGAAGCTCAAAGTATTCCCCACATTCCAGCCCCACAACCCACAGTAGGAGACCTAACTCTGGAAGTTGTTCGCACACGCGTAAGCACAGTAATGACAAATTAGAAGAGTAAAAAGCTCTGTGAACTGAACCAAGGCCCTGGGCATGTGGGTCAAGCACACTGGCACCGATCTACACTCCCAGTCTTACGGAGGCCTTTTTACAACTAGGAGACAACCTTAGGGGCAAACGATCTGGCAATCAGACAGAATAAGCTGTAACATCTCAAATCGGGTCTGGCCCCACCCCCTTCCCCCTCCTTTGGCTCAGCAGGCTGGCCTCCAGTCTGGTTCCCAGACATTCCGGGCAGGCGGGCGCACTCGACTTCTTAGCTCTGCTGCTGCTCTTGCCTGGAGCACTCTTGCTGCACTTACTGCACAGCCTCTGCTTGAGGCTCCTGCGGGAAGAGGACTTTTGAAAGAGGCTCTCTCACTGATGGCCATTAATCCAGGCCAGTAATCCCAGCTACCTGGGCAACAGAAAAAAAAAAAAAAAAAAAAAAAAAACGATTGCTGGGTGTTTGGGTTCTGTCCACTGTTGGGGATTTCTTGTGTTTAAGTCACCACCAAGCACACAGTAGGCCTTCAGCATATACTCACGGCATCTATTGTAAATAGAAGCTCTGGGCATGGGTCTTAGTCAGTTTAAAAACCTCGGTGGTGGCCTTCGTTAAACACGTATTCTTCTTCACTTTATACTCTGCTTCCTACTGAGCTGGCCCCTCCCAGACTGAAAATGATCCCATCCACTTCCTGGATGCAGCCTCAGATTTCCCCCAGCTTGTGCCAATTCTGCAAGCGTCTGCTTTAAAATTCCCCTCGCTTGTGCCACTTCCTGCCTCAAACTGTTCGTGTACTGTGTACAATTATCCAAGCGGTGTTTTTTTCCCCCCTGTGGGTGTATACTCCTTGATAACAGTGTTAGGCAATAATGTTTGTTGAAGGAATGCATGAGCTTGCATTGATAGCTGACTCAGAGTCAACCCGAAGTAAAGGAGTGGTAGGTTTTCATGGACTCTCTTAAGTCCTTTGAGCTGTAAGTTGCATGTGAATAGAAGAAAAGCAGAAGATAATTAAAACCCCCCAAATGATTTGTGGATGGTGAGGTCAACTTCACACAAAGACCAACCAGCCATGACAATATCCAAACCGTGTAACATAGGTACAATATGAAAGCAGTACGTATAGCAATCCGAAAGGGAAATCATTTGCCACGTAAGTGGACTCTAGGATCAGATTTTTTAAAAATTAGTCATAGCTTTCATTTTATGGCGGTGAGGACTTCGGGTCAGGCTGGCTAAAAGCAGGAAGCAGCTTCCAAGATGTATGACGGACGGTACGAATGAGAATGTTTCCCATCCGCTCCTGTGTTTGAACCCCCAGTTGGAGGAACTGTTTGGAAAGGTGTCAAAGTTAGGGTTGCTACTGCTGAGATGAAACCACATGACCGAAAGCAAGTTGAGGAGGAAAGGAGCAAGTTGGCTTATGATTTCAGTCATTAAAGGAAGCCAGGATAGGAACTCACATGGGGTAGGAAGCTGCAGGCAGGAGCGGATGCAAAGGCCCCGGAGAGGTGCTGCTTACTGACTTGCTCCCCCTGGCTTTCTCAGCCTGCTTCCTTATAGAACCAGGACCACCAGGCCCAGAGGTGGCACCAACCACAGTAGGCTGAGCCCGCCCCCCCATCAATTGCTAATTAAGAAAATGCCCTACAGGCTTGCCTACTTACAGCCCAATCTTCTGAAAGCAATTTCTCAATTAAGGTTTCCTCCTCAGATGACTAGAGCTTATGTCAAGCTGACATAAAGTAGCCAGCTCAGAAGACTTAGGGGTGTGGCCTTGTTTGAGGAGGCGTGTCAGTGGGGGTTGGGCTTCCATGCTTCAAAAGACAATTCTTGCGCTCTCCCTCTCCGTCTTGGTACCCCTTCCCTCCCTCTGCCTTGTGGTTGAATCTCGAGATGTGAGCCCTCAGCCACTGTTCCGGCACTAGGCCTGCCTGCTGCCCTGTTCTCTACCATGACCATGACTCCAACCCTCTGAAACCATGTTCCCCAAATTTAAATGCTTTCTTTGTCTTGGACCTGGTGTCTTGCTTCAGATTATTTTCAAGAACTCAGTGCTCCTTCAGAAGACATCCCTGCGACAGTGAGGACAGCAAATCTCTGATGGTTTCTCTTCCTTTGGAAGTGCTTTGTGACCTGACTGGGGAAAACCTCTCTCGACTCACTGATACTTTACCTTTATAAATGAGTAAGTGACCTAGAATTTTCGAGTCAGTGACTCATGACAGCAGCTCCTCAGACCTATATTCTTTCTGGAACGTCTTTTCTAAACCAGCAGGAACGTGAACTCTATGCTGGTCCATTTTTGAGCGCTCCCTCTGGTCAGCCTTGGTATCTCATTAGGTTTCCCTGAAGGTGTCACTGAACAAGCGGGGACCACCAGCCACAGAGGAAACATAAGAAATGTCAGTCACTTAAATAGCTAAAAGTGCTAGAGATAACAGTCCTAGGAAAAAAAAAATTCTTGCTCCAAATGACAGAATTCGGGGTTTCCTTTTCTTCAGTTTCAAGTGTTTTTGCATAAATTGACCAGAGCAATAAAAACAGAATAAAAAGGAAAATACTAATCGCATTTTGTCTTTCTAACACATAGAGGAATTTTTATAGTTTCTGTTTTTCTGAATACATAGACAGCAGCGTGACCAGTTTTAACCAATTAATTTGCAGGCACTTAGACCTGCCACATAATACTACTGTGGAAATAGAGTAGAAAGAAACCATTACTCTTGGTGCTAGAATTGATCGAATATCTGGGCACTTGGGAAGAGCCTGGGTCAGACTGAGGAATCCCAACTCATGACTGATTCCAAAGCCTTGCACTTAGCTCCTCGGGTTCAGCATCCCAGCACTGACCCCAAACAGAACAGGGTTTCTGTCTAATTCAAGAGCAAGTGGAGTCTTCATGGGGACAGTTGTGTCTAGTCCCTCCCCCTCATTTGCCAAACTCCTGAAGTCCTGCCATACTATCTGGATCTGGGGGTACAAAGTATCATCACAGAAAAATGGGGATCACACAGAAGTCCAAAATTGTTTTGGAAACATGCAGATTACGTCAGAACTCTCCACTGTGGCTTCATCCAAGACCCCTCTGCAACAGAAGTCAACAAGAAATGCCAGCTACTTCTGAACCCTCAGGTTCTTTCTCCTGGTCCTCCCACCATCAGCAGGCAGACGCTTAGGGAAGACTTCTCCTATGGCAATCCTCACTTGTTGTTTCTGGCTGCCCTTCTTGGTTCACGTTCACTGGTGACAGAGGAGTTGTTCATTTATCCACATTAACTGGTGACACAGGAGTTGCTCATTTATCCAGCTGTCCCATGGTTCTCCAGCTTTGTAGATGAGCCAAGCTCTAGCACATCACACATCATGGGCTCTGAACTAGTCAAGATTTCTAGAGAAGCGATAGGAGCTGCAGTCCCCGGTGGTCAACAATAATCACACCTTACCAGTATTGCTCAGGGCTGAGGCCTTTGCAGAAAGTGGCTCATTTAGCCTTTACAACACATCCTGGGGTGGGAACCAATGCCTAGTTTTCTCTGCTTGCTTGTTTGTGTTTGTTTTTCCCTCAGAAGGGGGCAGCTGTGTATCTTAGTTGGCTTGCACAAACTCCTTGAGTAGTTAATAGGCTGAACTGGAAAACACACCAAAGAGTTTACATCCTAATAAAGAGACCTCTCGTTCCTGAAGGTGAAACTACCACGGTTGGCATGTGTTTCCCTCAGACTCAGGAAATGGACAAGCCTCCTAAATGGCATGTCTCTCACTTCCTCTACTTGGAACTGTGTAACTCACACCCAACACCCACCGTCTGAGGCAAGCTATTTGCTTCCCCGTGCTAGAACTGCCCTGGCAAGAAAAATAACATCAAATCAATGTCATGTCCAAACTTAGACAAAAAACAAAAAGAGGAAACAAGGCTCCAGGGGAAAGGTCCTTCTAGAGCTCATCAAGCCCCTCTGTGGCATGAGGAAATGGTTTTGGATGGCCTGCTCACTGGCGACAGAGAGGAACGAACACGGCAGTGCCAGCTAAGCTGCTTGAGAGGTGAAAACCCAGAGATCTGGGCATGAGATTATCTGTGTCCTGGCTGGACGAGGTAGACTCAGCCATGTAGTCCTGAGAACTCGGGAGGCTAAGGCAAGAGGATCACAGTGAGTACAGCCTCAAGCTACTCTATCAAGACAAAAAAAAAGACTATGTGGTCCCCTTTGTGGACAATAACTCAGGAACTGTGTCTGTTCGAAATGATGGGGGAAGGAGAGGCAGGAGGAGGAAAGAAGAAGATAAGGGGTGGACAGAAAGGAAAACAAACGAAAAGGAGAAATGAGTGTCCAGTGAAACAAGAAAAAAAAAGAATAGGCAAAAAGAAAAGAAAAGAAAAAAAGGAAAGGAGAGGGAGGGGAGGGAGGGAGGGAGGGGGAGGGGAGGGGAGGGAGGGGAGGGGGAGAGGAGGGAGGGGGAGGAGAGGAGGGAGGAGGAGGAGGAGGAGGAGGAGAGGAGAGGAGAGGAGAGGAGAAAGACAAGAAAGGCTGCAGGCACCCTGGGCTGGGTGTGAGGCTCTTGTGGCTGTAGCAGTGTGCTTGTTCCTGGCCTGCAGCACCCAGGGCACCTGAGCCATCAACTGGAATGAAGTGGGTGGGGGAAGGGCTTCCTGGCAGAACCTCCCATGCACATAGGACTTCTGTGCATTCAGTATCCTGGTCTCTCTGTCTGTTTCTCTGTCTGTCCCTCTGTTTCTCTGTCTCTGTTCTCTGTCTCTCTGTCTCTCTCTGTCTCTCTCTCTCTCTCTCTCTCTCTCTCTCTCTCTCTCTCTCTCTCTCTCTCTCGTCCTCTTCCACTCAGCCACTCTTCAAACCATGGCACCTTTACTCTCTCCTACTCAATTCTCCCACTCACAGGAGGCAGCCTGGCCCTACAGCCTGAGTGTTTGCTTTACTTTGTGCTAGGAATGAGACAAAATGGCCACAGCGTGCTCACTGAGGTCAGAGCTTAGAGGCCGAAACCTGATGGTATTGCAGTAAGCACTCCTATGGTGCAACTGCCCCAAGCCCTTGTCCCTTTCCCCAAGACCCTGTGGCAACCTTCCACTTGTAAGAGGAAAGGTGCAGAGATGGAACGGAACGGGATGGGATCCAGGCTACCACTCTTTCCTCAGGTCCAAATCGGTTGTTTGTTTTAACTTTTGTGTTCCTGGCACGGTATGTTGGTGTGGTTTGTGGGGATTTGGTTTCAGAAATAGGAAAGCCAGGAGTGGGGAATATATCCAAAGGGGAAGTCCAGATGAGAAAGATACAGTGCGGTCCACAGTGTTACTTCTGGATGAGGAAAGGCCACTCCGAGAGAGCATGTTGTTGAAATGCTGTTGGACGGGTGCCCAGAGCTCATACGGTCAGGTCACACCACCTGACACGAGATGATGTGGATGACTCACGGCTCACCGGGATCCGAACGTTGCATCACACTCAGGAGCTGAAGGTGTGTCTTAGGATAGTTAAGAGGATAACATAAGGGGTTGGGGATTTAGCTCAGTGGTAGACAGGCCCTGGGTTGGTCCCCAGCTCCAAAAAAAAAAAAAAAAAAAAAAAAAAAAAGAGGATAACATAAGTAGGCGAACTCGGGAATGCCGCGGCACAGAAGGACATTTCCACAACCAAGAAGCCCAGACTCGTTAACATAGTATCCACGTGGCTGACGTTGCTAAAAACATCTTCTCAGAAAGCCTTCTGGGAAGGAGGTACAGGGTCTAGATACAGAGTGACTGTCCCAGCTAACTGCAGAAGGTGCCAGCAGATTTTCAAAGTAATTTCTATAATACTAGGCACGTGTGGTTTACTTTGCTTGGCTCTGGCCTCTCGAACTGGGGTCTCATCTGCTTGGCCCCTCTTAACACAAGTTTGTTGCTCACCACCTGGACCTCCCATCTTCACCCTCATTCACGTAACAAACACACAAGTACCTTTTTCTTTTTTTGCAACCTGAAGCACATAGAGAGTTTGGTGATTTTTATCAAAGTGTTCTTATACCTGTCGTACACTACCACGAACTGTATCTGCCGGCCATTGACAACAGGCTTAGGTTAGAATGAGCCAGATTGGAGACTTGAGTCCTGCCACACCCTGACCTGCTCCGATGGGGAAACTTGGCCCTGTGTAAAATGGAAATAATAACTAACTGTTCTGGCTTCTCTGGGTAACTGTGAGAACTGGGCGAGTCAATTCCCTCAGAGAGGTGAGGGGGAAATACGTGAAGCAGAGCGAGCAGAAGGGAGCAGTGGTGATGGCCCACAGCATCATTTGTTGGTAAAGAGGGTGGAATGACAGACTTGATACAGGTAGAACACATGAACTATGACCCGTGAAGACTCTACCGTTCATCAAACTCACTTCAGTGTAGATCTCCATGGAGTCCAAGGGTGCCGGCGGCTTTTCTAAGGTGATGCTTGGTTGATGTAAAATAAAGTGACTTTAGGACATTCACAGTGTCACCCAACAATTGCCTCTTCGTACTTCTAGAAAGTTCTTCCTTCATCCAAAGCAAAGCCATGCACTCAGCTTCGCTCTCTGCCCTGGAAACCCCTTGGCTGCTTCTCCCTGGGGATATTTCATGCAGGCGGGATCGAGTGATACCTGACCTTTTAAGCTCTGTTTTCTCTCATGCAGAGCCATCTGTTATTGAAGGCGACACGACAGCTTCCCCCCCAAAGAGCCCCATGCCATTATCCCAACATTTCTGTCAGCCTTGGAATTTTCCAGTGCTTGCTGGGTGGACTTGGTCTCCGAGATGTCACATTCTGCACTATGTTAATGGTTTGCTTAGGTCATCAGGGGGTGAATTCTTGGGAAAACTGAAGGAAGTCCTAACATCCCAACGGCATCAGAGGTCTAAGACACAGGCTCTGGCTCTGCAACCTTGCGGCTGAGCCCCATCATTTCTCAGGGGGAGACTCTGACATCCAGTACTGAGTGCTTTCTTTGGCCAATAAAACACACACAAGCTTTGACACATTTATGTTTAGTAATTCTTCTTATGAAGATATATAATATTCTACTACCCAATGAGAGACGCAGACCTCACTTCAAGGTACACAGACAAATGATCAGATATTAAAGCAACAAGGAACGTGCCGGGCTGTAGTGGCGGCGGCAGCACATGCCTCTAATCCCAGCACTTGGGAGGTAGAGGCATGAGGATCTCTGTGAGTTCAAGCCCAGCCTAGTCTACAGAGTCCTCTGAAGCACATTTGAGTCTACCCTGTCCCTTGGCAAACTGAGGAGGGGACAACTGAAACTCATTTTCCACAAATGGTGAAGTGCCTCACAAGGCTATGTCTTTCAGACAGTTGAACATTTGTTATCTTAGCCAAGTTTTTATCATAAAAACAAAATCACTGAGGCCAGTACTGAGACTGAGGGCTTCTTCGTACACCAGGTGTTTTGTTTTGCCACTGATTGCCACTTGGCACCAAGGTCCAGATTATACCTAGGGATAACTCTTACCCTCTCTCTCTTCCTTCCTCCCTTCTTCCCTCCTTCCTCCCACTAAAATTTCTTTTTAATTTATTTTATTAGTGTGTGTGTATGTGTGTGTGTGTTCCACATATATGGTACCCATTAAGGCCATTGGACCCCTTAGAACTAGTGTCACAGACAGTTGGGAGATCCCATGTAGGCATCAGGAATCAAATCCTCTGAAAGAGCAGCCAGTGATCTTAACCATTGGGCCACCCCTCCAGTCCCCCCTCTTTCTCTTTTAAGACAAAATCTCCTCACTGACTGGGCAGTCCTGACTGACAATTTGTGTATACACCAGATTAGCCTCAAGCTTGTGGTAGTTCTCCTGCCTTTGCCCTTTTGACTCCCGAATACTGGGTTTCATATACTACCATGCCCAGGCTAGAATAACATTTTCTTTTTTTTCTCTTTTTTTTCCTATCTGTCTGTCTGTCTGTCTATCTATCTATCTATCTATCTATCTATCTATCTATCTATCTAACATCTCATTGGTTTCTGGTGATCTGAATTCTAGTCTTCATGCTTTTGTGACAAGAACTTTATCCACTGAGCCATCTCTCCAGCCCTTCACCTTATTAATTTTTTTATTACTTGCATACTTTTATTTTTTATTTTATGTGTGTGGATATTTTGCTTGAATGCATGTGTGTGTGTGTACCATGCATGTATCTGGTGCCCTCAGAGGCAAAAAAAAGCAGGTGCTGGATTCCTGGAACTGGAGCTTCAGAAAGCTGTGAACAATTATGTGGGAGCTAGAGCTCTTAACTGCTAAGCCGTCTCTCTAGTGCCACTGGATAATGATTCTTATCATGGGGAACCATACATTTGTTGACCAGAATATCCTTGCTGGTAGCATTTTCCACTTGTTTCCCTTGACCAAGTGTTAGCAATTTAAACTTATCAGAGTGGGGATAGTGGCAGAGGCCTGTAGTCTCATCATTTGGAAAGCAGAGACAGGAGGATCAAGAGTTCAAGGCTAGCTTGAGCTACATAGAACACCAGTAATTAAAACTGTGGGGAAACACCCTCACCACAGGTGTTTAGGGAATCCTATTCTTACTGTAAGTGCATCCTATTAACTCCTTTCTGTCTCTGCCTCTGCCCCCAGTCAGTACTCTGCCTCCAATACCTGCAACTCACAAGTGTGGTGACCGGTTAGAACCAGTCCTGGCTGAGGATTCGCTGACAACTAATGGTGGCACCAAGTTCTCCAGCATATGAGGCCATCATCCATCCTCACAGTCATATGAAAACAAGGCTGTGAGGCCTCTCTTTAACCCTCCTCCTCAGGGATGCTTAGCTGGGGGCTGTCCTTTACCTTGGTCACTCGTGATCCTGGCATTGGCTCATGCCTAATTGTTCATCCCTCTTGCCCTGAGTCTCACTTTCCACAGTTTCTTTACTCTGCCACATCACCTCAGATAGACACACACAAAGCAATAATCAACTTTTTGGACACAGCAGCAAGGATTCTGTTGTGACACAGTAAAGCAAATAGCACAAATCAGTTTGTTCCAAAGTTCCCTTGACCGTGTTTCTTCTCTCATTTTGGCTCCAGCCTCTTCTTTCTCTTCCCCAACTTCCTCAGAAAGCAAACCTTCTCCCTTTTTGTTACTAGGCAGAGCCTCCAAAACAGTGTTCGTTTGCTTCAGACGCACCTCACATTGCAGAGACATTAAAACTGGCTTTTGCAAGCTAGAGGAGGCACACAACTCCATAACAGACTTCTTGCTTATCATGTGCCTATTCCTGGGTCCTAAAAAAAAGCCAACCGACTGCCAACAAACAACTAACCAACCGACCAATCAACCAGAAAAAAATACATGTTGAAAAGGATCAAATGACCAAGCAGCCAGAGTACAACCCCCCATCCAGTAGCATTAGCATCACCTGGGACTCAGTGGCCGTGGATCCCAGATCTCACCACAGACTTCTTGTTTATGAAGCCATGTGGTAATCACTCTAGATGTTTAGTGTATAATTAGTGGGTGAATAGGTCAGTGGAGTGCCTCTGAGGCTACAGCTCTGTCTGGATTTGTCACTGGCCAGGTTCCAGGACTCAAGCTTTTGACCCCACCTCCTCCCCTGGCTGTGGCTGTGGCTGTGGCCCTACTCTATTCCCAAGGCTCATCTCTTTGGAGGATGCTTGGGCAGCACTTTGTGGGCCTTTCAGCATAAACCTTTGCTTGATCCTTTTTACTAGAAGATTCTCACTGGTTAGACAGTGTTAACTGAGCTGAGCACTGGGGGACATCTGTGCCGCTCTCCAGGTCCTCTCCCCTCTCCCTGTCCTGGCTCCCCCGTTGTTGCCCTTCCCCTGCTCTGTTTGCATCTTAAATGCACTTCCCCCCTTGCAGTCACCTTCTTAGTGTTTCACCCGTGTGACTGTACACGCATAAAAGGTAGAAGGTAAGATCTACGTGTATCAAGTAGAGGTGGTGCTGGCTTTTCTGAGCCTGTGTCACCCTATTTAACATAATGTCTTTTCCATCTGTTCTCTTGAAAATTTCATTTTTTTTTTTACAAATGAATAAAATTCCATTGTGCATATGTTATCCACCTTTTGATTGAATCTAGGTTGCCTTCAGTTCCTAGCTATTGTGAATCCAGCAGCAATAAACATGGATGTGTGAGTATTTCTATGGTAGGCTATAGAGTCCTTTGGATACAGGGTGTGATGGCTGGGTATTACGGTCCTTCTATTTCTCTTAGTTACTGTTCCATTGCTGTGAAGAGACACCATGACCAAGGCAACCCTTATAAAACAAAGCATTTAGTTGGGGGATTGTTTACAGTTTTGGAGAGGTAGTCCATGGTCCTCATGACAGGAAGCAGACAGGTGTGATGCTGGAGCAGTAGCTGAGAGCTTTGCATCCAGATCCACAGGCAACAGGGAGAGAGAGATCGAGACTGGGCCAGTATGGCCTTTTGAAACTTCAAAACCTACGCCAGTGACACTTCCTCTGACAAGATCATGTCTCTTAACTCTTCCCAAACAGTTCCACTGAGACCAAGCATTCAAACATATGCACTCTTGAGAGCCATTCTCATTCTAACCATCACAGTATTTTTAGGTGTTTGAGAGATCTGCACATTGGTTTCTGTATCGGCAGAAGCAATTTAACACACTAACAGCCTATACGGTCCCTTTCCCCCACATTCTTGCTAGCATTTACTGTGGTTTACCATATTGTTTCTTGACAATAGTCATTCCAAATACTGTGAGATGGAATCTCCAGGTAGTTTTAACTTAACTAATAATGAAGGGTGTTGAACATGTGTTATCCGTTTGTGCTTCTTTTTCTGAGAACTGTTTGTCCTGCTTATTGGCCTGTTCATTGACTATGTGTAAAACAAAGTAGGCTCTGCTTTGACTTCACGTAGATGGGTGCTGTAGCCAGTAATAGCGGACCGTGACTGCTGTTAGACATAGACACCCGGAAGTCAGTGTTAGCATACTGAACATGTATACGTATAAAGACCAGAATAAGAAAGGAAGAAAAAAGAAAGGAGAAAAGGAAGGAAGAAAGGAAGAAGAAAAATGCAGAGTGGTGGTGGCACACACCTTTAATCCCAGCACTTGGAAGGCAGAGGCCAGTGCATCTCAGAGTTCGAAGCCAGCCTGATCTACAGAGTGAGTTCCAGGTCAGCCAGGGCTGCACAGAAAAACCCTGTCTCCAAAATCCAAACCAAATCAACAAACCAACAACCACAGACCAGAATAATTCTATAATTCCCCTCTTTAAAGAATCTTCCTCAGGTCAGCATAAGTTCTCCTCCCAGTGAGCATGCACTGTCTCACCTGCCCCTGACTAACTCGTGGGCAAGTGTGTCCAGGAGCTACAGTGGTGGGTAACAGCAAAGAGGCATGCTGGACCCAGCCCTCTGTCTCAAACCACTTAGTGTCCTGCAACATCTTTCTGCTCTCCAGGATCTTCATCCTCCACCTCTGTGGGACTTCTCTCCATGTTCCAACACCACCAGTTCTCTCCTACACTAAGCCAAAAGCTACCTGAAGCTTACTCTCCTCCGTAGAATAGCCAAACTCACACCAAACGCTACCCGTTTTTCTTGCTACTTCTTTTTGTTTCTCCCTTGGTCTTCCCAGTTTGGCTTCTGTCCTCACCATTCAGTCACCAACCAAAGAAAGAACAGCAGCAGCAGCAGCAGCAGCAGCAGCAGCAGCAGCAGCAGCAGCAGCAGCAGCAGCAACAACAACAACAACTGGCACTATCGTCAGAGAGACTCTGCTGGCTAGTCCTCTGTCAGCTTGACACACAAACTTCAGTTGTCTAAAAGGAGGGAGCCATAACTGAGGAAATGACTCCATACAATCTGGCCGCAAGGCATTTTCTTAATTAGTTATTCATGAGGGAGGGCCCAGGGCATTATGGGTAGTTCGATTCCTGAGCTGGTGATACAGGGCTCTATAAGAAAGCAGGCTGATCAAACCATGAGCAGTAACCCAGTCAGCAGCACCCTTCCATGGCCTCCACATCAGCTCCTGCCTCCAGGATCTTTTCCCATTTGAGTTCCTATCCTGACTTTCTTTGGTGATGAACAGCAATATGGAAGCATAAGCCAAATAAACCTGTTCCTCCCTAACTTGAACCTTTTGGTCATGGTGTTTCATTGTACCAATAGAATCCCTAACTAAGACAAACTCTTACATCCAAATAGTATTGACATCTGTATGTGGGGCTTCTGGCACTGTCCTTAGCTCAGTATATCTCAAACACAACTTGAGATCTTCCTCCAAATCTGTGGTGCTCCGTTCCCATGAACCACCGACTGCCTGTATAAGATTTGCCTGGGCCATAGCTTTATTTTGGTGTTGTCTTTTACTTTTTTGTCTGCTTGACTATGTTTGTTTTTGAGGTAGGGTTCCATGGGGACCAGGCTCAACTCAGTTTGTAACTGAGGATGTCCTTGAACTTTCGTCCCTCTTGCTTCCACCCCCTGAGTGCTGGGAGACCGCCACCAGGCCCCTACTTATTTAGGTATAATTAACAAACCCCAATTAATTGACCATATTTATCACTCTGCTTTTCTTCTTATGTAGATTCGTTAATTCTCAGTTGTAGAATTATTTGTAATTTAATTGGACATAATAACTGTGCATATTAACGAGATGTACTGCAACAGTTCAGTTCATGTGTACAATATGTATCATTTCTTTATGTCCAGAAACTTCAACACACCCCACCCCATGTAATAAATTGTTGTGAACTACAGACACTCTAGCTTATTTGTCCTATTTAGTATACTTTGGTATTCATGATAAAGGGGCAAAGGCTCATGAGCATATTGATAAATGTATTTTATTTACACAGCATATATTTGTTAGATGACCCCAACTCATCATAGCCTCAAATAACCACCATTGGTTTTGGTTTGGTTTGGTTTTTCCAGACAGGGTTTCTCTGTAGCCCTGGGTGTCCTGGAACTCACTCTGTAGATCAAGCTAGGCTCAAACTCAGAGATCCAACTGCCTATGTCTCCTGAGTGCAAGGACTAAAGGCTAGCACCGCCACTGCCCGGCTTCCGCCACTGCCCGGCTTCCATTCTTCTTATAAAAGAGAACATGCGATACATGTCCATTGTGCCTGGCTTATTCTACTTGAACTATGTCCCCCGTTTTTGTTGAGTGTAGACACGGGTTTTATTCTTTTTATGGCTGAATAATGATCCACTGTATAAATACACCACCTTTCCTTCCCCCATTTAGTCATGGCTGGGTGCCTCAGTCGAGGCCACACTTTGGCTTCTGTGAATAGTGTTCAGTGAATGTGGGAGTACAGGTTTGTTTGTTTTCCAGCTTTTAGAACTTCGCACAAACTGAACCATACGGTACGCGCTCGTTTGCAGGTCTGGCTGCTTCAATATACTCGTTGATGTGTATACTACAATTTCATCTTTTCACCACAGAACAGCATCATGTTGAATGGCCTCAACGTAATTTGCTTCTTCACTCGCCTTTGTTAGGTCATTCAGAGCTATCATGGTAGGATTACCCTTTCATACAAGCCTTCGTATGGACGGCTGCTTTTGTTCCTTAGTTAAAATATTGTTTTTGGTAGAAAAATGTCTGAGTACTTTGGTAGGTGTGTTTGTATGTGTTCATTCAGAAAGAAACTTCTAGACTCGCCTCTTGGTTTTCTGTAGAAATTTCAGTTGGTGGCTGTTCCCACAGACCTGGGATTGTCTACCCCCTCTTCCTCATTCCCATTTTTGCTGCTCAGTTGGAACGGAGACATTACTTTTCCAACACCCTGTGCATCTGGGGCTAGTACATGTGGCACCAACTGGCTTGAGGCATTTGGAAAGAATTCATTTGGGAATGAGAAGTTAACGTAGGGATTCTGAAGATGTAAAAAAAAAAAAAAAAAAAGGATTCCTTCGTTTCCCCTGATGATGCCTCTTCCTGTTGATGATGGCCAGGAATGCTAGGAGTATCCCTAACTTCATCCTGTCTGTTGCTTCTACGCTACAGTTGGGGTATCCAGCACACCAAAGTCCCCAAATGTTCTTTGCCCAGAATAGCGAGAGCCTGTCACGTCCTCTTTCCTGAAGCCCATGGATGGCTGGGTGCAGGGGGAGAGGCTGTGAGGCTTGCGTTCCCACGTTCGGGGCTATGCAGTGGCAGAGCCAGGCTGTGAACACTCGGAGGGCTTTTCTTTAGTCTTACCTAGAGAAGGCTAAAGGCAGAAAGGTAGATCTTCTGTGACACTAGAGAGTGCTGCAGACATTTTGAGAGCAGGAGCCAGCAAAGCAGAGTGCTGAAAATGTAGGGGGCAGGGTTCTAAGGGATCCCTCTGTACTAGCCGTTCAGTTCGCCTGTGGACATGAACAATACAAGGCACTATCAAGATACTGAACACACCCTACACAGTGAACCGGTTCCTCACTCGTTTGCCTCCCATGCGTTAGGTTCGTGGCTGTGAAGAAACCATTCTTGTCCTTGTAGGAGCAGCCATTAAAACAGGTACAATATAATAGTAGAAATAAGTACTGCTATCATAAAATGGGCTACTGGACCCCAAAAAGACCCTTAAGACACTCGAAAGATCAAAGAGAACAGTGTGCTCCAGAACCCTGAGGCAGAGTGAGTGCAGGCTGGCCAGCTTGTTGCAGGGCAAGGAGCTGAGATAAGCCTGGGGTGGTAAGCGGAGGGCAGATTGCACAGGACTGGAAGCCAAGGTCAGAGCTGGAGGCTGTATCCTAACAGTGGGAACCACTGAAGGCTTTAAGTAGGACATATTTGAATTAGGAAAAACAAAAAAAAACAAAAACCCTCTCTCTGGTTGCTCTGCGAGGGAATGGATCTGAAGGGTAGATCTGAAGGGACCGTCTGAAACTGCCTTGAAGGCAGAGGAAAGCAGTGAACTAGGTCAGGCAAAGTGAACGGCGAACGTGTAGCACTTAGCTACTTCGACAACCTCGAGCCCTGTAGCCAGGAGGTGAAGAAAGAGGGGACTCGGGACAGAGTGGGAGCTTACAACCAAGACAGATTAGTGTTACGTAACGCCTCTTCAATCATACACTTCACAATGACGACGATAGCTGTTAGCCAAACAACCCCAATAGTAAACACTCAGGCGCACTCGGCGCCGTGTGGCAACCGTTATCTGCTTTTTCTGAGGACGATTTCATGTCATTTTTTTTCTTTCGGCTGCTCCACTGTTTCATAATAAACTGCCCTAGAATATAGTGCTTAAAACAATGAGAGCACTCGTCCTGCTCCAGAAGCTGCTGCTTAATCGGGACCGGGAGCAGCAAGGACTATGTCAATGTTCCGTCTGGTGTCAGGTACCGCGACTCCAGGTCTGAGCGCTTCGGCACAGCCGTCAGCTGCGCCCGTTCTTCTGTTATGATACCACGCGTATTCCATCGCAGTTTACTCGCTCAGTGTCCAGCTCTCGGCTGTGCTGAGCTCCGGCTGAGTTTGTCATTTCGTCAGCACTACTTAGAAGAACAATCTACACAGTAGGTTCTCCATAAATGTTCACGGAATAATGAACAGAGACATGGATTTGGAGGAATGAGTCCATGGTAGTCTTTAATCCCAGCACTGGGAGACAGAGGCAGGAGGATTGCTGGTGTTATAAGTTCAAATTGAGCTTGAAGGTTCCTACAAAGGGCGCTCCAGGATAGCCAGGGCCATATAACAAGACCCTACTTAAACAAAATGAAACAAACAGAAATGAATTCTGATCCTCACAAGTAGAATATTTTCTTCCATCAAACAATAAAGTCCTTCTTCCGTTTCAATACTCTTAGTGACTGGAATTTTTGTGATTTTACAAGGTTATTATTTTATTAGGAACTTTTTGGATCTTTAGTACAAATCTCTGTCTGCGTGTATGTATCTGTGTGTGTGGTGTATATGTGAGAGAGACAGAGAGAGAGACAGAGAGACAGAGAGAGAGACAGAGAGACAGAGACAGAGAGAGACAGAGAGACAAAGACAGAGAGAGACAGAGAGAGACAGAGAGAGAAAGAGACTGCTGCTCAGTTTTCCTACTCAGGACTCAGAGAACTACACAGAATGAGTCTAAGCTAATATCCATAGAAGTGCTCCCCCATGATAATTATCATAACACATTAAATCTTGAGGTAAACACTCAGTTCCTATTATTGTCACATGCGATGGAGTTTCCATGGTTACTGGATTCTGGGTGCATTCTTAGACTGCTATTGTGGTTCACAGAGGTTCAGGACAAAATAGTGGGTGGGAAAATATCAGTGATGAGCCTGTAGACAAAGGAATGACGTGGTCTCCGAATGGTTCTGAGGCCAGCCTTAACAGGTATGCCTGACATGGAGTACAAGGTGCCGGAGTGTGAGGCTACCCCTACCACAGGTCCCCTCATTTACATAAGCCTGTCTTCATAAAAAGAGGCGGAGAATGGGAAAGCAAACTGAGTCACTGCTAAATAAAAACAGAAGGAAAACAGGGAAAGTGAAGAAGAAAGACAGTTAAAACCCTCTGGGCCAGGCATACAGGCACACACCTTTACTCCCAACACTTGGATGCAGAGGTAGGCAGATCTCTGTGAGTTCAAGGTCAGCCTGATCCCACAGGAGGAGGTTCTAGGAGAGCCAGAATTGCAGAGAGAGAGACGCCGTCTCAAAAACAAACAAACAAACAAACAAACAACAATAAAACAAAGCCCAGTTGCCCTTTCTATTTTAAAATAGCATTTCTGTACATGTAATTTCCTGATTAGCTTCAGGACACTGTTAGTCTACTGGCCAATGTGCAAGGCCTGAACTCAGTCGCATATCCATTAAATGCCCATCAGGCTAAGAGGTAATTCCTGAGCACACAGCCTTGCTCTAAGGTCAGGCAAGGGAGAGGCACCACTCATGTTCAGAGTCAGAGGTGTTTGTCAAACCAAGTTTTGGCAGAGTGCAAGACTCTCACGCCTATGTTTCAGCCCACTGGGTCTGTACTCTAGTCCATGAGGGCTGGGAAAACAAAAGAGCCACCTTTGTCAAAAGATGCCGTCACAGGCTGGAAGGTGGGCTCCTCAGGTAAGGACACGGTCCAGAAAGCCTGATGACCCAAGTGCAGTCTGTGGGTACAATCCCAGAACCCATGGAGGAAGGAGAGAAGCAGCTCCCAGAATGCAATGTGTGCACACGCACAATTAACAGCTTGGTTAGACTTAGTATAGTTTGTATACGGGTGCTTTGCTTGTGTGTAGTGTGTGCACCCTGTGCATGTTTGGTCCCTGTGGATGTCATAGGGGGAACAGATTCCCTGGAACTGGAGTCACATGTAATTTTGAGCTAACATGTAGGTGCTGGGAACTCAATTCGGCTCCCCTTCAGGAGCAACACGTGCTCGTAACCACTCAGCCATCTCTTTAGCCCTACACTGGTGTTCTGTCTTTGAGACAGAATCTCACTATGTGGACCTGGCTGGCCTTAGCTCACAGCAGCTGTGGTTGTCTATATGCGGTCAAACCAGTTACCATTCCAGCATGGAATGGGCAGGGGCTCATTCTCCTCCACTCACTGAGGGAGGAATTCCTGACAGTTGGTGTCTCCTGAGGAGGGGAGGGAGGGAGGGAGGGTCTGGTTTCTTTTTCTTTTATTTAATATTGGAAAATACTATTTATTTGTGTGTGGAAGGGGGAGTGTGCATATAAGTGAGGGTGCCCACAGAGACCAAAGGAGCAAGTCAGGTCATCTGAACCTAGAGTTCAGGGCATTGGGTGTTAGGGATTGAACCAGGGTCTTCTGAAAGAGCAGCCAATGTTTTTAACTGCTGAGCTATTTCTCCAGCCCCTGAAGGTTCATTTTACTTAAGGGTATGGCCCCTGGTAGGTTCCAGTGGATGGCCCCTACCACACCCATGACTATATGGGCAAAAATTGGAATCTCTGGGCTTTTTGTAAAGAAGACAGGAAGCTGAGAGGGAGTGAATCTGGGAAGAGTTAGGGGGAGGAGTAGGGATGAACATAATCAAGACATCATATATACATACATATATATATATATGTATATATAATGCATATACAGAATTCTCAAAAAGGTAATAAAAATACTACATTTAAAAAGCAGAGGGACTGATGAGATGGTTCAGTGGTCAGTGCACTGACCGCTCCTCTCTAGGATTGATCCCCAGAGCCCACATGTTGGTCCCCAACTGGCTATAACTCTAGTTCCAGAGGATCTGATGCTCTCTTGTGGCCTCTGTGGCACGAGGCAGGTGTGTGCTGCACAGACCTACAGGCAGGCCAAACACCCATACATGCCTGAAGAGGGCATCAGATCTCCCTAGAGATGGTTGTGAGCCACCATGTGGTTGTTGGGATTTGAACTCAGGACCTCTGGAAGAGCAGTCGGTGCTCTTAACCCCTGAGCCATCTCACTATCCCCCATTATTACTTTTTAAATATTACATTTCCTGTCTTTCCTACTGATTTTTAAATATAATTTCCATTTATTATTATATATTAACATTTAATTTTTAATGTAATTTCCAGTGAAGTTTTAGTTAAATAACAAACGAAAATTTGTCTAGTTGTAGTGAGTAGAGTTTTCATTTAGAAAAGCGTTTTAAGAATACTTACTGAAGCCGGGCCTTTAATCCCAGCACTTGGGAGGCAGAGGCGGGTGGATTTCTGAGTTTGAGGCCAACCTGGTCTACAGAGTTAGTTTCAGGAGCCAGGGATGCACAGAGAAACCCTGTCTGGCAGGGATGGGTGTGGGGTGGGGTGGAGTTGGGCGAGGAGGGGAAAATGAAAAAAGAGAAGAAAGAAATGTCTGAAAAGTGCTTGAGAAAGTAAGTGCTTAGCAGGAGCCGGAGCCACAGGCAGTTGTGAGCTGCCCCTGGCAGAGGATGGGTCTAGAGCTCTGTCCTCTGCAAGAGCAAGCAGCACTTAGTCTCTGAGAGGCTGCGCTCCCCTCCGCTCTCTCGCTCTCTCGCTCTCTCGCTCTCTCGCTCTCTCGGTGGGAATGTTTGTGAGGAAGCCTCAGCAGGTGCAGCAGTTAACACCACTACACATACAACAAACTTACTTCAACAAAGTGAGCTTGTGTCAGCGCCTCTTCAAGTAGAAGCCTCTCTCTCTCTCTCCACTGTTTGCAGAGTGAAAGCAAGCTTGGTGAGAAGCCGATTCTGTTAATCAGGTAGGGTCAGTGGGAAGCAATCCACAACTGGAAGAAAACATTACCGACAGATTCCCCGTAAGTCACATGAATTCACTTGTGTTCATGTTTGGTTTTGCAGTACTGAGGACTGAACTCACTCATACTGAGTGCAGGGCCAGCACTCAATACCCTTTAGAACCACCAGTTTGCTGTTATTGTTGTTGCTTTGTTTGTCTTTTGTTTATTGTTTTTTGAGATAGGGTCTCCTGTAACCCAAACCTACCTCAAACTTGCAAAGGAGTTTGAAGTTAGCCTTGAACTCCATATCTTCCCGCTGAATGCTGGAATTACAGGTGCGTGCCATCACACACTCAGCTAGAGTCATTGCAGTGAAAAGAAAGATTGTTGTGCTGAGCAGGGCTTTCTCGGTCACTTTTCAGAAGTAACCAAGGTGGACAGGTTCTCCCCTTCACACGAAGCTCAAGCCAGAGGCAGTGGTCCACATTTGTAATCCCAACACTCAGAAGGTTGAGGCAGGAGAATGATGGTCCAGGCCAGGCCAGCCAGGGCTACAGTATGAAGCAGGAAAGGGAGGGTGGAGATTGAGAGAAAGAAAAAGAGAAAGTGATGAGACTTAACCAGTGCTGTAGGCTTTTAATCAAGATCGGGATCAACGCTACACAGAAACGTACAAACTGCTCAGCAGCGTTCCCTGCCCGCTGGGTGTCTCCTTAGATATTAATCTAAAACAGTGGGACACCCTCCTTAGATATTAATCTAAATGGTGGGACACTTTGCAAAGCTTTATTTAGCTCACCTTCAGCTTGGATTTCTTCTTTGCTTTATTTATATTTTGAAAAGTGTTTGGGAGAGGAATTTGTAAGCATGTATTATGCCCCACAGCCTGGATTAAAACAGAGACTAAGAAGTGACCTCTTGCCTTAAGATGCTTAGATTTGCTGGTGTCATTTCTAAAGGAAGTCCACACTTGGAACAATTTAGGAGAAACTGACCCCCCCCTTTTTTTAGCCTTACCACCCTGAGACCCTCCTAACCTCCTAACCCCTAACCCAGATTGTTTTTCAAAGGAGAGAACAAATGAAATCAGCCCAGGGAGGTGGCTCTAGCCACAGAACAGTGGAAAATCAAAGAGGAGACAGAGTGGTAGCTCAAAGGCTAATTTCACTGACAATTGGACTATTGTTCACAGAGAGAATGGGTTGAGTCAAACTAACAAAGCCAACAAAATGCTGTCATTTTTTTTTAAATCAAATGTAAATGCAAGGTGTGTGGATGAAAGACCCTCGAGAGAGAAGTGACCCAAGAGACTGTAAAGGAGACTGTAAAGCATGATTTTCCTAAGAGGGTACCAACCTATCAGGAGACAGCAGCCATTCCTCCAGCACTTTCTTAAGGTGTTTACTTTACCTTTAGTGGAGTTTGCAACAGATGCCTAGTTAAGATATACAGAGAAGATTGTGTGAACAGAAAAAAAAATTGCACAATGTCAATTTGCACAAGTGATAAACGTTCTCAGGCTGTTGTTAGGTTTTTTTTTTTTTTTTGATGTTTTGTTTTGTTTTTTGTTTGGTTTTGGTTTTTTTTAGACAAGGTCTCACATTGAGCCCTGGCTGTCCTGGAACTGTACACCAGGCTGGCCTCAAATCCCCAGAGATCCTGATGCCTCAACTTCTGTCTCCAGAGTGCTGGGATTAAAGCTATGCACCATCACATCCAGCTTGATAGAATGTTTAATTCCAGGCAGGGAGTCAGAGAAAAATCTTAAGTAGTTGAAATTATTCTTCGTTAGCAAACAATAATGCAGAACGCCGAGCTACGCTTCCTGGAGAAGGACCCCTAGCAGAATGCTGAGCTACACTTCCTGGAGACCCCTAGTTAAAAAGGGAGAGCAGCATTCAAGCTGGTTTACTGGACTTCCAAACAGATGGCAGCTACTCAAAGGGGCCTGAAGACTTAATGTCGAAAACAAGAGTTGCCAAACACAGTTCAGTCAAACAGAACTTCACAAGGCCTTGGCATTCGAAGTAGCATACCAGGTGGTCAGGTAGGAGGAGGGAGACTGAGATGAGCTTTCAGGTTTTGTTCTCTACTGAACCATCACCTTGCCTAATTTGATACGGTTTATCAAGTAGGCATGAAGCCAGAGGGTGGTGGTGAATGCCTTTAATCCAGCACTCAGGAGGCAGAGGCAGGCAGATCTCAGATGAGTCAGGAAATCAGGTGAGTTTGAGGCCAGCCTGGTCTACAGAGAGTTCCAGGACAGCCAGGGATGTGCAAAGATACCTTATTTCAAACAAAACAAAACAAAAATTACAAACAACAACAACAACAAAAGAAGGCATGAGAAGTGTGTCTTTCTGTACATAGAGAGATATTTTATAAACTGTGGGTGGTGGTATCACTCCAGCACTTGAGGGGCAGAAACAGGGAGACTCCTAGTGTAAGGCCAAACTGTGCTACATAGTGAGAAGTATATGATATACATTGAAGCTATACTGTAAAGGAAAACACAAGCATAGTGTTGTAAGAATGTTTGGCATCTCTACACGAAGGAGATTTGTTTTAGGGTCTTTAGGAATCCTATCCTGTTGTGCTTAAAGGTTAGGAAGGTCTCAAAGACAAGTGAGCAGATCAATACCATCTACCCAGGGCTTCTCCGTTCTAGTCACCATCGAATAAAGAATTAAGAGAGGAGACAAAGGGAGGTATCGGAGGGAGTTTATTACAGGGCACAAGTGTGCACAAAGGGTTTCTTAAGAGACTGCATCTGGGTTTGAATAACTCATCTCATGGGAAAATTTACTAGAGCAGAAGGTAACTTATGAGCTAAGGTGGAAAATTCCAGGATTGGGTCAGGGTACTGAGATAGGGTTTGCTGCCCTTTTCTGTCCTCACACAGAGTTTTCCAGTTGTGATATGACATCAGATGCATGGCAGGAGCATGGCAGGAGCAGATGACTCCACGAGGCCAACGCCGTGGAAGTGACACTATCCTGAAGCAAAGGAGAGTTCATCATTGTCTCCTTGGCCATGTAGGTTTTGTTTGGTCTCAGTCGTACAAAACTCTAGGATGGCCTTAGTCTCAGCGGCTGTGCACTTTGCCTCTGTTTACCCCAATGTTAATCTATCTATCTTAACTGATAATTAGAAACAAATTACTGAGCAACCACAAGGTAGTTTCTTTTGCATACTGTACATCCTTGGTTGGGACCAGCCTTTCCTTCCTCTCTCACTGCCCACCCTCAGACAGAGACCTCTTCTTCCCATTTTTCATACTGAGCTCTCCTCACCAAGGCAGGACTTTTCAGCATCTACCAAACAAAACAGTATTCTAAAATCTCTACAGAGTCTCTTTGCACATGAGACGGAAGCTGCTTCCCTCTATGTTTTATCTTATTCTAGTGTCTTTAATGTCCGTTTAGTCTGTAGTTCTTGGTGTAAAACTTGTACCAATTTGGCAAGAATAATAGTCTCCATTCAATAAAAGCAATGTATTCTCTTAAATGTATATGACTATATCCTCTGTGTGTGTGATGCATGCCTGTGTACCTATTTGTGTGTTTGTATGTGTATGCATATGTATGTAGGCACACATGCATGTGTGTATGTAAAAGCCAGAGATCAAAGTCCTGTGTTTTCTCAACCACTCTTTATTTTAGTTTTTGAGATAGGGTCCCGTGATGAACTCAGAGCTTATGGATCTATTAGGCTGCTTGGCTAATGAGCTCCAAGGGTCTACCTTTCTAACTTGCACTGCCACATGCAAGTTACCAGTGAATGCCAAGCTTTTCTTCTTTTTTTCTTTTAATTTTATTTTTCTTGGGTAGTTTATGTATTTACATTTCAAATGTTATCTCCCTTGCCCCCTCTCCCATAACTCCCTCCTCCTGCTTCTATGAGGATGCTCCTACTCCCACCCACCCACTCCCACCTCAACACCCTACCATTACCCTACATTGGGGAATCGAGCCTTCACAGGACCAAGGGCTTCCCTTCCTATTGATGCCAGATAAAGCCATCCTCTGCTACATATGTGGCTGGAGTCATGGGTTCCTCCATGTATACTCATTGGTTGGTGGTTTAGTACCTGGGAGCTCTGGGTGGGTGGGTGGGGGTCTGGTTGGTTGATATTGTTGTTCTTCCTATGGGGTTGAAAAACCCCTTCAGCTCCTTCAGTCTTTTCTCTAACTCCTCCATTGGGCTCTCCTTGTTCAGTCCAATGGTTAGCTGCAACCATCCTCATCTGTATCAGTAGGGCTCTGGCAGAGCCTCTCAGGGATCACCCATATCTGGCTCCTGTCAGCAAGCACTTCTTGAGGGCCAAGCTTTTTATGTTGTACTAATAATCCAAACCTGGGTGTTCATTCTTGTGCATCAAGTATTCTTCCAACTGAGCCATCACCCCAGCTCCAATTATGACATACTTATATTTACAAGTAAACTTAAATGAATGTGAGTTCGTGGGTCTAATATTGTCTTTGACTTCTATTTTATTTAACCAGCTTGTCTCGGTTTTGGTTGTTTTCTGAGACAAGTTCTTACTATACAGCCAAGATTGGCCCGAAGGGGGCTGAGAAGTCCAGACTATCCTTGAATTCCCGATCTTCTACCTTGGGAATGGTAGACATGTTTTATGGAACCTGATTCTGATTATCTTTTTGGTTATGGGGGGGGAGCACAGGAAAACTGTTGCAAGGAGATAACTGATGGACAACATTAAAAATGTCAGCAGCCAGCGAGCAGCAGTCGGTGTAGCTTTAAAATAAATGCTTCTCTACAAGAACCCTTCCTTGGGATAAGAGTCAGCAGCCACAACTGTTTTTCTACCCAGGATGATATGAGAGGCTGATTTAAATATCGAGCTGGAGAGATTAGCAGTTAAAAGTACTTGTTGTTCTTGTAGAGGTGGGGTTCCCAGCACTCACTTGGCGACTTAGCAACCTTCTGATGCCCTTGAACTCCAAGGATGTCAGGCATGCACATGACACATACATGTATGCAGGCAACATACTCATACACATAAAATAAAATAAGTCTGTGTTTGTGTGTGTGTGTGTGTGTGTGTGTGTGTGTGTGTGTGTGTGTGTGTGTTGATTTACAACTCTTCAGAGAATTTTGGTCTGCTTAATAAAATATATGGAATACCCACGGCAAAGACACAGTATAAGTGTGTGGAAATCCTGTGTACTTGGTAGAGGTTGGCCACAGGCAGGTCTGTCGGTAATAAGATACAGAGGATTAGTGAGAGAAACTGAGGAAGCTGCCCCCTGCTGAAGACACAGGTGGCTCAGTGGGTGGACCAGTGACCCCAGGCCTGGCTTTCCAGCTCTCCAAACATGGCTGGAGCAACACCAAGTGGAATGTTCTTAAAGCGAGCTCCCACACACCAGCCGTTGGAAGTCTGCGAGCAGCAGATTTTCTGGTGAAGCATCTGGATTAAATTGTTTGACAAAGGTCTGCCAGATGGGCATCTGAATAAGATCACTGGCTGAATATAGTCTCAAATTTAAGCCCGTTTTCTTTTGAGGAGAGTTTCTGGCAGCCATTCGCAGGCGAGGGCCCTCCTCTCGCCACACAACACAATTAGCTTGCGTGTTATTGAAGACAGGGGAATCTACTGTCTTCAGTGGTGGGGTCCTCTGCTGAAGGAACAAACCCCCAGCCCCCATTGCTTCAGGGCAGATACAGGAAGGCGTGTGTGGCTCTTGGGTCGGTCAGTGCTAAACCTGCATTCAGCGTGGAGATTGCAGGCCTGGGAGCAGAGAAGCCAAGCTGGGCGGAACTCTACAATCGCAAGCATTGTGCTAGGCTCAGTGCTCTGTGTGACTGCTTGTGGTGCTTGGCATAGCAGATTTTGTGGGGGTGCTATGAAAAAGCTTTTTATCCTCAAAATAATTAAATGAAAAGGAGGATGTTCTGGAGCGTGGCCTAACTCCGGGGAATTTGTCTGCTCTGGAGAAAAGTGGGACACTGAATAGGATCTGATTTGTGGAACGCTGAAGATTTTCTCGAATTCCACTTTAAGAAATTTTCAAGTTCGTCCCTCTACAATTGTAAACGACTTTCTGTAGGACAGACAAATTACTTCAGACTCTGCATTTCATGGGTGATGTATGGGGACAAGCACGCCCTGAGGCAGTGGGGCAAACGGCTGAAGGCTGAGCAGAACCCGACAAGTAGTTAAAAAAGAAAAACAGAGGGGAAAGTGACTGACAGAGGCTTCGTTTGTCTGTTTTGAATATGCAAATATACGCTGATGACAATCTTCCAGAACCCTTGTTATTTCACTTATTTTCTGTTTCCTTAAGCATATACGAGTCCTCGTGTGGATATATGTTTTAATGAGCTTGCATCACTTTCACATCTTTGTGGGTGAAACAGAAACATTATTTTTAAGCTGTTCCAAAAGGCAGATTTTCCCCAGTGGTAAAAATATTGTTGCTGCCTCTAAAGTATCTGGCGCCATGTGACAGTTTGAGTTGACTGGTGTCCTTAGAAGGGCCAGACCTCACTGAGCCTTGCTGTATTTCAAATGGATGGCTTTGTAGTTCTGTAGACATTTCAGCCAATAGCCCGCACTCAAGCTTAAATTAAAAAAAAGAAAAAACCCCAAAGAGCCAATGTTGAGTTTGGTCTCCAGCACTACACATTTTCAAATATCAACAAAATGTTTTAAAAAAATTAAAATGGGGGTTGGGGATTTAGCTCAGTGGTAGAGTGCTTGCCTAGCAAGCACAAGGCCCTGGGTTCGGCCCCCAGCTCCAAAAAAAAAAAAAAAAAAAAAAAAAAAAAAAAAAAATTAAAATGACCATAAATATTTTGCCGACGTTGGCTAACATGTCTTTTTGTCATATTAACTATATGCTTATTTTAATTTGTTACACCTCTATAAGTCACACTACATCACAGTAAACATTGTGCCACAGTTGGGAGCAGATCTTCTCTAAAAAGCTTAAGTGGCAGGAGCCATGGTGGGTGATTGGGGAGGTTTTAATGGCTAGCTACTCTCCTCAAACCACAACGATTATACAACCACTGCTCCGGTCCTCTCCAAGGGGGACTCTAGCTTTGCAGGATGGTGCAGGCCTCTGCTCTTACCAGCAGTTGAAAAGAAAGTATTTCAGGAGAGCCATCACGTCCTCCTACTGGTCTCCTAGTTTCAAAGTTCAGAACAACATCAAACGGCAGTTTCTCTTTGCATGTGGCTTAAATATTTGCAAAAATAGCTGTTTTGTTCACCCTGTTCTCTCTTGTCTGAGGTAAAATTCAAGGATTGAAAGTTTCTGTTTTGGATCACCACTACATTTCACTTTTTGTCAATTATTATGATCAATTATTATCAATTTTATTATAGTACCCCAAGATTCATTCTCAGGCCCAGCATGTTAGATTCCTCTCTAAGTTGCTTTCTTGCTTTTGAAATGTACTGGGAAGGCATTTAACATTAGGAAAAGAGAAGTTGTGTTTATTTTCTAGTTTATGAGAGTAAAATGGTTGATCCCAAGCAGCTGTGTCAATCCTGGGCATATACCAGAGGACTCCACGTCCGACCGCAGAGGATGCCACGTGTTTATGCTGAATGCTTGCCTATTTATATAGTTAGAATATGGAACCGGCTTCAAGGCAGGCTGAGGTGTCCATGAACAGATGACTGGGTTATAAAAACGTGGTGCATATAAACAGTTGGGTTCTTACAGCTGCCAAGAAAAATGCATTCATGACATTTGCAGGAAAATGGATGCAAATGGAAAATATAATATTGAGTTGAAGCAACCCGGGCCCAGAAAGACAAATACCTCATCTTTTCTCTCACATGTGGATCTTGGCTCCAAACATTTAGATTTAACCCGTAGAGTTGAACCAGTTAGTGTTTAACCAGTAGAGGCCAGGACACTAGAGGTGGGCCAGTAGAGCAGAGAGGAGGGAGGAATTCCGGTTGCAGAGAGGTTTAAGCGGGGTTGGAGATCCGGGATGGGAGGGAGAAGAAGGAAGGGCTAAGGATAAAACCAAGGACACATGCAAAAGCCATATGGAAATCTGCTTTGTAAACTGCAGGATGCTCACGATGATAAATAAATAATGCAATACACAGAAAGAGTGAGTGGAGGGTCTCCAAGCAGATGGATATTGTTGCTACCAGGCACTGTAATTATTAAGTGCAAATGACAATGTCAGTGTGGACCACCTCCCCAGCAGGCCTCCCAAATCACCCAGCCCATTGCCATTGTTCTTCACCGAGCACCAGAGCTAAACAGAAGATCCTGTTGCCTAAGACACCACAGACTTTGGTTGGAAGGCATCTAGAGCTGGAACTGAGCTAGGAGCCTCCGCCCGCTGGCTAGCTAACCCAGTGCTAGAAGGTGATATGCAAACGTCTTGGGGAGAAAAGCCACCGATGGTTTTACCCAGGCGGGAACCCTGAGGCCTACAGGACCAACCTACAAGGCAGGTCATGCCCATTGGTGCAATGGGAACGTGAATGCTATGGAGGTAACTGACAGCTTTCTGTGAGGATCACACCATGGGAGCGAAGTCATGCCTGCTACTGCAACCTTGGTCAAAAGCCATGGCTGGGTATAGCATAGGCTTTAGAAGGGAACCTTGCACTGCCATTGAACTAAATCAACATGGTACCAAGCTACCTTCTAAATGTGTATGCTTATATCTGTAGCTGACTTCTGCTTTCCGCCTTGGTCAGAGAAGCTTCTCTTTGCAGTAGATGAGAGTTAATGCCGAAAGTCATGGCTGCTCAAAGTATTTAAAACAAGTAACCATTGTGGGTTCTACCTTAAATGGGCCATCTCTACCACTTGTTCCAGGGCTCAGGGAATATTGCACGAGGAGGAGGCAGGAAGAATGTAAGGGTCAGAGGTTGGAGAAGAGTGCTGTGAGATGCTGACATGTGCTTCCACAGCAGCTTTGGCTGCCTGAACAAGATGGGACTTGCCAACATTGCATCACAGCTGGGGAAGGGACTTACGAAGCCCACCCCCTTCCTCAGTAACTACTGATAACCGATGGTGGCTGGAGGGCGGAGTCATCTTCTTCCGTAGTGTAGCTACTGGGATGTTGTCCAAGCTCCCATCCATGTGCATGTAAACAACCATAATTAAGCTCACTGATGACCTACCTGAGTTCCGTCACCACAGTACACATGGAGCTGTTTCGGTAATTAAAAAAAATAGGTGTGACCGGTTTCTGCGCATCACGGCTCCATGCTGGGCCTCTGGTACTCTCAGACCCAGGCGGTCGCTCCCTGGCATTAGTTCTGGCACTGTAGGGCCATATAGAAGTAACCTTAATTTATCTCAGTGACAGCTGAGATCAGTGTGACACCTAGCTATCTTCTAGCCCCAAAGGTCTCTCTGCCCCCATTGCTGGTCACCCTGGCCATCCCTGGCCAGCCAGGAACTCTCTGGTTCCAGTCACCCAGTAAAATCAAGACTCAACAAACTGTAACCCAACAATCAGACTTAAAAATTCTCAATCCACAATACATCCACAGAATAAATTCACTGCCAATTAATAAAGAAAGCATCCACCCACCTAGACAAGATAAAAATTGACCTAGACCTCCTGGATCGGAATCGTCTTCCTCCATTGTCTCCATCTTGAATCCTCTCCTTAGACTTTTCCCCACCTACCCTTCCTTCTCATCCAATGATAGGCTGGACCTGCCTTGCTGCTTAATGACATCATCCTACACGGAGCAATGAGAGAACTGACTTCCATAACTATCCTCAGACGTCCACATGTATGCCGTGGTAGGCAGGCACGTGCACACGTGCTCAAACACCCATACCCACACTATAACAACAGTATCTTTAAAAAAAGAAGGAAAAGGAAATAGTGGATCAAAATTGTTTGTAAGAAACTGGATAATATGAACCTCAGCAGATGTACCACAGTGAAAACTGTATCAGGAGTAACCAGGTTGAGCTCTTGCATTGGCAGTGACTCCTGGTGACTTTATAAACATTAGGTTGGTTAGAAGAATTCAAGCTAACCGCTCCCAAGTGATATACCACAGTATTGGAAGTACGCCATCTTTTGACTTTCAAATAAAGCCTGTGCCTGTGTTAAGGCTGTGCAGGATGCACTTTTCCAAACCATACTAGCATTTTTTGCAGAAAGAGTCCAGCCCAGTGGTCCTCAGCCCTCCTAATACTGCGACCCTTTAATATAGTTCCTCATGTTGTGGTGACCCCAACCATAAAGTTATTTTGTTGCTACTTTGTAAGTATAACTTTGCCAGTTATGTAAATATCTGGCATGCAGGATATCTGATATGTGCCCCGCCCCCCAGCAAAAGGGTCGTGGTCCACAGGTTGAGAATCACAGGTCTAGATGCCGAATTGTCCTTTCTATTAAAAAAAAAAAAAAAGACAAAAAACAAACAAAAAAACCTTTCTTTCTCTTTTCTTTTATTGTTGTTTGTTTTTTTTTATGAGAGAGTTTTCCACCTTCTAATCCAGGCTGATCTGGAACTTATAGCAATCCTCCCGCCTCAGATTCCCAAGTACTGAGATTCTAGGCAAGAACTACTATGTCTGGCAAGCAGATGTTTTCCCCCGGAAGGTGTCATGAGCAAAGCAGAGGACAGGGCACTTTTGGTCCTGTCTGAAGGCAGGTTTGTGTTTATGTTAGAAAAGCTTTTCATGAGACAGACAGCGGGATGCAGTGACAATAAAATCACCCCTATTCTTGGCTTTGGTTTTCTTCTTGCAAAACAATAGCTGTAGAATGGCCGAAATCTTTCCATCGGACTACCTGCTCATCTTAAGCAGATCTGGACCCACCTGCCAGGCCAGAGTAGAAAAAAATCAGTGTCTCCTGCCAAACCATCCTCTTGGGTGGGGATTAAACCTCAGAGCACTGGAGCACAGGTGACATTGACGATATTAAGCTTCTTACAGCGGCTAGAGCAGTGGTTGGTTCTCAACCTTCCTAATGCTGTGACCCTTTAATAATATGGTTCCTCATGTTGTGGTGACCCCAAGCCATAAAATGATTTTTGTTGCTACTTAATAACTGTAATTTTGCTGCTGTCGTGAATTGAAATGCAAATACCCGTGTTTTCCAGTGGTGTTAGTCGACCCCTGTGAAGGGTCATTTGATCCTCAGAGGGGTAGCACTGCTGGTCTAGATAAAGAGTGTTTTTTTAAACTAGTACAATTCTGTGATAACCTCCCTAAAATGAGAGAGATTTGGAGCTGGCGTTTAATATCCTCACAAAGAAAGTATTTTGGAATTGAAAAGTCTAAGAAAAGAAATACAGGAGTATCCTCCACAGTTAGAGCTGTCAAACAAACTTTTGGGCATACGATTGAAAACAAAGAAGCAAATACTCGGGACAAGAGCACAAAGGCAACTTTGTTTTTTTCCCTATCTAACCCCTTCCCTTCTCCTTGTCTTCTCTCCTCTCTAGCCTTCACAGAACTCTGACTTTCATAATTTCACACACTCCATTTGTCACTAACTAACTAACTAACTAACTAACTAACTAACTAACTAACTAACTAAATCTGTTCAAGGCTCTCAGAACATGATCTCAGCACAGAACCGAGTGCACAACCTGCCTGGAATCCTTCACCATCAAAAACTGCAGAGTGGTGCCTGCTGCCTGTCAACAAGAGCAAACAAACAAACCGTGAGGTAGAGGCTCCAGCTGCCAGGGAATTGTCTTCCCTACTGTTGATGTACTGTCTTCTAACACCTTCTCTGTGAGGAGGTTTCACCTGAGGTTTACGCAGTGCAGTATATAAAGGGTCTCAGCCGATTCCCTGGCCGCAGTCGCCACAGTTTTCTTGATCATCGTTCCTGGAAGCTGAGCCTCCCAGGATGCTTTGCGTACTGAATGTGGAGATGGAATGGACCTAGGAACCGGTCCCGCTGTGGCACAGAGGAGGGTGGAGCAGAGATTTTATGCATAGGGGCACTTCTCTTTCTCTTTCTTTAAATGTGTGTATTTACTTACTTGGTTTTTGTTGTTTTGTTTTTGAGACAGGCTCTCTCTACATAGTCCTGGCAGTTCTGGAACTCATTATGTATGACCTCTGGGAGATCCACCTGCCTCTGAACCCTGAGTGCGAGAATTAAAGGCTCGCACCTCCATACCTGGCCCACTCACGTGGGTTTTTGAGACAGAATTTTCTTCATACAGCCTAGGCTGGTGGTGCTGAATTCACTCTGAAACCCAAACTGGCCTTGAATTCCTGACCCTCCTGCCTCCGTCTCTGCCACAACCAACACTTTCTTTAAATCTCATTCAGCTTTAATGAGATTTAACTAATATATCTCAGTTCGCCCTTATAAAGTACATAATTTGATGATAGTTAGAGAACTCGCTGAATTCTCTCACCATCACCACTTCCAGTTTTATGACATTCACAATCAGTTTCTCTGATCACTTAAAACCAGCTTCTGCCTCGTGGTTTTCTCAAATTTTACCTTTGACGTGGTCATGTGTGTGTGTGTGTGTGTGTGTGTGTGTGTGTGTGTGTGTAGACCAGAAGACAACCTTGTGTGTCTGTCCTCAGCAGCTCACCACCCACCATGTGTCAGGCAGAGTCCCTTGCTACATACTCCAGGCTAGGGGGCTGGCAGGCTTCTGTCTCTACCTCTCATCTCCACAGAGGAGTCTTGGGCTTACAGATCTATGTGCTAAGCAGTTTTATGTGGGTCCTGGAATTCAAACTTAGCTCGATCCTCACACTTGTACAGCAAGGGCTTTGACCTACTAAGAAGCCATCCCTCCCACACACACTTACTAATTTTTATGGTTATATATTTTAAATGCCGTCACTCTCATCTAGACTAGTGGGCCATCAACACCCTATAGTTCTTGTTCTTCTGTCTCTGGTGCACAGGAGGGCTAACAGGCCCCAGGCCCCACATTGTGAAAGTCAATGGCAATAGTTCTCACCCCAAGGCCAGGCTCACTCTAGCTCCTTTGTTGCCACTGTGTTTGGGTCCGCCTCGGTTCTGTCAGCAGTCCAGAGAGCTGATGATATCTCTCTGCCTTGGGCTTCCAGACATCACATCTACCTCCAGAAGTGGATATGGAATGGAGCCGGGCGGGGGGTCTGCTTGAGAGCCTTGGCACCCTTTTCTTTTCTTGGATTTGCTTTTGACCCAATGCTGCACTCATGGTGATCTGCCCTTGGACTGTGCTGGACCCTCTCCCTAGGGAAAGCAGGCCTGGCCAAGTTACCATCTCTGTTGTCATCCAGGGGCTCTGTTTTGAAATCCTGAGTGATTCTCTGTGCAGGACTCACTGCCCCGACTAGAGATAAAGAAGCCTGTGTTTAAAAGGTCAAGTTTCTAAATTCAAGAATTGTAAAGCAATACTAACTGGAGAGAAACTAAATTTAAAGGTAAGCCCTAGTTGGCTGAGCGTGGTGGTGCAGGCCTTTGATCCCGGCACTCAGGAGGTAGAACAGGCAGATCTCTAAGTCGGGGGCCAGCAAGATGCACACAGTGTGCTCTAGGCCAGCCAGGGCTACAAAGAGAGAGCCTCTCTGGAAAACAACCACAAAAAGCCCTAGCAACTATTTTATACAGAGATATTCAGCATAAGTCATTTATAAAATCATAACATTCATTCAGAGTATACAGTTGGACCCAGCATAGCCAGATTCTGGGATGAAATATTATTTAGCCATTGGTATGTAGTTCGACGATTATCATTTGGTCAGAAAATGGAGGCATCAAATTGCACATCAAGACTGATCCCGACTGTACAAAACAGGTGTTAAAAAAAAAGACCAGAAGTAAGGTGACTGTTGGTCTCAGTAGGTACCAATTTCTTCTCTGTGCTCCCCCACACTTTAAAAAGTGAGCCCTTGAACCAGGTAGGGGAGTGCTTGCCCATGATCCCAGCATTTGAGGGACTGAGGCAGGAGGATGGCAAGTTTGAGGCCAGACTGGACTCAATGGTGAATTTATGTATTATAAAATTCACGGGGGCTGGAGAGATGGCTCAGCGGTTAAGAGCACTGACTGCTCTTCCAGAGGTCCTGAGTTCAAATCCCAGCAACCACATGGTGGTTCACAACCATCTGTAATGAGATCTGATACCCTCTTCTTGTGTGTCTGAAGACAGCTACAATATACTTACATATAATAAATAAATAAATCTTTAAAAAAAAATAAAATTCACTCCTCATATGTGTGCATTTCAATGAGCTTCATGACCTTGCCAAGTACTCCAGACATTATTAGATGTCGGTTTTCTTTCTTTCTTCTTTTTTTAACCCAATAAAATTCCTCACCTTTTCTGACTGCTGAGTTGGTGCCCACCTCCAGGATGCAGAACACTAACTCATGTCCCCCCTGACAAGTGAACCTCTTCTGGACATTTTGTGTAGCCGTGCAGCAGCATGAGGCTATTTCGTTCAGTCGCTTTCGATTAGGGTGACTTGAAAAAGACTTATCCGCGTGACTGCTGTGGGTGTATTGCTTTCCTGGTGAGTTTTCTATCTCTCAAAGGAACCGCATTTCCACTCTTCCGTTGTCCAGGATGGGCACTGAGAGGGTGGAGCCATCTTGCCTAGTGTTTCGATGAACAGCGCATGCCAGTCTTCACCCTGAGCTACGGCTCACTTCTCTTGGGATGAAGCACTGTAGAATCTCGTGTTCAGCTGTTAGAGAAGTGGCTGTACCGTCTTCCAGCCACTTCTATGCTTTTATGAACAGCTTCCTGCTAGTTCTCCGTCCACCTTTCAGGCAGGTCAAGTAGTACACACCCATAGCCACCTCTTCTCGAATGAAAATGAAATATATTAATAATAAATATGTTTTAACGTATGAATACCTTGTAGAATATTTAAATCATGTTAATTAATGTGTGTATCTCTTCTTTGTAGTCAGAATACTTAAAATCGATTTTCTTGGTAATTTTGAAGAAAATGGAAGTCTTTCTCAATTGAGGTCACATGACATCAAGTAACCACTTTGGAGTATATGATTCAGTTCAATTTCAGAATTATACAGCATTGTTGTCAACCATATCCTTTGGCAGACCTTCCCAACCACCCTCTTTCCCTAGCTTTTGGGGACCACTCATGTATTTTCTGTCTCTACACACTTGCTTACTTTACAACAGAATCATACAGCACGAGGCCTTGTGTGTCTTAACTTCTTTGGAATTCACTTGTACTATAACATACATCACTTTAAAAAAAAAAACTTCAGCTAGCTGTGATGGTTCACACGTATAAATCCCTGCACTTAGGAGACAGAGGCAGGAGCATTATGAGTTCAAGACCAGTTGGGCTAAACGATAGGGTCCTCTGTTACAGAGCTTTGAGTTAACCAGGAATGTGTCATGCTCCTCAATGTAATCACAATTTGCTGACAGTCCTTATGTCTTAGCAATGGCCTCCTCAGTTCTTTGCCTGACTCTGTCCTGTCTCCATTAACAGAGCTCCCACGTTTCCCAAATGGAAGCTTATTGAGACTGTCTTTCAGGCTTTTCTTAGTTGTAGGAATTCCTGTCACCAAGAGCTTCAGCACTGAGGAAAGATGTGTACCACCTCTTGCCTGGTAACCTGGCCCTTTTGGAGAGGTTCCATAGTTCTCTGGTTGAAAGACACTGGTTCCTTACAGATAGGATCTAATCATCAAACATCTAATGAAGTTGACTACCTGCCCAGAACCCTGGGAGGAGTGCTTCACAGATAATAGAACTCTTGTGTTATCTTTGCCCTCATGAAAATGATCACTTGGCTAGGAGGAGAAAATCAAACGTGTATTAAGCAGAGCAGCAGAGGTCTTGGCAGACGATGGTTTGGGAAGATGAAGACAGAGGCCTTGGGTCTTCAGCACTTACTGTGGTAACAGGCACTGTTCTAAGCCACTCGAGATATGGAAATGAAGAAGACATACAAACCCTCTACAGAGAGCTTATACCCCAGAATGACAAGGCTTGAATGTGGCAGCAGAAGAAAATTAAAGAGAGAGATAAGCAGTGTAGATGTGTGCAAATCACAGAACCATGGCTGCCAACCATGTCCCTTAAAAGGTGACCTGGATACAATCCACAGTAAAAATTGCGTTTGTGGCCCAAGCATGAGTCTTCAGAATGGATAGGGCACCTTCATCCTGGCTTCAGAACAAGGCCATTTGGCTAATGCGGATGCCCCACTTTCCCCTTTGATGAGCAGTGATAGCCGACTCTTCTGGAAGGCTGGTCTGACCTGCATGGCCATAGCATTTTCTAGAAGGCAGATGAGGTGGAAAAGGCAAGACGCTGTCTAAGCGAATGCAGAAGATATGCTGATTAGGGTGTCCCAACAGAACGAAGCCATTAGGTGGGAAGAGAAGGGACAAGGTCCACCAGAGACAGCACAGAGCTTAGCAGCCTTTGGGATTACAGTGGCCTAGATTAAAAGTGCAGCTTGTTCTCTTAGGGGGCGTAGCTTAAGGTGTGGGGATGTTTGTGCCTCCTTTTCATTACCTGAGAGGAAACAGAAAAGAGCAGTGTTTGCCTCAGTGGTGACTGTGGACTAAATGAGAGATAAATGCAACATATTAGGCGATTGCATACAGTGGCCGTGTGTCCACAGGCAATTGCACACAGTAGGCATGAACACATTAGACTGTTAGAGGTCATTTCCAGACCACAAAGCGGTAAAAGTAACAAGCATAGATTCTGCCGTGCAGCCCTGTCTCTGAAAATTTAGCTAGTTTAGAGATCTTAAAAATAGTGGGAGTATCTTGCTTAAAACATGAATTTCCTCACAATCTAGTTCTTTGTGAGCCCGGGTGTGGAATGCAGAAGTCGATGGAAACCCCACTCTGAGTTTGCTGACCACCAGATGCATGGTGACATTTCCCCAAGACATTTGCTGGATTTTTCCCAAAGAATGAGCCATTATTGTGAGATATTGTTTATTGTAAACTGCTTCTGCTCCTGCCACACATACTGAAACAAAGGTCACTTTCAAGAGGCGTTTTTGCTGCAGCAGGGACCGAGCACTCGGGTGCTGATATGTCTCACTGCACCTCAGTGTGGAGTCCTGTTTGTATCAGCTTAAAACGTGCACATGTGTCACAAAGCAGACCGCAGAACATTTAGTCAGATGCTAGATATGGGACAATTATGTGTCTTATGTGCATAGGTTGTCTGTTGACAAGAACTTTGAATAACTAAGATTTTTGCTGTATATCCCAAGGAACCCCCAAGTTCAATGTTTAAATAATTATCATGTTATTTGCAGAATAATTTTCTGGCCCTAATGCATGCAGAAAAAAATTTTTTTTATACCCAAACTGGATGTGGTGGCATGTTTCTATTACTCCAGTATTTAGGACCCAGAGGCAGGGGATTGTGAATTAGGGGCCAGCCTGGGCTATTGATGAATGACTGAATATTCTAGGAGTAATAATTTAGGGAGGAGACTTCAAGACTCGTGTGACAAAGCAATGTGCACATGTAAGAGTACAATACTGTGTCAGCTGTCCTTGCTAAGAGAAAGAGTTCCCATTAGAATTACCTGCCCAGGCCAAGGAGATGGCTCTGCAAGGAAAGGTGCTGGTTGTACAAGACTGATTACCTGAATTTGATTCCTGGATCCCACAGGAAAAGCTGGATGCTGCTTTTGGCTTCCTGGATGCTCTGTTGCAACTTTCCTCAGTTGTCACAAATCTGGGCCATCTGTTATCTCTATTAGTTTATCATTGTTATCTCCATTATTTTGCTCAATTTCACCCCCAATGACATAAAAGTCGTGTACTTAAGATGCATCACCAAAATAACCAGTGACTGGAAAATCAGTCTGAGGATTATAGAGAACTGGTCATTCAGAAAAAAACCAGGCCCAGACTGAGGTGGTCTCCTCTGCCTCCACCCTGATCATGGAAGCCATTGAAGAGTCATGGAAGCAAAAAGAACCAGGAAAACATTAAACTTTTGATAAGATTGCTAACACCATTCTGCAAGTGTGGCAACTGACTTTACTCAGAGAACTTTCTAGAACTACCAAGGAGATACTGGGTATTACATAGTCTGAGGGCTGCAATGTGGAAGGCTGTCACCCTTACGACATCATAGATGACATCAGCAGTGATCTAGTAGAACACCCAGCATACAAAGAACAAAGGGAAATATAGCAATAAAAGATCATCTGACAAATTAATTAACTTAAAAAAATGCTGGATGCAGTGGGTGTCAGGAATCTGTAATCCCAGCACCTTGATGGCAGGATGGAGACAGAGAGGGGGATCCTGGAGTTCAAGGGTCAGCTAGCTGGCTGGAGTTCAAGGGTCAGCTAGCTAGGCCTGGAGTACTCGAGTAGACTTTTCCAGGAGGCCGTGGGGGTGGGGTGGGCTGGGATGGTGTGTTGCTAGGCTCCACCTTTTGCCCTTTTGCTCCAGGGCATCTCTGCACCCTCTCTAGCCTGTTCTAATTCCCACACAATAAACAGACACAGAGGACTGGTATTTTTATTAACAAGTTGTGAGTCCTGAACTGATTTTGCCCTGGCTCGCTGAAGGAAAACCTCTGCAATGAAAATTTACAACACTCAAGAAATGAGTTTAGGGGGCTGGAGAGATGGCTCAGTGGTTAAGAGCACTGACTGCTCTTCCAGAGGTCCTGAGTTCAAATCCCAGCAACCACATGGTGGCTCACAACCATCTGTAATGAGATTTGATACCCTCTTTTGGTGTGTCTGAAGACAGCTACAGTGTGCTTATATATAATAAATAAATAAATCTTTAAAAAAACAAAACAAACAAACAAAAAGAAATGAGTTTAGGAAGACACTAGGAGGAAACTGAAAAGCATTGATAGGATTAATATTGTGAAAATGGCCTTCCTACCAAAATCGATTTACAGCTGCAATGCGGTCCCCATCCACGCTGCAGCACTGTTCGTGACTATGCAAGGCAGGGCCTTCAGAGGCACATTGTTCCTTCAAGATATGCTTTACTTTTAGGTTAAATTATGGCTGGGCAGTGGTGGCCTACCCGGTGGAAGAGGCAGCCAGGGTTACACAGAGTCACTCTCTCTCTCTCTCTCTCTCTCTCTCTCTCTCTCTCTCTCTCTCTCTCTCTCTGTCTTTCCATATATATATATATATCTCAAACTGGGCATGTGCTGGAATGTCCCCGCCCTGAAGTACCTCCCCATATCCCCATGTGAATATGTATGAGTCTCTGATAGCCTCCTCATCCTCTCCCTGTTTGGGGAAGAGCATGCTTTCATCTCCTGCTTCAGGAGAGCAATCCTCCTCCATTCTTTCTTGACTCAGTGGCATTTATTTGTATTCAACAGGAAGTGAGCCCATTGTGTTCATTCCAACACCATTTGTCAAAGAAATAGGGAAAAAAAAAAAAAGCTTAAGATTTATATGGAAGCACAAAAGATTCCAGACAGTTAAAGCGATCCTGTATAAAAAGAACAATCCCAGGGAAAACCAGGAACGGTTTAACATCAAAATGAAAGTTTTCATTTAATGTTGGGTGTGAATGATAATGCTTCAGGGAACCTTTGCAAGCTGAAGAGGAGTTAATGTCTAGAATATAAAAGGACTTCCTTCAAATCAGGAAAGAAGAAACCAGGATTGGGACGAACACTGCGTGCACCTGTGAGTGAGGAACGCCCCAGCCTAAGTGCCTTCCCATAAGCACACATGTAGGCAGCTCCTCACCTTCCTTGGTTGGGGAGAGCATTGCTTTGCAACTAGCATGCGAGTAGGCACGTAATGATAGAAAAGCAGTAATCTGGGGTTGGGGATTTGGCTCAGTGGTAGAGCACTTGCCTAGGAAGCACAAGGTCCTGGGTTCGATCCCAGCCCGAAAAAAAAAAAAAAAAAAAAAAAAAAAAAAAAAAAAAGCAGTAATCTCTGGACAATTGATATTGCTCCATTGTCAATTTGAGATTATTAAAAATAACCTTGAATGTTATGGTGTTTACATTTGAACTGCAGGATTCATGATTTGGTCATAATAACCTATGTATGTATGTATGTATGTATGTATGTATGTATGTATGTATATGTATGTACACACATATCTATATCTGTATATATGTATCTTCCATCTCTTGTGCTTGTGGGGCAATTAGCACTCACTATAAACGCTATTATTTTGCTTGTTTTTAGAGGTGGTCTCTCTCACTAGCCCAAGGCAATCTTGAACTTGCTGTATCACAGACTGGCCTGAATGACCCTCGTGCCTCAGCTTCATGAATGTTACGTTTGTAGTCACGAGTCACCATGCCTGATGCAAACAAGTATTCATGAAAGTCACATACTTACATGATAATGAGAGTAAAAGCAAAAGCAAACCACCGGCTTTGAAATATTTTATTGACGCTGAAGCTGGTGCACACCTGTAATCCCAGCACTCTGAAGGCCGAGACAGGAGTTTTACAAGTTTGAGGCTTCATAAAGAGAGTCTGTTTTAAAGCAAAGTTTCTAAGAGGTAATGAGCAGAGGCTGTCATTTATCTGAATAACACTGGCCTGTTGTTAACAGTACTCACACCCTTAAAACTCCATTAAGGTTGATTTTTAATGCTCTTAATTACACACACTACAGCCAAAATGGGCTTTTCTCTCTCAATTTTTAATGGGGAATTATGGATAGTCTACTACTAGTGAGAAACCTGATATCCTGCTTCTAATAACCCAGGATGTCAATTCAGCGTATCTTGCTGACCCCATCTCGATTCTATGCAATTCAAATTTTAGCTCCTGCAATGTATCTCTTGTCTAATGTACCTATTGGTCTTTATGTCTTGCTCCATGCATATTTCCCATAATGACTAGAATGCTTTTAAATTTCTAAATGCTTCCTATTACATTTGGGGAAAAGCCCTGAAAACATAACTTCACTAAGTGATTAAACACATAATCTGGCCTGTTCCGCTCACCTTAGATGCATTAACCTTCTGCCTGAGCCACTATCACCAATACCTGCATAGCCAGTCTCTTCTCGGTCACATGTGAAATTAACTTTCATTTGTTTGGCAATTCCTTTACCTGGAATTGGCGAATTAGCCTTTCTCCATAGAACTGTGCTCTCTGGGCAAAAGGATAATTTGTTCCATTGGCATTCTTCAGCCGTAGGGCAGTCCCTGGCACGCGGTAGCACTCAGCGAGTGCCTGTAAGAACAATGTGGGGCGGAGAGAAAGCATGTTCCCTTCTCCATTGCAGAACACCAGGCTTCCTTTTGTAACTTTGGGGATGAAGGCTTTGTAGTGAGAAAGGGAATGGCAACACCTTGAGGGTCAGCCCTCTGGTAGCCAACAAAGCAGAGGAGCCCATCTGCACCTGCCCACAAAATAATTCTCTTCAGAACCTCAGTTGCAACCCAACTCTCCAAACAGAAAAAAAAAATATCAACTTCCATTTATTATTCTAAAAAGTAAAAAGTAAAGAGTTGGAAGCCCCACACTATTATACAACAAAAACAGCTGAAAACAAACAAAATCCCAAACACAGGTGTACCTATTGCATAGCCTTAGGGTTTCTTCTGCTGTGATATACACCATGACTCAAAGCGATTTCAGGTGTAAAGGGTTTATGTTAGACTTCCTGCTAACAGTTTAATGTAGAGGGAAGTCAGGATAGGAACTCAAACCAGCCAGGAACCCGGAGGCAGGAGCTGATGTAGAGGCCATGGGAAGGTCCTTACTGGTTTGTTCCTCATGGTTTACTGAGCCTGCTTTTAAATAGCACCCAGGACCACCGAGCTTGGGATGGCACTGCCAATCAAGACAATATTCCTCAAGACAATATTGCCTACAAGCCAGACTTATGGAGGCATTTTCTCAACTGAGAGTCCCTCTGAGCAAATGAGTCTAGTTAGTGTGAAGTTCACAAGGCTAGGCAGCACACACATAGTACACACTCTTGCTAGACTGACGGACCACCGCCTATCACAGTCTGAACAGAACTCGGTAACCTGCAGGTTCCACATCTTGGTAGACTTACAAAGTGATGCGGACTTTGATATTCACTATGGAACTTTGATCACATAACTATTAGTCTAAAACTTCTGACTTTCAGAAGCTGACTACATTGCTATTGTACTTTTGACATTTAGAGCTGTATGTAAAGTTACACCCAAGGAGTTACTTTGGGAATCTAACAAATCCCTAAGTGGTTTCTTGCTATCACAGCTCCTACGATGACCAATTCAGGCAGCCACACCAGGGCGTGGGAGAATATACTGCTCTCCCACCACTTTCCTTGTACTGACTCTCTGCATGAGGATCCTTAGCCGCACATGGAAGGAGTAGGTCCTAAGAGAGTTATTTAGAACACAAGCACAGCCAGGATGGATTATCTGACAAGCTTCCATGGAGGTCAACGTGTCCAATAATGCATCAGAGCTGGAAGCAATCCGTAAAATAATAAGAAACATTTCATCTTCAAACCAAAGGACTAAACCTCTGAGCCCTATTATTTTGAAAAACATTCTCAAAACCTCTCATATAGCTTCTGACTAAAAGCACAACAGAGATTGTGGGAAGTGGATTATATCATTTTATGGCCAATAAAGTATGTATGTTTCCAGATGAGTTTAAAACCTTGGGCACCTAAGTCAGCCACACATCTTGAGTGTCCTGCACACAGGCTGACTCTCAGGTGCTGGCTTGTGGATCTTCTAATTCCATCCTCTGTTGGGTTCCCAGTCACCCACTTCCTCCCACCCAGTAAGTGAGATCCGACACCACCAACTGCAAGACACGAAGAAAGTCAGTGGCTTTTCCATCCGTTGCTCTGAAGAGGTTTGAGAAATAAATATGCTAGCATTTTTGATGTTTACCTGAGTTGACTAAAATGAATAGCTCTGAAAAAAATCTCTAAGCCTTATGTTCAAGCCAGGCAGGGTTACAAGGCCAAACCAAACCTCACCTCTAGGTTGGGCTTGGTGGTTCCTGTCTACTGTTCTCCAGGCTAGACCTGTCCTCATTTCTTGTCTTGTACGTTTTAGGGTTTCCTCACCGCACCCACCTGTGCTGGTCTGAGCGGGAGGGAATGTTTATGAGCAGGCACATCAGTGTTCTCAGGTCAGCATCACCATGCAGTCTAGGGCGCATGTCCCTTAGTGACCTGCATTGGCAACTGGCTGGAAGACTGGCTAAGTTTTGGAATTGTGGAGAAGGTACTTCAATTTTTTAATGTCATTTGAAAATATGTTGTATATTAAGCCCTACAGGTTAAAGCTGGACTAATTTATCTATTGTTGCTACATATTTCTCAAAAAGTTAAAATATGACTTGCTTCCAAGTCTTAAAATCTGTTTTTTGGTAATGCCTTAGAAGAAATTAACATGGTTCTTTATAAATTGCTTTACAAATGTTGTCTGAAATTATAGAATAACTGAAAATCTTGAAGATAGTTGACAACTCTGGGCTCTCTGTAACAGGCAAGGAACTGTGTGTGTGTGTGTGTGTGTGTGTGCAGACTTGTGGACATATGAATTACTTCCAAGGCCACATTTTGTTTGGCATTCACTGCTTAACCCCCGGGTTACTGGGGTGTGTGACCGAGGCCACTACAATAACTGCTGCTGCCACAGGAAGGGGCTTTCTGGTTCTTTCATGAAGACTTTCCATTCAGTGGTCTAGATGATCCCCTTGATTCTAAAACAAAGGCATCTGGGAACCAATTCTTAAAGTCTGTTTTACTGGACATTCACCTTAGCATTTAGACTTTGTAGACTTGCTTTACTTTTATCTATTGGTTTGAGGTAGCTCCTTTGTAGCCCAGCGTGGCCTTCAGTGCCTGGTACCTTAAGGCTCTGAGGCCTGACACCTGACAGTTAATGTTTTATTTTTCATTCTGTATCTCAGCTCAAACGGTGTTTCTTTCTTTCAAAACACAGTGGTGCTGCAGGCTTTAATCCCAGCACTGCAGGAGAGCGGAGGAGGAGGAGTTTCAGGCCAGCTTGAGATCTTAGTTGGGGGAGGGGAGGGAAGGACGAGAACGTTAAGACATTTTACAGCCCAAAATCCCACGGAAAGAACAAAAGCCAAACTCTGCTTGTTTTACAGTCAGCTCTCATTTAAAGACGTACAGGTTTAATTTTAAAAAAGAAAAACATTTTAAATGTTTTATCGATTTCATGTGCGTACACTGTCTCTCTCTTCACACACACACCAGAAGAGGGCATCTGATCCCATTACAGATGGCTGTGAGCCACCATGTGGTTGATGGGAATTGAACTCAGGACCTCTGGAAGAACAGTCAGTGGTTTTAAACTGCCGAGGTATCTCTTCAGTCCCCAAAAGAATTATTTTTTAAAAAAAGCTTTAGTTCCTTCTATGTATCAGAAGCATCTACTAAGCAGTGTCCACATACTGTGTATTTACCAGTGTTTATCGATTAAACGAGAAAATTCCTACCACTTTGGCCCTTTAAATACTAAGAACAGGTGTTTACCCAGGGACTAACACATCCTAGATAAGGTAACCAACAGCATACAATACCACTGCAGCCCATGAAAGGGGCTTCACATCAACCACCCCATCGTGAGATCAGGCTCTTAGCTCCATCAGAAGGTCTCACGTGTGCTTAGAACAGTATGCCCTTATCATGAAGACGTTATGTTAGATTAAGATGTGGGAAAAAATAAACAATTTTAAATGCTAATTTAAGAGCAAGACAAAACCAGAAATGAGCTCTTGCATACTTGATAGTGCAGCCACCTCAACTGGGGTAGACACCAGATCGCCATGGATACCCGAGACTGTGCAGATACCTTAATGTAGATACCTCAGACTGGTGTAGAGTAGTTCGACCACGTTTAGGAATGAAACAGAAATGAGATCAACGCAACTGAGATTTCAACTCTGAAATCTTCTGCGTGGAAATATCCTTATGAAGAAAAGCAAACCTTGACTTGAGTTAGACTGTTAGCCATAATGTAAGACTAAACAAGAAGTAGGGCCTGCCACACAGTTTTATTACACAGTTGGCCTAGCTTCCCACACGGAAGCATGCACACAGCCTTCTACAAGCTTAACACGGTGCTGTGAGAAGCAAACACAGCACAGAGCCAGCCTCAGCAGCTGGACAGGACACACTGCTGTGAGACCCTCTGATTCTGACTGTCACATGCACACACCTGATACAGGCACAGAAACTTGTCATTTTTATTTGGGTAACAAAGGGTCTCCAAATTGTATTGGAAAAATAAATCCTAATTAATATCACTCCTGTAAAAAACGTGAACACACTTTTCACAAATGATTTATGTAGAAGAAAATACACATACTTTCATAATATCTTAAACGTTTTATTCCCTACCATTGACATTTCGTCTTTCGTCTTCTTTCAGTTTTCTACAGTTTCCAACGTATATCTGTATTTAATACTGCTTTATTCTGCTAGACATTAACTGACTGCTTTCCTAAATCTAAGGATTATATAGTTTTAGTATAAATATATATCACATATTTTCGTAAAATTTTGACAAAACCAAATAAGCATGCCTTGTTTTAAGTCCATGCTCTTTCTACTGTTTATAAAATCTGATTTAATGATCAAAATTCTTGGTTGCCACTCTTCAGTCACACAGTCTTCCTTCTGCACTGCCACTCAACTCTTTACATAATAATGAGCAACAGAAAACCAAGGACATTATGGTAATCTTAGTTCTTTCTTTTGACACTATACGATGTGAACTTAAAAAAACCAAATACATCCAAAACTCAATACATTCAAATGAGCTGAGTTCTGCCACCATCAAAGGCCATAGTTCATTCTTAACTATGCTGCCACTGCACAAAATACTTGAAAATTATTCTGGGATTGCTTTCAAAGCCAGACACATACTTTCTACATTATCTAAATTTAGCTTTTTTTTTCCCCCTGAAACTGGTATTTGGGGCCAAATTAGGGCAAAGACGAACAAGTCTGTTAATACTCTTTTCAAACAAGGTATAAACATAAAGTTAGTAGCACGTCACCTAAATTAACTTTGACTGTAATTCTCAAAGAGCAAACCCAAGAGGCTTTGGGCAATGGTTCGTTGCTGGCGTTAGAAAATAACCTTTCAGCATGGTCACTATGCAGGTAACATTCACTTCGCTGTCTATGTTCTGGCATATTTGTTTAAAGTGACATTCTGAGAGTTAATACATACTCTTTTAAAAAGAAAATTATCATTCTTTTTTTAAAAAAAGAATCGTAATCCTTTAAACTATCACTGTCAAAACAAGTGCTATGTAAGGGCTCTGCCTGAAAGTAGTCCTTACTTTATCAATAAACAGTAATTTTAAAAACCTGAAAGCAAAGAACTAGCTTTTCTTATTTGCTCTCAGGCTTTTAAATCTTAACTGAAGACAAAATAACCTGAAAATTGTAAGATACTAAAAACAAAAGATTAACCCCGAATGTAATAAAAACACATCAAGAACCAAGCTACAATTTCTGAGCTGCACTGTTTATTTTGCTGCTTGAGCCCTAGGTGACGGTGTGCCACGGAGGGTACGGGTCATCTAACCTTTACTAGCTGCAAGTACAGAAGTAGACGGACACAGTTTTGGAGAATTGACATTTTGCAAAATGCAGCAAACATTTTCATTTATACAGAAAAGGAAGTGTTCAAAAAGGGTATGAATTTCAAGTTATTGCAGGTTATTTGTGAGAGAATTTCTGCAGGTACAACATGTTTAAATTTAACCAACAGTAGCGTGTCAGTGTATTTAAAATCATGACAAAAATCTCTCTGGTCATGTTGCCCATGACAAATTACTATGGTGTTGTATGTTTAGGGCAAGGTGTCAACACAGCATAAATCCCATGGTGTTTTGGTTTTCTTCTGGAGATTAAAGCTGTTTTTCTTGGGATAAATGCAGCAGCAATACACAAACCAGTTGATCAAAAAAGCCCTTCTGCCATAACTCCAGTCACTTTCAGGACACACCAACCCACAGGAGTTCTGCCTTTCCAGTCCGCAAGGATCGCATCTCTGCACTGTTGCCATAAGCACGTCTGCAAAGCTTGCTCTCCGTTAAGCCAGTTTACTGACCACAGCCTGGTTCAGAGAGTTTAGTTGGTTGGTCCATTTATCTAGTGCAGTATATCGGGCACCGCCCCTCTTCTGATGATCCAGTTCAAGGAGCTGGTTGACTTGATCAATTCGGCCATGAATAGTGCTGGAACCAAATAAGAAAGCAATGTCTCCAGTAATCTCTGCTAAGCACATTCACAGAACAGACCACCACCCCCACCCCCACAAAACACCAACATAAAACCAAAACCCAAACCTGCCTTGCCTACTTGTACCAAGTGACTTTAGTGTCAGCTGTAACATTTATAACCTTACTCTATTTTTAAGGCACCAGATCTCAGCTCAGATGCCATTTTCCACCAGACACCTATGTCATGAAAGTTAATGATACCTGCCATGCTTTCAAAGCAAACTGCTATTAATAACATCAAGACTGCCTTGTGACAGATGGCTTTCACCTTATAGGCTGGACATGCAGGTACTTATCTTTAATCCTAGCACTTAAGAGACAGAGGTGAACAGCCTGGTCTACACAGTAACCCCAGTCTAATCAGAGACCATATCTGAGAGCGAGAGCGAGAGTGAGCAAGAGACAGTGAGCAAGTGAGAGCGAGTCAGTCAGTCAAACCAGAAGATTATCACTGTGTATGTACAAACAGGTGTGTGTGTGCCCAGCACATGTGTGAAGAGTACAACTCTTGGGAGCTCGCTCTCTTTTCAGGTTGTCAGGCTTACGCAGAGTGCTTAAACTTGCTAAGTATGTCACAGGCCCAACAAGTTCTTAGTGGTAAGCCATACAAAGAATGAGAAACCTGTCTGAAAACTGACTTAGAACCTCTCCAGAGATCAAGTGTTCAGTGTGTTCACTCAATACAAAAGGATCACTGTTATGTCTATTAGAAAAATCATAGCCAGGCTGGAGAGATAGCAGCAGGTAAGAGCACTGACTGTTCTCCCAGAGGTCCTGCGTTCAAATCCCAGTAACCATGTGGTGGCTCACAGCCATCTGTAATGAGATCTGCTGCCCTCTTCTGGTGTGTCTGAAGACAGCTACAGTGTACTCACATATATAATGAATCAATCTTTAATGAAGAGAAAAAGAAAAACCCTAGCCACAAGTGGTGCTTATGGTAAATCAAACTGAGCTGCTATGCTCCCCTTGCCATCACTGTCCAGACATCATGATTACTGTGGTGTCTGAAAGAGTGCTCTCCACAGGCTCAGACACTGGATCCTTAGCCCCCGTTGGAGGAACTGTTTGAGAAGGATTAGGAAGTATGTCACAGAGGTGGGCTTTAGGTTTCAAAAGATTAGAACCATTCCCAATGTCTCTTCCTACGCCTACTCGCCAATCAAGATGTGAGCTCTCAGCTATGTCTTTTCTCCACCATCATGGACTCTTTACTCTCTGAAACCATAGTCTAATTAAATGCTTTGTTGTCTAAGTTGCCTTAGTCTTGGCATTTTATCACACCAATAGGGAATTGCCAAGGGAATTGGAAAGAGGGGCCAGTGTACAAGAGCCTTATTGCTCTCCCAGAGGACCTGCGTTTAGGCCCAGTACTGATGATTAGTGGCTCTGATCCACACGTAACCCCAGCTCTAGGGCCTCTGATCCCTTCTTCCAGTCTCCACAGGAATCTGCACTTATATTCACACACAAGACATACTGTAAATTTAAAAAAGCTGTGAAGTACTTACTTATCCAGTATGCACTGCACCAGCAAGCTTTCCACATCAGCTACGTCTATGTTTAGCTCCTACGACAAAGTATTTCGTTATATAATTCTACTAATTAACATTTTAAAATAATTCATGATTTTATGCCACCGAATGGAAACATATACTAGTTATACTGTACTAGATAATTTTTTTCCTTTTATTATAATGGCAATTTAACCCAGGGCCCCATACACTTGGCAAGTGCCCTCTTACTGAGCTACAACCCCATCTGGAAAGAGAATTTTCTTCTGATGATCCTGGGCACTGAACCTAGGATCCTGTGCATATACTCTATCACTGATATATACTATATCCCAACACTCTTGTCATGTTTAAGATAGGTTTCAATAAGTTGGTCAGGTTGGCTTAAATTTACTCTGTAGCCAAGATGGGCCTTGAGATTCCAATCATCCCACCTTAGCCTCCTGAACAGCTGAGATTAAACCTATGTGGCCAGGCGTGGCTTAAGATTTTAAACATATTACCACACAAAAGTATCTTGTAGGCAAGTACTCCGTACCAAATGGTGCCTTCAGCTCTCTTCTAACCCTGGGTATAGCTCTACTTTATTTGTTCGGAACTGGACTTTTATTAATGCTTCACTGTCTTCTGTCTAAGAAAAAGGAATCTTAGAAACAGAGTGATTTGTAATTTCTCTCTCATACATTAAAGCTCTTTTCTGTTAAAGCAATCTATATTAAATAACAATGAAAATTTCTTATTAAATTTAAAGCCTTGGCCAGGCACGGTGACTCAACCTGTAACTTTGCCCTTGGGAGACAGAGGGGGAAGAAAATCAGTAGTTCAGGATCATCCTCAGTCACACAGTGTTACATGAGTACACACGTATGTGTATTCACACACACTCTATAACTATATCAAGTTAGCCTGGGCTACTCGAAACCCGTGTCTCAAAAATCCACTGTGAAGTGCAAAAGTTATATTCTATTTAAAATAAAGATCGCTACACTGCAATTGTAGGCGCTTAATCATAGACACTAAAATCCACAAATACCTTAGAAATAAAAGGAATATGTATTCTTGTGTAAGGCTTAATTAACTTTATGAGGACTTGTGTTCTGATGTTTCGTAAAAGCTCTGAAAGACAAAAAGAAAAAAAAACATTGTAACTGTGAAGGTCTTTATGAATCATGTAAGCACAAGCCATGTAATTAACGCTACGATTTACCTTTGAACCATTTTGCTTTGTAAAGACACGGGTGTTTAGATTTTTAAAAGTCTGGGTGTGACAAGGCTGTCTCTCCAGGTTCTCCTTCCCTGATTGTGTTGCAAATCTCCTAAGACACTTTTCTGTCTCCCTGGCAGTCCCCTGTGCATCACTTCCTAACCTTGGACACATCTGAGACGCTCTCATTCACACCAGCGGAGTCACCTTCCTAGGCCCCACAGCACTCCATCGCACACTTTCATTAACTCTCGTGTCATCTTTCCTATGTGCAGCCCCAGTGGTCCTGGGCCTCTGCCTAGGTTCCTAACCCTTATGCCTGGCCCATATATAATTCCTCACACCCAACTGTCCTTTAAAAAAAAAAAGACTGGACTAGAGGTTCACGGATAACACTTTTATATTTTTTCTGCTTTTACAAAGTATAGTACCCCTTCAGGCCCATAAAAAATATTTAAAAAAAAAAAAAACCCTATTGAATGAAATAAAAAGAAGCAAAAAGAAGCAAATAGGGAACAAGAGAGCATTACTTCCGACATATTCTTCTAATTTTTCTGCTGCATTTAACATTTAAATATTTAGTGGATTGCTCCCAATAGTCATTTAAGTGCCCTCAATAATTCCCCCACCCTTCTTCCCCTCAAAACCAAAGTTTCTCTGTGTAGCCCCGACTATTCTGGAACTCCTGCTTCTGTCTCCTGAGTGCTGGGATTAAAGGCATGAACCACCACTGACCAGCTCTCAATAGTTCTTAATAGATGGAACACTGGAGCTATCAGAGCAATTCAGCAGAACTTAGGCCTTACTTACTCTGAGAGAACTTCCCAATGTTTCCTTACATTTTGGGGGAAACTATCATCTATGGGAGCTTTCTGACGAACCTTAACAGTCAGGTTTGAATCTAAGCATCAACAACCAAATTACGGCAATATTTACACTAAAAGGCAAAGGAAAGCAAATGCCATGTACAGACCTCATGGTAAGAAGCTTCCTATTCCATGGTAGCACTCAGAACTATCTCTGTCCTCTGCTATGCCAATGTATTGCACTCCACCCCATTCCGAGCATGTACTTAACACATCAGAAAAGGAACAGCGGACCTCAGTCAGCCAGCAGCATACCTTCAATGTGTTCTCTTATGAAAGGATCATCCATGATGTTGCTGTGATTTGTTTTCAGAATCTTTTCAAACTCGGTGATGTCATTGTTCTGATAGGCACTAACATGGGAAAAAAAGATCAGCGTTGTCCCATGTGAAGTAATATATCAGACATAATCCAGAGTCTACTTCTCATTCTTTTATATGCAACAACCACAACTCTATTATTGCTTATATTAAGGAAGTCAAAATTAAGTAAGCATACACAACACACACATAACCTTCCCCCAAAATTCATTTCTAGCACCAAATAAATAACCCCCAAAACTACTGCTTTTTTGTTTTCTAAAGGAAAGAGTAAATGGATCTTTCTGTTTGGGCGAGGGGAAGTTATACAAATATAATAGTAATTTAACAGAACCTAAAATCTTAGTCTTGTTCAAAGTTGACAGTAAAAATGTTTATTATATCAGTTGATGTTTTCAAATGAAATTGTGCGTTTCTGATTGCTAATTGCTCTTAAAGAAAGAAACCAGGTTTCATGCACATTATGCAACAAAACAGCTTGGTCTTAGCTTTTAAATAAGAAAGCACATCCTTTTTGAAGAACCAGAAAATACGGCTTCCTAATTTTTATCTTCTAGAAAGCTACCAGCAACTGCAAAAAGTTTTCAAAAGGATTGATTCTCAAATCTAAATCCCATCAACCTATATAGCAGAAACACGAGTGACAGAAATGCCAAGTGGTCACATACAGAGGACAAAGTGATGGAACCCCATGTTGCAGAAGGCCAAAGGCTGATCATGTGTATAATTCTCCTTAGGGATCTGGCACCTACTTTGGTAACAACCATGGAAGGCACTATGGGAGGGACTGCTGAAGGTGCTGAGAAGGAAGAAGCCAAGCTTCTGGATATGGCACCACTGTGTGCTTTATATGTAAGGCATATCTATCATCCACCGCCCTGCACGCCCTCTGCTCTGTGTGCTTTATATGTAAGGCATATATATCATCCACTGCCCTGCACGCCCTCTGCTCTGTGTGTTCCACCTGTTGGGTGGCAATGTAACTTCATGTTAGGGGCAGTGACTCAAGTGCTTCAACAGCAAATATGTTCCTCTAGTCTGCTGGCAACTGACTAGGAAGATGAAATTAGGAAGTATTACTTTCTTACCTACCCCAATACACTGTAATGCACAACAGAAGGCTATCATCAAGTAGTGAAAACATTGCATGCATATTTTATCTTACACTTGCATACACCTATATTTTAACTATAAGAAAATTTTCCACTAAGTAGATTTTATTTTTATTCCTTGCTTGGTAAAATGTATATCATTACAATAAAATTTTGAGTTCCACTATAAATGCTTTACCTGGGTAACAAGATGTAGTAAATATAGAATAATTATTACCTTATAAAGGTGTGATAAAGCAGTTCTTTAATGTGTTTTATCATACTTAACAATTTATATAACATTAACTTCTAATCAAAATTTTCATCATTTCCTTAAATTGCTGTTTAGCAAACCAATGCTATAAATAAAATATTTTAAATGTTAATTTGTAGTCAAATCAACTCAAGATAATATAACAAATGTGGACAAATTAAACCTCTTGAAAAAAGACTGGAGAAATGCCATTTTACAATTAAAATCAACCCGATTCAACAAACAGTAAAACAATTTAAGATACAGCAATGGGAGAATACTGATTAATGTAGCAGTGCAAATTATTTGTAACAAAACTCCCATAGACTTGATTTTTTTTATTTAGGGCTAAAATTGAGGTTTCGCTTTCTTTTTTGAGGCCAGGTCTCACTATGCAGCCTCGGCTGGTCTCCAACTCACTGTGCAGACCGGACTAGCCTTGAACTCAGAGACCCTCCACTTCTGCCTCCTGAGTACAGGGATTAAAGGTGTGCAGCACCAGGCCTCGCCCTATGGCTTTTGTTTTAAAGTCATTTTTTATCTTGTCATTGAGAAAGTATGCTTTTTATGCCTCTCATTACTGAAAACTCTTGATTTATCTTGGGCCAATTCATAATTTTAGGCTTGAAGTAGGCAGAGGTATTAATATTGTGAAACAAAGTTCTGAGACAAAGACAGCTAAAACTGATATGTATGTCTCATACAGACACACAGTTAATACAACAAATAAAAGATGAGTAAATAAAAGAAATAAATAATAAAGAAAACCAAGCTGGGCCTTATGGTAAAGGCTTGAAAGAGACCAAGGCAGTAGAATTACAAGTTCAAGGCCAACCTCGGCAAGTGATTCACTCTCCTACACTGGAAAGGAGGAAAACAAAACAAACAAAAAACCAGCATAAAATAAAACAACAGAGCTGATGAGATTTTACACAGTCTGTGACTCACAGAAACAGCATAATGGCTTCAAAGGACTAAACGAACATGAACTTCTGTGCCTCAGACGAACACACACAACAGATGCTGACTGTCAACTAGTCTCTGATGCTGTCTGTCCCTCCCCTCTGTGAGCTGCTTTAAAAGGGGCTGCTTTAGGGGAACATAAATCTTACCTTACTAAATTTGTCATTGCTAGAATTTCTGGATCATTTTTATACGGCTTGGCCTAACAAAAAAAACAAAAGGAACACAAATTACACGTGCATACTAAAAGAGTACCTCTTTTCCAGAAAGGCAATCGGATACTAAGAGGAGTGAGGAAATTAGACAGACCTCTTGCGAGTCAAATGGATTTATTCCTGATTTCATTAGCATATTTGCTAAGACCAAATATTTTAAACAAGTGGTTCGTCTCGGGCTTCCTGATTCATCATAATTCTTGAAAGCTTCAAAAAAATCAGTGTGTGCCTTTTCAAATTCACCTTCTCTCAAGTGCATCTTACCACCACATTCTGTAACAACAACACAGAAGATTAATTTATGAAGACCAAATAGAGCCTACTGCACTGGATTTAACTGTATGTCCGGCATGGCCCCAAGGTGTGACTATATCTTCCACATGGCAACTCCAGGGTATCCTAGGGTCTGTATCCTCATCCTATAGGGCAAGCTCACTGGATACCAGCTGTCACTGCAATTCTTTGCAGCTTCTACTGAGTAAGAAGCAATCCTTTATGTAATTACAACTCAGGAGAGGTACACTGACAATATGACTTTAGATAACAGTATATTTATTATTGCGACCTTAATACAAAAACACACGCTAATTTCTAATAGTCCCCTTATGACTGCCACACTTTACCATTTACTGTCAGTAAAACAGAAACAACTTTAGAGCCAGTCTCCTGTAATGAATGACTCCTGTTTTCCCCTCCTACTCGTTCCATGCAAACTTGCCTCTGATGACACCCATGATCAGTGGGTGAGGGATGGCAGACTTGATATGAAGTGACTGCTCATAGAGCGCTTTAAGCTTTTTGTTGTTCTTCTGTGCCGTGTACATTTGAATTTCCAAAGCATAGATTTCTAATAACTGGGTACCTTTTTTCAGGTCATCTTCTCCATCATCAGTCTAGGGAGAGAAATATTTTAGTCAAGACAAAATGCAGGAATCACAGAGGGATTTTTTTTATTAGCGTTACCTTGGGAACCTTGTATCTCTGTGGAAACGCACTAGATTTTACTGCATCCTGACTAATTCTAGAGTGACCAAAGGAACTGGGATAGTGAAAAGGAGGCCAGAAGGTTTTGTGTGTATAAAATATTCTTTTAAAGAAAATGACATTCATTAAGAAAGCTTTTGTGTGTGTTGCATATGTGTGTGCTTGCGCACTCCTGTGTGTGGGTCAGGGAACCTGAAGCTCACCGAGTAGTCAGTTAGGCTGGTGGCTACCAAGCATCCTTTGCCTCCACTCCCAGCACAGCATGCATGGCAATGCTGACAGTTATCAGTGGGTGATATTCCCACTTAACAGAAGTGTTCTTATCCACTGAACCATCTCCCCAGACCCGTGAATTAAAAATGTGATGTTGGAAGACCTTTGCTGTCAAGCCATTCATCTTCCACATGTTAAGGAGAGAAGCTATTCCCACAAGTTGTCCTCTGACCTCAACATGCATGTACATGCGTGTATACTGATCTCACTTAAATGTAACTTACAAATCAATGCAGTTTTATATTTTCAGCTAGGAAGTACACTAATGGTCTTCCTTTGCAACTGCTTTAGATCCATCTATTCAATGGAAACCCACTTCCTGAACGCACATAGGGAGATAAAATATGCTATGCTTTCTCGGCTCAGCCTTCCTTATTTATGCATGTCAGGAAAATTAAATGGCAACCCAGAAGATGCTTTCCAAATGTAGTGTATGCCCTATAGCCACATAGCTATAGATACTGTTAAACAAAATACACACACACACTAAACCAAATTCATTGTTCATAAAGTCTTTGACCTTAAAGTGTAGTTTAGTTATTCACTAATATAAATCATAACCAGCTTACCAAGCATCTGTCTACGTGTCTTTCATATTAGAATATGTAACACCTAACATAGCTATATTGGATTGCGGACAAACACACTACTCCAAATTTTATCTGAGAATAATGCTTCAAACAATATACAAAAAAATGTCATATATTAGAATACAAAATATCTTTGTTATTTATATTTATAAAACTATTCCCAATATTCTCAAAGCAAATAAGTAGATTCCAAGGCTTACTCTACATTGCATATTACTAGATAGTACAAATTTACTACATATTATAAGGGGCTTATCTGCTCACTGACAAACTATACCTCATCCCATAAAGAGTAAAAACTGAAATCAGCATTTAGACCAGTAATTCTCAATGTGTAGGTTACAAACCCGTAAGGAGGTCACACAACCTTTTCACAGGGGTTGCTATCAGATATTCTGCATATCAGATATTTACATTATGATGTATAACAGTAGCAAAACTACAGTTATGAAGTAGCAATAAAAATAATTATATGGTTGGGTCACCACAACATGAGGAACTGTATTAAAGAGTCATAGCATGAGGAAGGTTGAGAGCCATTGATCTAAGAAATGACTCAGAGAGTCAACCTCATTTCTGAGCAAAGCCTCATTATACAGAAAAGGCGGGACTTGAACTCATGATCATGATCCTTTAAAAACTTTTTCTTCAAATTTTATTTTTGGGATAGATGCTTCCACACAAACACTCCTAAATAAGCTGATATTATTATTTCATGCTTCTATTAAGGAAAAGGTAAGGGAATGTTACCTGACAAGACTGATGTAACTGGCGTAAAATTTTTTGAAGCTTTCCATATTCTTCTCGTTCTAAATATAATTTTCCAAGCTGTATAAAAATTAAGATGACAAGCCTTTAGGAGGAAGTACATATACTTGGGACACATCACTCCAGGCACCCACCCACTCTTCAAAAGGAGGAGCAAATGCAATTGTTACCTTTGTGTTTGTCTTAAACCACAGTCTATCATTCTTAGCATCTTTCAAAGCTTCCAGTGTTGTTTCATAAAATTCCTGCAGTAAATCCATCTGACATAAAAAATCAGAATTCTATAATTGTAAACAGCAAATTTGTACCTGTTAATAAAGTTAATTTGAACAAACTAAAAGTGCATCTTTGAACTTTAATACATGTAAGATACACTATTTGTTTCTTACCAAATGTCTTCTATAATCCAAAACATTAAGAGATCACATTTATAAGTGCTAAGATGTTTTTGCCAGTTTTGTAAAACCAAAAAAATTATCTTCCCATGTAAACTACATGGTCATAAATTCTAATGCCGTAACAGTGAGCTCTGTCCTTCCCAAACTAACCTCATTTTATACCAACAGAATGATATTCTGGGCCTTTAATAAATATATCCATATTATTTTATTTCCTTAGCCCTTACAATGTTCTAGAGTGGAAACACTAGAGGGGGGAGGGCGAGGAAGGATACACAACAGCGCCCCTGCCAGCAAAATGGTTGTCTTTTGTTTTGAGACAAGGTCTTACTCTGTAGACCAGGCTGGCCTGGAACTCTTTGTGGTAGTCGGTCTTATCCTTCTCAGTGCTAGGAATACCACCACATCTTATGTATGTCTTAGAATAGTCCTATTTTCTCTAGTGTAATTATAGCTGTTGCTTTAATCACTAATTAGTGACATTTTCCCCATATAACCTCTGTTTTACACTATCTTAAGTTTCCCTGTTCATTCTCCTCTATTGGTAGCTTTTTTTCTGGTACCTGGATCCTGAAATCTCTATATACTGGAAGGGAAAGAGGACCAGGAGTGTCTGACACTCTAGGGGAAGGCTGCCTATTGACTCAGGGTTCTGATGGTACAGAGATAGAGCACTACCCACACAAAGAGGTTTTTAAGATACTTGTTTGCAAGCAACAAAAAATATTTTCCCACTTAATTTAGTGTCATTTAATTAGATAAAGTGCCTCATGTATTCCAGACTAGCCTCAAAATCACCTTGTTCCCAAGGATGGCATATGCCACCAGCCAGGCTGGTTTCAAATTCGTTACACAGCAGGAGAATTGCTCTGGAACTATTGCCATTAAGTGACAAGGCTTCTTTTCCCTTATTCACAGAATAGATGAGCATATGTGCATGCATGCCTGAGTATGTTGGGGGAGGGGATTGTGAGGCTGATTCTGAGACCGCTGGTCAGGAATGCAAAAACAGATACTAAGTGATCCTATGTTCAAATACCAGAGAGTAACAAAGCTTAAAAAGAAAATAAAAAAAAATAAATAAAAATAATCTCATTAAAAAAAAAATTAAGGATGAATGACATTCATAAAATCACCACCATCATCTTAGTTAGCCACCACATTGTAGAAGAACCCATCTATCTCCCTTACCTCTTTCCCTTCATCAGCTATTACCATGCATCCTTGGTCGAAGCATTTATAGAGCACCCACTGAGACTGGCACAGGACAAGTTCTTCTCAAGGACTTTAATCAAATAGCACAACTTGTGACTCATGTCCACATTTAACACTCCCAATGGCTGAAATGAAGGCCGTGTGTGTGTGTGTGTGTGTGTGTGTGTGTGTGTGTGTGTGCATGCATGTGCGCGAGAGTGCACCTGTTATTTCAACATTTCAATGGGAATGCTTGTTTAGCATGCTCAGTGCCCTAAGTTCAGATGCAGACACAATTTCATGAAAAACAGAGCTATAACAACAGGCGCATGAAATCTAAATTAAATTACCTTTAAATATTAATTAGTACCAGAATCAATAAAATAGAACAAATTATTTTTGAAGCACACTAGTAATTAGTAAATCAGCCTTTCTCTAACATAAAATGAAGACTTAACAGGCATGAAGGCACTTGTCTATCAGCATTTGGGAGACAAAAAGGGGAGGTCCAGGAGCCCAGTGGTACCCTTAATCTCACAGCTAGTTAAGAGGCCAGCTTGGGCTACAGGCGACCATCTCAAAAAGAAAAACAACCATCACATCAACAACACCCCAAACCCAGAGAACCATCACTGTTGTATAAAGTAACACATTGACAGCATCGAGATAAAACCTCAAGCCTAACCTGTTTAGAAGTGGAGATATAGTCAAGGATAGAGTTAATAGACTTTTCAGAGTAGTTCCTGGTGACTGCACTCCGAATATAGGTCAATAGTTGCTTATATCTGTTCATCATTTCTGGAAAGTTTGTCTGTGAGGGGAGAAAAATGCATGATGGGTCACGTGAGTGCATACAGCAGTACAACCCAGCACAGTTCTGCCCACTGAACTAGACTGCCACAATTCATGACACACTCTTGGAAAGGAGGAAGAACACCACAGATGTGTTACCTTACATACAAGATGACATATGTCAGAATTGAGCCTAATAAACTGGTGGAACCTCTATGTGTTCCAAGTTTCAAATATTACAGTTTATGTGACTGGAGACTACCAAGATACCTACCAAAGAAGCAGACTTGAATTTTTAAATGATACCCACTATTTCCCCATGAAATAAAGATTCATCCTAACTTCCTAACAAGAGTCACACGCTCCATTTCTCCCTTGAACTGGATGGCTTTCCATGAGGTCAAACAAACCTCTTCAAGTCCCAGAACTCATCTCATGGACCAAAATCATCCCAGGGTCTGGGGAGAATCTAGGAGTAGAAACTGCACAAAACCCCAAACAAAATAAAACTTATTTTCAATTAAAATAAATACAGAAAATCATCCCATACAGGGCCCTATTCCATAGTAGACAGTTACTGTTGCCACCGCAACACCTAGTTGTATGACTGTTTATACAATGTCTTATGGTTTCCAGGAAACAGGTCTGGAGAAACAAAGGGACACTAGTAAAATGTCGAGCACTCAGGTATTTGGGGAGTGTGTCATGTAAGTCAATTTTGGAGTGTAACTCCATAATCTTGGTCTACTCCCTACAATCTCTTATTATTTCAAGGAAAATGGTACACTGGCAGGAAGAAATACCTTCCTCTGGTTATTAGGGTAATGAATAAAGGAATGATAGCCAGCTATGGGTATCTGTTTTGTTTTTATAGAAGTTTCATGAGGACATAACAAGGAACTTCCATCATCTAGCAACCTATAAACCTGCACTTAGAAATGGTGAAATAAGAGAGTCTCAACTTTGATTTTGTGTTTTGGTACTAAAGCAGGATTTTAGAAAAAGTACTTCTGAATTATATCTTACCCTACATAACTTTAAGCTCACTGTTGCAGTCTGAAATGTCCCCCAGAGGCTTGTGTTTGCATACCTGGCTAGAGAACTGTTCGAGGTTGTGGGAGCATCAGGAGGAAGAGGCTTGCTGGAGGAAGTGAATCCTTGGGTGACAGGCTTAAGGTTATAGCCCAGCCCCACTTCCTGTTCACACTCTACTTTCCAAGTACACACAGACATGACCAGCCTCCTAATTCTGCTCCCGTACCCATACCTTCCTCACCATGCTGGACTGTACCCATCTGGACTGTAAGCCAAAATAAGCCCTTTCTACCTTAAGATGCCTTTGTCAGGGTAATTTATCACAGAAATGAGAAAACCTTCCCACCCCCCATTGTTTGTGAGGGCACACAAATACATCAAAGAGGAAGTCAGAGGACAGTTAGTAGAGCTGATTCTCTTCTTCCACCACATGGGCTCCAGGGATTGAACTCGGGTTGTCAGACTTGGTGGCAAGTATCTTTCTTTACTTGCTTATCTTAATGGCTTAAGACACTCTTTTAAAAGATTATTGTTAGTTGGACGTGGTGGTGCATGCTTTTGATCCTAGCACTAGGGAGGCAGAGGCAGGTAGATCTCTGTCAGTTTGAGGCCAGCATAGAAAGTTCCAGGACTGCATAGTGGGACCCTGTCTCACTCCCATGTCCCCAATAAATTTATTATGTGAATAAATTCAGACAGGGACCTTTAAAAATTATGTTAATCCTAATTAAGATTGAGGGAAGATTAAGTAAATCTGTTCTCACACAGAGCAAGTGAAACAGATCTTCTAACTACTGCAAAACACTGCAAAGCTACACAGGTTCTACTGTAGCTTCACGTAGAAATGAGAAAGGCAGACACAGCCGAGACCACTCTTGTGGTCTCCTATTTATAGATGCCAAGGCAAAAGCAAATGGCAGACCAGGAAGACTGTACTGTAGGATACAGATAACCCTTTCTTATCCTTCCCAGCTCTGTTTGAGGTAAAATTAAGGGCAGCCCATTATTTAAATGGACTAAAACTCAAACAACTGTTATTATGTGAAGTTGTTTTAAAGGAGTCATCTTTTCTTGCATATAACAGCATCTTAAGAGTTCTCATTTAGCACTTAAAGCTACTATTTTAATTCAAATTTCTGTCCCTTAGTCACCTGCTGCTTCATCTATATCTCTCAAGTTTTTAATTTAAATATAGGAAACATTGGTGTAATATCACCATAAAAATGCACAGAAAGCAAGGGTTTTTGTGCAACAAAAATAGGCTCTGAGAAGTAGAACTAGAAAGGATGAATGCATCAGAGACATTGCCAACAAGGACAGATGCAAGACCGGCTAACAAGCACCCCAACAACGTGGGTGGAGACGGTGGTAGCCAGGAACAGAGTAGCAGAGGGAGCAACTTTACACAAGGCATCTTCTGACAGTACTCAGGCCTTTTTGATTTGTTGATTATTGGTGGGAAGAGAAACAACACAGGTTTCGGGTACAATGTTGAAGTACTTGCCCCCAGACTCAGTGATGAATAGAATTTGTACACTCCAAAATAAACTTCCAAAGTAAGTTTTTTAAAATAGTCACTCTACAAATAATGCACCCGGACTATATGCAGTAACACACAGAAAACATACCTCAGGAATAAGTTCTTCCTACAGAAATTATTATCATTTTTTTAGATCCTGTGTCAAATTAAAAGGCTAGCATTGGAGAGAGGGCACCGGAGTTGGAGGGAGGAAAGTGAAGATATGATATTTTAATAAGAATTTTAAAAATTAAAAAAAAAAAAAAACAACACCACCTCAGTATTGCTGTAGTCATGATTTTGAGTGCACGGAGGTCAGTCTGCTGACTTTATAGGGAAGACGTGCGGGGCTCTGCAGCAGGAGGCATGCAGTTCATTACCCATGGTGAGCCTCAGAGGAAACCTTACCAGCTTGAAGTTAATCTTGATCATCTGTTTTAGCGCTTTGAATCCCCATTCTCCCTTCTCACCTTCGAGTTCCAAAACCTAAAATGGAAAGAGATTTTTAGTCTTGGTATCAATTTTTCACTATTTTTCAATGATAACCAATGTCTAAGACTTGAATTAAATTTAAAAGCTATTCATGAAAAATATTTTCTCCCAAATTTCACTAGTTGTCAGTGTAATTTTAAAAAGGATTTAAAAGAGACTTCTTGGGACCCTTGGGTAAGTAAGCTGACTCTTAAGCCGTCCCGTAAGAGGACTTACTTGATAATGTACTCTCTACCTGAATCATCTTTAGTAAGAACCATCAACTGCTCAAGACTCAGGAAATCAATTCATCTGTTCGCAGAAGCAGCAGGACTATAGTAGTAACAGTGCTCAGCAGGGGGACACTCTCCAGTGTGGGCTTAGGACAAGGGCCCTACTTCACGAACAACTCCATTAGAAAAGACAGTAGAAAACGTTCTGAAATATATGCTTATTATTACCCGTAATGCCATCCTTTGGACAGAACTATCATAAATATCGCACACATTTTTGAAAAGAATCACTTTGCATTTATTGTACCTGTTTTAGTTTGGATATCAAATATCTGCCTCATGTGTCTGATACTTGGTCCCCAACTGATAGTGTTGTCTTGGGAGGTTAAGGAACCCTGAGAGTAGAGCCTAGCCACAGGGAATAAGTCACTAAAATATAAGTCTGGGGAGCTATTACCTAGTTCTACTTCAGGGCCCAGTTTTTCTCCCTGCTTCTTGGTTAACTTTTTCTATTGCTGTGGTAAGACGCCATGGTTAAGGTGACTTATAAAAGAAACCATTTAATTCAGGTGTACAGTTTCAGAAGGTTAAAGTCCATGATAGTCAAGGCATGGGACCAGGTATGGTTGAAAATTCATTTGAGCCTGTAGGAGGAGACAGGGGGAGTGGGAGTGGGGTGAGGGGACCAACCAACTGTGAATGACATGGTTTTTTTTTTTTTTTTTTTTCCCCCCGGAGCTGGGGACCGAACCCAGGGCCTTGCGCTCGCTAGGCAAGTGCTCTACCGCTGAGCTAAATCCCCAACCCCGACATGGGGTTTTGAAACCTCAAAAGTCCACCCTAGGGAAACATCTCTTCCACCAAGGCCAAACCACTCAATCTTCCCTAAGAGTTCCACCAACTGGGGACCAAGCATCCAAACATGAGTCCCATGCAACCACTACAGAATCCTAGTAACATGCTCTGGTCAATATGGCTTCCCTGCTATGAAGGACTATCGCATCCTAAACGGTGAACTGAAAAATACTTACGCTCTTGGTTTTGGTCAGATTATTTGGTGGTAGCAATGAGAAAAGTAACGGATACAGTATTATTTTAAAAAATAAACTTCTAGACATAAAATCTAGAAATAAGATTTTTGGAAGCACCTTTTGGAAGCTGCTGAGTGCTGCTTTTGGGTCATCTTCTTTCAGGGCTTTGGAATTATAGTACTGATTTTCCAAATCCACGTTGGGCTCTGAGTTACTGTCTTCAGAGTATTCCTGTGTATTAGGAGAGAGATAATACATGAGAAAAAGAAATTCACACACAGCACTGTAAGTGAATGCTGTTAGGATAAAATTCTATTTTGTATAAAATAAAACAAGCCATCAACATTGATCTTATTTTAAAATTGGAGAAGGAAGCCTGGCAGTAGTGGGGTATGCCTTTAATTCCAGCACTCGGGAGGCAGAGGCAGGCGGGCGGATTGCTAACTTTGAGGTCTATTCTGGTCTACAGAGTTAAGTTTCAGGACAGCCAGGGTAACACAGAGAAACCATATCTTGGGGGAAAACAGAATAAACAAGCTAAAACAGAGAAGGAATAAGTATACAGTAAGATGAAAATTATTTTTCTCTATCAGACCTAGGGCTCCCAGAGGCTGGGCAGTGGAGATGGAACAAGACTGCTGTCCAAGCAGAAGAATTAAGTTCAAGCTGCCAGCATGAACACAAAGAACCAGGCATAGTTGTTCAAGTCCTGTGACCCGGTTGTCACGTGGGGGAATGAAGTGGGCAGACAGAACTGTTAGGTTGGTGATCACCAGCTCAGGCCCAGGTTCAGTGAGGGGAGGAATGCCATCCTCTCACTTCCACACATGCATTTATAACACAAAGAAACACTAAGCAAGTAAATGAAAAAAAAAAAAAAATCTAACTACTTTCATTCTGTGGAATCAATGTGTGTGATAATCCTCATTAATAGACTGAAATCTTAGAAAATATTTAATCTTTGTTTATACTGCTTATTTTTTAAAAAGATTTATTTATTTATGTTTATATTTTTATGAGTCCACTGCAGCTGTCTTCAGACACACCAGAAGAGGGCATCAGACTCCATTACAGATGGTTGTGAGCCACCATGTGGTTGCTGGGAATTGAACTCAGGACCTCTGGAAGAATTAGTGCTCTTAACCACTGAGCCATCTCTCCAGCCCACTTATATTGCTTTTTATAGCACTTGTAAGAACTGAATTTACATGGTGGGAAACCCCTCAAACTTCTACAGTTCCATCCTAGCTTACTATTTGGATGTTACAAAGTTATCTGGACAGGTGAGGTGGCCTGGCAGGTGTGTGTGCAGGTCAGAGGGTCAGAGCACAGCTTGCCAGAGTATTCCCTTCCTTCCATGTAAGAGTCCAGGCCTGACACAGGTTGTCAGGCTCCGTGACAAATGCCCCAAACCACTGAGCCATCTCGCTGACCTAAAAAGTAGTATTTTAGATTCATAAAATAAAGATTATTTTTTCCTCACCTACAAGTCATTACAAATGGATACGTTTCTATCAAAAGAAAGGTACTGGGGGAATGGGAATAAACACAAAGTCATGAATATTTTAGTTGTTTTAAGTTCAGATACAGCTTATTTCTTCAAAAAATACAGGGAATACTGTAAAGACAGAGGAGTGAAGGGAGTTTCACTGAGTACAGCAGTTAGGAAGCTCAGACATATGTCAAGATGGCTTCCTCAGTGCAATGCGCCTTCTGTAGAGTGGTAACACAAACGGGACTTGCTCTCGCATACTAACAACCTATGGAATTCAGCTAGGCTGAACACTTGAAACTCTACTGGAACACTTTCCTTTAGGGATAAGATCAGACTAGGTAAAAAACATATTTCATAATGATTTATTTTCTTAACTCTTGTTACTGATAACAGATACTAAAGGTAAAGGAAAATCCTACTGGAGAATAAACCAACCAACTGCTATCAGTGACTGAGCTGGGCTAACAGTGACAGCCAAAGCTGGGTTTGAAAGATAAATGGGCCCATTTTCTAGAAGAACTGATGAGGTAAAGAGGGTGGTGCAGTCAAGAACAGCACACGACACAAGACAACACAAACAGCACTTGCAGGGACACTCTTGGGTCACCTAATTCTTCTTCAGGAACATACTTCTCTAAAAAGTTAAAAAAGTTTACCTTCCCATAAGCTTCCTGGTCTGTTTTTAACCCTCAAGTTCTGACCTCATGTTAAACAGTCAGAATAATTTGCACAAAACGTCTATTGTGTAGTATATTTAATAAAAAATGACCTCCCATTGCTTACTAAATAAGTTGAAAGTAGTAAAAATCTGACTCCTGCCCACATGCAGCATGTCCTATGAAACTGTTCCCTCAGTCACAATGCTTGCAGCCTTTATTCAACTGCTTAACACTACTTCTCACCTTCCACTTTATTCCTCTCTTTGCATTTCTCATCTGGTCATCTAAGCTACAACTTCTTAAAGTGTGGGTTATGATCCAATGCAGCCAGGGAGATGGGGGTGGGGCAGCGGGCGCATGTGTGCACACAATATGGGGATGAATGGATGGATGGACCTGGATGTGAAGGGGGATTCCACAAAAAAACAAAAAACAAAAAACCTGACAATAGTAAAAGAAAAAAAAATCTAAATACACAATGACCAAAATTAATAAGAAACTAAACATATTTCTGGCAGCACGAGGCAGATTACACTGTGGAACATCACTATAAACCTTGGTTGTGAATATAGAAATAGCCACTTTGCACTGCATGTCAATGAACAATGAATGTCTCAAACACCTTGCACAGACTTGACTGTCACTAATTATAGCGTATGTTTCATATGTGAAGTCTTCTGTCCTTATAGATTTAATTACGTAGAAGAGAGGCTTTAGAATTACTCTATAGTGTAGGCATCAAATTATTATACTTTTGGATTATTTTGCTAGAACTTCTGATTTTAAAAACTGCTGTTTGAGTCATTAACTTGTAGTAAAAAATTCACCAAATGGGTTTTGGCTTGGAATTAGGACAGAATTCCCAATATTTTTCAAAAGAGACCTTAATATACGATGTCATTTTGTGTGTATTCATAAGAAGCAGTGATCTCAGCATTGATAGTCATAGATCAAACTATCAATCAATTGTGAAAACACTGAAGATGCTGTAATCTACATCCAACCCTCACAACTCACCCTCCGGACCAGAAAATTGCTGTTTGGCTACCCAAGCCTTCCAACGGCAGCCCTGACTCTGGAACGAATAAAAAACAAGTCCAGGATTCGGGAAGGTAAAGGCTGAGGCACAGTCCATGGCAGAATTAAATCATGGACTTTCAAGCAGTGAGGAAATGGAAAATGTGTTACAGGCTGAAGAGATTAGCTTCAGTTAAGACAATTATGACACTACTGAAAACAAGTTCCTTATGCTTTCTTTCACACTGCAAATGAGCTTTCTTAATCATAAAATTACCCACTTGTTATTCCTGAGAGCAGATCAAAGACAATGGACCCTTGAGCTCAAGTAGAATGGGAAAAAAACAAAACAAAACAAAACAAAAAGAAGACCAGTCATGAGTACCAGGGTTAACTGCAACAATCACTAATGACTTAGTAACATAAGGTAACAATCAGGATAGTGAACTGATGCATTAAGTAACTTAATGCTAAACTGAATTTGTTTCTGTCATCTGAGCAATAATTTGTAGAAGTTTCAAAATTTCAATCAATATGTGAATATCCTAAATAAAAGTTTAAAAACATGTAAAATAAAATCACTTGAATATTAGAAAAGGGCTTTACAAATCTTAAGGTTCAGTGACAGCTCCAACTTCCTGATGAAATAACTCAAGTGTCTCCAAAGCAGTCTGTCTGGATCTCTTCTCTTTCCCCCAAAATATGCCATATAATTTTGAATTGCTGCTTGAATACAAATCGTATTTTCATCTTGGTCATACTGGAGGAAGACTGAACTCAGGCCTGTTTTTGACTGTGGCTTTAATAGGAGGTATCCAACAATACTGACATGGATTTTCACAACAGTTCTGAAGAAAACCACCTCTATCAGTTAGGTGTTTTTGGGGTTTTACTGAATTGTTTTTAACTTAAAACAACATTACCTGGCTAATAGTTTACCTTAATTATCAACACAATTTTTGGTTAAAGTTTTAAAAAGACTTATGTGCAGGAGTATTTGCATGATGTATGTATACCATATATATGCCTGGTGCTACCAAGGCCAGATGTTAGACCCCCTAGAACGCCGAGTTACAGACCACTGTAAGTCACCACCACATGGTTGTTGGGAACTGTATTGGAGTCCTATATGAGAGTAGCCAGTGCTCTTAATCTCTGAGCCACTTTTTTTTTTTTTTAAAAGTCATACATTGTTCTTAATATTGCAGACTGAAAACAGGTCAAATTGTTATCAACATGAAACCAGTCAAACGAAATACAGTACCTACGTATCACCTTTGGAGATGTAAAAAGGGCAGTGAATTGGCAAGAGGGCTTAAGTGGGTAAGGTGCTTACTGACAAGTCCGACAACTGAGATTTTATCTATAAAATCTATAGGTTAGGAGAGAACAGGCACCCACAAGCTGTCTAGTGACCTACACATGCATGGCATGTATGTACAAACATATACACACGACAAGTAAACATTGTAAAATATTTTAGGTAAATTAACAATAACACATAAACTATATCCTGACTAAATAAATAAAGGGGAGGCAGACTTTTAACTTCGTTGCTTCTGAGACTGTAGTAAGAACTGGGCAGAGGACTGACAGTGCAAACTGTTTTGTCTGTACAGGCAAGTATTTATGGGTTAGTGTGCCAGTGTGGCAATATTCTGTTGGACATTCTGAAGTCCTCATACCCCCACCCAAAAAGACACACACAAAAAAAGCAAAAATTGGAGGCATTAAAATATACTCAAGACAGAATTTTAATTTTCAGGGCATATCCCTGCCACCTATTTCCACCAGACTGGGCAAATACAAAAGGTAGCTTAGGGCATTAAAATATCAGTGGGCCACAGATAAAGATATGCTGAGTGTCACTGTGGCCAGAAATACCCACAGTGCTATTAACATTTTAATTAATCAATTAACTGAAAAATATTCTTGAAGTCCAGCCTAGCCTCCAACTCAGCAGGTAGCTAAGAATGGTCTGAGCTTCTGATCCTTCTGACTCTCTCTACCACCCAAGTGACACAGGACAGGATGCTACCACATCTAGTACACCTGGTGCTAAAAACCAAACCCAGGGCTTTTGAAATGGTCAGCACTCTACCAAGTAAATGACTCCCAGTCCTCACATAACATTTTAAATGAAGTGGTAACTAAATGTCTAACAACCACATTAAAAAAAAAAATCTAGCTTGGCCTGGTATTCTAGGCCTGTTATTCTCACTACTCTAGGGAAGTTCAGGGCCAGCCTGAGCAAAAAGTAAAGAGGGAGAGAGAAACCTCCTTAAGACAGGATGTCAACCCTGTTGACTTTCTATAAAAAGAAACAGATAAAGATCTAGGCAAATTACTCAAAAGAAAAGCATCTCTAGCAGCTATAAAATGACAGCCACTCTTGTAATGATAAACATATAATAATTAAAGGATATGGACTAGCAAATGAAAATAAATTAGCTGAAAGACATCATGCTACCAAAAAATTTTAACTGTTAGTAGAAGACACTTTTCCACTATTTGACATATAACTGGAAATCTGTATCATATATCTATATCTATATGAGAAATGAATGAGAAGAGCTATTTAATTTAAAATAATGCTCGAAGAAAATAAAAACTTCATTAGTTCTGCAACAGTAAAATCTTAACTCTATATAAAATTTCTTTTTAAAAATTGAAACCGCATATTCAACTTTATTATACAATATATGTAGTATAGATGTCAAAAATGCTAGTGAAACAGCCTCGTTCAAGGCTAATTAAAAGGCTTGTGTATGTCTAATTAAAAGGCTTCCAAAGAAGGGTGTGGTGATGCATGCCTTTATTTCCAACACCTGGGAAACAAAGTGAGCTCCAGGCCAGCCATGACTGCACAGCCAGACCCTGCCTCAAAACAAAGCAATAAACTTCCACAAACTAGTAAAGTCTAATAGGGTATTTTATAAGACTCTCATTTTCATTCCTATATTGCACTTTTAAGTTAATCCTAGTGCTAATATTCATTCATCTAAAAATTCATGTATTTAATAGACTATTAGGAAAGGAAGTAAGTAAAGATTTTAAAAACTACTTGTAATGGAAACAAAAGCAAAATAAGAGAGAAAAGTTTAGTATCTGCTTACAACTACTTTGGGTTTGAACAAATATAACAAAATTCTCTATTTAAATTACCAAGCATCTACTATGACTCTCCAGTCATAGCACTTCCTTCTTCCTTTTGCAAAACATGCCTTTCTGTAAAATGAAAACCTTTAAAAAAATTGGAAACGATTTACAGATTCATCTATATGAAGAAGTTACACAGTAACTCAAAATCAAAATACTAATTCTTTGAGAATATGACACCTAAAAGATGAACCAGAGCTCTCAAAGCATGTACTCCACAACTTCACCAAAATGCAGTATCACTGAAATTTCCTAAGGACCGAACAGATGCTTCCCAATTAGGAAACAAAACTGACACTAATTTGGGGAATCAAGATCATCTATTCTTAGTTCTTACACAGGTGTGCGTTTTTTGACTATCAACATAAAACATGAGGTCCAGTTTAAAACCTGTAAATCCATTCACAAATTAAACCTTAAATTAAAAAGGAATCACCAAACTAGGCAAGTTTACTTTTATGCCATTGACAGTTCAAACAACGATGCTGGGAAATTTCTTAAATCAAGGAAAAAGATCATTGGTTCTAATTCCCTTAACTCTTACCTCTCCCCGGCCCAACCAAACAAAAAGCAAATCCTTTTTCCCAGCTTGACATTTTTTTTAGAGAACAGGACGAGCAGTTTTAACTACTTTACCCCACTCCCCACCCCCCATTCTTGCTCTGAGCCTTAACCTGGGACCCAAACTGACCCTGGGCGAGATTCTTAAGCTGTTTTGGGGGAGACTCCCGAGTTTAGCAGTAAGATCTGGGAGCAGGATGGACCCTCCGCCTCCCGCACCCCTCAGTTTTCACTCTCCAAGCATCTGGCACCGGCTGAGGTCAGAGTGAAGAAGAGATGGGCCCGGTAGGGCCCAGACTTCAGCGCCGGGCAGTGGCGGCTCGGCGGCGGGCAGAGAGAAGATGAGAACCGGCCGCGGCCCGCCTCCTGCGCTATCCCTGGGCCCAGCGGCCTGGGCTGACCCGCCGCCTCTCTCCCTCTCTTCCCAGGCCCCGCAGGCCCGCGACGCCGGGCGAGGAGGGAACCCTGCAGCGTGGAACCGGGCCAACGCGCCCCCGGGGGAGAAGCTGCAGTCTCTCGGCCTCCGCACCACCGCCACATCCCACTTCCAGCCCCGGCCCGCTCCCTGCGTCTCACCAGGTCGTAGTCCTCCTCATCATCGCACATGAAATCATCCTCCATGTCAGACATCTTGGCCGGAGGGGGGAGGGGGAGAGGAGAAATTAGAGACAGCCTCCTCCCACAGTGCTCCGCGGCCCAGAAGCGTCACTCCCGAGTCTCCTAGTCTTCCGGTCTCTCCTGGAGAAGAGAAAGCTCATTCCGGAACCAATGCGCTCGACCCTGAGACGATTTACTACGGCGCCCAAAGGGAGCGCACAGTCGGCTCTTCCTGCGCGACAGTTGGTGTCTTAGCAACTAAGCGTAGCAACTGGGAAATCGGGCGCTGCGGGTCCTTCCTATCTGAGGGGCTTCGGAAACCTTCTAGCAGTATCCAGCGTCCTAGGTGAGGGAACTGTCTCCTTCCTTGCCTGGGACTCTGGAACCGTCTCTTTCTAATGAAACATGCCCGACCTATATGACAGGTAGCGTGCCTCTGCCATTGTTATCTATATGTTTTTATTCTACACCTTGCGGTGGGTATATTTACAGCAACACAATTGTCACGTAAAGTTATATTTGTAGTTAGCAAAAACAGTTCTGTAGATATCCCAGTTTAGGTATGCACTAATCAATTGTTCAATTATTTAAGGAATCACAAACGTGCATTAACTGCTTTTAGGATGAAATGGAATTAACAGTTGCTGATAGTTTTTTTTTTTTTTAAAGCATTGTTGCAGAAAACCAGTAGAGTTCAAAGTGAAGAAAAATGTGGAAATAAGGCAACCCCCAACCCCTTTTGGAGAAAGCCTCCAAATTCTGTACACAAATACTGTAAAGTTATAAAGTAGATATATCTTAGAATTTTGGCCTCGATTGTTACCTATACAGATGAGTTAAACATGCCCAAATCACCAAAGGTTCAAACAAACAAACAACTCCAAACAAACAAAACAAAACCACCCAACTTTTTCTTCATCTCATACAGTTGATGTCAAGCACAATTCAGCATTAACATTCACACCTTCGTGTTGAATCCTTACAGACCCAGCTTGGCTGTGCTCCATTGACTTCTGGAGTTGTGCCTGATGTCATTACCACCATTTTTTTCCCTCTGAGTCATTTGGGAACGGGATAATCTTGCTTTTGTTTTTAAGTCAGGAATTGCTTGGTTCTGAAAATCTTGTCAGAAGACATATTAAGCCCAATGATTGTATTATTTTTATATTGAACACACCGTGAACACAATTTATAGCTATACCTTCAGAATGTTAGATAAGTCTTCAGATAATTTTGTAGTGAATATCATTAGCATTGCTTTGTTGTTTGTTTGTTTGTTTGTTGAGCTGGGGAAAGAACTTGGCCTTGTGTGTGTTAGGTAAATGCTCTATTGCTGGGCTTTCTTCTAGTCTAATTGTTTCTTAGGAAAATAATGTAAAAAGGAATTTCTCATAGCTTAAAGAAGTAATCATTCAAAGAAACATCTTTTTGGTCACAGGTTTTCTAACAATAATATCACCTTACTTATAATCACACAGTTTTACTATTAGCCTTTTCTATCAACACTTTATCGTGAGAAATTTTGAATTTAAATACATATGAAAGGATAGTACCATCTTGGACACAAGTATACCAACTAACAGCTTTAATGTTGTGTATTTCCTGGGTCAACTGAAAGATGCATACAACAACATATGTGCAGCAATGTGTATTTCCTAAAATTGAAGACGTTTACTTATGCAAGCATAGCATAATCATTACATATGAGACAGACGATCCCCTGAAATCATTTAATTTCTAATCCATGTTCAAAATTCCTCTACTGGATACAAAAGTTTAGTTTTGGAATGGTTTTTAATGACATCATCATCTTAGAACTCAAAACTCCAAAAATACTGCACAAATATGTACATATGATTTTAAAACAAAGCAAAGCCCATAAGCGTGAAGACTGTCGCCATGACAGTTTATTGGGACAGATCAGACTTAGGTACTGGTGACAGTACCTAATAGTATTCACCCTTCTCAGACCTTAAGGTAATGTATCATAGCTACCCTATCCACGTTTATAATTTTTCCAAAGGACGTAGAGAAGCATAAGGGGGTTGAGTTTTATTCATGCATAATTTCTTAAATACAAAATTATCAGGCTGTGATTATTTTCCATGCCAGTTGTTACATATATAAAATGGCATGCTGATTTACAGTGTATTTATTTTCATGATTTGCCTTACTCAGACAATGGGGAAAGATATGAATAATCTGGTACCTCGAAACATAAAGAAAATGGCAACTGAAATTTGAGCCTTTTATTTCTTTGGTGACAGTCAAATTTATTAAGCTTGTCTGACAATTTGATAAGCAATTATTAGAGTGTTTTTATGAGGTCAATTTTATTCAATAGTAAATAACTGATAAAAATTTTCAACAGGTTGCTCTGGTTTAAAGTACATCTTTTTTTTTTTTTTTTTTATTTTTTTTTATTTACATTTTATTTTTTTTCCCTTTCCCGGTTTTGGCAAACATCCCCTTCCCTCCCCCCCCTTCCTTATGGGTGTCCCCCCCCCCCCCCCCCCCCCCTTTCCCCCCCCCCCCCCACCGCCTAGTTCCCTGGGGGGGTCCGTCTTTGCCGGGCCCCGGGCTTCCCCCTCCCCCGGGGCCCCTTCCAGGGAATTTATTTCTACCCCTGAGGTCAGAGTCCCGGGGCAGGTCCTGTAAGGGCTTTTGGTAGGGGGTTAGTCCCTGGAAGCTTTGGTTGCTTGGCATTGTTGTACATATGGGGTCTCAAGCCCCTTCAAGCTCTTCAGTTCATTCTCTGATTCCTTCAGCAGGGGTCCCGTTCTCAGTTCAGTGGTTTGCTGCTGGCATTCGCCTCTGTATTTGCTGTATTCTGGCTGTGTCTCTCAGGATGGATCTACATCCGGCTCCTGTGGGTCTGCACTTCTTTGCTTCATCCATCTTGTCTAATTGGGTGGCTGTATATGTATGGGCCACATGTGGGGCAGGCTCTGAATGGGTGTTCCTTCAGTCTCTGTTTTAATCTTTGCCTCTCTCTTCCCTGCCAAGGGTATTCTTGTTCCCCTTTTAAAGAAGGAGTGAAGCATTCACATTTTGATCATCCGTCTTGAGTTTCATTTGTTCTAGGCAACTAGGGTAATTCAAGCATTTGGGCTAATAGCCACTTATCAGTGAGTGCATACCATGTATGTCTTTCTGTGATTGGGTTAGCTCACTCAGGATGATATTTTCAGTTCAACCATTTGCCTCTGAATTTCATAAACTTCGTTGTTTTTGATAGCTGAGTAATATTCCATTGTGTAGATGTACCACATTTTCTGTATCCATTCCTCTGTTGAAGGGCATCTGGGTTCTTTCAGCTTCTGGCTATTATAAATAAGGCTGCGATGAACATAGTGGACACGTGTCTTTTTTATATGTTGGGGCATCTTTGGGTATATGCCCAAGAGAGGTATAGCTGGATCCTCAGGCAGTTCAATGTCAATTTTCTGAGAAACCTCAGACTGATTTCCAGAATGGTTGTACCAGTCTGCAACCCCCACCAACAATGGAGGAGTGTTCCTCTTTCTCCGCATCCTCGCCAGCATTTGCTGTCACCTGAGTTTTTGATCTTAGCCATTCTCACTGGTGTGAGGTGAAATCTCAGGGTTGTTTTGATTTGCATTCCCTGATGACTAAAGATGTTGAACATTTCTTTAGGTGTTTCTCAGCCATTCGGCATTCCTCAGCTGTGAATTCTTTGTTTAGCTCTGAACCCCATTTTTTTAATAGGGTTATTTGTCTCCCTCTTGGTCTAACTTTTGAGTTCTTTGTATATTTTGGATATAAGGCCTCTATCTGTTGTAGGATTGGTAAAGATCTTTTCCCAATCTGTTGGTTGCCGTTTGTCCTGACCACAGTGTCCTTTGCCTTACAAGCTTTGTAGTTTTATGAGATCCCATTTGACCGATTCTTGATCTTAGAGCATAAGCCATTGGTGTTTTGTTCAGGAAATTTTTTCCAGTGCCCATGTGTTCAGATGCTTCCCTAGTTTTTCTTCTATTAGTTTGAGTGTGTCTGGTTTGATGTGGAGGTCCTTGATCCACTTGGACTTAAGCTTTGTACAGGGTGATAAGCATGGATCGATCTGCATTCTTCTACATGTTGACCTCCAGTTGAACCAGCACCATTTGCTGAAAATGCTATCTTTTTCCATTGGATGGTTTGGGCTCCTTTGTCAAAATCAAGTGCCCATAGGTGTGTGGGTTCATTTCTGGGTCTTCAATTCTATTCCATTGGTCTATCTGTCTGTCTCTGTACCAATACCATGCAGTTTTTATCACTATTGCTCTGTAATACTGCTTGAGTTCAGGGATAGTGATTCCCCCTGAAGTCCTTTTATTGTTGAGGATAGTTTTAGCTATCCTGGGTTTTTTGTTATTCCAGATGAATTTGCAAATTGTTCTGTCTAACTCTTTGAAGAATTGGATTGGTATTTTGATGGGGATTGCATTGAATCTGTAGATCGCTTTTGGTAAAATGGCCATTTTTACTATATTAATCCTGCCAATCCATGAGCATGGGAGATCTTTCCATCTTCTGAGGTCTTCTTCAATTTCTTTCTTCAGAGTCTTGAAGTTCTTGTTGTACAAATCTTTTACTTGCTTGGTTAAAGTCACACGAGGTACTTTATATTATTTGGGTCTATTATGAAGGTGTCGTTTCCTAATTTCTTTCTCGCTTGTTTCTCTTTTGTGTAGAGGAAGGCTACTGATTTATTTGAGTTAATTTTATACCCAGCCACTTTGCTGAAGTTGTTTATCAGCTTTAGTAGTTCTCTGGTGGAACTTTTGGGATCTTAAATATACTATCATATCATCTGCAAATAGTGATATTTTGACTTCTTCTTTTCGATCTGTATCCCCCCCTTGACCTCCTTTTTGTTGTCTGATTGCTCTGGCTAGAACTTCAAGAACTATATTGAATAAGTAGGGAGAGAGTGGGCAGCCTTGTCTAGTCCCTGATTTTAGTGGGATTGCTTCAAGTTTCTCTCCATTTAGTTTAATGTTAGCCACTGGTTTGCTGTATATTGCTTTTACTATGTTTAGGTATGGGCCTTGGATTCCTATTCTTTCCAGGACTTTTATCATGAAGGGTGTTGAATTTTGTCAAATGCTTTCTCAGCATCTAATGAAATGATCATGTGGTTTTGTTCTTTCAGTTTGTTTATATAATGGATCCGTTGATGGTTTTCCGTATATTAAACCATCCCTGCATGCCTGGGATGAAGCCTACTTGATCATGGTGGATGATTGTTTTGATGTGCTCTTGGATTCGGTTTGCCAGAATTTTGTTGAGTATTTTTGCGTTGATATTCACAAGGGAAATTGGTCTGAAGTTCTCTTTCTTTGTTGGGTCTTTGTGTGGTTTAGGTATAAGAGTAATTGTGGCTTCATAGAAGGAATTCGGTAGTGCTCCATCTGTTTCAATTTTGTGGAATAGTTTGAATAATATTGGTATGAGGTCTTCTATGAAGGTCTGATAAATTCTGCACTAAACCCGTCTGGACCTGGGCTCTTTTTTGGTTGGGAGACCTTTTGACTGCTTCTATTTCCTTAGGAGTTATGGGGTTGTTTAACTGGTTTATCTGTTCCTGATTTAACTTGGTACCTGGTATCTGTCTAGGAAATTGTCCATTTCCTGCAGATTTTCAAGTTTTATTGAGTATAGGCTTTTATAGTAAGATCTGATGATTTTTTGAATTTCCTCTGAATCTGTAGTTATGTCTCCTTTTCATTTCTGATTTTGTTAATTTGGACACACTCTCTGTGTCCTCTCGTTAGTCTGGCTAAGGGTTTATCTATCTTGTTGATTTTCTCAAAGAACCAACTTTTGGTTCTGTTGATTCTTTCTATGGTCCTTTTTGTTTCTACTTGGTTGATTTCAGCTCTGAGTTTGATTATTTCCTGCCTTCTACTCCTCCTGGGTGTATTTGCTTCTTTTTGTTCTAGAGCTTTTAGGTGTGCTGTCAAGCTGCTGACATATGCTCTCTTTCCTGTTTTCTTTCTGCAGGCACTCAGCGCTATGAGTTTTCCTCTTAGCACAGCTTTCATCGTGTCCCATAAGTTTGGGTATGTTGTACCTTCATTTTCATTAAATTCTAAAAAGTTTTAATTTCTTTCTTTATTTCTTCCTTGACCAGGTTATCATTGAGTAGAGCATTGTTCAATTTCCCGTATATGTGGGCATTCTTCCCTTATTGTTATTGAAGACCAGCTTTTGGGCGTGGTGGTCCGATATATACGCATGGGATTATTTCTATCTTTCTGTACCTGTTGAGGCCGTTTTTGACCAATTATATGGTCAATTTTGGAGAAAAAAGTACCATGAGGAGCTGAGAAGAAGGTATATCCTTTTGCATTAGGGTGAACGTTCTATAAATATCCGTTAAGTCCATTTGGCTCATGACTTCTCTTAGTCTGTCTCGTCTCTGTTTAATTTCTGTTTCCATGATCTGTCCATTGATGAGAGTGGGGTGTTGAAGTCTCCTACTATTATTGTGTGAGGTGCAATATGTGTTTTGAGCTTTAGTAAGGTTTCTTTTACGTATGTAGGTGCCCTTGTATTTGGGGCATAGATATTTAGGATTGAGAGTTCATCTTGGTGGATTTTTCCTTTGATAAATATAAAGTGTCCTTCCTTATCTTTTTTGATGACTTTTAGTTGAAAATTGACTTTATTTGATATTAGAATGGCTACTCCAGCTTGCTTCTTCCGACCATTTGCCTGGAAAGTTGTTTTCCAGCCTTTCACTCTGAGGTAGTGTCTGTCTTTGTCTCTGAGGTGTGTTTCCTGTAGGCAGCAGAATGCAGGGTCCTCGTTGCGTATCCAGTTTGTTAATCTATGTCTTTTTATTGGGGAGTTGAGGCCATTGATGTTGAGAGATATTAAGGAATAGTGATTATTGCTTCCTGTTATATTCATACTTGGATGTGTTATGTTTGTGTGCTTTTCTTCTCTTTGTTTTGTTGCCAAGACGATTAGTTTCTTGCCTCTTCTTGGGTATAGCTTGCCTCCTTATGTTGGGCTTTACCATTTATTATCCTTTGTAGCGCTGGATTTGTAGAAAGATATTGTGTAAATTTGGTTTTGTCATGGAATATCTTGGTTTCTCCATCTATGTTAATTGAGAGTTTTGCAGGATACAGTATCCTGGGCTGGCATTTGTGTTCTCTTAGGGTCTGTATGACATCAGTCCAGGATCTTCTGGCCTTCATAGTTTCTGGCGAGAAGTCTGGTGTGATTCTGATAGGTCTGCCTTTATATGTTACTTGACCTTTTTCCCTTACTGCTTTTAATATTCTTTCTTTTATTTTGTGCATTTGGTGTTTTGACTATTATGTGTGGGAGGTGTTTCTTTTCTGGTCCAATCTATTTGGAGTTCTGTAGGCTTCTTGTATGCCTATGGGTATCTCTTTTTTAGGTTAGGGAAGTTTTCTTCTATGATTTTGTTGAAGATATTTACTGGTCCTTTGAGCTGGGAGTCTTCACTCTCTTCTATACCTATTATCCTTAGGTTTGATCTTCTCATTGAGTCCTGGATTTCCTGTATGTTTTGGACCAGTAGCTTTTTTCTGCTTTACATTATCTTTGACAGTTGAGTCAATGATTTCTATGGAATCTTCTGCTCCTGAGATTCTCTCTTCTATCTCTTGTATTCTGTTGGTGAAGCTTGTATCTACAGCTCCTTGTCTCTTCTTTTGGTTTTCTATATCAGGGTTGTTTCCATGTGTTCTTTCTTGATTGCTTCTATTTCCATTTTAATTCCTTCAACTGTTTGATTGTGTTTTCCTGGAATTCTTTCAGGATTTTTGTGACTCCTCTCTATGGGCTTCTACTTGTTTATTTATGTTTTCCTGGAATTCTTTTAGGGATTTTTGTGACTCCTCTCTATGGGCTTCTACTTGTTTATTTATATTTTCCTGGAATTCTTTTAGGAATTTTTGTGATTCCTCTCTGTAGGCTTCTACTTGTTTATTTATGTTTTCCTGAGTTTCTCTAAGGAGTTCTTCATGTCTTTCTTGAAGTCCTCAACATCATGATCAAATATGATTTTGAAACTAGATCTTGCTTTTCTGGTGTGTTTGGATATTCCATGTTTGTTTTGATGGGAGAATTGGGCTCGATGGTGCCATGTAGTCTTAGTTTCTGTTGCTTGGGTTCCTGCGCTTGTCTCTCACCATCAGATTATCTCTAGTGTTACTTTGTTCTGCTATTTCTGACAGTGTCTAAACTGTCCTATAGGCCTGTGTGTCAGGAGTGCTGTAGACCAGTTTTCCTCTCTTTCAGTCAGTTATGGGGAGAGAATGTTCTGCTTTCGGGCGTGTAGTTTTTCCTCCCTACAGGTCTTCAGCTGTTCCTGTGGACCTGTGCCTTGAGTTCACCAGGCAGGTCACTTGCAGCAGAAAAGTTGGTCTTACCTGTGGTCCCGAGGCTCAAGTTCGCTCAGGGGGTTCTGCCCACAGGCTCTCCATGATGGCAGCAACCGGGAAGATCTCTGCCGCGCCTCTTCCAGGAACCTCGTGCACCAGGGTTCAGATGGCCTCGGTGTTTTCCTCTGGAATCAGCAATGTGTGCAGAGAGCAGTCTCTTCTGGTTTTGCAGGCGTGTCTGCCTCTCTGAAGGTTTAGCTCTCCCTCCCACGGGATTTGGGTGCAGAGAACTGTTTATCCGGTCTGTTTCCTTCAGGTTCTGGCGGTGTCTCAGGCAGGGCTCCTGCTGCTCCTGGGCCCTCCCCCACAGGAACCCAGAGGCCTTGTACAGTTTCCTCTTGGGTCAGGGATGTGGGCAGGGGTGGGCAGTGTTGGTGGTCTCTTCCGCTCTGCAGCCTCAGGAGTGCCCACCTGACCAGGCGGTAAGGTATCTCTCCCACGGGTTCTGGGAGCAGAGAGCTGCTGCGGGCGGGATCGGGTGTGGGACTTCCGGTAAACACAGGACGTGCCTCGTCCTAGAGGGATTCTGCCTCTGTTGTCCCGATTCCACTAGGCGAGTCACTTGCAGCAGATAAGTTAGTCTTACCTGTGGCCCCGAGGCTCGAGTTCGCTCGCGGGGTGCTGCCCACGGGCTCTCCGCGGTGGCAGCAACCGGGAAGATCTGCGCCGCCTCTTCCGGGAGCCTCTGTGCACCAGGGTTCCAGATGGCCTCCGGTGTTTTCCTCTGGAATCAGCAATGTGTGCAGAGAGCAGTCTCTTCTGGTTTCGCAGGCGTGTCTGCCTCTCTGAAGGTTTAGCTCTCCCTCCCACGGGATTTGGGTGCAGAGAACTGTTTATCTGGTCTGTTTCCTTCAGGTTCCGGCGGTGTCTCAGGCAGGGCTCCTGCTGCTCCTGGGCCCTCCCCCACAGGAACCTAAAGTACATCTTATATTTAAAAATATTTTAAAATATTTTTTATTAAAGATTTAAAATTTCGTTATTATTTTAAATTATGTGCATGTATCTGCGTGTGAGTGTGTGCATGTGAGCTCAGATGCCTGCAGATGTTAGAGGTGTTGGGTCTCCTGGAAGTTGGAAGTTATAGGCAGGCAGTCTCTTGCCATGGGCACTGGGACCCAAACTCAGGTCCTCTTTAAGAGAAGCTTGTGCTCTTAAACACTGAGCCATGTCTGTAGCCCCTTAAAATTTTTAAAAATTCTGTGTATGTTTAGCATGTGTATGGATGTGCTTGATATTTTTGTGGGGGGCATTTGTCTGGTGTTAGGGGGTAACTTTCAGTCTGTCTCCTTCCATCTTTACATGGTTTGCAGAAAATGAACTCTGGTGGTCAATCTTTTGAGGCAAGAGCCTTTACCTATTGATCATTGTAAAAGTATTTTTAATTCACCTAATATAATTGTCATCTCTGAGGGACTCAGTCTGCTAACTTAGGCCTAGGCCCAGAAGCTTCTAGCTTCTGTATAATCTTATCTAGGCCTAGAATTTCATCCTCTGAGACTTGCTGCTGAATAAGCTCACCCTTTCCTTTTCTTTCTGAACTCTCGTTGGTTGGGTTAACTTAGTTGTTCTGGCTCAAACTCCTCTTCAAACTGATTCAATCTGAGTTCTCTCGGACTGAGTTGCTCTGCTTGGCCTCAGTCTAACTCTAACAAATCTGGCCTGATCTCCTGGTTCCTTCTCTACACAGTCAGAGAAACTTCTCTAGTAACGAACTATAGAAATGATCCCTGAGGCTTGAGAGATGGCTCAGTGGTTAAGAGCACCGACTGCTCTTCCAGAGGTCCTGAGTTCAATTCCCAGCAACCACATGGTGGCTCACAACCATCTGTAAAGAGATCTGATGCCCTCTTCTGGTGTATCTGAAGACAGCTACAGTGTACTTACATATAATAAATGAATAAATAAATCTTAAAAAAAAAGAAAAGAAAGAAATGATCCCTGAAAGTATAGTCTTTCCTTCTCATTTTCTAGTTTGTTCTGTCTTCACCTGTTGTATTCACCATGGTTTCTCTCAACTTGTCTCTGTAAAACTCTCCGGTAAAACTTTTTCTTCTCTATCTCTTCCCTGCTCTCCTAAGTCATCTCTCCTTGTTGTCTCTTCTGTGAGTTGAGCATATCCTATCCCTCTCAATTAGAAGTCACTTCCAAACATGGCTGCTCCTTCTACCAACTAACTTTACCTTCATTGTTTGGGATTAAAGGTGTGTACTAAAGTCTGTATTGCAGCCCGAGCAGTCATGTTGCTGAATGAAAATTCCTCACTGGCCCCAAATAGTTTAAAACAGCATTTACTGAAGTATAATTTAGTTGTGTTATTATAAGTTAGGCTGCACAAATTTATCAACTTGATAAATTTTGCCACATATTTATACCTGTGAAGTGATTTTCCTAAGAACTCAATGAGCTTATTATATTAAAGATGTTTCTTTATAGAATTTTTCTGAAATTCCTCCTCTTATGTTTTTTCAGGATACTACTATGATTTAAGCATCTTTATATGTAAATCGAAATAAGCACAATGCATTCTCACTTATCTGACCTTTATCCATGTTCTCCCCTTGTGTCAGTTGGTTGTTTGAATTCATTGCTTCGTGTTCTGTTTTTGGATATCCCATAATTATCTTTCTTTTAATGGGCATATATGAGGGGTTTCAACTCATGTTTAATATAAATAAAATGACTATGAACATTTATGTACAAGTTGTTGCGTGAACATGTTTCATTTTTGAGTAATCATTTTGAGACTGGTTCCAAGATGGCCTGTCATCCATTCAATTTGATAACTGTATCCTTTAAGTGTGGGTAGGCTATGACTTGCTCCTAAGCAAAATGATGGGGAGAAGTTGATATACATAATTGCATATACATTATTAAACAGGGTCAAGTCTGTCTTAGTCTCAGACGTTGTGTCCTTTGCTGTTCTCAAGAAGTAAAAGTGCTGATGTTTGTGTGGGTGGTTATGCCTCATTGGCTGCTTCTTGTGTTTGTTTTCAAGATAGGGCTTCTCTGTGTAGCTCTAGCTGTCCTGGAACTTGCTCTGGAGGTCAGGCTGCCTCTGCCTCCTGAGTCCTGGGGTTAAAAACATGCTCCACCACTGCCCAGCTTGTTAAGCTTCGTCATCAATTGGACAGAATCTGGAGTCCCTAGAAGGCAAGCATCTGGGTATGCCTGTGAGTGGTTATTTACATTAGCTACCGTGTGCTCTGCAGTGTGTCCTTCCCCAGACGAGCCTCTTTAAAATAGAAAACCCATCTAAGGCACACTGCCTTTCAAGTTACATTAATTGTGAGATAATAAGTGTGTATTGTTACACACCACTACATTTATGATAATGATGTTATGAAGCAGTGAATACAAACATCTACGAGAGACAGTTGGATCACACTGGAGGTATATATTCAACTTTGTAAGAAACTCTCAACTGGTTTTCCAGATAGCCGCTTAGCCTGTCTATCTGCAGTGTGCAAGAGTCCTAGTTACCTCTTTATCTTGCTGCTGTTTAGTACGAGCTGCCCTATTTCAGTTTAGCGACTCTGTCAAGAGCCCTGAGCATTCCAGTGGCTTTGCTTTGTACTTTCTTAAGGCAGCTGCTGTGCCTCTCTCTGTGCTGTATCTGACATTTAGCAGTCAGTTCTCCAGTGCATGGACTGACTATAGGTTTTTGAATATGATAACAGGGACACAAGTTACCAAAATGTGGAGCTTGTTTTGTAAATCATCCTCATTATGCTTTCTGGACAAATGCATGTGGATATGATATGGAACAGTTCCTCTGGCCAGGTGGCTTGATTGAGACTGGTATCAATGTGCTTGTTGGGGGCACCCATCTCCTTCATGGCAAATTCCTGGTTCTTTGTGTGCCCGAGGGGCATGCTTCTGGAAGCCCACTCTATGGATGCATTTGTTGATGTATTCTCAGGTCACTACCTTGTTGATGGCATGTCTCCTCTTGTCCCCATTCTTCTATGTTGGAGCCATTCTTCAGGGCGTAAGTTGTGTAAGTGTTTCTTTGGTGAAAAAAATCTAAAGGTTGTTTATCTTACTACTCTTGCATAGTAAAGAATTCGTGTGTGTGTGTGTGTGTGTGTGTGTGTGTGTGTGTGTGTGTGTGTGTATGTGTGTTGTATCTAAAAAAGATTTGCCACACTTTAGGACACTGATTATTAATTTGTTTTAAAGGAGGGTATGGGGCCAGCTGGTAAGATATCTTATCAGACAAATGCTGCTGCCAAGCTTGATGACCTGGGTTTAATTCTGGGACTCACATGGTGGAAGGAAGAACTAGCTCCACAGGTTGTTCTATGACCTCTGTGCCCATGGCACAGCACACTAAATGAACAAGGTATTAATTTCCCTTGTGAAGGTAGCATAAATATCTCCTTTCTTATTCCAGATAAGAGGGGCTGACATGTAGAGGACTCTACAGAAGTACACTGTTCAAAACCTTATGTCCTTCCATCAGAAAGAGTTGAGAGACTTTTTTGTGCATGAATTTTATACAGAGAAAAGCTAGCTGAGAGCAGCAGTCAAAGAAGGACTTGTGAATTTATTCTCTCTGCACATGACTTCAGACATGATATGCTTTCTAGTCCGGCCCTGACTTTCCTGTGGAATTGTAAACCAAATGAACTTCCTTCCCAGTGGGCAGGGCATTTGTCAGGGCATTTTGTCACAGCAAAAGAAAAGCAATGCATAAGCAGTATGAACTTCCCCTCAGTCATTCACTCAGCTGTGCCTGTTTAGTGAAAACTAGTGTGGTAGGCACGTGTCAGGTGCTGAGGACGGCACTCCCGCCCTCACACTCTCGGAGGCACCAATTGGATGACAGTAAATACCCAAGAAAACAGATATGCAGGGCAACGTTTCTCAGTCCAGCACAGTAGCAGGGAGATGTGCTGGAGATGGAATGCTTTAATAGGCCTCTGGGAGTTTGCTTAGGCAACAGAAAAATGAGGGGCGAACTGGACACCGAATGGAAAATGAGAGCATGACTGTTCCTAGGTACGGTTGAGAGGGTTCATTATAGTTTCAATGGGAAAACAGCCAGAGACATCTAGAAGGGGAAGGGTTCAGACTAAACACGGCTCTCTCTCTTGCTCTCTCTTTCTCTAACCCCTCTCTCTCTCCCTCTCCCTCCCTTTCTCTCCCTCCCTCCCTCTCCTCTTCCTCCTCTTCCTCCTCCTCCTCTCCTCCTCCTCCTCCTTCCTCCTCTCTCCTCTCTCCCCCTCTCTCTCTCTCTCTCTCTCTCTCTCTCTCTCTCTCTCTCTCTCTCTCTCTCTTTTGTGTGTGTGTAGGGGTGGGGTGGGTGTGGAGAGGAGAGAGGGAGCAAAGCAAAGAGAGTACCTGGGAGCCAAGAGACCAAGAGGGCACACAGCCAAATGTTAGGTTTTATAGAGATCAGAGGCTGGGGGAAATGGAAGCCTAGCCCCTCGCTGGAGGGTTTAGGGTAAGGAGAGGGGTGAGAAGTGCTGGGGAGAACCACAGATGCAGGGTGGGTCTTGTTCCAGGTTTCTTTGAGACCTAACAGATGCTAAAGGTTTCTTCTCACCGTTAGTGGTGTTATCTGAAGGCCTACCTATGCTTGCGTTATGGAAGAAAGAGCAAAGATATTTACATCTATTTTATGTTCCTTGCTTTGGAAATAAATTTGAATAAGAAGCAACAGGTGAACAGTTCATGCTCTTTGGGACATATCTGCTGCACATTAAGGAAAAAAGTGTCAAATTAAAAAAAAAAAAGCCCGAGAGGGATCGGAGAAATATATGAACATGTCTTTAACTGGGGCTGTACTCAACCACTTCAGGGCACAGAAAAACCTGGTCAGTCTTGCTACGCCCGCTTGAACCGAGCAAGAGGTGGTGACTGCGGTTGACAGCTGTGCCTGGAGCCTGGGAGGAGGAGCAGGGGGCGGGACAGCCTAGAAGGGGGGCCTCTTCTGCGGACCTGCAGGATTTCCGCTGAGATCCCGGAAGAAAGCTATTCCTGCCACTTTAATCTCGTGATCCTTAGCTGTGCTGCACTTCTGGAAACCGCATAGGGATCTAGCAAAATATGGCTGCGGAGGACCCCGCCACACGACGAGTCCAAGTGGCAGAACACCCCAGGTGGGGAGAGGCGTGGCTTGGGATCCCGGAGCTGGAGAGCTAGAGAGGTGCTCAAGGCGCTCATTGCTTTGGGCAGCTTCTTTTGAGTCACTGTGTGTGTGTGTGTGTGTGTGTGTGTGTGTGTGTGTGTGTGTGTCTGTGTCTGTGTCTGTGTCTGTGTCTGTGTGTCCCTGGAGGCAGAAGGAACCCTTGGGATTTTAGACATCTAGGTCTCAGACACCGCCCCAGGGGTTGTGTGTTTTTCACACGGAGGCCTTAGCCCTTTCTTGCCGAAGAATTCAGTAAAGATGCATAGCTCTACCTGGAACTGCTCGTTATCTTGCCTGTCAAGTGATAGTGCTTTTCCAAGTTTCGTCCTACCCAGTTATTTTTGAGTCTCTTTATCTGTAACAAATTCGAGCAGCTCTCAACTAATTTGTTGCCAGTTTCTAGTTACAGAGCTACCAATTCTTTTTTGATGTCTAGTGGAGGGTCTTTTTAAACTACAGATACTTTGTAGAAATAGTTTGTTCTGGTTTCTGGAGCTGAAATCTCACAGAAGCGTTCACTTGCTTTTCTGTTAGCCCAGGGGCTTCTCTGAGGTTGATTGCTTTTGAGTGTAACTCTTCCTTGCTCCCTCTTCTGTTTTGGTTGATGAGACTGTACTTTCCTATGGCTTGGTAACACTCCTTCCTGGGCAAGTCAGCAAAGATATATCTTCAGTTGCCAGGGAAAACATACCTTACTCTAGAGACAGTGCGGATTATTTCCGACCGTCATGGAATGTGTTAAGATTCTCTGAGGTCGGCCATTGCACAGTGTGGTATTTTTTTTTTTTTTTTTTTTTTACATATCCAGTGAATGAGAGAGACCACATACTTCAAATGACTCCTGAGGAATTTGTTTCATGAAAAGAAACCCACCCCTTGGCAGTGTAGTCTTGTACAAAACACATCTATGAATAAACTTCAAAATTCATATTCATTTTTTTTTTTTGAGCCAGGATCTTACTATTTAGTTCTGGCTGGCTTTAACTAGCCAGACTTCTTTCTTGGAGAGATTTGGCTGCCTCTGTCTAGGGCTAAAGATGTGTGCCACCACACCAGCTGATTTTGCATGATTTTTTTCCGTAAAAATCACTTCCCATAGTTATGCAGAAGGGAGGATGTAGCTAGTAAATATAGCTCAGTTTCTAAAAGAGGAGTTCAAGGCCAAATTCCTATAGTGCCCTTTCACGCCTTTCTTGGTCCTTAGAGTACTTACTCACACAGCAGCTCTAGAATGCTACTTCATCCGCTTTAGCTCCAGGAAAGGCCATAGAGGTCATGTAAGCTGCTCTGCTGCTGCTTGCTTCCTGACTCACTGTCAGGAATTTGTTTTGAGATAGTGTCTCTACGGTCCAAGGATGACACCGAACTCTTGATCTTCCTGCCTACACCTCAGTCATACAATTATGCTCATCTATTGTTTTGTAGCTGTTGTGCAGTTATTAGTGTCATGCAATGTTTTGCAGGAATATTTTAGAGAATCCTATTTTAGAAAAGGCTAGATTTACTAAATCTAGATGGTATGCTCTACAAATCTATCAGGTGGTCACATGGTGCAATTCATTGCTACCCTGAGGGGAAACTGGATTCTTGTGGAACTCCTGATCTTTGTTCACGATACCACTTCAGTTTCACAGGAGACCAGGCAACCACATTTCCCTTCTACCTTTCTTTGCAGTGATGTGTCTTCTCCTTAGGATTAAGTTTTAAATTGTTAGGCTGGCAAGGCATGATGGTGTATGCCTGTAATTCCAGCAACTGGAGGGACAAGTAGCATAGACTGAAAGCCAGCTGGGCTCTTAGTTACTTTTCTTTTGCTGTGAAGAGACACCATGGCCCAGACAACTTATTGAAGAAAGTTTATTTTGGAACTTCCAGTTTCAGAGGCTGAGTCCATGGTCATCGTGTGGGGAGCATGGCCCTGGAGCAGTGGCTGAGAGCTACTCTTATACATACCTGCTCGGAGAGAGGGAGCTAACTGAAAATGGCTTAGGCTTTTCAAACCTCAGAGCCTGTTCCCAGGGTCCACACCTCCAATGAGGCCACACCTCCTGAACAGTTCCACCCACTCAGGATCAAGTATTCAAGCAGGAGCCTATGAGGACCATTCTTATTCAAACTACCACATTCCTCAAAACAAGGTAATGTCTGACGAGGTAGCTCCACTGTGGAGTGCTGGCCTCAGGCATGAAGCCCTGTGCTTGATTCCCAGAACTGTGCGAACCCCTCATAGTGTAATATTCTTATAACCCCAGCACTTTGGGAGATAGAGACAGGAGAATCAGAAATTCAGGGGCATTCTTGGCTAGTCTGTGGAAGAATAGCCTGTGCTACATGAAATTATTCCTAAAAGTAATCCGAAAAATGTGATAAAGCTACTAGATCTCTCCATCCCCCATCCCCCCCCCCATCCCCCCCATCCATCCCCCAGGCTGGGGATCCCCCCATCCCCCCATCCCCAGGGCCTTCCCCCATCCCCATCCCCATCCCCCCATCCCCCATCCCCCAAGTCCCCCCATTCTCCCCCCCCACACCCCTGAGCTAAACCCAGACCCCATCCCCCTCCCCATCCCCTTTTTACAGAGTTTCTCTGTGAGGCCTTCGCTCTCTTGGAACTTATTTTGTAGACCATGCTGGCATTTAACTCAGAGGTCAACCTGCCTCTGCCTCTACCTTTGCCTCCTGGGATTAAAGATGTGTGCCACCACTCTTGACAGATTATTAATTCTTGTAATAACTTTTTGATTTCACATGTCATACAATCCATCCATTTTTAACGGATGAACTGACTTCATGAGTGCTTCCATGCAAAGCCTGACCGTCTGAGACTAATACCAAGAACCCACTCAATGTAGAAGAAGAGAACTGACCCCTGAAAGTTTTCTGACCCTTCACAAATGTGCCATGGTATTTGTGTGCCCTTGCACATACATATCTCTCTGTCTCTGTCTCTGTCTGTCTCTCTCTCACACACACAATTTAAAAAGTCTGCGACAAAGTAGTTTTTAGTAATTTCAGAGTTGTGAAACCATCACCATAATTAAATTTAGATTTTCTTTACCCCAAAATACATATCACTCTTACATTTTTATTGTTCTCTAGCAACTACTAATCTTTTGTTCTATTGTTTCTTCTTCCTTCCTTCCTTCCTCCTTCCTTCCCTCCCTCCCTGCCTGCCTGCCTGCCTGCCTGCTTGCTCTCTCTTTCTTTCTTTCTTTCTTTCTTTCTTTCTTTCTTTCTTTCTTTCTTTCTTTCCTTCCTTCCTTCCTTTCTTTTTTTCTTTCAGATTTGTTCATTTTGGACATTTCAAATAAATGCTATAGTTTTTTGTTTGTTTGTTTTTTGAGACAGCATCTTTCTGTCCTGGCTGTCCAGGAATTTGCTATATAGACCAGGCTGGCTGAACTTAATTTTTTTCTCTCTCTGTTCAATCAAACTTTGGAGTAGGTGAGACAATTACTCTAACACCAGTGCACAGCCCTAGACCCCTTCACAGAAAGTTATGAATTACTTCAAATCCTTATGGTATCAATGTACCCTGTATGATTGTTATCTACCACCTTTTTTCTTACAAAATGGTACATTTATATAAGGAAAAGAATGACAGAATAGCAAATATAATTCTTCTTTTACTACAACAAATAGTTCTTTATTTGTATGGATATTTAAGAATATTTTTAATCCCTGAGAAATTCACATACATACATACAATACATTTTGACAATTTTCACCTACTCTTTCCTTTCAACTCCTCCCACATCCCTCCTTAACCCCCCCTCAGCTTTATTCTTCCTTTTCTTTGTTATAGACTACTGGTTTGTTGTGTTTACATAAGCCTGGGTATGCATGGTTTCCTGGACTGTGACTGACCTAGCAGGGGCCACACCCTCAAAACCAACTGACCCTCCCTCCCAGCAGCCATCAACTGTCTAGGTTCCTCAGGTAGGGATGAAAGACCATGATCCCTCCCCTCCTTGGTGGAATATATATTTTTTAAAAGATTTATTTATAATACATCAGTACAGTGTATCTGAAGACAGCTACACCAGAAGAGGGCATCAGAACCCATTACAGATGGCTGTGAGCCACCATGTGGCTGCTGGGAATTGAACTCAGGACCTCTGGAAGAGCAGTCAGTGCTCTTAACCACTGAGCCATCTCTCCAGCCCCCAGAAACTCCTTGGTGGAATCTTGGATCTCACATAGACAGCTGCAGCTGCTGTGAGTTCATGAATGTATCGGTCTGTTTTTCTTAATTTTCTTCTTCTTTTTTTTAAGAGCTCATCATATCTTGATATATTTTTGTTGATCTGCATTTTTGGATGGAAGCCATGAGTTTGACATAGATACAGCTCCTGCTTGAACTTTATTGTATCTTTTGCTGTGCAGATGTTACTTATGTAGTACAGGGCAGTGTGGACAGTGATGAAGATTTCGGCTTTGTCTGGTGTTAATGGAAAAGCTTTTTAAACGCATTTCTTTGATGTTATCAGTGTTTGACCTGCAGGTATATGCATGCTTGTAGAAGTCAGAAGAGGGCTTTGGATCCTCTGAACTGGAGTTACGGATGGTTGTGAGCTGCTATGTCGGTGCTGGCAGTTGAACCTGGGTAGAACTTTAACTGCTGAGGCCTGGCTCAGCAGGACTTTAATAAGAATACTTCTGATAGTTTACCATCAAATGTGGTGTTTAATGTTTCTGATAAATACTTTTTTTTTTTAAATATGGAACGCTTCACGAATTTGCGTGTCATCCTTGCGTAGGGGCCATGCTAATCTTCTCTGTATCGTTCCAATTTTAGTATATGTGCTGCCGAAGCGAGCACTGATAAATACTTTTTATTAAATTAAAGACAGTTCCTTCTTTTCTAGCATGTTAAGGATTAAAAATATTTTATTAGCCCACATTAATTATAAATAATTGTTTTCTTTATGTCATTTTTCTTACATCTACGAATGTATTTTGATCATCTTCCTCCTCCCTTCACTACCTTCCTACTCCCATGGTAGCACTAGTAGGCACATCTTCCCTGGTTGGTCGGTATTCTTAGATACAGGGCCCACAGGAGACTGCTGCCAACCGGTCTCCCCCAGCGTCTTGCACGGCACCCACGGGTGCTGGCACTATGAGGGCTAAGCGGCGAGGAGAGAGCTTTCAGGCAGGCTCCACCTTAGTTCTTCTATGTCCTCACCAGGGCATGTGATATCTTCATAGGGCCTTACCCTGTGGTTTTGGGGGGAATGAACAGCAGTTTCAGGAACCTGTGTTTAGAATTCTCAGGACCTTCCTTGAGCACCAACTCCTATGGAGAGAGTCTCCCCTGGCTATGGAATTTTCACTGAATAAACCCGTGATTTCTGGGGCTAGTTTTACTACTCACACAGGGTAGTTTAAAAAGTAGATTTTTGTTATTATTACTAATGATGTAGTCACATAATAGTGGGTTTCATTAGAATTCATTAGAGGCAGTGATAACAGTGCCTCTATTTAGTGTTTTATTGGATGAGTTTAATGATACACTTTGGTGTGGGTGCCAGCTCTGCTCTTCTTTAGAGAGAAAGTTGCCCTGACAGCACGTGCATCTGCATGATGATTCCATAAAGGGTTTTACTTGCTTCTGATCATGTTCATCCCCCACTACCCTATTTCCTCTCTTGTCCGCTCTTTATCACCGACCCCTTCCTCTTCTTCCTCCTCCTCTTCCTCCTCTTTGTCTTCTTTTTTCTCTTCTTCCCCCTCTTCATCTTCTTCATCCCCCTCCTCTTCCTCTTTTCTTCCTCTTCCTTTTCTTTTCCCTCCTTCCTCTTCTTCATCCCCCTCCTCTTCCTCTTCCTCTTCTTCATCCCCCTCCTTTTCTTCCTCCCCTTCCTCTTCTTCCTCCTATTTATCCTCTTCTTCATCATTTTCTTTCTCTTCCTTTTCCTCATCCTCCCCCTTTTTCTCTTCTTCCTCTTTTTCCCCTTCCTCTTCCTCTTTTTCTTTCTTCTTTCTTCTTCTCACGTCTACTCACCTGTTAATATTTGTGTTGTTGCCTACTCTCCTAGAGTTCTTCTTGGAACATGGGAGTCAGGTTGTTCACAGAAGCATGGGCATCTTACCATTGAAGAAAGTGTCTCTCTTTAACAATCATTAATCACCTCAGGTAAGGGTGGAGCCCCTACTTCCTCTAGGGCAGGGTATAGGACAGGCACAATCTTGGCAGATCTCTGGCAAGCAAGTGTCCTTCTCTGTGAGGTGGGGCAGAGCAGGCACTCGGTACTGAGGTTCAAATCACCCAGTGAAGCACTTCAGTGACCACTGTCTCTATCACCTCTAATGAGTTCTCATTTACATTCTGCAGAATAGGAGTGATACTGAGCCCAAGAACCAGTTGACAATAGTGTAACCATTACTAAACACAAGCTCCATGGCAATGCTGAGCTAGACACTAGGCATGCATTATCTCCTCTGATCCTCTCAGCAACTCTATGGGGCCCACAGTTGTTCCCTATTTAGAGATGGGGGAAGTTAATGAAATTCACAATATGGAGACAACATATTTAGTTCATTTCTGCCCTAATGTACCAGCCGCAGTTTTCTTCTTTGTGTGATTTATACGCATCTGAACTACACTTAAAAGCATCACTGTTTTGTCAGTTTTAATTTATATCATTTATTAATTTATCATTTCCTTCTAAATAGCCATATTTAGCAGTCAGTATGCTCATTCTATCCTTGTTTTTCATCCTCCACATTTCATAGGGTTTTTTTTTTAAATATTTGTGTGTGTGTGTGTGTGTGTGTGTGTGTGTGTGTGTGTGTGTGTGTGTGTTGGTGGAGGGGGCTTTTTTTGGTTTATGGGTAAGAACCCATCTTTGAGAGAAGCCAGGGCAGGAACTGAGACAGAATCACAGAGGAGTGCTGTTACTTTGCTCCTTCCCTCCCTCCTCCCTCCCTCCCTCCCTCCCTCCCTCCCTCCCTCCTCCCTCCCCCCCCCCTTCTCCTTCCTCCTTCCTTTCCTCCCTGCTTTCTACTTAAATTATAGGTAAAATTTGATAGTCTGTGTCCTCCAGTTACAGTGAAGATCTACTTCTTGTGAAGTTTTATATGTTCTGCAAGATGTCTACAAAGAATCAGAGTTAGGTAGCCATCTTGTCTACATATAACTTCTGGTCCAGTAAATATTTAGTTTTTTTTTCTTTTAATTTTTGTTTTTTCCATGATGGAGACCAAACCCAAGCCCTTTCACATATTGATCAGAGAACCTTCAAACACAATACCTGCTTCTTGATAGATGTTAGGGGAGTCAGAGATCATTTCCTGCCAAGGTCTCTGTTGTAACCAGAGCTGCTGCTGAATGAGTGGGTCTGAGTGATCACACCCATAACAAAATAAGTGATCTTATTTGAACCAAACAATTGGCACAGGATGGATATAGGATTTAAACTTCCAAACATAGACTTTGAGAATTGGGACTGGAAGATATGAATGTATGAGAGAGATAGTAGAGGGCACTGGAGTTTCCAAGTCTTGTAGAGTTATATGTGGAGAAGTAAGATATGGAGGCACAGAGGCAAAAGCCGGTGTAGAGCAGAGTGGGAACCCATGATGGTGTCTTTGGACGCACAAGAGAATGGGTCAGGAGACATTAAACACCAAAGACATCAGTGTAAACTGATTTTCTGCTTGCTTCAGATTCCTAGGAGCATGCACGAACACTGTCTGATGCACTCCTACTCCTGCATGGATTTCCTGATATATGCTATTTTGAGATAGTCCACTCTTGTTTTTCAGATTGCTGAAGCTAAAAGAGATGTTCAACTCTAAGTTTGGGTCCACACCCAAGTTTTATGTTCGAGCCCCAGGAAGAGTGAACATAATAGGTATTCTGAATTTCCTCTTTGAATTTCCCCCACTTCCCTGGTGGTATGGATTTTCCAGGCTTTCTAGATGTATTCGTATTTGCTTTTGTTTCTTGTCATTTTCTATGGTTTTAGTGTTAAGTAGCAGATTTTAGCAATTTTGTGTACAATCTGTCTTCATAAATGTATAATGCTAGATACAGTTTTATATTGTATACCAACTTATTCTTTTGTGGTTAATATATCATAAATATTTTCTTATGTTTTTAAAGAGGTTATAATTATTGTTTTAATAGCCTATTAAGATGGTATTTTGTAATTTACTTAACCATTTTCTCCTTTTTTTCATTTGTTTTATTAGATATTTTTTATTTACATTTCAAATGTTATTCCCTTTCCCGGTTTCCCATCCATAAACTCCCTATCCAACTCCCTTCTTCTATGAGGGTGTTTTCCCTCCCCAACTAACCCCACTTCCTGCCTTGACATTCCCTTACACTGGGAGGTCCAACCTTGTCAGGGCCAAGAGCTTCTCCTTCCATTGGTTCCCAACAAGGTCATCCTCTGCTACATAAGCAGCTGGAGCCATGGTTCTGTCCATGTGTAGTCTTTGGGTAGTGGTTTAGTCTCTGGGAGTTCTGGTTGGTTGGTATTGTTGTTCTTATGGGGTTGCAAACCCCTCAACTCCTTTAATCCTTTCTCTAACTCCTCCTATGAGGACCCCATTCCCAGTTCAATGGTTTACTGCTAGCATTTGCCTCTGTATTTGTCATGCTCTGGCTGAGCCTCTCAGGAAACAGCTATATCAGGCTCCTGTCAGCATGCACTTCTTGGCTTCATCAATATTGTCTGGGTTTGGTGGCTGCATATATATGGGCTGGATCCCCAGGTGGGGCAGGCTCTGAATGGCCATTCCTTCAGTCTCTGCTCAAAACTTTGTCTCCATATCTCCTCCTATGAATATTTTTATTCCCCTTTTTAAAAAGGACTGAAGCATCTGCACTTTGGTCATATTTCTTCTTGAGCTTCATGTAATCTGTGGATTGTATCTTGGGTAATTCGAGCTTTTGGGCTAATATCTACTTATCAGTGAGTGCATACCATGTGTTTTTGTTTGTTTGTGTTTTTTTGTTTTTTTGTGATTGGGTTACCTCACTCAGGATGACATTTCCTAGTTCCATCCATTTGCCTATGAATTTCATGAAGTCTTTGGTAGCTGAATAGTACTCCATTGTGTAGATGTACCACATTTTCGTTATCCAGTTCTCTGTTGAAGGGCATCTGGGTTCTTTCCAGGTTCTGGCTATTAGAAAAAAGACTGCTATGAACATAATGGAGCATGTGTCCTTGTTATATGTTGGAGCATCATTTGGATATATGTTCAGGAATGGTATAGCCAGGTCCTCAAGTATTACTATATCCAATTTTCTGAGAAACCTCCAGACTGATTTGCAGAGTGGTTGTACCAGTCTGCAAACCCACCAACAATGGAGTAGTGTTCCTCTTTCTCCACATCCTCATCAGCATCTGTTGTCATCTGAGTTTTTGATCTTAGCCATTCTGACTGGCATGAGGTGGAATCTCAGGGTTGTTTTGATTTGCAGTGCCCTGATGACTAAGGATGTCGACCATTTCTTTAGGTACTTCTTAGACATTCAATATTTTTCAGCTGTGAATTCTTCATTTATCTCTGTGCCCCATTTCTTATAGGGTTATTTGGCTCTCTGGAGTCTAACTTCTTGAGTTCTTTGTATATTTTGGATATTAGCCCTCTATCAGATATAGGATTGGTAAAGATCTTTCCCTAATCTGTTGATTGCCATTTTGTCCTAAAGACAGTGTCCTTTGCCTTACAGAAGCTTTGCAATTTTATGAGGTCCCATTTGTGGATTCTTAATCTTAGAGCATAAGGGAAAATTTCCCCAGTGCCCATGTATTCCAGGCTCTTCCCCACTTTTTCTTCTATTAGTTTGAGCGTATCTGGTTTGATGTGGAGGTCCTTGATCCACTTGGACTTAAGCTTTGTACAGAGCAACAAGAATGGGCCAATTTGCATTTTTCTACATGCTGATCTCCAGTTGAACCAGCACCATTTGTTGAAAATGCTGTCTTTTTTCCATTGGGTGGTTTTGGCTCCTTTGTCAAAGATCAAGTGACCATAGGTGTGGGGGTTCATTTCTGTGTCTTCAGTTCTATTCCATTGATCTACCTGCCTGTCTCTGTACCAATACCATACAGTTTTTTATTACTATTGCTCTGTAATACTGCTTGAGGTCAGGGATGGTGATTCCCCTAAAAGTTCTTTTATTGTTGAGTATAGTTTTTGTTATCTTGGGTTCTTTGTTATCCCAAATGAATTTGCAAATTGCTCTTTCTAATTCTATGAAGAATTGAGTTGGAATTTCAATGGGGATTGCATTGAATCTGTAGATTGCTTTTGGTAAAATGGCCATTTTTACTATATTAATCCTGTCAATCCGTGAACATGGGAGATATTTCCATCTTCTGAGATCTTCTTCAATTTCTTTCTTCAGAGACTTGTTGTTCTTCTCATATAGATCTTTCACTTGCTTGGTTAGAGTCACACCAAGATATTTTAATGTTATTTGTGACTATTGTGAAGGGTGTCATTTCCCTAATTTCTTTCTCAGCCTGTTTATCCTTTGAGTAGAGGAAGGTTACTGATTTGTTTGAGTTAATTTTATATCTAGCCACTTTGCTGAAGTTGTTTATCAGGCTTGGTAGTTTTCTGGTGGGACTTTTGGGGTCACTATATCTGCAAATAGTAATATTTTGACTTCTTTCTTTTCAATTTGTATGCCTTTGACCTTTTGTTGTTTGACTGTTCTGGCTAGGACTTCAAGTACTATATTGAATAAGTAGGGAGAGAGTGGGCAACCTTGTTTAGTTGCTGATTTTAGTGGGATTGCTTCACTTTTTCTCTCCATTTATTTTGATGTTGGCTATTCGTTTGCTGTATATTGCTTTTACTATGTTTAGGTATGGGCCCTGAATTCCTGTTCTTTCCAGGACTTTTATCCTGAAGGGGTGTTGAATTTTGTCAAATGCTTTCTCAACATCTAATGAAATGATCATGTGGTTTTTTCTTTGAGTTTGTTTACTTAGTGAATTATATTGATTCATATATATTTCCATATATTGATCCATCCCTACATTCCTGGGATGAAGCCTACTTGATCATGATGGATGATCGTTTTGATGTGTTCTTGGATTTGGTTTGCGAGAATTTTATTATTTTCCCATCAATATTCATAAAGGAAATTGGTTTGAAGTTCTCTTTCTTTGTAGGGTTTTTGTGTGGTTTAAGTATAAGCATAATTGTGGCTTCATAGAAGAAATTGGGTAGTGTTCCTTTTGTTTCTATATTGTGGAATAGTTTGGACAGCATTGGTATTAGGTCCTCTATGAAGGTCTGATAGAATTCTGCAGTAAACCCATCTAGTCATGGGCTTTTTTTTGGTTAGGAGACCTAATAACTGCTTCTATTTCTTTAGGAGTTATGGAACTGTTTATATGGTTTATCTGATCCTAATTTAACTTTGTTACCTGGTATCTGTCTAGAAAATTGTCCATTTCATACATAATTTCCAGTTTCGTTGAATATAGGCTTTTGTAGTAGAATCTAATGATTGTTTTTTTTTTTAATTTCCTCAGATTCTGTTGTTATATCTCCTATTTCACTTCTGATTTTGTTAATTTGGATACTCTCTCTGCCCTCTAGCTAGTCTGGCTAAGGGTTTATCTATCTTGTTGATTTTCTCAAAGAGCCAGCTCCTGGTTTTGTTGATTCTTTGTATAGTTCTCCTTGTTTCTACTTGGTTGATTTCAGTCCTAAGTTTGATTATTTTCTGCCTTCTATTCCTCTTGGGTGTGTTTGCTTCTTTTTGTTCTAGAGCTTTCAGGTGTGCTCTCAAGCTGCTGACATATGCTCTCTCCTGTTTCTTTCTGCAGGCACTCAGAGCTATGAGTTTTCCCTTTAGCACAGCTTTCATTGTGTCCCATAAGTTTGGGTATGTTGTATCTTCATTGTCATTAAATTCTCAAAAGTCTTTAATTTTTTTCTTTATTTCTTCCTTGACTAAGTTGTCATTGAGTAGAGCGTTGTTCAACTTCCACGTATATGTGGGCTTTCTGTCATTATTGTTGTTATTGAAGACCAGCCTTAGTCCGTGGTGATCTGATAGGATGCATGGGATTATTTCAGTCTTCTTGTATCTGTTGAGGCCTGTTTTGTGACCAATTATATGGTCAATTTTGGAGAAAGTACCATGAGGTGCTGAGAAGTTATATTCTTTTTGTTTTAGGATGAATGGTTCTATAAATATCAATTAAATCAATTTGCTTCATAACTTCTGTTAGTTTCACTGTTTCTGTATTTATTTTCTGTTTCCATGATCTGTCCATTGATGAGAGTGGGGTGTTGAAATCTTCCACTATTATTGTGTGAGGTGCAATGTGTGCTTTGAACTTTAGTAAGGTTTCTTTTATGAATGTAGGTGCCCTTGCATTTGGAGCATAGCTATTCAGGATTTGAGAGTTCATTTCAGTGTATTTTTCCTTTGATGAATATGAAGTGTCCTTCCCTATTGTTTTTGATAACTTTTGGTTGAAAGTTAATTTCATTCGATGTTTGAATGGCTACTCCAACTTGTTTCTTGGGACCATTTGCTTGGAAAATTGTTTTCCAGTGTTTTACTCTGTGGTAGTGTCTGTCTTTGTCTCTGAGGTGTGTTTCCTGTATGTAGCAAAATGCTGGGTTCTCTTAATGTATCCAGTCTGTTAGTCTATGTCTTTCTATTAGGGAATTGAGTCCATTGATGTTGAGAGATAGTAAAGATTAGTGATTGTTGTTTCTTGTTATTTTTGTTGTTAGAGGTGAAATAATGTTTCTGTGTTTCTCTTCTTTTGGGTTTGTTGCAAGAAGATTACTTTCTTGGTTTTTCTAGGGTGTAGTTTCCCTCCTGTGTTGGAGTTTTCCATCCATTATCCTTTGTAGGGCTGGATTTGTGGAAACATATTCTGTAAATTTGGTTTTGTCATGAATATCTTGGTTTCTCCATTTATGTTAATTGAGAGTTTTGCTGAATATAGTAGCCCAGGCTGGGTTCTCTTAGGTTCTGTAGGACATCTGTCCAGGATCTTCTGGCTTTCATAGTCTCTGGTGAGAAGTCTGATGTAATTCTGATAGGTCTGCCTTTATATGTTACTTGACCTTTTTCCCTAATTGCTTTTAATATTCTTTTTTTGTTTTGTGTATTTGGTGTTTTGACTATAATGTATGGGAGGACTTTCTTTTCTGGCCCAATCTATTTGGAGTTCTGTAGGCTTCTTGTATGATTATGGTCATCTTTTTCTTTAGGTCAGTACATTTTCTTCTATAATTTTGTTGAAGATATTTACTGGCCCTTTAAGTTGGGAGTCTGCACTCTCTTCTATACCTATTATCCTTAGGTTTGCTCTTCTCATTGTGTCCTGGATTTTCGGATATTTTGGGTTAGGAGCTTTTTGCGTTTTATATTTTCTTTGATGCTTGTGTCAATGTTTTCTATGATATCTTTCTGCCCCTGAGATTCTCTCTTTTATTTCTTGTATTCTGTTGGTGATGCATGGGTCTATGACTCCTGATCTCTTTCCTAGGTTTTCTATCTCCAGGGTTGTCTCCCTTTGTGATTTCTTTATTGTTTCTATTTCCATTTTTAATCCTGGATAGTTTTGTCCAATTCCTTCACCAGTTTGGTTGTGCTTTCTTGTAATTCTTTTAGAGATTTTTGTGTTTCCTCTTTAAGGACTTCTACTTGTTTACCTTTTTCCTTTATTTCTTTAAGGGAGCTATTTATGTTCTTTTTAAAGTCTTCTATCATCATCATGAGATGTGACTTTAAATCCAAATCTTGCTTTTCCGGTGTGTTGGGATATCCAGTATTTGCTTTGGTGGGAGAACTAGGCTCTGATGATGCCAAGTAGTCTTGGTTTCTGTTGCTTAGGTTCCTGTACTTGCCTCTCACCATTAGGTTGTCTCTGATGTTAGCTTGTCTTGCTGTCTCTGACAGTGGCTTGACCCTCCTGTAACCCTGTGTGTCAGCACTCCTGTAGACCTGTCTTCTTACAGCTGGATCTGGGTGCAGAGAGTTGTGGGACCACTTCAGCTCCCGGCACAGGCAGAAACTGGAAGGGTCCTTTCCCAGACTGTTCCTGGGTCTGTGTGGCCTGAGGCCTGCAGGAGGGCTGCTCCGAGCAGAAGAGTTGGTCTTATCTCTGCTCTCATGTATATCAGTGCTCCTGGTGAGTGGCTTTTAGCTCTGGGCGCAGGCAGAAACCAAAAGGGTCCTACACTTGACTATTCCTAGTTTCCTGTGCCCAGAGGGCACTAGGCAGGTTCCTCTTGGTCCAGGAATGTGAGCAGAAGTGGAGGTCTCCCTTGAGCTCTCAGGAATGTCTGCACTTCTGACACTTCAGCTCTCTCTCCCAGGGAATTTGGGTACAGAGAGCTGTGGGACTAATTCAGCTCCAGGCACAGGCAGAAACCTGAAGGGTCCTGTCCCAGACTGCTCCTGGGCTTGTGTGTCCTGAGACCTGCAGGCAGGTCGCTTAGAGCAGAGGTGTGTCAGCTGCTCCTGATAACTGGCTTTCAGCTCCAGGCACAGGCAGAAATGCAAACCATTTTCTTTTATTGTATATTAAGTTGTTTCCAGTTTTTCACTGTCGTATCCAGGAGCTTAAATGTCTCCTAGTGGACAGGAGAAAACTTTACAACAGATTAATTCTCATTTTTTTCTTTAAAAAAAAAGTATGCTGTGTATGGTTGTATATGGTTACACAGCAGACTTCATAGAAACTTTTATTACTAGTAAAATTTCCACCAAGATAAGTCTTATACCTTTATTTAGTATATACTTCCCAAGGAAGAAAACAGAAAGCATATTATTATTATTCTTTTTTTTTTTTTTTTTTTTTTTTTTTGGTTCTTTTCATGCTCAGCTGTGTTCTCGAAGACTTCTCAGACTGAATTTTAGTCTAAGGTTTCTTCAGTTTTAGTTACCTTATCTGTATGAGGAGGTGACTTTTCTAAGAATATTTGGATGTGTACCTTTGATGTTCATTGAGAGAAGCCTGGAGCCAAAGAAAATCCAGATTTAGGTTGTGACAAATAGCTGATAATTGAAGCCCCTGGAATAGACTCGTGGCTTAGGGAAAGTGAATGGAGGATGTTTAACATAATAAGAAGATAATCCATTTGTTTTCCTTCATCCCCAGATGAAGTTAGTTAGCCCTGAAGCTCCCTGGAAGCCTTGCTTCTCTCCAGCAACTGTGGTTCACAAAACTTTGTTGGGTTTCTTTTCTTTCCTATGCTAAGATGGATAGAAGCTGCTTTCTCTCTTCTCTAGGTGAGCACATAGATTACTGTGGATATTCTGTTCTTCCCATGGCTGTGGAACAAGACATGCTAATAGCTGTGGAACCTGTGAAAACCCATACTCTCCAACTGGCCAATACAAACCCCTTGTATCCGTGAGTATTTAGGATTGCTGGTGGGTAGCAATATGTGTGTGCACACATGTGTGTATGCATAAGCATGCAGTAGTGTGTTTTGAATACAGATAAACTCTAGAAAAATACTGCATTCCAGCTAAATCATCTACTTGATTCCTATTTCCTGCCTGACGTTTACCCGTGTCCTGGTCACTGTTTACTGTGTATCCGTGTGTTCATCTGAACACGCACTGAAGCAGCGCTTACCAACCAGCAAGATTGCTCAGGGCTGTTAGTGCCTTTTCCTGAGTTTGATCTTCAGAAACCCACATGAAAGAAGAGAGCCCAGTCCTGCAGGTTGTTCTGTGATCTCCATACTGTGGCATGTGTGCATACATGATATATGCATGCCTACATTGTTTCTTACACATAAGCACAGTAAATAAATAACTGAATAAGTGTAAAAAAGGAAGCATCAACTAGAGAGTTACAATATAGTAGACACTGTTTCAAGTATTAAATTATACAAACATGAAAATAATTTTGCTCTTGCCCAGACAGTACTGATTATCTGTGAGATAACTGTCTCGGTTTAGTCAGCTGTATGCTATCTGTCCATCAACAATATGGCACTGCCTAACTCTCTCGTTAGAGAGTCTTACCATGCTGCACAATCATGGCTTACACGCCTGTATCCCTTGGTAGATTTAAGCTCTATGATCTTGTGTTGTGTTGTCTGCTCTCTCTAAAGCTTTAGTCTCAGTATAGCACAGTAGGATGCAAAATGGATGTTTCTAGTACATACTCTTTGTCCAGTTTAAGTGTTTAATTTCTATAATGTTAAGAAGTCACTCGTGCATTGGGTGTTTGCGATCATCTTTAAACGTATGGTGGATTACTTTGATGGATTTTCCAGTGCTGAGCCAGCTTTGCTTTTCTGTGGAGGCTTCCTTTGTTCAGTCTGCTTCCACATTACAGTTTCAGTAGGCAATGGCTCACATGTAGGGTGATGGCCACACGGGAAGATATGGGGCTGAAAAACTGCTGCTGCTGCTGCTGGTATTTGCATTTGGAGCCAAGAATTACTTACTACAAAAGAGCTAAATGTTTTAACAATTAAAATGTTTATAAAAACACGTTTATAAAATCTAGAGTCATGTGCAGTCATATCCTTGGCCTCCACATTCATTCACTTGCCTACAACTTTCTGTCTTGCATATCCCCTTTATATTAAGTGCCCTATGTCAGTGTGCTGGTTTCAACTGTGGACACTTTTTGTTTGGATATGTTCAGATACACAAACAATATCATTTTGTTATAGTCAGCTACTGTGTTCAGTATGAAGAGACACCATGAACAAGGCATATTAAAGAAAGTATTCAATTGAGCGCTTGCTTACAGTTTTGCAGGGAGTGTGGGGCCATGAAAACAGGCATGGTCCAGGGGAAGTGGCTGAGAACTTTACATCCTAATCTAAAGGCAGATTGGGGGCCTAGGGTGGAGAGACACTGGACCTGGCATGGGCTTTTGAAACCTCAAAGCCACCCCTAGTGACATACCTTCTCCAAGGCCATATGTACTCCAGTACCTCTTAATCCTTCCAACAGTTCACCAACTGGAGTTGAAATTGGGGGGTGGTGGTATTTACATTCAAACCACCACAAATAGAATAGCATGCTGTGTATGTTTGCAATGGTGAATATTCCAAATACATATGTGTGTAGTACGCTATACCACATATGTCTGTATAAGTACGTTATAACTCTATATTATTTATACAATGATAATATTAGCTAATTATAAGTTTCATACACTATATCCCTGTTATTAAATTACATGATTCTATTATGTACTTGATTTGCAAATTACAGAAGAAGATATAGTTGTCACATTTTATATAGGTATTCTGTTTCTCTATCTTGGTCAGTCTGAGTAAGCTGACAGCAAACATGGGGATGGCAGATGTCTCTTTGAGATACTGACTTCATTTCCCTTAGGTGTATACACCAAGCAGAAGGATTCCCGGATGATATGCTAGTTCTGTTTTTAATTCTTTGAAGAAACCACACACTGTTTTCCATAATGGTTGTGCCCAGTCACATTTCTACCAACAGTTCAGAAGTGTTCACTTTTCTCAAAACTCCACCAACACTTATCGTCTTACACCAGAGGCCATTATTGTAAGATTAATACTTTTCCGAGACATTACCTTTTGTGTGTGTGTGTGTGTGTGTGTGTGTGTGTGTGTGTGTGTGTGTGTGTGTGTGTTTCTTATGTTACTGCATTGGAATATATGCATTTGGTATTATTTGCAGAGTTTTTGTTTTATTTTACAGCAATAGTCTATTAGTTGAAGTATTTGCAATATTCAAGTGGGACTTGGATGTGGTAGAGATGAGTGCATGGTTTAGAACATAATTCCTTAGCCCAGAAACTTTCTATATTTTTCTGAGTGGGATATTAATGGGAGAGCAACCAGAGGTGTTTGATGTCACTACTATACATAGCCAAACTAGCATAGTGTGCTTGGACTTTAACTGGTGCAGTTAGGAGATAGATGAAAGCAGTCCTAGGAGGAAAGAGTAAAGCTATAAGTACATATTAAAATCAGAGAAGGGCCAGGGAAATGGCTTAGTGAGGAAAAGGATGTGCTAACAAATTTGACAGTCTGAGGTCAGTTTCTGGGACTCACATAATAGAGGATGAGAATGGACTCCCACCAGCTTTTGACTTCACACATGCTATGATATGTGGACACACACATGCATAGACAGACACACATACACACAGAAAGAGAGAGAGAGAGAAGAAAATAAATAAATTTAAAAGGTTAGTTCTCAAATTATTAACTTAATAATTCACCTTAGGGCCTTGGAAGAACAAGAACAAAAATCAAAAATCAGTAGATTGAAAGAAATAATTATAATCAAGGAAGAAATTAATGAAATGGAAATTTTTAAATGAATTAATGAAACAGAGTCAATTCTGTGAAACGATGAACAAGATCAATACACTCTTTGCAAAACTAGCGGGAAGGAAGTGAACCAAGGCCCAGATTAGTGCATGAGAGATGAGAGAGACAAGGTAGCAGATACCTGTGAAAGTCAGGGAATCGTTGTGACGTATTTTAGAGCTCTTTTATTTTATGATGTGAGAAAAATCTGAAAGAAATGAATTTCTAGATGCATATAATCTACCCAAATCTGGATGAGATCAACAGCTTACAGAGATTAATAAACAGTGAGATTCAAGCAACAACTAAAAGCAAAACAACAGAAAAGCGTCAACTGAACAAAACCATTTTCAATGAAAACGCCCAGGTTTTAATAAGGCCTGTTGCTGAAGACACTACATACTCTGTGACAAGACGGAGAAACAGCATTGGTTCTGACCTGGAAACTTCCTCCCTGCTGGCTAACTTTCTCAGTAGTAGAAGATGCTGTATAGGATGCGAGGGGAAAACAATCTCAAAGTCTCCCCCAGCTGTGAGGCCTGTGAACTACTGGTGTGGAAAGATAAGTCTGTGGGTGGAGTATTGGCAAACATGGTGTAGGGGTAGCTGCAGTGGTTCCCTGAGATTATCTGTGGTCAACACAGAAACTCACAGCTGATTGAAGTGCAGAGAATAGTGCCAGAGGACAGTTACAAATGGGACATTTACATCCCACTTCCCTACCCAAGGAGGATGGCAGAAGAGAGGGCAGGGAGATCTTAAGAGCCAGATGCTGGGAGGACTGGAATGAAATGGTGTCTTCTAGATGTGACAGGACAGTAGCTGTGCTTGCCTGCAAAAGGTAAAGCTAGTCAACATTCTAGTCAACATTCTAGTTAACATTCTAGTTAACATTCTAGTCAACATTCTAGTCAACATTCTAGTCAACATTCTAGTCAACATTCTAGCCCCTCCCCTAACTGATGGTTTCTGGGAGAAGGAGAGTCAATTTTCTTTAAGGATGTGACCTCTGGTAGGCTGACTGTGCTCCGTGAATGGCCCCTACACCAATGAATATATGGGAAACAGAAACTGGACTTGGTGGGTTATTAAAAAAAGGAAACAAAATTAGGTGGGACTTGGGAGATGAGGGTAGATCCAGGAGGCATTATGGAGATGAATATGATCCAAATACAATATATGAAATTCTCGAGCAATTAGAAATATTACAAACAGTTTAGGCCTACAAGTTTTCACCACCCAACTCTACCAAACCTTTAAAGAAGATCCAACATGATGCATTCTATTCCAGAAAGTAGAAATTGAAGGAGGAGGGAGTGTTAGGGAAGGCATGTGTAGTACAGAGATAGGAGGAGAGATAGGAATTCCTCAGAGAGGCAGACCAACCTGCTGAACTGATAACTTTCTAACATAAAGTTCCTATTTTCTTCTAACAATTAATTGACTGCTGGTGATACTGAGGTAATGCTTAGACACTATGTAAATATCTTGTCTTCCTCAAGTTCTTGCTTTAGATGTTTGCTGATGAAACCATTAGCATGGAATTTGCATGCAGTATTTTAAAATTTTCACTATTTCTTTGATATTGGTTAATTGGCATACTTTTAAATAATTTCTTCCCCCACTGTGTTCATGTGTGTATGTGTGTGTGTATGTGTACATGTGCATACATGTGCATGCATGTATGTGTATGTATGATGTGCATGCATGGCATGCATTCTATAGCACATTTATGGAAGTCATAGGACAGCTTTGTGGAGCCAATTCTGTCTTTCTTCATGTGGGTTCTAGGGATCAGGTTGTTAGAATTACATGGCACGGAGCTTACCCACTGAATCATCCCACTGAGCTTGGCATTTTATTATGAAAAATAATTTCCCCTTTACTTCATTTAGCTGCTTATTCACTTGTAACTTTATATCAGTGTAAACTTACAACGAGTCATGATTTTTTAAAATAAATTTTGTTTATTATTTATTTTTCTTAAATCATACAGATGGCCTAATTGGATGGAGATCAGAGACTGTGGAGAGAAGAGAACTTTGAGTACTTCCCTTTCAACCTTGGATCTGCAGGCAGAGGATGAAAGCATCCCTCTGGTTTATACTAGCTAATAAGCACTAAGGAGAGAGAGAAATGAATGTAGATTATGCTCACCTATGCTGTTTCCTACCTTTTTCTGGAAATAAGAAAGGGCAGCTAGAGGTAGATTAGTTATTAAGGCCACGACAACTTCCTCTCAGTTTTTAGTTCTGGAGGTGTTCATTGTTGGAGACTCTGAGATGCACACATTTAAGTAAATAGAAAAGGAGACTTGGTATCATTGTCCTGTCACAAGAGGGCAGCAGTCAGCCACTGATTGGTTTTTCCCTCTCAAGGCATAGAGACTTAAATTAATGAGTCTGTTTTTTTTTTGTTTTTTTGTTTTTTTTCCAGAGACTTCAGTACTACAGCTAATAACATCTGTATCGACAAGACCCAACCTCTATGGCACAACTACTTCCTCTGTGGATTTAAGGGAATTCAGGTAAATCAATGTGGGCTGCCATTAAGATTATAGTCATGTTATTCCAGATGAGCTCTACCATGCTTTTGGTCTCCTTTTCGTACTGATGCTCTTCTTGTATTTTGCTGACTTCTGTTTCAGAGGGTGGGGGAGATGTGACTGTCTCTGTTTACAGGTTGTGTTTACAGGGGCAGTCATGGTCCTTCATTTGACTGGCTGTGCCTCATTAAATACACCTTGAAGAGCGCTTGTCCTAGTGTTTCCATTCTGTTTTTGGGATATACAGGAGTGTCCTGGAATGGGACTTCGTGTTCAGCAGCCATGGGTTTGAATATGGGATGATCCAGCTTTGTTAATTTGAGTTAAAGCTTGGCTTTATCTATAAAGGGATGTCACTGCTATTCAATGAAGACTGTTTGCAGGACGTCACTTTGCTGGAATCCTTGGGCATTTAGGAATGGCAACCAGCACTGTTACTGCTTGTCCAACTGAGAGTGAAAGGATTGTAGTGAAAGGTATTACTGCGAGTAGTTTCCCTGAAACATTGACTTAGTCTTAATGTCAAGACTTCAGTGTTGTGTGTAAGAATAGGACAGTGAACTCTTTCCACTTTCACAATTAAGAAAGTAGGAAGCACGGACAGAAAACCAGTACATGCTGTTTTCAGAACCACTCTTGTGTTCCTTTTCCTGTTCTTTTTCTGTTAATTAAAAAACCAACCTACTTATTTTTATTTTATGCCTATGGGTGCTTTGCCTGCATGTATGTCTGTGCATTACATGCATGCCTGGTGCCAACAGAGGCCGAAAAGGGGCATCAGGTCCCCTGGGACTGGAGTTACAGACTGCTGTTAGTCACCACGTGTTGCTGGGAATTGAACCCAGGTCATCCTCTGTAAGAGCAACAGATGCTCTTAAGCCCTGAGCCATCTTTCCAGTTCCTTAACATTTATTTTTAAATTAACACTCATTCAATAATTATTTTAGTTGTATTGAGTCTTATAACACATCATAGATTAAGGATATTAAGAAATAAATTTTCTTTGTCTTCATGATTCAAAATGAAACTAGTAAACATATTTTTCTGTTTTGTTTTTTTGTTTTTTGTTTTTTTGGATGCTTTACTCCTCCTTTCTTTCTTTTCATCTTTATTAACTTGGGTATTTCTTATTTACATTTCGATTGTTATTCCCTTTCCCGGTTTCCGGACCAACATCCCCCTAACCCCACCCCTTCCCCTTCTATATGGGTGTTCCCCTCCCCATCCTCCCCTCATTACCGCCCTCCCCCCAACAATCACGTTCACTGGGGGTTCAGTCTTGGCAAGACCAAGGGCTTCCCCTTCCACTGGTGCTCTTACTAGGATATTCATCGCTACCTATGAGGTTAGAGTCCAGGGTCAGTCCATGTATAGTCTTTAGGTAGTGACTTAGTCCCTGGAAGCTCTGGTTGGTTGGCATTGTTGTTTATATGGGGTCTTGAGCCCCTTCAAGCTCTTTCAGTCCTTTCTCTAATTCCTTCAACTGGGGTCCCGTTCTCAGTTCAGTGGTTTAATGATGGCATTCGCCTATGTATTTGCTGTTTTGTTTTTTTGAGAGCTTATGATCCAAGTGGCCTGAAGGTCCTATCTGAAATTGTCACGAGCAGCTTAGGACTCAGTGACATGGTCTTATAGAAGCCTGTCAGGGTAACTTGGGATGTGTAGTCCTGGGCTGCTGTCATGGAGGTCTGGCCTAGGAGTATAGTATTCATTTCTCAAGAATGTGGGTTTTTTTTTTTTCCAGACACATGGTAATAACTTCTGGGAAAAAGTTATTGGCCTGTTTTAAATCTTCAAATCATTGGGATTGTCATTCACATTAGTGAGAATTAGAGTATTTGGAAGCATTGGTCAGGCAAATGCAATTTGACCTTCCTTGCAACAACATGCCTTTTTGTACCATTTGGTAAAGTGACATATCTCTCTCTGCTCTCTCTCTCTCTCTCTCTCTCTCTCTCTCTCTCTCTCTCTCTCATATTGTTTTGGATCCTTTTAGAGGCTTAAAGCCTTCCTCGTTCATTTGATAACTAGTGTACAAAATCACAGGTTTGTACAATGACCTTTTGGCAGAAAAATAATCTCAGTGCTAGCCAGTCCAGAAACCTTCAAATTCAAATACTAGAAAGTTCCAAGGGAGAGTCTGTTTATGTGAGACTGAACTGTAATCCCTTTGGGATAAAGCTACTGCAGTGTTTGGCACAGCACATTTGTGTTTGCAGTCTGCTGTTACTGTTGAACTTAAACATCGCGTGCTAGGTTTGTAAGTATGATTCATGTCCAAGACAGTCTGTGGATCAGTTTATGGTTAAATATATAGCATTCCTCAGGGACTGCTGCTTCTGAGTGGGCTGCCCGATGTTCTGTACAGAGGGGTGTTGGCAACAGCACGTCTCCCGTGTACAATTTGTTTGCATTTCTGGAGGAGGATTCTCAGACGACTTGGACTCAGGCAATACATCCAACGGGACCTTTTCTTTTGTGGAACTTGACTTTTGCCAAGGAAGAAAAAGGACAAAAAATTAAGGACAAAAGCAGTTTTTATTTGCAATGTTTTGTTGTTCCTTTGGCTAGTCTAACTTGCTTATTGAAATTTCTCCCTAGAAGAATATGTATGATGAAATGTGTAATTAGGTAATATAATAGTTTCTCAAACTTTGGTCTTGAATTATTTGAGAAATTTCTGAAGAAGATCATTCTTTTCCTTCAGGAGGAGAGAGGGCTGGGTTTATTTTTAATCCTAAATAATGAAGATTATAATATGATATCACCTCCCAAACCAGGTCTTACAGGTCAGTCCAAGTACATTAGAGATTTCTACCTTTACCCCAGAGTCTAATTTGATTGGTCTTTCCTGTTTATAGAAAAATTCCCCTGCCTTCTTTGGGGACTTCAATATCATTTATACCTAAATTCTAATTTGTCTGTCTTTAAAGCTACTAGATGGTTAAATTACATTAATAACTCCAGTAAAAACTCTGAATTTCCTCATATACCCAGCAGGCATTTAAACATGGCAACACTGCTGGCCCCAGTTTTCACCGCAGTAGAGAAGTCAACTGAGACTCAAGAGCCTTGGGTTTCACTCCCAGCAGCCTTTGCATGGGGACAATCTCAGAGTCTTGGGGTCTTCAAGCATTCTTTGTGTAATCTTGGGAAACTTTCTTAACCTCTTAGTGCTTAGGTTTTTTCTTGATAAAAAATGGAGTTGGTAGCGTTAGAGCTACTTTTCTTCAGAGGACCTCCTGAGGCCAGACACCCTGGAAAGAGCTGCTACCACCTTAGACTTTATATGAGATGCTGGAGGGCTAAAGCTCAGCCTGCTCCCCCATCACTAGGGATTTCCTGCCTCGCTGGGCAACTTGAATTGTAATTGCTTTATGGTTTTCCTATACTTGTTCAAATCGGTTGATATTCAAAGAAAAATCATTTGAGGCAATTTAGTAAGTGAATCGGTAGCTTTTTGTTGAACAAAATAAAATGTCCTCTCCAGTGGATTCATCCCCAGATGAGAGGGCAGGAGCCATTAAATCAGATGGCAGGTGTGGCTTCCACTGTACTGATTTACCCCATTTGCTACAAAGCTTTGTGTCTGTCCTCTGTGGACAGATAGAAGTTTCTAGTGCTTCTTTAGTCCAATATTGAAATGACTGTTGGCATGTGTTTCTTTTGTTTTGTTTTGTTTTTTACATTCTCAGGAACACTTTGGTCTTACTAAGCTGCCTGGAATGAATTGCCTGGTGGATGGAAATATACCCCCGAGTTCAGGCCTCTCCAGCTCCAGTGCTCTGGTTTGCTGTGCTGGGTTAGTGACTCTCACAGTGCTGGGAATGAGACTATCCAAGGTAAGTACCATGATGTTAACCTCTTAAGACCTCCATGACAGCATCTGCATTGCAAAGTAAGACCACCTTCCTCAACACCAAAAAACTGTCTTAACTGGAAAGGAAAAGCCAATGTCTGTGGGCAAGTGCCGTAATCTAATATGTTCTGCCAGTGGTCGCTCACTACAGTGTTGCTGATAGTCTTTGGCCAGCCAGTCAACAGGGCTGTATGACTGTAGTGAGGTACTCTTGGATTATATATGAAGCTTGAATAGAGGGCATTATTTAAAAGAGGTGTCCTTATTGACAAGGTACATTCAGAGCAAGACATTTTAGGTTTCATGGTTGTGCCTGTTTTTGTTTTGTTTTGTTTTGTTTTTGTGGGGTTTTTTTTCCACATAAAACCTTAAGTATTGACAGGTGATGGGCAGAAAGTATAGAGAACAGGCAAGAAAGGAACCAAATACGTATCTGTTAATACCCAGTATCAGTAGATTAGTCGCTGAAATATTCCATTTAAGGAGGAAGTGCTTGCCTTAAGGAAACAGAAATCCTAAAAGGTCAGAAAACTTTTACAAGTTTGCATAAATGTCTGGTTTTACAGCTCGGAGCAGGCGAGGTTAGGTTTAATTAGTACTTGAGCATTCTGCTTCAAGGGAGATGTCATTGCAGGTTCTTTAAACCAGTGCTTCTCAACCTCCTAATGCTGCGGCCCTCTAATACACTTTCATGTTGTGGTGATCCCCATCCATAAAATTACTTTCATTGCTACTTCATGACTGTAATTCTGCTATATTATGAATCATAATGCAGGTATCTGATAGGCAGGACATCTGATATGTGACCGCAAAGGGATCTGGACCCACAGACTGAGAACCACTCTTTTGAACCCATCCATGTAAACTGATGTTCACAGGTGACTTGGGAATAGACAGAGCAAGAGGCAGACAGAAAGGTAGGAAGCGAGTCATGTTCTCAGTCTGTAAAAGTATGCTTGCATTTCCATAAGTGAGATCTTACACAGGGAAAGGGAGACATAAAAGAGAAAACTGTCCTTGCTTTAAACAGGCTTTTCCATGAGAAATTTAGCTTGCTCACTGCAATAGAACTTGTTTTTTTGTTTTGTTTTGTTTTTGAGAAGAGAAAGAAAAGATTCATATGTGAACTATGCCTTCTCTGGCACAACCTTTAATCTTTAATAGTTACTTTAATAAGCATTTACTAAAATACCCAACGTAAACAGTTTGAGGGAGAAAAGATTCATTCTGCCTCAGTTTCAGTGGTTTCAGTTCAGGGTTGGCTGGCTACATTGTTGTAGATCTCTGTGTGGCAGAATGTGGGACACAAGGCATAAGGGCAGGATGAAGCAAAGACAAGGGAAGGGATAAGAATGCAAGGAGTTAGATATTGATCTTAAAGGTCCATCTGGGACAGAATTAGTAGGATGTGGGCATTGATTGGGTGTGAGGCTAGAGGCCAACAAAGAATCAAGAATTCTTTTCAAGTTTCTGACTGTCTGTGATACCTTGGAGTAGGCATCTAAATGGCCCTGCGGCCTGAGGTGAGGCCAAGTGCCAAGTGTTGAGTGTGAGGAACCTAGGCATACAGAGCCTAGGAGTACAGAACCTAGGGGTACAGAGCCTAGGCATACAGAACCTAGGGGTACAGAGACAAGGGGTACAGAACCTAGCCATATAGAACCAGGCAAACAGAACTGCTCAGTCTTTACTTGTGTGACAATTCCTCTAACTGCCACCTTTGATGATCATCAATAATATAATTAACTCTAGTTTTTAGATAGCGTCTCTTTATCTGTCCCAAACTAACCCCAAACTCACAATCCTCCTGCTGGTGTACAGGAAACCACAGTGTTCATCTTTTATTGACTTTTGAAGTTTCTGGAGTGGGAAAGACAGGCACAGTAGTTAGAGCAGAGGTAGAGACACCCAGGAGACAGCACCTCAGAGCAAGAGTGAGGGAGACATGTGCACTATTGCTGTCTACTGACAAGAAAGGAGATAGTTCGTGAGGTAGGGAAACCAGAAAGGAGGAATGGCAAAGACCAGGAAGACAGTTTGTCATGATGCCAGTGGCAGGGTCAGCTGCTGCCAGGAGGTAAGGCCTTTGTAGTTTCCATGCCGTGGACCAGGGACAGGCTACAGGTTCTATGGGTGGTAGGAACGTTCATTAGCTATAAAAGTCTGTCAGTGCACACAGAAAAGGGTGGGCTGAAGTCAAAGATTTTACTTTTAGTTAAATTAATTAATTAATTAATATTTTAAAAGACTGGTCAAGTGCAGTGGAGAGAATGGGAGAAAGTGTTTCATTTTTATTTTTATTTTTTAAGGGGAGGATTGGTGAAGCTTATTTTTCTTTTTCTGACCCTTGATATAACTGTCTAAGGGAAAAGCCAAAAAAGATAAAAAGAAACACTTGAGCTTTTAGAATTAAATTTGGCTGTCTCTATTTCCCCATTTAAGAAATAGTAGGTGTCTATATTTATTTCTACCAGTACTAGCTGAGTCCAGTGCTTTTATCCTGGAGGGAAGGACCTGTGTGCCCCTACTTTCTGATCCTCTAAGTGGTCCTCACCACACTTGCACTCATATTTTCTAGAGGAGCATATTGTAAAGAGAGGTTTGGTGGCTGTGGTTTCGTTATCTTACTGAAATGAGACAGAATCTTGACTGAAAGGAAATGGTATAATTTTCTCAGAGTCTTTAAGTGCCAGCTGTAGATGTGCCTCTTAACAACAGCAGAGCACAAGAATTCAGTGGATTTTAGAGATGAAATAGTTCAAAATCTTCTGTTGTATTTTCATTAATGCCCCGGTGAGAAATACACAGTGCACAGAATAGGATTGAGCTCAATAAAGGGAGAACTTATAGAGTTACTGGAGACGGTTTAAGAAGGACTTATTGGTGAAGCTAGAGGCCACAAGGTTCTAGGATGTGGAAATTATTAATTCATCAGTAAGCTAAAGCTTTCTGGAGGGAAGCTAGTGCAACACAATGCTCACTGAAGCTAGACTCCAGAGAGTGAATGTTATGAATGGCAGTGGTAGGTGCTAGCAAAGCCGGGCGCAGCAAACTACTCAGGGGAAGGGAAGCGTTGGTTTTTCGGATTTCCAGTCTTTCGCATTTCCAGTCTTTCGCCATCCTGCAGTCAATCTTCTCTGAAGCAGGGAAATTAAGAAGCATAAACACATATCTTTGATAAACCCGAAACCACAAACACAAAGATGGAAAGTGGACGGAGAGCGGTTCATGACTTAGCAGAAGGAAGACAGGTCAAAGCTAAGTGCCAGGAGAGCAGACATAGACAGAAGCAAGCTGACTCATCCTAGTCTCAAGGATAGAAAGAAAGCAGGGTGGAATGACAGGGTGGTGCGGTGCGCTGCAGTGCGGTGTGGTGTGTGGTGTGGTATGGGGTTCCTATTTGAAACTAGTTAGAAACTCAAAGCTCTGTTTTACCTGGGGTCATCCCAGCCTATGTGCACCAACCAGTCCCTGGAAAAACACTGGGTACTTTCTGAATTGAACCCCTAAGATAGGCAAGGCTGAAAATGGATTTGGTAACTGGGAAATAACATGCTATTTTGCTTCTGAACAGTGAAGTTTCTAGTTCCTGATGCTCAGGTTGGCTCCAGCACACTGGCAGCCTTGTCATCTCATGCCTTACCAGGAGTACCAGAATGTCCTCGGAGGGAACGTGGTGGGCCCATGACGTGCAATGTGACCCTGTCACGGTGATTTCCAAAGCTTTGGGTTTTATTGACTCACTCTGAACTATGGTAAGGCATCTGAGGACAATCAGATTTTGGAAGAAAACATCTCAAAGCAGACAGAACAAAAAAGAGAATACAGGGACTAATAGGGCCGACAGTGCTGATAGGAAAGGAGACATTGTGTCCTCAGGCTGATGAGACTACGCTAAACTAAGTGCCTGGTTAAAGACCAGACACCAAGAGCTTTCATACATGGGAAATGTAATCACTAATATAGAAAATTCAATAAGATGATTGGAAAATTATCTGGTAGCATAGAAAAAAAAAAGAACAGCTAATTAATGAGTGAAAAAAAAAAGGAAATGTGTGAATCGGTTCTAGAAAATTCCATCTATTTAGAAGTAGCAGTGAAAGCAGCCACGAGAAGGAACGCTGTTCCCCGGCCCCTGAGGTCAGGTTGCCCCCAGGGATGAGAGAATCTTCACAGCACACAAAGTAGTGCTATGTGACCTTGCTCCTTAATTTAAAACGATTGACTGAATAAAGATGCCAACAGCCTATAGCTGGGCAGAGAGAGATAGGCTCCTAAATATATAAAATGTAGTGTTTAAAAAGGGCTCCTGGTATTTGCATAATAAACAAGGAAGGCCAGGCCAGAGCTGCTACTGGGAAGTTTAAACTTGGGAACTAAGAGTGAAGGCTGAGGAGCTAGGGGTTAGAAAGCCAAGACATTATAGGCAGAGAGTGAGGAAGGGAAATGATCCTCAAAATGGGCATCAGACACAGCAATGCTTTTAAAATGTCAGTGAATTTTAAACTGCCTGTTTAAATGAAATAATCAGTTGTGAGGATAGAATAGCATACTTTAAACCTGTGCACCTGACAGCTGGAGGGATAGAACCTCCCCAAACTTGGGAGCAAACCAAGAAAAGACAACATGGGAACTAGGAAATGAAAACTCAGGAAGGAGTGAAGAGAACTGTACAGAACTCATATCACCCAGTAGGTCAGACATTGTCCAGCAGGTCAGAAACAGCACAGAGCAAACTAAAAGTGGGATGGGGAGAAATAGGACTTGCACGTCTTAGCCATTAAAATAAGAAACCTAACTTAAGCTCAAGCAAAAATGGATTGTGAGATTTTTCTAGAGCCATGGTAGGGCTCTAGAAAAGCCCTTCCAAGATGCTTCCATGAATAATGAAGATATTAGGCAGTTATTAAATACAACAAGAACAAAAAGACTAGACATGCAAAAGTTTTCTGAAGTATTTGATCTATACATAAGCAGTAATCTTGATAATTGACATAAGGAATAAAGTTTTTGATCAAAATTTTCAGCATAGCTTCATTGAGGAAGGTGGGAAGGATAAGAGAAAAGGTAGCTTAAAGAGAGGCCAAGTCCTTATTCTCAGCACTAGGAAAACAATAGAGTTATAGATGAAGTGGCTGGGCATGGTGATGTACATCTTTAATCCCAGAACTAGGGAGGCAGAGAAAGGCAGATTTCTGTGTTTGAGGTTAGCCTAACGTTTGTAGTTCCAGGCCAGCCAGGAACTCTACATAGTGCTACATAGTGAGACCCTATTAAAAAAATAAGTTTAGGTTGAAAGGATCCAATCTTTGAAGCGTGAGTGGAGTAGAAAGTGCTTACCCCTAGAAACCCTGCTGAGGAGAAGGGTGAAACTTGGAGGCTAAGTTCTTTGTTGTAAGCCTCTGTGCTCCCTTTGTTCCTTTAGATTATGTATGTAACACCCTTGGTGAAAGTAAAGACTGGGCAGGAGAGGTGAGGAGCAGAAGAGGAAGAGAGGTGATGGAGGGCCTGGGGGAAGAGGCACAATGGCACCTAACTGAAAACCTTCCTTTGAAGGTTGTAGTCCACTGACACGGCTGTTGAAACTTGTACTTGGCATCAAGAATCCTGATTGTGAGTGGTGAAACACACACTGTTTTTGTAGGAACAACACTGGGTTTATGAGGGGTGCTTCCAGAGAAGATAGACTTTTCAGGCACTGCATAAATTGAATATCATAAGTCCTGGAGAGGGTGACTCCGGAGGCATTTACCCAACACCTAATCCATGCCAGGCTTTGCTGTAGACATCAGAGATAAAATTAACAAATCAGGAAAGCCCGTTCTGGTGAAATTTTAATGTTAGTGATCAGCCTTGGATAATAAGTGTAAGGTGAACCCATTGGGTATAGATACCCATATACCCAATAAGTGTATAGGTGAACACCGAGGATACCCAAATAATTAGAGGAAACAAAAGTTCCATCAGCAGGGGAAGCTGCTCTTGTTAGGGAGGGTTTGAAGGGAGACACGAGGGGGTGTCTGAGAACGGGGAAGGTGGAAGAGCTGTAAAGAAGTTTGTCCTCACCCAGGAGGAGCAAGGCCCTTGTGGGTGGGGGTGGGGTGGGGGCATGAATGAGGGACAGAGTGGCCGGAGATAAGTTGAGAGGTGTCTAGGAGCTAAGTGGTGCAGAACTGTCTTCTGGCTGAAAGCCTGCAGTGGGGCTCTGAGCTATGGATAGCAAGATACTCTACATTGGCTATTTCTTTCAGGAGTGCCCTATATCCATTGGGATGAAATGCTACTCAAGAAGGGAAATGGCAAAAGCTCTTCTGGCACTCAGTGCTTCTTGTAGAGTGTGACCACCTTGAAATTCCACCTTACACCCATCAGGATGGCTGAGATCAAAACAAGTGACAGCTCATGCTGGTGAGGATGTGGAGAAGGGAATACACCTCTAAGACTGAACATTCACTATACAAGATGTAAAGTATTTTACTTGCAAATAGGGTTGAAACTTGTTCCTGGGTAAAGTTAAACAAAGAATTTTATGCAAAAGCCAGTTCTGCTTTCTAGTATCTGAAACAGCTCCAGGCTATTTCAGGCAGAGGAGCCCACACATCTTAGAAGAGCCCTCTGGCCCAGACTTACACACTGGTCATCTGGGGCCTACGACCGTACGCAGCTCAGGAAATTCCCATTAGCAACTCTCCTAAACAGGGATGCTTTCTAGTTCCTTACGTCTGAGAAGATGGAGTTGTTTGTTTCAGGGATAAATGTCACATAGGCACATAGTGATGGTCTTAGCTGAGCTGTGTTTTTGAGGGTTGCAATCCTGTATGGGACCCACTGAAGTTCCCAGGAAGTAAAATGCTTGAGGTTCTATAGCACATGCTTTCAAGCCTCCATCTCGCCGTCTTCTAGGGGGTGCACACACACGCACACACACACACACACACACACACACACACACACACACACACACACACACTCTGATGTGTTTGATACATAGGTATAGCTACATTTAAGGCAAATATTTCTTGGCCTTTGAGATGAGACCTTAAGCTTAAGTGCCTACATTATAAAATAAAAATAATCTGACATACGAAAGTTTCAAGTAAAATTTGGATGTTTTAATAACGGTTTGCTATATAATATCTGAAAAACCAGCAGCCAGTTTGCAATGTCACTAACTATTATGCTTCCAAGTCCATAGAAGGACAGTGCTACAGTTTGTTTAGAACAACAGGAACCTCATCCACATAATCGTTAAGGAAGATAAAAGTGGAAACATTCCAACCAGATGTTGACTGCTAATGTGGCAGCAGCTGGCCTCTAAGAGGATGGTAACTCCAGAACAATCTTGGAAAAAAAATCCCTTAATTAAGTGTTGAACATGGACTAAAGCCATGTGCTCACTGTATAAAACCCAGGAAGCTTCAGTGTCAGCCATGGGTGGCCTAAATTTAAATAGGTTTGACATTTTAAGTTAATAATGTAAATACAAACCATCCACATAATTTTATCAATAAAATGAGCCATTTCTTTTCGTTTTTGAGGCATGGTGTTTGAGTCTTTGGTTTTGGTCTTTGCTGAGAGGAAGACTGGGGCCTGAATCATTTATTTACTAATTTGGATTCCTTTGGGTGATATGACTAAGCTGTGCATCACAGAGGTGGTTTAGGTCACCCCCATCTCCCTATTTCCCTCCTCAGACTAAGCCTCATGTTTACCTTTAACATAAACGAAAGCAAACTAGAACAATGGGAAGGACGGACTGGAGGAGCGTGGGTCACTGTTGCCGAGGAGTTTGAGCTAATGACCACTGAAAAGTTGTTTGTATGAGTGACCACATTCTAAGCATTGATCGTGACATGTGGATCCTTGCCATTAATAGACTACTATGTTTTAAGGCCTCCATGCTTTGATTTGCACGCAACAATCTGTTAATATTATCCAGTATTTAAAGGATTAATTGGAATTATGCAGGTCATAGATATTAAATATTCACATGTGCATAGCCCCCATTTACTACTTTTATTCTATGTACTGGAAATATCTGAATGATGAAAAATTAGTATAGATACCCTGAGGTGGAAACTTCTAGTTTCCTTGGACATATATATGTCAAATGATGGTTTGCTGGGGGCACACGGGGGAAAAGCAGACATATGAAAGACTGTTTTCCTAAAGCAGACACAGGTCACAGGATATTTTGATATAGCAAACACATGAACGATTGCTTGATGGAGTATAAATGTGACCCCACAGACAGTGGGGGATGAGCACTGAGCATTGATTTGGTTTGCTCCCCTTCGCTAAGGACACACATATATTGGTTTGCCTTATATAGCATTGTTGAGCTCAACATTGAAAGAAACTTAACAAAGAACTGCTCATGAGGGTCCTGCAGCAGCTCACTGCTTCCCAGGCCTCACCTCAGGCTGGTTGGTGAGTGTTGTGGTATTCTTAGCTGGTTTCTCTGCTGGAAGGACTGGACTGGTTCTTATGTGGTATCTGCCTGCCTAGAGGACTGGTCTGCAGCTGCTGAGTCATATTTGGGGTCAGGACTGACATACTGGGAAAGAGGATCAAGCTCGTCCCCAAAGAACTATTGCTGAACAGGTCCACTTTTCCCACATCCTAATAACTTTTCTCTTCCACTACCTCTGCTGGGTGGTGGGCTAGAGGAGGACTTGGACCTTTATTAAAAGTAGGTTGTGTCATGTTATAAATGTGGAAATCAGTGCTTATAATTAAATATCTTTTAAAAGTCATAAACCTAGTAAAGTTGAAAAAATTAAACTTTACTTTTAAATACAAAATAAAATGCTCATAATAATTATTAAAAAAAAGTAGGTTGCAAAACATTTATGTTTACCATATCCCCTGCCAAATTCAGAAATGTTGTCATCTCTTACTGTGTGTTTGAGAGCACACAAAATGCTTTGTAGACTTATGCTATTTTGTGACCAAGCTTATCTCCACCTTGTAAGGATGACCTGTGCCCCAGTTTCTGCTTTTGTAATAAGAATGACATTAGTTCCTTCACTCCACTGAGGTAGGACAGTTGGGCTGGGTGTCTTGTAGCTCACTGACCTCTCTCAGAGAGTTTAGAAACATTTAGGAAAGAGTTGTTTTAGCAAGGAAGCAGGTAAGACTGGAAAGAAAGGGATCGGCCGGGGGGGTTCGGCAGCTGTGGGTCTGTGAGCGGTGGGTGGTGGGAAGAGTGAAGAGGCAGACTGTGCTATGTGGAACACACAGGGAAGGGTAACATCTAGGGGCTGTTTGAAAAGCTTGAGAGTGGATTTGGAGACAAGGTTCTGGGAGTTACTATTGAAAAATATGACCTTAAAAGCCAGCCCATGTTAGAATTTACGTCAAAACAAAGCAAAGCACCATTTTCTGTCCATCATCATTAAGCATCTGTGTGCACTGAACGCACTCTCTCTTACCAGTGGCAGCTTTTAAAGCAGGTTCCATTATTCAAATTTTCAGGGGAAATATTGAAACTAGATAATTTATTTAATGTGACCAAAGGCAAGTAACTTGGAGTTGTTGAGATTCTAGTGCAGATGTGTTTGATCCCAAACCATATGTTTTTGTATTCAGCCGGGCACTTATGGTATAATGTAACAAGTATCTTGGACCAGGCAACTCGCTGAAGGGGAGCTGCACGCCTCGTTCTCACGGTCTGTGGCCCTGCTGGCATTCCACATACATGGGAAATGAGTTATAAATGTTCACATTGATGCTTAATAGTGTGAACTGAATTTGTTTTAGATGATAGTTTGTGTGATGGTCAAAGGGATATGATTTCCTGAAATCTTGCTGACCAGAGTGAACAATGGGGCACTCATTGCAGAACCTCTTATTAGGGAGATAGGTCATACTTGGCCTTAAGGAGCCTAGGATGCTGGTGGGGATGCAGAGAACATAAAAGAAAAGTGGTGAAGGGCATTGGGCATCACAGTTTTCCAAAGACTACAGTGGAGGCTAGCACCCCATTTTTTAATGAAGTCACTGTAACCACCTGTAACTTCTTGATTGTAGCCTTGACAAGGACATTGCAAGAAAATGATAGGTTAGTGTCTCTTATGACTTTATATATAAAAATTGAAACAATGTATTCACAAGTTATATCAACCCAATTATGTATTACTGCTTTATTAGTTGAGACAGAGTCTTGTGGGACTAATTCTGTATTCAGGCTGCCTCAAGCTCCAAATCTCCCACTTCTTCCTTTTAAGTGTTGGGATTACAGATGTTGTGGGGGTTTGAATACGATTAGCCCAGGGAGTGGTACTATTAGGAGGTGTGGCTTTGTTGCAGGAAATGTGTCATTGTGGGGGTGGGCTCCTAGACCTCCTTCTAGCTGCCTGAAAGCTGGTCTTCTCTTGTTTGCATTTGGAACAAGATATCGAACGTTCAGTCTCTCCACCATGCCATGCCTGCCGAGATGCTGCCATGCTCTCACCTTGATGATAATGGACTGAACCTCTGAAACTGTAAGCTAGCCAGAATGGTGTCTATTCACAGCAATAAAACCTTAACTAAGACAGATATGTTCCCTCAGTACTGGGCTGCTAAGTGTTGGTATTATAGGTATATTCTATTCCATTCCCTCATATCTTATTTGCAGTAAAGAACTTGATCGTAGAAAAACATGATAGACTCAAGGATTATAGTTAGAATTTCATTCTACCTTTCCTCTAAGTGGGCCCAGGGCTGTCTGGTCTGTCTCCCCCTTTAGCCTAGTATCTTCTAGAGTTTACTCAGAGACCCCCCCAACTTGAGTCTGATTTATGCTATAAATGGGGAATTTTTCTAATCAGTTTTGTGGGGTGAGATACATACTCTTGAGTCATGAACAATGTAGCTTAGGATCTGTTCATCACCATGATCTGTTGGCTTAGGTCCTTGGTTCTAAACAGTGAGGTAGGCCTGTTCCCTTGGGAGACTGAAGTCCTGTCATTCATAGATGTTCTGAAGCCAGCTGTAATACTGTAACTCTGGCTGTGCTGTTTAAAAAGAGATGTAGATATTTCTTTTGTTCCTCCAACTTTACCTAAGAAAATGCCAAACATGGCCAACTGAGGGGCACAGAACTAATCAGAGACATGGTCACTCAGCGACAGGCTCAGGATCACCTCAGCCTTCTATAGCTTGGTTGAGACACTGATAATTGACAAGAGGGATTACTTTTCTGTACTGAATGGTATTTATTTCTATTAAGAATAATAAAAGTATGTAATTAGTCTGGTGGACAGCCTTCCTGAAGAAGTAGGTGGCTGTGTCAGTTTCTTAGGGTGCTTTCCAACCCTGAGGAGGCAATTCAACTGGATTAAATGAGTAAATTATCATTCTTACCAGCAGCTGTGAAACGGTCATTTGCTGCTATTACTACTATATTCATATTAATTAAAGAAAATCATAAAATGAGTACTTAACCCTCAGACAGCCGCTGCTGCTGGCTAAGGCCTGTAGGACTGAGGCACAGAGCCCGCCTGGCGTTGGGCTCTGCTGCTCTGTGTTATGATTAAGGAAATGTCTTTCACCATCTATGGCTCTCAGTCTTCCTCACTAGACAGTAAGTGCAGTTGGATTATTGGTAAGCCTTGAGGTCACTGCTAGTGCTAATATTCTGGGATGTAAGAGGTGACTGCAACCTTTTTTTTTCTTTTCAAACAGTTGGCATCATTATAATCATCATAAAAAATTTAGGCTATACCTAACTATTAGAATGGATTGTCAGGATTTTAGATTTTATTAGAAACAAAGCAAAAATACTAGAACACTATATGCAAATTTTAACAAAATATGCTGAGACTTTGTATGTGGATTCTGGTTGTGTTATCCCAGCACAGAAGTCTCTCTGGCTGCTTATTAAGAGTCCCTCCCCAGGAAGGTCCCTGTTGTTTCTTTTGCCCCCACTGACCCCTTACGTTGACAAACTTGTCAATGGAAAGTGTACTGGCTAAAATCAGGCTCATTATTTCGGTGCCCCTAGATGGAGACTGGGAGCAGCCAAGTGCTTGGACCGACCACACATGCTTTACTTTGGGGCAGTGTGCTTTTAGTTTTAATTAAAGGAAATGAATAAGTGAAAAAGAAAAGAATGACAAAAAAAAGTGAGGTCACAAGGCTTGGAGTGAGACTCTCTCCCAGGACGCCGGACAGATCCTGAGCGTTCACGCCATAAATCATTCTCAGGCATTGCAAAGCCTGGTGCAAAGAGTTCCTGCCATGAAATGGAGCATGGCTAGGAGTGCAGTGTGGGAGGATAATTAGATGGAACTGTTAGCGTGTGCACCACCTCAATGGGAATATTCACATGGTGAAAATTGTTTCCAGACTTACAGTCCTCAAGCTAATAAGATGGAATTAATACATATATTTATTTCCACACAAATGCAATGCTAAGACTTTGTCTCACATTTGGACACACTGCTACTATCAGGTCTAATAGTATTTGCAACAAACATGTATTAATTAAAATGTTTTGCAACAGTAATTAAAAAAAACTAAGCACATTGGCTTAATTTGCAAATACCACATCCCTTGAAAATGGTTGTGTTTAATTTATGATGTTTGAAATCTAAGAAAGTTTCACTTATCAAGTTTTACCATTCTCAAATTTGATTTTTTTGGGGGTTAGTCTTTGTAGACATAAGTTTTGTTCTCTCTTCTGAGCATTTTTCTATTAAATTTTTAGTAACTCACTATCTCAAAGGCCCATTGAACTACTTATTGACACTTTCAGAGTTGGGAAGGGTTTTAGCTGTATATTGTGATTTTTTTTCTGACTTAATTATTCTAAAGGTCTTGTGAAAGTTGGATAGGTGATAAAGCTAAGGAGCAAGACCATATACATACACACACACACACACACACACACACACACACACACACACACACGTACGTACAAACACACAGACATTCATGCATACACACAGAAGTAATGTGGGCATATATGAATAGTTGAGGGCTAAGGCGATAGCTCAGGGTAAAGTGCTCACTGTGTAGCATGAGAGCACTCATCTCATCCCCAGCCCCAGGGAGAAAGCTGGCCATGCTGGCAGCTGGGTGTGGAGCTCAGTTGGTAGAATGCTTGCCTAGTATACATAGAGCAGATCCAGCTCTATGTATAAAACTGGATAGGGTGTCACACACCTACCTGTCCCAGAACTTGGGAGGTTAAGGCAGGATGGTAAGAAGTTCAAGGTCATTTTTGATTGCATGAATTTGAAGCCATGGTGGACTAGGTAAGACTCTGTTTCAATAAAAACCCCTGAGAACGCAGAACAACAAACCCGAACCTCAAGGTGGCTGGCTCCTGAAGACCCACTCTCAACACGTACCTCTGGCTTCCATACAGATGTGTCACGTGTTCATGAGAACAGAAACATCCTCCCTGTCACATCCCTCCTTTGCATGCTGGTATACAAGCACATGCACACACATAAACACAAGTGATTTGATGGTATTTTACGTCGATATCCCCAAGTAGACTGACCAAAGAGAAAAAAGTATTCAACACATGACGTTTTCCTCTGGTATTGTGTATGCAAGACACTGTAAACTGCTGTTGGAAGGTATTCAGAGTTTGGCTGTGTAGCTATTAATTCTCAACGACAGTTAAGGGAGAGAGACGGGGCTGCAGCTCAGTCTGCTAATAAGACTCGAAAAGAAAGGATTCGGAAGACTGAATCAGCTCTGGGACGCTGTGTGCAGAGAACAGGGCCTACAGCATCAGCAGACCTGGGTCTCCCAGCTCACGGCTCCAGGGCCGTTATCCTGGCTGTCTTATCACGTGAGAGACTGGGATGCCCTTACTTAGTCACCTTGCTGAGGTGATGAGGCGTATAAAGTGCAGGGTCTTACAGTGTGCCGTGATGGTCATTTCTGATATCATTGTGACAGCAACAAGCTCCATCCTTATCCCAGTTGTTGAATGATAGATTCCTGGCAGCCAAGGCATTCTAGGCTCCTAGAAAATGAGCAGAGATTTTTCCATGGTAGCTTCAAAACTTCCTGTCTAACCCTGGGAACCCAGGGTTCAGATAGTAGGAATGACTTTATTTACCCTCTGTGATTCAGCACTATTTGCTGTCACAGATACCATTCTAGGCCAGAGGCCAGAGCCACAGTGATGATAGGAAGCACAGTGATGTTCTAGGTGAGTGTGGCAGAGACAACAACTTATGAAGAGAGAAGCTATTTCAGATGCATAATCGGCACAGACAGTAATAGTAGTTGGGAAAGGAAAATATTACAAAATACAACAGCCACCAATTATCAGTAAAGCTGACAATTGTGACTAGCTAGTAACACAGTGTATAGTGTATAGTAACATAGTGTATATTTACACAGAAATCAGTTGTTAGCATCTGACTATTAGCTATCTTAAGCCATCCTCACTGGTATCATCTCTCCTGCTGGTTGACACATTTCTTCCTGAGGGATTGCAACACCCTCTGACAGAGTGCTTTCGTCTCCTCTACTCTATCCTTTGGTAGGGGGTAGTGTGGTGCAGGACAGTGTCTGGGGCAGCCTTCTGTGCTCCCAGACCACAGTCCCCTTGAGGCTTCCAGACTTTGTGCTTCTCTCCTGGTTTATCCTGGAAATTCTACATGAATCTGAACACCTGGCCAGAGGTCCCCTTCCCTCACACAGCCAAGGGACTCAATGTTAGTTAACATTACTTTCTGGAGAAGAAAACTGAGCCGGTTAGGATTTCTGATCGAGACTGCTTCCTAAGCCCCCAAGTGTGAAGGTCTCTTCTGCACTGGCCCTAGAAAGTCCTCCCTTTGTCACCAGTTAGCTGGGCCCATAAATATTGCTCGTATTCTTTTTTTGTGGTTCAGTTTTATTCCTTCCTTCAGTGTGATATTGCTTCTAATTCTTACCTTATGACTTCATCAGGCCCCTTTGGCCATCACTTTGTTATGGGGACCGAAATGATTACAAGTTTTTTTTGTTTTTTTGTTTTTTGTTTTGTTTTGTTTTGTTTTTGAGAAAACTAGAATTTTTCTAGGAAGCTAGAGTTTGGTGTTTTTTGTTTTTTGTTTTTTTGTTACTTTCTGCAAAGATAAATCTATCAAAGAATAAACCCTTAAGGGCAGGAAGACTTATTTTACGGGTGCGTGAGTGGCAAAGTTAATATTTCATTTCTGGTTTCATTTGACATGCCTTCTCTTTCTGTCAAGTTCCTAACAGACATGTTCAAGTAATTTACCCATGAACATCTCTATCTGCAATTAAATTCTTTTTCCACGAAACATCATAGCTTCTTGGAACAGTAGTGGAAGCATCAATAAAGCTCAGATTTCATTTCTTTTAATGAGTACTTTGTAAAACTCATCTTGAAAAAGCCAGGCTATGCTGTGGACAGCCACAGGTCCTGCCTTTTATCAGAAGCAGTCCAGGCTGCAGGCTGGCTTCTTTTGATATCACATTCAAATGATAGATTTTAATGAGTGCCACCCAAGTTCCTCTTTGACTAATATGTTGATTTAATTATTTTAAGCATGTGAGCAAAGTTCTTGGGTAATATCCCACATAAGAAGACGTTTTGGGCTATTAACAGTTGTTAGTTTTGACTGTGCTTACTTAAAATCAAGTGGAAGCAGGGTTTATAGAACTTTATGTGTGGTCATGGTCAGCAAAGCCTGGGATCACCCATAAGGAAGGAAGGAAGGAAAGAAGGTAAAATCCTGTGACCATGGGGCATGCAGGAAGTGTCTCATCTGATGAATTGTTACTGCTTTGTAAAACATGCAAAAAGTCAAGCAGTTGGGAGTTCGTCACTATGGACTCTCCATTGTAAAAAGATAAAAATGCCCATTTTAGTATTTATATCAGAAGTTGTGTGATTGTTTACCTATTTATGGTTTAATAATTTTATAGTTAATATTATTATCAGGTTCTACAAGAATTTTATTTGCTATTTTAAATAATATGTTTGTAATGCTTAAATTCTATGGCAAAGCAAAAAAAAATTTGGAGAAAGGAATTTGGTGATAAAGTAAAAAAGTTTATCAGAAAACCTTAGAAGGAATCAGAGAAAGGACTGAAAGAGCTTGAAGGGGCTTGAGACCCCCATATAAACAACAATGCCAACCAACCAGAGCTTCCAGGGACTAAGCCACTACCCAAAGACTATAAATGGACTGACCCTGGGCTCCAACCTCATAGGTAGCAATGAATAGCCTGGTAAGAGCCCTTGGTCCTGCCAAGACTGAACCCCCAGTGAACGTGATTGTTGTGGGGAGAGCAGTAATGGGGTGAGGATGGGGAGGGGAACACCCATATAGAAGGGAAGGAGGAGAGTTTGGGGGATGTTTGCCTGGAAACCGGGAAAGCTAATAACAATTGAAATGTAAATAAGAAATATCCAATTTAATAAAGATGGAGAAAAAAAACTTAGATTTCATTTCCTTCAGGAATAATTCAGAGGAACTCATGTGTTGATATACAATGTCCCTACAGTTGCATATTTAGCATATGCAAGTCCTCATTAATTTGTTTTAATTTTCAGAATTGATTATTAGTGGTAGATTTCTTGTGAACATCTACACATATCACACATGTAGATGAACATAATTAAAGGAATTGCTGATATATCATTTATTTTTTGCCCTTATTATCTATCATGAAAACTGTCAATAAGATGTGGGAGAGTAGTAGATCACAGGCATCTGGACCCTTAAATTTGGAGCCATGCAGACCCTATGTTGCATTTGCTTTATCTTAACCCCACTCCTGAAACCCTTGGAGAGTAAATGTCAGATGTCACCCTCAATATCTCAGAACACATCTCAGAGGAAGTCTTCAACATAACTACAATATAATTGTCATGCTTGGAAAATTTAATAATACCGTAATACTATTCTCTAACATGCAGTTCATATCTACATTTCCCAGTCGGCTCCATAAAATATCCCTCTTTCTCTCTGCCCAAGCCTTCTCTTACTCTTCCTGACCCAGCATTATTCAGAGGTCAGTTTTTGCATTTAATTGTCATGCTTCTTTAGTTTTTTTTTTTATTCTAGAATAATCTTTTCCACTTGAGTCTGTTGTGATGTTGACATTTTAGAGTATAGCCCAACTTTTTTGGTCAAATTTCCTTGGTTTGAATTTGATAGAAGGTTAATTTATTATTGGATTGATACTACTCCCCAAACCCCTGTTCTCAGTGAATCCCAATATGTGATTTCGGTTTCTTCAGTTGTACTTAAAATTTAAAAAGTACAAGCCAGGCCTCAGTGGCACAGGCCATCAATCCCAGCTAGCTGTGGGACTGAGTCAGGAGGTTTAGTGAGAAGCTGCCACAAACAAGCAAGTAGATATCAGCAGCGATCCCCACCAGGTAGAAGCACGCTGTTGCCGTCGCCGTCGCCGTCGCCAACAAGCCCCCCCCCCTTGCCAGAGTGCATTAGTGTAGGCTCCTTTCATAAAGGTGGGCTTTCTCTTCATCATGATCATAGCGAAGTTAACAGTGACAATGCATACCACCACTTAATAATTCTCTTTGTGGCTTAATAAATGGAATGCTTAATGCATGTTTGTTGAATTCCTAAAATACATAACAATGTAAAAATGGCAAAATTTTGGCTTTTAAGGAATTAAAACTCTTGACTGTTATGTTGATATTTAAGCATCCTCAAAATTTCCTTTATCTCATTGCCTAGGAAATAAAATGTACTAAGCTTCGAATAAACTGAGATGTCTAAGATAAAAATACCCCAAGCCAATGTAATTCTAAACTGCCACTGTGTGTATAGGGTCACGTTATCTCACTTGCAGTCACTCAGAGTTTGTATATATCACATTTCAGTGTAACGATGTGGGCAGACTCCAAAGAAAATACCAGGCAACTGGAATTTGGTTTGACTGACAAATATTTACATGTATCCGTATCTCTAAGTATTGTGATCTTTAAGGGGTTTATACTGCACAGGCTCAACCCCTAAAGTTTTATGTTACTTTGTAAGAAGTCGCTCAGTAGTACACCTAACTTCAAACGATCCTGCAGCCGCTGTGGGTGCACACAACGGTCAGCCAGAGCGTCTGCAGAACAGGTGCACTTAGCGTGCTCTGCTGGCCTCAAGGCTGCCCGGCACTTGCACGCTTTCTCATGCGTATTAACGTTGTTCCTTTCTTTCGTGGGTGGTGTTGACAGTACTGTCTTTCTGTCTTTTTGGGTTTCTCTAATCATGTATTTAGTGCATTATAGGAAAGAAAGGATAAACAATGCCAGACATGGTTTATGAAGTTGAAGCCTCCACATTAGGAAGCAGCTGGATAGTGTACTGTTGGCTACAGAAGGGTTTAATTCACATGTGTTTTCTCAGTCATTACCCTCCCTGCCTCTGTCCTGATTTTGTGAGGTGGGTGACTGAGAAGTGGGTTTAATAGAATTTACCTTCCTTGGTTCCTTTAGTGTAGCACTTCCCTGTGCACTGCACAAGGTTTGTGAACGTAGGTTCTACCTCATTAGACCTCTATCCCCGGAGACCCCAGAGACCCCAGAGAATGAGCGTTTCTTGGTAATAGCTTGTCATTATTCTGGCTTTTATTCAAAAGTTTATCATTTTACACTTAGACTCAATGGGGAGGATAAATTACACTAACCACATTAACGAAGGAATTCTGTTCCAGGTGGGGCTGGTCCTTCAGGCTCCTTCTCTGTGACAGATGTCTCTTCACTAGATGCTAAGCATCTCTCCAGTGTCAGGTATTTATGCCAGGATAGGTACTCTCAGCTGTATCCATGCATCAAAGTGTGTGCCTTAATCCGAACCATGAATTAGAGAGCTAGTGTAACACACCAGTGATAAAGATGGTCCCTCTCGGATCACACTCTGGAACTTTCTGAATCTCCCTCTGCCTTTTACATCTTCAGGGGAAGGAGTCATCTATAGAGGGAAAAACAAAACAAGAGATGTGCAGGCATAGAGTGTGCCACAGTGCCAGAGTGGTGGGCTGAGATGGAGAAATTTCTAAAACTGTAAGCCACTTTTTAAAAAAATGCATTTTCCACCATCTAATAATTTTCTTTTGGAGAGAGGGGACAGACATTTTATAGCTGTTATTAAAATGGTAAAAGTCATGGTTTTTTTTTTTTTTTTTTTTTAACTTGTTGACCAGAAATCGAAAGTCTGTGAAATATTTTCAAGTCAGGGGTTTTAGCTCAAAGTCATAAATATTTACAGAAAATAAAATAAGAATAAGCCTCCAGGTACAAACCTTAGCTTTGAGGCGTTTCGGAGTAATGAGTTAAGTGGCAATGTATTGTTTTAATGGATAAAATAGATTTAGCTTCCTAATCTCACCAGGAATACTAGTAAAGCCCTTAAAAGTATTTTTTTTTAATTATAAAAGTGATGTATTCTTGTCTTAGAGTATTAAGGAATAAAAATATGACCGGTATTAAGTAAAGATTGCTAAGATTAGCACAGGAGACTCTGTCATTGAAGATTATGGTAAAAATAAACCTTTGTGCTTTAGCTGCTGCCATTCAGGGAAGCCACATTTGCCACACATGTGATGCAGTTGTGTTTTTATAGAGCACCTGCTTCGTGCCAGGGAGTATTTGAGGCACAGGGTAGGGCAGGGTTTAAAATTCGTTATCATAGAACTTTGTGAGGGAGGGAGGGAGAGAGACAGAAAATAAATCAAAAGATTATGTAAGGTGGAGCTCTTGAGTGGAAAGCAGATTATGAGGTGGAAAGCAGAGGTGAGTTAAGATATTTTGGGGAGGTAAGAAAGATAATGCGGCATTTGAGTAAATATTTGGGCCATGAACATTTCAGTGGTATAGAACATTGGATGGGTTATAGTTGGCCAGCAATTATAGTGATGGTCATTGTGCTCTAATTATATACTAGGCCTTTACAGTCTTTACAGTGACCAAATAAAGTGGGTAATTGTTCTAACTCCAGATCGCAGCTGAGGAAGCTCACTTGCTCTAACTACCAGGTTACATTGGTAGGGGCTCTAGCAGAGAGGAAGTTTGGAGTTCAGAGGCCAGAAATGCAGGAAAAGTTCCCTGAAGCAAGCTGTTTAATTCAGTCCTACTGACAAAGCAGTTCAGGGTGAGGGGAGTTCACAGTGCCTGACTGTTTTCTCTCTTTGCTGTCCTTCAGAAACTAGTGTGTAATAATAATGCTTTGCAACAGTTGCCACTTTATAAACATTTGTTAAATAAGTACAGGTGGAAGAGTATTTGCAGAGACTAGGGCAGGGGGAACATGGTGGACTGAGAAAATCAACTCACTCTGACAAGTGTAGACTATGAAACAAAAGTTGAGTAGGGATGTATGACAGAAGCAAGAGGCAGGCTCATTATGAATCTCTCCTTATGAAGTGACATGCAATAGTTAATTTGGCAGCACACACAATCTAAAAGTTGATACACTATGGAAGAGAAGGGTCAAGGAGGCTGGGAAAGTGTGTGTGTGCACGCGTGTGCGCGTGCGCGCGTGTGCACGTGTGCATGGGAGTGTCTTGGTTCATTTTTTATTGCTATAACAAAATACTGGGCTCACTAAAAAGAGGCTTGCTTAGCTCACAGTTCTGTAGCTCAGCTCTGGCCACAGCCATTTAGGGCACATCACAGCATGACAGATGGGTTCCTAGTAGGAGAGCATGTGATCACATGGCATGATGGAACACCAGCAAGATGTAGGGTCAGATTTCCTTCATATCTGATTTCATTTTTACAGTACTGCATAGGAGTTAACTAGGGTCTCAAGAGAACTTTATCTGTTCTCTTAAGGGTGAGCACCACTGATCTAATTACTTCCCAGTAAGCCCCACTAGTTATAGGCCCCACATCCTCCTGCGTTAGATACCACATTGAGTACTCGGACCTCTGGAGAGTGAATCATAGCAATAGGTAACTTGTGGACAGTTGCATTTAAAAAACTCAATAGAGCAAAATGTTTAAAGTTGTTTGGATATTTGAATATTCTGTGGGCTTCTGTGAAGATAAAATATCTTGAAAGGTATATGTGAGTTAAGATTTTTGCTAGTAAGGGAAAATAAGTAATTCAAACCAGCTTAATTCAGAAAGAAATACTCACTTTAAGTAGGTGAATTGAAGTGCAAAGGCAGGTACTATTATCAGGTAGCCTTTGCTGTCCACAGCTTAGGGCTTAGACTAACCATTTAAACAGGTTCTGGCTCAACACTGACTTTGTTCATCTTGGCTAAGCTCATCTGCTCTCAAGGTTAGTTACAGGGTACTGGTTCAGGCTTAGTTCCCAGTGGGGTGATGGAGTGACTGGATCGCGTGGCCGCTTGTTTTATTGATGATACTGTGAGTGTCCGTGCACACAGCAGGGCAGGACAGTGCTGTCTTCCTTGATTGCTGAGGTGGCTTCTCACTGAACATGAAGCTTGCGGTCTTCACTAGGCTGAGGCGGCTTCTCACTGAACATGAAACTTGCGGTCTTCACTAGGCTGGCGGTGGACTCTCAAGATCTATTTGTCTGTGCTCCCAGTGCTGGAGTTAAGTACAGCCATGACTAACATTTTACATGGGTGCTGGCTATTTGGTTTCAGGTCTTTTTTGCTTTAACAAGCATTCTTATGCACACAGCTATCTTCCTAGCCCCCCTGGCTTGCTTACATGGAAGTCTCTGGATGCCAAGTACTGCCAGAGGGAAAAGTCTAAGTCCAGTTTCTTTTCTTTCTTTCCCCTTCCCTCCCCCCTTCCCTCTCATCTTTCCTTTGCACTCTCCTGTCTTTCTCTTTTCCTCCTTTCATCCCTTTCTCTCTTTTATTTTAAAATTGGGATTCAGTGCAGGGGCAGGTGCCTCCCTGAACTACACCGTTAGCTCTTACAAGCATTTTTCAAGTCTGTGTCCTTCATGCCACTGTCTTGATTGCCAAAGCCACTTTTATCCATGATTCAAGAGGTGGAGAAATTCATCAATCAAGGTAAACTCTTGGTTGTGAGTTTCTGTCAAAAAAGAAAGGGACCTACTTCTAAGACACGCTGAGCCAACATTCCCGTTTTAAAGGGAGCAGCAGGAGAGCAGCCAGGTGGACTAAAGCAAGAGCACCATGCAACCAAGCCAACCTCAAGCCCGCAGCCCTGCGTAGACTCCTGCTGCTCACTGCTTCCACCCCGCCTCAGAATGTGCCCCTGCTTGTCCCTGGCTCTGCATGGCTATCCAATCTGATGTCTGCGAGGGTTCAGTGTTCTCTTATATTTATACTGACAATCTTTTCCCCCCTTAATGTGAAAGTCTATGAATTATATAACCAAGAACATACATTCAATAAGGTCATGAACCAAAAGTTGAAAAACAGGACAAAGGCAAGAAAAATTGAAAGCACATTATGGATTTTTAAATTGTGTTTTATGTATCCGAGTGTCTGCCTGCATGTGTATAAGGGCACCATATATGTGTGTGGTGACCTATGGATCAGAAGAGGGCATCAGATCCTCTGCAGCTGAGCTGTGGATGGTTGTAACTGTCACACGGGGCTGGGAACAAACGTGGGTCCCCTAAGAGCGCTGAGTGTTCTTAACTGCTGAGCCGTCTCTCCGGCTTCAACCGTTCTTCTTAACGTAACATTTCTTTAACCAACTTACTGAAATCCTTAGAAGTCAAGCAAAGAAAGTTATATTGGTTTCATAGTCAAAATAGCAGAATCATTCTCATTTTCAGAAGAGGTACTGTCATCCCTAAATGTAAACTATATTTATCATGCAGAGTTTTTGGAGCATACAAAGTACAATTGTCTTAGGATATTTTCTGTTGCTATAGTGGAATATTTGAGACTGAGTAATTTAAAAAGAAAAGAGGTTTATTCAGCTTGTGGTCCTGGACACACGGAAGCTCTAGACTGGGCAGCTGTGTCTGGGGTGAACTCATGCTGTACCATAACTTGGTGGGTGGCATATGTGGTGCTACTGTGCAAAGTGGGACAGATGCCTGCGGTAGCTAACCCATTCCACAAGAAAAGCATCCTCCACTCATGGAGATGTAGCCTCCATGACTTGTAGTGTCTCCTAAAGGCTTTGCCACTGCTAAGTTGTTGACCAGTACTCGGTGTGTATTTTCTTGTGACAAACCACAGTCAAACCTCAACAGCCACGAAGGAGACCTGTGCAGCCTTCTGAAACAAGTGCAGGCATGGCTCTCTTCTGGCTCTCTCTCGTAATGGCCTGCAGCACTTGCTTTCCATATAACACCTGAGCATAGCTTAGTCAAGTCAGTTCCCTTCCTCTAATACGTCCTTGGTTCTCCCCACTTCATGCCATTGTGCTGACACAGAGTCCTTTCTCCAGGGTGAAAGTGTCTGTAGGTAGCTCTGCATTTGGGGGCTTCAGATTGTGGTCTATGGAGTGGTATTTTCTGGCTGGCTTGTGTTTGCATCTGTAGCATTAGCTCACATCAGGAAAACTACTAGGTGTAACCTGCAGCCCTTACTGCGCTGGAGGGTCCCAACTTTACACTCAGTGATCCTTCCTTTTGGTTCATAAGAGTGGTATAAGACTGTGTTGCTGAAAACTCAGTCTGAAGAGCCCTCCCCACACAGTGGGAAGGTCTCCAGGGAAGGACATGCAGTTCTAAGACATGCTTGCCAAACCACAGAGATCGCAGGCCTGCCACCAATCCCGTATTATCATCATTACTGAGCATTTTTTGGGAAGGTCAGAGCCAAAATAAGCAATCTGCCAGCCAAGGAAGCACGACCAGCCCTTACCACAGGCTCTTGGGGCCCCACTGGTATTTAGTAGCAGTGACTTGGGTCATATTTTTGTCTAATTCCATCAGTCTGGCAAGGCTCCTGCTCCTATGGTCTTCCCACAATTTCTTTTTTTTTTTCCAATTATCTTTCCCGTCTTTCCAATAATAGTTACCTTGTGTGTGGGTACTGCCTCCTCCCAGAAACCCCAACCCCACCCCCTTTAACATTTTAAACAACAAAAGGGATTCAATTAATTGTCCTTGTGACAAATTGCAAGGAGAGAAGCCTTTTGACTCTTTTGAATTTTGGGTTCTTGAGTCATCCCCCGTATCCTTCTCTTACAGATAAAGAAGAGGATTTTGTTTGTAAGCCCAAGCCAGGCTCACAGTCCAAGTACTGGCTCTGACATTTACTAGTGGGTGACCTTGGCAGTTTACCTGACCTCTCCATGATTCATTTTCTTCATTAGAAAGTCTGCTTAGCAATAAAACCCTTTCTCATGGACTTGCTATTAGTGCCTGGAAAGTGTTTAAACTTGCAAGGGTTGTCTGTCCTATGCGCTGTATGTAGGTGGGAGAAGTCATGGCAGCCTATAAGCCTCACTCGGAGGTCATCCTGCTAGGTAAGAGGGATGTATGTCTTTGTGACGATTTCTAGAGTTGGATGATAGGAAGAAAGGCCTGCAAGCTCCCAACTGTTCAGTCCATTAAGAAGGGATTTTTCTACCTTTTAATGAATTAATTACTCCATTTTTTGGTAGAGTTTTTGTCTTATTCTGTCTTATTTTTCTTTCGTTTTGATTTGCATTTGTTTTTGTTAGCTTTGTTTGAGAGACCATGAGAATGTGAAGTTCAGTGTGGAACAAAGTGGCAAGGCTCTAGGAGGAGACGGGGGAGGGGAAAGCAATCAAAATATAGGAAGTTTTTTTTTTTTTTTTAAACAAAAAAGGTATCAGATTCACAGCAAAATATTTTAAGCATGTTAAGTAAAAACAATGACTTCACCTCCTCTCCTCCTTTCCCTCCCTGCAGCTCCTCCCATATCCACTCCGCCAAATCTCTCTTTTTATTTGATTGTACACATACATCATGTAACTGGAACCATTAAGTGAGCTGGCATTGTGTTGTGTGCTCACTGGTCCAGCCTCCTTGTCCTGCATCAGACTGGGTTATTTTACTGACTTGCTTGAGCCTCAGTTTCCTTTCTCTCTGATCTAGTGATTATAGTACTGACATTTGGAAATTAAGCAAGATAGCTTAGTCCTTAGAACACATTTGACACTTGTTAACTTCCTTCCCTTTCTGTATATGATTTTTTTTCCTGTCTACCCCATTATTAAGAATGTCTCTCACAGACAGATAGACCAATGGAACAGAATTGAAGACCCAGAAATGAATCCACACACCTATGGTCACTTGATTTTTGACAAAGGAGCCAAATCCATCCAATGGAAAAAAAGATAGCATTTTCAGCAAATGGTGCTGGTTCAACTGGAGGTCAACATGTAGAAGAATGCAGATCGATCCATGCTTATCACCCTGTACAAAGCTTAAGTCCAAGTGGATCAAGGACCTCCACATCAAACCAGACACCTCAAACTAATAGAAGAAAAAACTAGGGAAGCATCTGGAACACATGGGCACTGGAAAAAATTTCCTGAACAAAACACCAATGGCTTATGCTCTAAGATCAAGAATCGACAAATGGGATCTCATAAAACTGCAAAGCTTCTGTAAGGCAAAGGACACTGTGGTTAGGACAAACGGCAACCAACAGATTGGGAAAAAGATCTTTACCAATCCTACAACAGATAGAGGCCTTATATCCAAAATATACAAAGAACTCAAAAGTTAGACGCAGGGAGACAAATAACCCTATTAAAAATGGGGTTCAGAGCTAAACAAAGAATTCACAGCTGAGGAATGCCGAATGGCTGAGAAACACCTAAAGAAATGTTCAACATCTTTAGTCATCAGGGAAATGCAAATCAAAACAACCCTGAGATTTCACCTCACACCAGTGAGAATGGCTAAGATCAAAAACTCAGGTGACAGCAAATGCTGGCGAGGATGTGGAGAAAGAGGAACACTCCTCCATTGTTGGTGGGATTGCAGACTGGTACAACCATTCTGGAAATCAGTCTGGAGGTTCCTCAGAAAATTGGACATTGAACTGCCTGAGGATCCAGCTATACCTCTCTTGGGCATATACCCAAAAGATGCCCCAACATATAAAAAAGACACGTGCTCCACTATGTTCATCGCAGCCTTATTTATAATAGCCAGAAGCTGGAAAGAACCCAGATGCCCTTCAACAGAGGAATGGATACAGAAAATGTGGTACATCTACACAATGGAATATTACTCAGCTATCAAAAACAATGAGTTTATGAAATTTGTAGGCAAATGGTTGGAACTGGAAAATATCATCCTGAGTGAGCTAACCCAATCACAGAAAGACATACATGGTATGCACTCATTGATAAGTGGCTATTAGCCCAAATGCCTGAATTACCCTAGATGCCTAGAACAAATGAAACTCAAGACGGATGATCAAAATGTGAATGCTTCACTCCTTCTTTAAAAGGGGAACAAGAATACCCTTGGCAGGGAAGAGAGAGGCAAAGATTAAAACAGAGACTGAAGGAACATCCATTCAGAGCCTGCCCACATGTGGCCCATATATATACAGCCACCCAATTAGACAAGATGGATGAAGCAAAGAAGTGCAGAAGTGTAGATCGCTCCTGAGAGACACAGCCAGAATACAGCAAATACAGAGGCGAATGTCAGCAGCAAACCTCTGAACTGAGAATAGGACCCCCGTTGAAGGAATCAGAGAAAGAACTGGAAGAGCTTGAAGGGGCTCGAGACCCTATATGTACAACAATGCCAAGCCACCAGAGCTTCCAGGGACTAAGCCACTACCTAAAGACTATACATGGACTGACCCTGGACTCTGACCTCATAGGTAGCAATGAATATCCTAGTAAGAGCACCAGTGGAAGGGGAAGCCCTGGGTCCTGCTAATACTGAACCCCCAGTGAACTAGACTGTTGCGGGGAGGGCGGCAATGGGGGGAGGGTCGGGAGGGGAACACCCATAAGGAAGGGGAGGGGGGGGGATGTTTGCCCGGAAACCGGGAAAGGGAAAAACATCGAAATGTATAAAAAAAAAATTCAAATTAAAAAAAAAAAAAAAAAAAAAAAGAATGTTTAGCCCAGGGAAAGGGCGCTGGCCTAGCGGGCGCAAGGCCCTGGGTTCGGGCCCCCGCCCCGGAAAAAAAAAAAAAAAAAAAAGAATGTCTCATAGAGCAAGACATCATTTGGAGAAGGCTTGTCCTTCCCGCCTTCCTTTCTCCCTCCCTGCATTCCTTTCTGTATTGAGGGTTGAGCCTGGCTCTACCACAGTATTAGAGCCTCTGCATTCTTTCCAATTTTTACTTAATTTTTTTTTTTTATGTTGTGATGAGTTTTCACTCACTCTGTAGTGCAGACAGACCTTGAACTTTCAGTATTTTTGGCTCAGCCTCCAGTGTCACTGGGATTACAAACCTATGCCACCGGGCGGGGCTATTCAAAACAATGTACCTCAGTTCAGCAGGTCTGGGTTTTGGAGTTCCCAGGTGCCACAGGCTGCACCTGCAGAGCTCAGTAAGTGACAGAGTGGGCTGGGCTCCTTCTCCTTTTGCATCTCATGATCGATTAAGCCATGGTAATGGAATGTCTTTGACATATGTACTTGCATTCCCAGGGACATCATCTGGGGAAATATCTGAGATTGGGCATATACTGACAAGATTTTCTCCATCCAGTATGGACAGGGATAGTTGAGATCTGGGTGAAGTCTATGGGTAGACATTTTCTCAGAATCTCCATGGGCCTGGAAACTCAAACTCCCCTACATAGAGGTCTTCATCTTGACCTACTGCCAATGTCCTCATCTCCAAACTGGCTCACTTCACAAAGCATTCATTCTGCAGCCCAGCAGATCAAGGGAGTAAGGGTCTCTGTCTTCCTCTCATTAGTGCTGGGGAGCCAGCTTAAGATTTCCTCTGCCCTCAAAAAACACCCTCTGATGTTCTTAGAGTGGCACACTCTTAACTAGAACCTTCTCTGAGTTCATTAGCTCATGTTTTCTCTACTGGATACCAGGTGCAGTGTGCTTATCTTTTCTGTGATGAATCAGGTTTTTAGATTTACATTTGAGAAACATGCTTTGTGTTTGCTTCAAGATTCTAATTGTTTTAGTGGTTGATCTCCTTGTTCCCTTTCCTTTTGTACTTCCTAGAAATGTTCAGTCTTGACTATCAAGATCAGTACTTACCTGTCACACTGTCTCTGAGAATTAGCTGCCATTATCCTCAGACAAATTTTTATGTAGTTAAAAAAACAACCCACAAAAGCTAAGTTTCCTCTTTGTGCATTAGAGATCCAGCAGTCACTCACAGCTGCGAGCCATGCTGCAAAACAAAGCAGTTCACATCACTTCTTTCAGACACACCTTGGGGTCATGCCATGGCAGGGAACTTCCAGGGGTTTGCCATTGTGGGGGAAGAGCTGGATAGTGGTTCTCCCAGTAATAACCAGTGTTCTGAAGGTCAGCGAAAGCCTGCAGGAAGTGAGCATTGAGGACTTATTGGAGGTGAGGAAGAGGCAGGGGAGCCATTAGGATTTCCACCTTATCCAACCGTGTCCGGGTTAGCTTAGAAAGCATGAATAAAGGACAATTTATTTCACCAGAACTAGTTGAGCTGTGACTGCCCTGGGGCCTGAAAGTGACTTTGTTAGAGATGGGCATGACCTTCCTTCCTGTCCCTCCAAATGTCCCCTAATCTTAGGGGAAGCAGGGTACATGCTGGTGCTTCACTCCTGGGCAGCCTCCTCCGGGGAGCCTTCTCAGTAGACTACAGGCTGAAGATAGGCGCAGAGCTGATTTGGAGGGTAACTAGAAGCTGTCTAGCACAATAGAGTTCTGTGTTCTTTTGAAGACCTACAGATAAGATCAGTGGTTTGGCTCCTTGAGGGAAAACACTTGCTTTGTCCTTTACCCACAGGTTAGCAAAGCTTCCATAGTTCAGTTGTCTTCTGGAAGGATGAGTGCAACAATCAAATGCCATAAGAGACTAGCTGGGGAGGAGCCAGTTCCTGGAGTGCACAGGTCTAAGAGCAGAGGAAACTGTGGGAAGAGGGAGAGGAAGTCCTATTAGGCTCAAGCTTTGCTGGCTTTGCCTGAGAACTCTCAGGCTCTATGTTGTGTTCATGGCTGTAGGGAAATTGGGGAAGTTCAGATGCCCAAGTGTGGTGGAAAATGTGAACTTGCTCTTTACTGGGCAACTGGGTTCCTGAGTTCACTCGGACTTTCCTGTGAGTTTCCTCCAGGACGCTCATGTCCCCATAGCATCTGCTAGCATGCTTTATGACAGCTTCTTAGTTTTGTGGACTCTATGGAAATCATACACAATTTAAGAAATTAGAAACATCAATTCAGTGCCTTTCTGAGCTGCTCTGGTTGATTAAATTCTTGAAAGATGTGCAATGATTCCATTTCCAGCATCTTAAAGGATGGAAAGTACCTTGGCAGAGCCCACATGACCCTGAGTGTGCAGGGTGACTCCTTGAGATCAGGTTATAGTTTCTGGCTTGGGCTATGGGCTAAACTAATTTTGTTCACTGTCTGACGTATGCAGATGTTTTCCTTCTGTCAGATTTGGCTTTCTTTTAGCCTTTGTTTCCAGTTTCTTTATATCTCTTACTCATTTTGCTCCCCCTTTCCCCACCACTTAGTACTGGGGTCTCAGAAGTAGTGGGGCCACCAAGGAAGCCTGCACCGAGGAAGTGGGTGGGCCTGCTGTTGAATTTTCCAGGTAAACATGTTTTGTTTGACCTTTTGGTCACTAATTTTTTTTTGATGTGTCTATTATGGACAGACCATTGGCTGTGTGTACCATCGGTCATGTGCAATGCCTTTGATGCCAAAATTCCAGGTTTACCTCATGTCACCAGGCAAAGTTAATGTTAGTGAAGCCACATGACCAACAAGAGCATAACACTTGCTGAAACTGTCAGATGGCATTTGGACAGCTCTTCTAAGGGAGGGAAGCAGCAACAGTTTATTGAGTTTTTAGGACATACCTGGCAGCATGTAAGATAGTGACACTGAGGAATACCACAGCTTATCTCTCATAGACTCACAGTATTTTGAGATAAAGAGACACAGTGGAAACATGTTGCAGTTAAAGGCCAGTAATAAGCACCCTGATCTAGAAAAGATTACTTAAGTGGACTGTAGTATAGGTGCTTATATTAGGACTCTCTAGAGTAGTAGCTTATAGAATGAATCTCTCTCTTCTCTATCTATATATTTATGTATGTCTCTATGTATCTATATGTATGTATGTCTATCATCTATCTGTCTGTCAATCTGTCTGATATATTGGAATGACTTATAGGCTGTGGTCCAGCTAATCCAATAATGACTGCTGTGAAAGGAGAGTCCAAGAATCCAGTAACTGCTTAGTCCACAAGGCAAGATGTCTCAGCTGGTTCTCAGTATGTGCTGGAATCCCAAAGGAGTAAGGCTTTAATGCCAGTGAAGGAATGGACTTGCTGACAAGACAAAGGGCAAACAGGCAAAGAGTAAAAGTTTCCTTCTTCCATGTCCTTATATAGGCTTCCAGCAGAAGGTGTGGTTCAGATTAAAGGTGTGTCTTCCCACCTCAAAAGTCTAGACTAGCAGTAGATTTACCCACTTCAAACCAAGCGAAAGCAATCTCTCACAAGTGTGCCCTCCGTTTCTACATTGTAGTTCATTCCAGGTCTACTCAAGTTGAGAACCAAGAGTAGCTATTACAGTGCTTCATGGACTCCCATAGTCTGCTTGAGAGGGACAAGTAAGTCCACTTAAAGCATGACTCACAATGACCATAATGTTATATGTAGGGAGAGCTTAGAGGAATTCTGTGGCGTGTGTGCAGTTGGGAGTGTTGAGGTGTTGAAAGGGGGATAGAAGAGTCCTGAGTACAGGTGAGTTCTAGGCAGTGTTTGCTCCACGTTTCTGAGTTGAAGGTGTTTTTGGAATAGTGCTGGGAGAACAGACTGGAGAGGTGAGCAGAGAGCTAAGCCTAGAAGAACGTGTGTACCACATTGAGATGATGTGGGTAAGCAAGAGGGCAAGACATGAGCATAGTACACCAGTGCTTCAGCACCGTCACTCTGAACATCTAATGGGACAGGTGAGCAATAAACCCTGACTTAAGCCCCGGAAGAATGAACGTGTAACCGAAGAGCAACGTGGGTAACTAGGGTGCCACTGTCAGAGCTGCAGAGGCTGAGAGGAGTAGGACACCAGAGTGGGCACTGGAATTCAGGAAGCCTCTGTGATGGCAGAAGATCTGAGTGGTCAGCCTGCTCATCTATGTGGCCAATGACCTGGATATTGGTGGCATTAGGATTTGTATAGGAAGCATGAAATAGCACCAGGTTGTATAATTATGTGTGAGTTGGTCAGGAATGCACCCCTACTTAGAAAAGAATGGTAAATAACACAATTTCATGTTCAGTTTGGTTGCAAGCTTAGAAGGCTTTGGATACAAGGTGAAGATTTTGAACTTATCATTAATCAGTCAGTAGGAAGCAACTAACAGTCCCTTAACATTTTCACTATGGACCAGGACCACACCTTTTCATCCAGGTTCTTCATCATGGTTCTACCTAGAATGAGAAGCTCTATCCTCACACTTACGTGACATATAAAAGAGCAACATTATTTTGGCTTGGAAGCTCTGACCTGCCTTGGCTTTGGAGGCACTGGAATCGTCATTGTCACTGTCTGGAAACAAGTGCAAATGAATTAGTACCAGAAGAGGAGAGACAATGTCCTCAGAAAGATGAGGGATGCTGTAGCATGACAGAGCCTTTTAGGGATAGAAAAACACCATACATGCCCTACTCTCATTCTAGACCCACCGTGGAGTTGTCACTTGATCTTGGTAAGTTTCCCTGCTGGCTTCAATGGTAGTCTAGAACTGTTGTGAAGGGCACATTCTTCTGTTCAGTTGCTATGTAATTGACCAGAGTTGGTACTGGAATTCAAACCTAATTGACATATCTGGCATGAAAAATAGGTTGCAACTGTATCCCAGTACAAACGAATGTCTGCTTTCCCAGGTGGAACTTGCAGAAATCTGTGCCAAGAGTGAGCGTTACATAGGCACCGAAGGCGGAGGCATGGACCAGTCCATATCATTTCTTGCAGAAGAAGGAACTGTAAGTAGCACTGAGTCATTTGGAAATTTCGCCTTCGGAAAATGTCAATGGAGGGGAAGGCTTGCAGCCCCAGCATGTGTGGTTATGGGAAGTCTATTCCTTCAGACTCTAGCCCATTGCCCAACTATCTCGTAACTCAGGTCCAGTAGTGAGTGAATGTTCTATTTCATATTGATTTCCTTGACCTTAAGCATCCAGAAGCACATTTCAGACTTATTTTTCTCATGTGTCTAGGCTTTTCCCCATATCTCATTGTTGAGATGAGATTTCTCAATTCCCTCCTGGGGACCTCCTTTCCTGACCTTGCATGAAATCACTTCATCTTGTGGTGTTTCATAATCTTACGTTGGCTTCAAACCCAAATGTTAGTTCTCTTACCACATATATGCACAGCCCACTTTTTGTAAATTACTCTTTGGTGTCATTTTTCTCTGTCAACATTTTTGGGGCTTTGGTGGTGGGAGGAAGAATGCTGATGGCAGGCCAGGAATAAATTCTCCAGTCCAGTACCACTTCCTTTTGGCTATCAGCTCCTCAGGCAAGACAGAGGTTTGGGTTTTTGCCTGTGAACTGCCCATTTCCAAAATAGATTCTTTAAGATCTTAGTTGTGCGTCAGACCTCCAGGCACACCTGGGTTCTTCTGATTAAGAAAGAATATATTCTCACTGATTCTTCTAGGCCAAAGACATGAGGTTTGAGGAAATTTATTTAACACTACAATTGCACTTTAGGTGTTTTAGTGTGAACTGGCAAGCACACGCAGTGATGGAGTTCTGATGTTAGTGTAAGGCTCACGGTCTGGAGAGAGTCCTTGTTCTCTGGCCTTGCAAAGTGCATCACCAACCAACTCCTCCCATTCTGCCCCATCCTAACCTCTCACTCTATAAGCTCTGTGCTCAGCCAGGTCAGTGTACGAACTCCACCCACACCTGTATCATTTGTTGTCTCTCCACACATACAGAAGCTCTTCTTTCTTTCTGACACCTTCACGTATCTTTGGGGTGCCCTTCCTTTTGTGAAGGCTACTAAGTTGTCTGATTATGTCCTTCTATTAAGTATCTGAATAAGACCCTGAACTTTGCAGTGCTACCACTGTGACACTTAACAATGTGGAGACATAATTTTCTGTCTTCTTTCAGCAACTGTGGGCTCCAGGGGGGCAGAGGCAGCACCTGTCTTGTTCATGATGTGTCTCCTGTGCCTAGTGCAACACCTGGCTATCAGTAAACAATGTTTGAATGAATGCAGTGTTTTCAGAGAAGACTTTCTTAAGATAAAATGAGTGCATAAAAGCTTGAATGTTTTTCTGAATCCTAATAAATTATTCTTTCCTCTGCCGCTTTTCTTCCAATAGGCCAAGTTAATAGAATTTAGTCCTCTGAGAGCGACTGATGTGAAGCTCCCCAGTGGAGCAGTCTTCGTGATTGCCAACAGCTGTGTGGAAATGAACAAGGCAGCCACTTCACATTTCAACGTCAGGGTGATGGAGTGTCGGCTGGCGGCAAAGGTACGGATGTGGCAAACCAGCGGAACTTGCAGTGTGCCTGTTGGACCCTGCTTGTCCTCTATGGTTTGTAGTTTTCCCTCTACTTCAGAGCGTACCCTGACTGCAGCCACTGCATTCTAACTGCAAGTTTGCATTCAAAGCAGACTGATTCCAAGCAGATAAACCATCAGATGGATCTTCTGTTCTCTTCTTGTTCTTTAGAAACTGGATGAAGTTCACAACTGAGTCCTCTGGGGGGGGGCATCCTGGGGAAGACAGGACAGTGGCTATTTGTGATGGGTAGGCTATAATAGAAGCAGACATTTCCTTAAGATCAACTCCATAGGTAAAGATAGACGTTTAAGGAAATGACAACAGCTGATCTTATTTTTCCCAACAGGGATCTTGGTACATTTGTACCAATGAACAGGGACAGTTCATTTGTGATTAGGACATTACCAGCAACTCAGAATATAGGTGTGGCGGCAGCCCTGTGAGCTCAGAAGGGCGGGTTTCTCTATAGGTCTGCTAGGAATTACCTACCCGGAAGAAGGCAAGGCAGCTCTCTGTTCTACAGTTAGAGCCTTTGGCAGTTAAGCCTTTAATCTATTAAGGAATCTTTACTGAGTCACCATTGGACAGTGCAGCAGTCATAGTAAGGGGTTCAGGGCATAGGACTAGAGAGAGTGGTATTACAATTCAGAGGCAAATAGGAAACAGGTAGCATGTAATCACTACTGAGCAATGTGATACACTAAAGGACAAAGACATGACCCATTACACAGTGCCCAGAATGGTACATGGCATGACCAGGAACATGCAGAAGGCAGGCTGGACCCAGGATTTGGATTCTGGGTCAGGAGCTCCTTGGCTCTACAGGAGCTTGTCCCCGCCTACACTAGAAGCTCCCCCTCTGTGCTGAGGAATTCCTGGGAGAGTCTTCTGTGTAGGCCATCTTGGCTGAGTTCCCAAGGTGTAGATTCCTTGTCAGAGATCTCTATTTGAAAAAAAAACTATAGACCTCTCATGTCAGCATGTCCACACTGAGTTCAGGCCCCTACCACCCTAAAAGCCTAGGTACCGAGTAATGGGTCATGCTTTGTCCTTTAGCGTATCATACTATTCTTCCATCGGTCAATGGTGTGTGGTAGCCCCAGTGCTCTTCTGTACCACTCTTTAAATCTGCTTCCCACTCATTCTGCAAATGATGGCTAGCATGACAGCTTACACGTTTTACCTGATGAAGTATCCCCCGCCCCCTTGTTTACCACTTCCCCAAAGTTCTCCATTGCTTTGGAATAAAGTAAAAGAAGCCTTGTTTACTGAACTGAGTTGAGCTGCTAGGAGTTGGGAAGGAACTGTCAGGCAGTGGAGGAATTTACTCTTTCAACCATCACAGGAAAAGTAGCTTGTGGAATATAGTGCAGGAAGGAAGTGGTCCAGGCAGGGACTACAGCACTACTGACAGCATGGCGGACTGTTGGCTGGGGTGATGGACAGGCTGGGCTTCCTCCATTTAGGAGACTAGTTCAGTTCAGGTGAATTTCTTTGTGTGCCCTTTCCTGGCCTGTATTCTCTGCCATGAGAAGGGCAGTCCAGGCTGGCTGGGTACTTCACCTGCTACCCATGTAACTTTTAGTTGTGCAATCTCTGCCATGCAAGTAGGGGAAGTGCTGGCTGCATAGTCCAGCCCTGGTCCAAGGCTCAGGCCACAGGCCTCCAGGCTGAAGTTCTATGGTATTAGATTACAGCATTCCACACTGGCAGTTTGGGATTCCTGGACCCTGGTAGTTAGTGAAAGTTCTCTAATGGGAACCAGCTCTATTTCTTGATCTCTTATTAAGTGTCCTCCCTCCATAGTTGACTATCTCTGTTAGGCCTAAGGCTGGTATAGCTTACCTCAGCATCTCCTAGCATCCCCTGCAGTCATGAGGGTATGGCATCACTCTTCCCACATGTTAAGGATAGTCTTGTTTTGTTTTTTCTTAGCCCTTTTTGAAATATTTCTAGATCACCCTCAAAGAAGCCTTACCTGACTTGTTAATTTCTAAGCTAAGCAGTGATCCCTCTACAATTTGTAGCACTTATACTTCTTAGGTATGTAGAGGGATCCCCACACTTGTAAAATATTGTTAGGTGGACAGAAATAATTGGGACAGAGTAGTCATTCCTTCAATAGATGCTCATTCTAGGCTCATGTCAGCCAGTTAGGGACACAAAAGTTAACAAGATGGATGCAGTTCATGTCTCAGATGAAAGAGAATTTGAAAGTGGAGATAGATGTTAAACAAATGTCATCATCCTCTGCCTCTGGCTATGCTGTCTCTTCTGCAGCAATTCCCCAACCGTGGGAGGAGGGTGGGATACAGCTGTACTGTCTAGGGGAGGGTGGGATACAGCTGTACTGTTTAGGGCTGAGTGTTCCAAAGTCTGCTATTCTCTGCATCCCTATTGGTTGTGGGTCTCTGTATTGATCATCGTCTACTTCTGTAATTCTGCTAACTGGGTGGGGTATTAACTGACTCCTATGGACTGAGTAATGTAGATTAATGCATCTGTAGCTCTTATCAGAGTCTTCTGTTTGACTCCTGCTTTATAAGGCTGTGAAGTTGGAAGAGTACAGCTACAGTGACTTAGGAAAAGAAAGTTGGGGTTTTTTTTGTTTTGTTTTGTTTTTTGTTTTTTTCTTCCTGTAAAATTTGGAGGTTGAACTTTTTTTTTTTTTTTGGTTCTTTTTTTTCCGGAGCTGGGGACTGAACCCAGGGCCTTGCGCTTCCTAGGCAAGCGCTCTACCACTGAGCTAAATCCCCAACCCCTGAACTTTTTTTTTAAATGAAGATTTAGATTTTTAAATATTAATCTACTCATTGAGATAATTACTAAAATTATGAAGGGAGATGTTCTAATATTAAACTTCATAGCATCTGGTCAGTATGCACATGTGGCAAAAGCAGTGCCTGTTCAATGACCATTTCCTGCTGGGACACACTTCCTCTTTGGAGGGTGGGCAACTCGTGTTCTCCCTGAGGGCTGACTCATTTGTGTTTTTATCTTGAGGTTAATGAGTAAGTGCTGGTGTCCTGAGGAGACTCCAGACATATACAATGTTATTTTCTGGGTCTTAGCACGGAATTGGAGCCTCTCTGCCAGAGCCACACTGACCTTGAACAAGTGTGATGCATGTGAAGGTTGCTGCTGTGACTGTTCTCTTCCAAAGACCCGGAAGAGTCCGGGAGCTGGCCTGTCTCTCAGAAGCGGTAGGGAGACTGGCAGGCCCTTTGGGGAGATCTCCAGAGAGCTAACTAGAAGAGGGGGCATGTCTTTTGTAGCTGAAGTTTTTAATCAAATTCAGAACCTCTTATATTTGAGGATGTCTTCTGAAGACCTTGTTTGTACCCTAGGCTGGCCTGGAACTGGTCTAGAGTGGCCTTGAAATTTGCCACCCTCCAGCCTGTGCTGGGATAATGTGCCTGTGCCATCAAACCCAGTTAAAATACAACTGGAATTTAACCGTGTAACTCCATATGTGTTTAAAGGTTCTTTGTCATTGAAGGTGGCAACTGAATTTGGCTATTTGGTACACATTGCTCTCCAAGATGATATAGCTAAAACACATTTTAAAAACCAAATTTTCTCATAAATAAGACTTAATTTGGTTAAAAGCAGGCACAGTTCCTTTTTCTCAGTTAATTCTTGGAGAATTTAATGGCATGTCTTTTGATAGTAGTCAGACTCTGCCCCTTAACCAGCCAAATTTGTCTTTTTTTTTTTTTAATTTTTAAAATAAATACTGAAGTGGTGATATATGCCTTTAATCCCAGTATTGGGGAAGCAGAGCTCAGGTTTTCTACCTAGTGAGTTTCAAGCTAGCTGTTGTGACACTGTAAGATTCTGCCTCAGAAAACAAACCAAACCAAACCAAATGTAACAACAGTTACACTAATACTCCAAACTACAAACCCCAACTAAGTCACCAAGTTCTACTATTCTTGGAGGGTTTGGCCATACACTGAAGCGTGGCTGAACAGCTAGGGGCCATACTCTTAAATCTGACTTCAAGAAAATTGACTTTACGCTTCCCAGCAGTTATCAATTGCGAATCACTTCTTAGGTAAAGGCGGGGCATCGAGTCCACCTCCCCCTCCATGCTGAGATTTTATCTGACTTGAGTTTGCACAGCTGTTGTGCGACTTGCTGTCACAACTGCTGTGAGTTGATGTCACAGCTTCCCTGTTGTGTTTGGAACCCACTGTTTCATTTTAGTCCTGTACTGCCTCTGCCTCTTTGACTCTCTGTACCTCTTCTTTCTCAATGAACATTGGGAAGAAGGACTATCATAAGATGTCCCATTTATGCTGAGGATTCTGTGGTCTTTTACTCTCTTCAACCTGACGACTTGTGGGTCTCTATTAATGGCCTCTATTAAAGAAGGAAGTGTTTCTGGTATGAGTTAAGAGATGCAGAAAACTATGGATATAATAATACTAAATAATTAGGAATTGGCTCAATAATATGTCTATTCAGCAGAATAATAGAGTAGGTTCTCCCCCAGGGCCTATGGCCTGTCTAGCATTAGGTTCTTGGACCCAGTAATTACTTCAAGTACTGGTTCATCTTGTGGAGCAAGCCTTAAGTTCAATCAGAAGTGATTGGCTACCCCGTGACATTGGTGCCACTTTTGCACAAGTGCATATGTCAAAGCAAGCCAGTTGTAGATCTGTATGCAGGAGAAAAGTCATCTTCAGTCTTACCCAGCTATGAAACCCAAAAGCCACATTTATTGTTAAAGAGACTATAAGAAGGCAATACAAACACATGCCATTTGGCAAACAGAGTTGGTAACATCCAGGTCCATGGCTGCTGTGCAGGGCACCTTCCTTGTCTCTCACATCTCTGGTCGTCCATGTTCTCATATATATTTGTCCTTTAAGAAAATGGTTGGTTCCTCTTCCCCTTCTTCAGCTTCATTCAAAAGAGGATGATGACTGTGGCTTATCCATGACATGCCTTTCAGATGGACTGGTAGAATTTCTGAGTTGCACTTAGGTTTAGTTTTAAGTAGATGGACTTCTTGGAGAACACACAACATTCATTGTTGACTGTGGAAGAGCAGGTCTTCAGATGATTCTGCAGAACCAGCGCACTTTTCTCCCCCCCTTCAGGGTCAGTAAGCATGGCAGCTTTACACATTTAAACACTGGGAGGTGCAGCTACCAGCCTCCACAGCCCCCTGCCCTCATGTGTGCTTAACCTTCCCACGTAATTAAAAAAGAAACCTCTAGGAAGATACATGTGTTCCTGTGTGTGAGCTCTGAGGATGAGAGGGCAGACGCGTAGAGAGGCAGAGGATGGCACTGGATGGATTCCCTGGAGCTGGAGGTACAGGCGCTGTGAGTTGCTTGATGTGGATGGGAACCTTGCTTGCGTCCTCTGCAAGAAAACAATGTGTTTTTACCTCTGAGTCATCTCTTTAGCCCCAATGCACTTAATTTTTGACCAAGGTATAAGAAACATGAACTGGAAAAAAGACATCAATTCAATAAGCAGTACTGGCAAAACTGGACATCCATTTGTAGAAGAGTTAAGTTAGATATGTAACTCTCTCACCTTGCACAAAAATCAGTTCAAACTGGGTTAAAAGTACCACTTTAAAAACCAGAAATGCTGAAACTGATAAGGGAAAATGCTTCTAGGTATAGCAAGACATTTCTAGCTTTATTTCTAGTTCTAATAGAACCTCAAATAACACAAGAATTAGTCTCCTGGGTTGGGGATTTAGCTCAGTTGCCTAGCAAACACGAGGCCCTGGGTTCGGTCCCCAGCTCTGAAAAAAAGAAAAGAAAAAAACAAAACAAAACAAAACAAAAAACCAAAACAAAAAAGAATTAGTTTCCCTAAATTGACAAATGGGATTTTTGAAATTAAAATGCTTTCCCACAGCAAAAAGTAACAGCAGAATGACCAGAAAACCTCCAGGATGGGAGAGAACTTCTGCTAGCCAGATTCCAGAAAGTGGAGAGACATCTAATCTAAAATAAAGAACTGAAAAACATTAAAACCCTTGCCAATAAGTAAATGGGCCAGTGAGCTGAACAGACAGTTCTCAAATAAGTACAAATGGCCAATAAATGTCTTTCTAAATGTCCAACATCCTTAGCCATCAGAAAAATTCAAATAAAAATACTTTGCAATTTAACCCCACCCCAGGCATAATAGCTATCGTCAAGAAATGAGTGACAGGTGCTTGCAAGGCTGTGTGGAAGAGAGAGCCTTAGTCGCTCACTGCTGTGGGGTTGAGGAGTGAGTTGGTGCAGCCGCTGTGGAACACCTGCACATCTGTCATACTGCTGCTCCACTCACAATAACAAGAGTTGGCCGAGGTGTCCTTCAGCAGATGGATGGATGATGAAAATGTGTGGTACACATGCATAATGAATTTTGTTCAGCTTTAAAGAGAACTGAAGCCATGGAATTTGCAAGGAAATATATGGAACCCAGGCTCACAGAGACAAGTACTACATGTTCACTGTCTTGTGCAAATAACAGCTTCTAAATGTTAAGTATGTGTATTTAGGTTGGAGTAAGTGTAAGGACTACATTTACACTACTCACTTATATACTTATATAGACTCACTACTATACTTACATAGCACATAAACTAGATGTTGTAAACTAAAACAAAACAAAAAATACTATAAGAATTTTCTCTCTTTTACATAATGGAAAAAAAAGCTGAAAGACTTCATCACAGTGGGGAATATATTCTAGATCTCATTTCTGTGAATATTTGCATCTAAGTCTAAACTTGTAGAAAAGTGGGGATGAAGATAAGCCAGGCATAGAGGCTGCACACAGGGATGTGACTGCATGGCTGTCTGTGCTTAGGAACATAAGTTGGGTCTGTTAATCATATCGGCCCTACAGTGTGGATCCATTCTGCCATTGTTGGCAACACAGGAATGGATTTCATTTTTATGTGGAAATGCTTTCATTAATAGACTCTCTGGTAAAAATGGCCAGTGCATGTGTTTAACCTGGACAGACTTGCTTTGAGCAACAGTGGGAACTGGCTAACCAGGAGAGTTTTGAAAATGAAGCATTAGAAAGGAATCCACAGAGCAGGGTTGTGAGGGCTAGCACACACGTTCTGAAGTACTCGTGTGAGTCTGCGTCCTTCAGACCTAGTTATCGCAGGGAAGTACAGCGAACCCAGGAGGTGATTTTTATTCATTTTGCTTTAATAGTGACAGTGCCTTCTACTCTGAATGTTTCTCCTTCTGACTCTTTCTCGCCATCAGTTTTCAAAAACTAATTGATTTAGATTCATTAAAAGTTGGAGTCTTGTAGAGCATTTGAACTAAAATGAAAAACATTCGAAGCAAATTCAATAGAGATTTATAACCATTGCTTGCGTAAATGATACTTTTAAGCGAAGCACATTTTTATATTCTTAAATTAACAAAGTGACCAGGAATCTTTAGTGGGCACAAAATTTTTCATATTTTACACATATTTCATAGCTTAAAACTTTCCAGAAATATTGTATGTCTGTTATATTGAGGGATAAAATACGTGACGCCAATACTCAATGCTATGGGCAGTCACACGGGGTGTCGCAGTAGGGGGATAGCACTGCTTAGCTTTGCTTTGCTGTAGCCTCAGCCCTTTGTGGCAATATGAAAAGCAGTAAGGTAGAGCTTTCATGACACTTCAAGAAAAGTATACAGTGATTCTTTGGAAGGCCTGTCTGGCTGGGAGCCATCACTCAGCCACGTTCTTTAGCTCCTGTCAGTTTGTGGTCAGTATGGAACTGGTTCTTTGACTGGTGGTAGAATGTGCTGAGAAGTTGGCACAGTATTCTCGAGGCTTTGACAATTTCCTTGAATCTGAGCAGAAAACCCAGATACTCAAGACTGCGGTCAATTTCTCTCATTCTGTGTATTCAGTAGAGCACGCTCTGCCAGGACTCCAGTGAGTGTTGTTGGTAGAACACGGGGAGTTCAAGCTACAGTGAAGAGGCAGAGGGACGGGCGGGGTGGCCTGGGCAGTAGACCTGGAAAGGAGCAGGGCCTGCAGTGCTGCATTGGCCTTGCAGGCAGTAGGGAGCACTTTGAAGAAGCATTTCACTGGTAGAGCATCAGAGAAGTGGGATACAAAGGAAGAGACACAGTCGGGTGTAAACTGTGACCCCAGTTCTAGGGTGATGAGTCAGGGCAGGCAAAGCTAGAGAATGATAGCCTGTCTCAGAACAAAAGCAAAGAAGGAACCCTACACCAAACCAAGGAAATACTCTGTGTGTGTGTGTGTGTGTGTGTGTGTGTGTGTGTGTGTGTGTGTGTGTGTGTGTAATAAATCTTAAGGAAAAAAGATTTTTAAGAAAGAGTGTTTTCTTGATGTAGGGTGCTTAGTATTTTAGTTTGCAGCTAGGACACACGTAAGTACTAGGAAGTTCATACTCTGAGAGCACTTCTGTTGACCCTTAGCCTCATTTGTTTCATGAATTCTGTCTCTGTTGTCTTGCCTCAAAGTCTGCTAAGAGGGAAACCTCACCAATGTGGGGCTCTAGCCTGCTTATTCCTCCCTTTTCCTTCATTGTGGACAAAGCACTGTTGCCTGCTCAGGGCCCTCCTGAAGCAGTATCTGAGGTCAGCCCTTCAGTTTGCTGTAGTGAAAGAAGTGGTGAATCTTGAAGAACTGTTATCTCCAAGCTTCTTGGTGGGAACTGTGAGGAAATGACCTGCAGCCTCCCAGATGCAAAGCATGCCAGCCACAAAGGCAGCAGTGACACACTCCCTCATCAGGCTCTTTTTCTGAGCAGGTGACCTCACCTACCCTCACCTCATCTGCAAGTCATCTTTCTGATTCCTGAGCCAAATTTCTAAGGGCTTAAGTGGCTTTCCCATTTTGCTCCCTCACAGCAAGACAGCAGCTCATTGGTCATGTAGCTGTGGTTGTGAGAGACTCCATTCTTTAATTGCAATGCACACCGACTTGCAGACTCATTAGCTGAAAGTGAAATGGACATTGGCCTAACAGCTAACTGTGATATCTCAGGAGTGAATCTCGATCTCACATGAGTACCTCTGCCTACAGGGAAAAGTAATGTAGAGGCTCCCTGTGGAAGCAGTCTGTAGGCTACAGGCATGCCTTGCAGAGGGGCCACACAAGTCACTGGGCAGGATGTTTTGTTCCAAGTGTGTAGGACAACAGGACTGGTTCAAGTAAAGGTGGAGATGAGAACTATCATAGGGAAGTACCTTTTTTCCCCCTTCCTCTTCATTCTTTCCTTTTATCTTTTACTTTTTAAAAGTAATTTTTAAAAATTTAGTATTCTAAAATCTGATACATTTATATAATGTATTTTGATCATATCTATCCATTACTACCAATGAGTGCGCCCCACCTAGTCTCCCTGTCTCTCTTCCAACTTCGTGTCTGCCTTTTTTTTTTAATTTAATAATTATAGTCATCTAACTGAGACTGAGGCTTCCACCCTGCCTGTTAGCTTTCATGGTCCTGGAGGTTATTCTACAGACTACTGTGCAGGGGGTCGGGGGACGGGTGGATAAGCATCAAGTCTTACTCAGCTGTGAACTCTTTGAACATGTCAGGCAGGATGTGCCCACTGGTGTAACAGTGGCCCAGCAGTTACAGGAGTAATCCATCACTCTCTGATTGGATTTGAGGCCTGCTCCACAAGAGGGAATTTATGCCTAGTACTGTAAATCTGGCCTTCACTCTATGGCTGAGGAAGTCAGGCTCTAGGAGTGAACTTATTGCTGCTATTGTTTGACTAAATTGTTATAGTACCAAGCTGCCTTCTAAAAATTCATTTAAGAGGAATTATAGATAAATGTTATTTCCAGCCATAAGCAGAGACGCTTCTTTGCGGAGACTCATGATTTTCAAGGTATTAAGAATATGCAACAGTTGAGTACTCAGCCCTAAATTGGACATTTATACCAGTACTTCTAAGGCATAGAGATTTTTGCCGAAGAGGAGGTAGAAAGAACATGGAAATTGGAAGATGAGGAGAAGGGCTAAGAAATTTGGCACAGTCAAAGAAATCAACCTCACAGCAATGTTGGCTGCCTGCAGTGGTCTTGTACAAGACTGGGCCTAGCATCAGTTAATAGTGGATTAGGAAGGACTCACGGTCCCTATCCTCAGGCTGAACTATTGCTACTGGTGGTTTCTGGTAAAGAGGTGGTCATTGTTTTCAGGTGTGTACCTAGTGTGGCTCCCACCAGGATCCAGTGACTCGTTCCGCACCCATGGTCACACAGATGATCCTAGTTAAACTCTGAGTCTCAGAGACAAAAACAAAATAAGAAAAAAACAAAGCCATGATTATGGAAGAAGGACTTGTGGGGAGAAAGGAGGTTTAATAGGATTGGGAGGGAGATTAGAGAGGCGGGGGCTACACTGGTCAGAAGGGACTTTATCCGTGTGTGGAATTGTTAAAGAACAAACTCAATAAAAGTAATAGAAAAGAGGAACAAAAACTGAAAAGAAAAAAAAAAGATACCCTGTTCTGTGAAATAATTGGACAGCAAAACAATTGTATTGTCTCTGTTCCCAGTTCTCCTTTAAAATCATCCCTTCAAGTATATGAGCTAGGGTTTAAAAAAATATGATTAACACATTTGAAGACTTTAGCTTGTAACATTTCAGAAGTGAGCAATTAAAACCAAACTTAAAACCATCTTTTGGTAAGTCTGGCATCCTTTCTAAAAGGAAGAAAGAAAGAACTTAAAAAAAAATCAAAAAGCAAATAACCCAATTAAAAATAGGGTACAGAACTAAGCAGAGAGTTCTCAAAAGATGAGAGATAAATGGCTGAGACACACTTAAAGAAATGTTCAGCATCCTTAGCCATTAGAGAAGTGCAAATTAAAACTACTTTGAGCTATTATCTTACTCCGGTTAGAATGGCCAAGGTCAATAAAACAAATGACATCACATGCTGACAAGGTTGTGGGGCAAGAGGAACAATTATTCATTGTTGGTGGGATTGTAAACTTGCACATCAGTGTAGGAATCAGTGTGGCAATTCCTCAGCCAAAAATAGATCTACTTCAAGAATGAGCCATACCCCAATGGACTCTATATCCTACTACAGAGACAGTCATCTGTACTCATTGCTCTGTAATCATAAGTTGGAAAGAGCCTGTCTACCAACTGATGGATGGATAATGAGAATGTGACACATTCACACAAGTATTCAGCTGTTAAGAAAAATGCAATGTTCTGGTAAATGGATTGAACTAGGAAAAAATAGCAAATACTGTATATGTTCTCTCATATGTGGGCATGAGCTTTTTTTTTTTTTTTTTCCGGAGCTGGGGACCGAACCCAGGGCCTTGTGCTTCCTAGGCAAGCACTCTACCACTGAGCTAAATCCCCAACCCCGAGCTTTTAAGCTTTCAATGTGTGCTACATAACCATAGAAGTCAGGTACTTAGTAAGGGACTGTGAAGAACAAGAGGTTCTTCCAGGGAATATATTGTTATGGAGAGATAAAGGAGAAACAAGACTAGGAGGATTAAATAGGGAGGGGGATGGGAGAGGAGGGACGAGGGGGAGATGGTAAAGGAGGGAATCTGGGGAGGGACAACTAACACTAAAGGACATTTGAACAACCATATGGAAACCTAGTACCATAGAAGTTCCTAACATATAAACATATATAAAAGAAATCCAAGTGGGCCACAAAATAATAATGGTGACTGTGTCTTAAATAGACATTGTATGCCACCAAATAACTCCCCCAGTGCCAGGAATGTGTTGCATCACGTTGAGTCACTGATTAAAGGGTACCATGGACCCTCCCCAAACATCATGGGCTACTGTCAACACTATTGCTTATTCTCTACAACCTGATTGTAAGGCCCCATCTCTGAAGACACGTATTTATGCCATAGAACACTTGATGAAGTAGTATTCTGGTGCCCAGCTAGACGATCCACCTCTACTAAGTAGTATTTATGGTACAAGTAGGTGCCCTAAACACTTCCAGAGGAGAAAGGTAGTCACCAATATGACCCATCTTCCAACCTTGCAATCTACAGCAGTGCCCTGCCTGTAGGTATATGCTGGAGCAATAGTTGCATACATGTTACAGGAGTAACCCACCACTTCACACATTTGGATTTAAGGCCTCCTCCACTGAGATAGAGCCTATCCCTGCTATTGCGAATAGTGCCGAGAACCTGACACTAGATAGGTCACGGGCCTAGGGGAAAACCTACCATTCCTCTGCCAAAGGAACCAATTAATAAAATGACTCCTAATTACATACTGCTGTATCCATAGGTCAGTGCTTCACTCAGCCCACATCAGAGAATTTTCCTCTTGTAGTAAATGCGAATTAACAGAGATACCTATAACTGGACAGTATCCAGAGTGACAGACTCAGTCCTAAATGTGATGTCTTCATCAAGCCCTCCTTTAAGGCTCAGGGGTCTGTGTGGAAGAGGAGGCAGAAAGACTGTAAGGGCCAGAGGTGGTGGGGAATCAAAGAAAGCAGCATCTTCCAGACTGATGCACAGATGACCTCACAGAGACCGACAGCACGCACACGGCCTGCACTGATTCAAGTACACAGGGCCCAGCGTTGAAAAGGGGCAGTGGACATGGACTCCCTGCTAACCAGGAGCCTAACTGTGGGATACCCACGGTCACTTATGAACCACATTCAAGAGCAGGCCCCACGGCCAGGAATAGTCGGCCATGGTTTCTGGGTAAGCGTCTTGTTTCATTTGTTTTGTTTTGCTTTGGCAGTTTTTGCCTTACTGATATTGCTCATCTTCATTTTTGTGGGATTTTTTGAAGTTGGATGCATAGGGAGGTGAGAAGAATCTGGGAAGAGTTTGGGAAGGGGAAAACATCAAAATATATTGTACAAATGAAGTTTTTTAAATGAAGAGAAAAAAGTAAATGAGTACAAAAAAAGAGCAAATCAGATTCACATTTTACTGACGACTAATGTTCTACTCTCTCTGGATTTTTCTTTTCTTTTCTTTTTTTATTAGATATATGTCTTTACTTACATTTCAAATGTTATTCCCTTTCCCGGTTTCCTGTCCATAGCTCCTATCCCCTCCCCCTCCCCCATATGGGTATTCCCCCACCCATTCCCCTTACTGCCCCCCCCAATTCCCCTACATGGGGGGGTCCAACCTTGGCAGAACCAAGGGCTTCCCCTTCCACTGGTACCCCAACAAGGCTATTCTCTGCTACATATGCAGTTGGAGCCCTGGGTCAGTCCATGTATAGTCTTTCGGTGGTGGTTTAGTCCCTGGAAGCTCTGGTTGTTGGCATTGTTGTTCTTATGGGGTTGCAAGCTCCTTCAACTCTTTCAATCCTTCCTCTAATTCCCCCCAAGGGGGTCCTGTTCTCAGTTCAGTGGTTTGCTGCTAGCATTGACCTTTGTATTGGACATGCTCTGGATGTGTCTCTCAGGAGAGATCTATTTCCGGTCCCTTTCAGCATGCATTTTTTAGCTTCATCAATCTTGTCTAGTTTTGGTGGCTGTATATATATATATATATATATATATATATATATATATATATATATATATATATATGGGCCATATGTGGGGCAGGCTCTGAATGGCTGTTCCTTCAGTCGATGCTCTAAACTTTGCTTCCATATCCCCTCCTATAGATATTTTTTCCCCTTTTAAGAAGGAGTGGTAGCATCTGCATTTTGGTCATCCTTCTTCTTGAACTTCATGTGACCTATAGATTGCATCTTGGGTAATTTGAGCTTTTGGGCTAATATCCACTTATCAATGAGTGCATACCAAGTGTGTTTTTCTGTGATTGAGTAACCTCACTCAGGAAGATATTTTCTAGTTCATTCCATTTGCCTATGAATTTCATGAAGTCAATGTTTTTAATAGCTGAATAGTACTCCATTGTGTAGATGTACCACATTTTTTGAATCCATTCCTCTGTTGAAGGGAATCTGGGTTCTTTCCAGCTTCTGGCTAATATAAATAAGGCTGCTATGAACATAGTGAAGCATGTGTCTTTGTTGTATGTTGGAGCATCTTTTGGATATATGCCCAGGAGAGGTATAGCTGGGTCCTCAAGGTAGTTCAATGTCCAATTTTCTGAGGAACCTCCAGACTGATTTCCATAATGGTTGCACCAGTCTGCAATCCCACCAACAATGGAGGAGTGTTCTTTTTCCGCATCCTCGTCAGCATCTGCTGTCCCCTGAGTTTTTTATCTTAGCCATTCTGACTGGCGTGAGGTGGAATTTCAGGGTTGTTTTGATTTGCATTTCCCTGATGACTAAGGATGTTGAACATTTCTTTAGGTGCTTTTTGGCCATTTGATAATCCTCAGCTGAGAATGTTTTGTTTAGGTCTGTACCTCATATTTTAATAGGGTTATTTGGCTCTCTGTAGTCTAGCTTCTTGAGTTCTTTGTATATTTTGGATATTAGCCCTCTATCAGATGTAGGATTGGTAAAGATCTTTTCCCAATCTGTTGGTTGCCAATTTGTCCTAATGACAGTGTCTTTTGCTTTACAGAAGCTTTGCAGTTTTATGAGGTCCCATTTGTCGATTCTTGATCTTAGAGCATAAGCCATTGGTGTTTTGTTCAGGAAAATTTCCCCAGTGCCCATGTGTTTGAGACTCTTCCCCACTTTTTCTTCTATTACTTTGAGTATATCTGGTTTGATGTGGAGGCCCTTGATCCACTTGGACTTAAGCTTTGTACCAGGTGATAAAAATTGATCGATTTGCATTCTTCTACATGCTGACCTCCAGTTGAACCAGCACCATTTGTTGAAAATGCTATCTTTCTTCCATTGGATGGTTTTAGCTCCTTTGTCAAAGATCAAGTGGCCATAGGTGTGTGGGTTCATTTCTGGGTCTTCAGTTCCGTTCCACTGATCTACCTGCCTGTCTCTGTACCAATACCATACAGTTTTTATGATTATTGCTCTGTAATACTGCTTGAAGTCAGGGATGGTGATTCCCCCAGAGGTTCTTTTATTGTTGAGTATAGTTCTCACTATCCTGGGTTTTTTGTTATTGCAAATCAATTTGCAAATTGTTCTGTCTAACTCTATGAAGAATTGAGTTGGAATTTTGATGGGGATTGCATTGAATCTGTAGATTGCTTTTGGCAAAATGGCCATATTTACTATATTAATCCTGCCAATCCATAAGCATGGGAGATCTTTCCATCTTCTGAGATCTTCCTCAATTTCTTTCTTCAGAGACTTGAAGTTCTTGTCATACAGATCTTTCATTTGCTTGGTTAAAGTTACACCAAGACATTTTAGATTATTTGGGACTATAGTGAAGGGTGTCATTTCCCTTCTTTCTTTCTCAGCCTGTTTATCCTTTAAGTAGAGGAGGGCTACTGATTTATTTGAGTTAATTTTATACCCCAACACTTTGCTGAAGTTGTTTATCAGGTTAAGTAGTTCTCTGGTGGAACTTTTGGGGTCACTTAATACACTATCATAGCATCTGCAAATAGTGATATTTTGATTTCTTCCCTTCCAATTTGTATCTCTTTGACTTCCTTTTGTTTGTGAATGTTGTATCTTCATTTTCATTAAATTCTAGGAAGTCTTTAATTTGTTTCTTTATTTCTTCCTTGACCAAGTTGTCATTGAGTAGAGCATTGTTCAACTTCCATGTATATGTGGGCTTTCTGTCATTATTGTTGCTATTGAAGACCAGTCTTAGTGTATGGTGATCTGATAGGATGCATGGGATTATTTCTATCTTTCTGTATCTGTTGAGACCTGTTTTGTGACTGATTATATGATCAATTTTGGAGAAGGTTCCATGAGGTGCTGAGAAGAAGGTGTATTCTTTTGTTTTAGGATGAAATGTTCTATAAATATCTGTTTAATTCATTTGGTTCATAACTTCTGTTAGTTTTGCTACATCTCTGTTTAATTTCTGTTTCCATGATCTGTCCATTGATGAGAGTGGGGTGTTGAAATCTCCTACTATTATGTGCTTTGAGCTTTAGTAAGGTTTCTTTTATGAATGTAGGTGCCCTTGCATTTGGAGCATAGATATTTAGGATTGAGAGTTCATCTTGGTGGATTTTTCCTCTGATGAATATGAAGTGTCCTTCCTTACCTTTTTTAAATGACTTTTGGTTGAAAGCCAATTTTATTAGATATTAGAATGGCTACTCCAGCTTGCTTCTTCAGGCCATTTGCTTGATAAGTTGTTTTCCAGCCATTTTCTCTGAGGTAGTATCTTTCTTTGTCTCTGAGGTGTGTTTCATGCATGTAGCAAAATGCTGGGTCCTCTTTACATATCCAGTCTGTTAGTCTATGTCTTTTTATTGGGGAATTGAGTCCGTTGATGTTAAGAGATATTAAGGAATAGTGATTCTTGCTTCCTGTTATTTTCATTGTTAGAGGTGGAATTATGTTTTTGTGGCTCTCTTTTGGTTTCATTGCCAGGAAATTATATTCTTGCTTTCTATATAGTGTAGTTTCTCTCCTTGTGTTGGAGTTTTCCATCTATTATCCTTTGTAGGGCTGGATTAGTAGAAAGATATTGTGTAAATTTGGTTTTGTCATGGAATATCTTGCTTTCTCCATCTATGTTAATTGAGAGTTTTGCTGGATACAGTAACTTGGGCTGGCATTTGTGTTCTCTTAGGGTCTGTATGGTATCTGTTCAGAATCTTCTGGCTTTCATAGTCTCTGGTGAGAAGTCTTGTGTAATTCTTATAAGTCTGCCTTTACATGTGGCTTGCCCTTTTTCCCTTACTGCTTTTAATATTCTTTCTTTGTTTTGTGCATTTGGTGTTTTAACTATTATGTAACTGGAGGCATTTCCCTTCTGGTTTAATCTATTTGGAGTTCTGTAGGCTTCTTTTATGTTTATGGGTTTCTCTTTCCTTAGGTTAGGGAAGTTTTCTTCTATAATTTTGTTGAATATAGTTACCGGCCCTTTAAGTTGGGAGTCTTCACTTTCTTTTATACCTATTATCCTTAGGTTTGATCTTCTCATTTTGTCCTGGATTTCCTGTAAATTTTGGGCTAGGAGCTTTTTGCGTTTTACATTATCTTTGTTGTGTTGATGTTTTCTATCTCTGCCCCTGAGATTCTCTCTTCTATCTCTTGTATTCTGTTGGTGGTGCTCGCATCCATGACTCCTAATCTCTTCCCTAGGTTTTCTATCTCCAGGGTTGTCTCCCTTTATGCTTTCTTTATTGTTTCTATTTCCATTTTCAATTCCTTCACCTGTTTGGTTGTGTTTTCCTGTAATTATTTCAGGGATTTTTGTGTTTCCTCTCTAAGGGCTTCTACTTGTTTACTTGTGTTTTCCTGCATTTCTTTAAGGGAGTTCTTTATGTCTTTCTTAAAGTCCTCCATCATTAGCAAAAAATGTGATTTTAAATCTAAATCTTGCTTTTCTAGTGTGTTTGGATATCCAGTATTTTCTTTGGTGGGAGAACTGGGCTTTGATGATGCCAAGTAGTCTTGGTTTCTGTTGCTTAGGTTCTTGTGCTTGCCTCTAGCCATTGGGCTGTCTCTGGTGTTTGCTTGTCTTGCTGTTTCTGAGAGTGACTTGACCCTGCTGTAGGCCTTTGTGTCAGCACTCCTGTGGAACTGCTTTCCTGTTTTCTTTCAGCCTGTTATGGGAACAGGTGCTGATCTCAGGTGTGTTGGCACTCCTGGAGACTTCTTCCAGCTCTAGGTGTGGGCAGGAGTCAAAGGGTCCTGCCCCTGATTGCTCCTAGGTCCTTGCAGCCAGGAGGCACAGTTGGCACTATGCGATTCCCTCTTGGGTCTGGACTGTGGGCAGAGGGTAGTCTCCTCTGACTTCTCAGGAGTATCCACACTTCTGAGGGTCCAGCTCTCTCCCCCATGGGATTTGGGTGCAGGGAGCTGTTTGGCTGGTTCAGTTTGGTCCTGGGCACAGACCAGAACTGCAGGTACCGGCGGCTGTCTGTTCCTATATCCCTGTGTCCAGAGGCACTGTGCAGTTTCCCCTTGGACCAGGGATGTGGCCAGAGGTGTGCAGAGGTGGCAGTTTGTCCTGCGTTCTCAGGATGTCTGCACTCCTGGGTGTTCAGCTCTCTTCCCCATGAGGATTTGGGTCCAGGGTATATTTTTCTTTTTGTACCTGCTGTCTTCACATCCAGACAATGAATTCTTCAGGCCTCAGAGAGAGAGACACAGAGAGAGACTTTCATTATTTCTGTTCAGTGGCTTAGGGGATAATGAAGAAATGTATTCTGGTTAGGACTCCCATGATTGGACCTGATTAGGAATATTTTGTTTACTTCATGTCTTCTATCATATTGTGAGGCTACCTCAGGATATAACTGGAAGCCAAACTTTTTCTGGAGGGTAAAGGAACATGGGGATGTACTACATCCAGGACCTAATGAAGGGACTTTTCATAGATTCACCAATGAGGTTTTTATTTTAAAAGTGACATTTGACTCTAAATACTCAGATACTTAAATTCATTAGCCATTTTCAAGACACCCATAATAAATTAGGAGTATTTTAATAGAATCATTGCTGCAGAATACATTTTTCAGGACTCAGGTCAAATGAAGTTTGAATAGTTTTTTCCAGACTTTACACAGAAGGATGAAGTATAGATGGTCTGAATAGAGATAAAAGAGTAAAAGTACTCAAGAATAGTTTTTGAGCAGTGGTTCTAATCCTCCCACATGCTCTGACCTTTTAATACAGTTCCTTATGTAGTGGTGACCTCTCAGGCAGACAATTATTTTTGTTGCTATTCCATAACTTTAAGTTTTACACTGTTATAAATAGTAATTTGTGTGTTTTTCGATGGTCTTAAACAGCCACTGTGAAAGATTTGGTCAACCCCCAAAGGGGTTGCAACTCACAGGTTGGGGACCTTTGCCCATGGGATAGAGGTGACAGACAGAAATAAGAGTGAGGAATTCTGTACTCACTACATGCTCCAGCATGTATTTGCAATGTATGTGTTTTAAGTGACTGACATTTAGGCATATATAATTCCAAACATCTGAGGTCACAATGCATTTCTGAGCAGTAGTGGGAAGCTTGTATAGTTTGATGGAAAAAAAAATTCAAGTTGAATGTAACTAATTAAAACAGAACATTGAAATCTGAAGTAAAACTTAACCTCTACCTTGGTTTGAACTTACAGGTCCTTGCTAAACACAAAGGCTTGCAATGGGATAAAGTCCTGAGGCTAGAGGAAGTACAAAGCAAACTAGGAATTAGTCTGGAAGAGATGCTATTGGTCACAGAGGATGCCCTTCATGCAGAACCGTACTCAAGGGAGGAGATCTGTAGGTGCCTGGGAATTAGCCTGGAGGAACTCCGCACCCAAATCCTGAGTCCAAATACTCAAGACGGTGAGTCTGCTGGACAAAGAATGGCATGGTCCATTTGCCACACACAGATGGAAGTCTCCAACCTTCCCCAAGGGCACTACTGATTTCAAATCATGCTTTAAGGAGTGTGGAGAATGTGTGTGCACTTTGGCTATCTAGATTATCTAGGTGCCCCCTGTTCATTTATCAGCAAACATTTCTTGTGTATAGCAGGCATTCTCTGTCCACACAGGTAAACAATTCCTGCCCTCAGGAGCTCTCAGCTCTATAATTCACTCTCTTTTTGTGTTTATTTTTTTCTATTTGCTTTTCAGTCATATCATTAATATAAAATGATGTAGGTTAGAGCATTGCTCATAACTGCTCTAATATTACTTTGGAACACCAGAAGGTCTTTACTGCCTCTGTTGCAGTTCGTAGCCTGCATAATGCATACACACACACACACACACACACACACACACACACACACACACACACACACACACACATATTTGCTGGTTGCCTTTGAACAGTGCTGTTTTTATCTGATGCTATCAGAACAGAGAGGGATGGGTTATATTTTGGAGAGTCTGTCATGAAGTCTTGCAATAGCTGTTCCTATTAGAAGGAAAGGTTTTCTTTGTGGGAAGCTGGGGAACTGGACATGTGAGATTCAATTTTCCATGAGAAGAAACTAGGGAGGAAGAGCTTGGTGCAGAGTTTAACCTCAGAGCCCTGTTCCACTGTGTCATTTAGTTTAGCTATACAACTGCTTCCTGATCACCTGCTATGGAATTCTGGTTTTATATATTGTCTGTCTGTGTCTATCATCTCTCTCTCTCTCTTCTCTCTGTCTCTACCTCTGTCTCTGTCTCTCTCTCTTCTCTCTGTCTCTCTCTCATCTATCTCTCATCTCTATCTATCTATCTATCTATCTATCTATCTATCTATCTATCTATCTATTTTTGGGGTACTAGGGTTTGAACCCAGGCCTTCATGCATGCTAAGCAAATGCTGTATCACTGACCTACAACTTCAGAACTTGGTGCTGGAGAGATGATTGTGGCCATGGAGGTCCACTTGGGAGAATAGAAGAGAAGTCTTGCTGGCTTTACTAAGGATGCAGCAGCTACCAAGAGTTAAAGAGCAAATAAATTTGATTTTTTTGAGGCAGGATATCCCAGAGTTGCCCAGAGAGGCCTGAACTCACCAGTATAGTACAAGTTACTCTATATAGTATTGGGTTTCTCTAGCCCCAGTCTCCAGATCTCAGACTCTAGGTCTGAAGTAACATCTTATATCCGTGACTTATGACAAGGGGATGCTTTGAGAGCAAGGGCTGAGTTTTGGTTTCTAGCGTTCTTTTGTCTATTTTAGTCCAAGCTCAGAGTGAGTCTCTAGAAGTGGGTGAGCACACTTGACTGCTGGCCAAAGCAAGCACCACCTGTTTTTGTAAGAAGTTTTTGCTGGACCACAGTGATGTATTCGCTATGGTTTTTTGGTTCTCCATGAGCTGAGTGTGACAGAGACTGAGTAACCACAAAACCCGAGATATTTCCTATTTGGCCCTTTGCAGGAAAAGCTTGCTGAGTCTTACTCCAGAAAGGCAGTTGACTCAAGTTTTCTCCATTTTACCATAAAAAGAGGCACAATGGAGTTTTCCCTTGGGAGCAACTACATGAGCGGGGCTTACTGCTGGAGAGATGAGTGTGGCCATGGAGACAGATAAGTCTCAGGCAGAGGCATGAAGAGGGCTCCATGCCAGAGACCCACAGGTAGCAGACTAGACAGACCCGCCTCACTGAAGCCTTGATAGTCACGCAGTGGGCATGTGTGCTTCCTACGTGCATTTTCTCTTATATGTGAGATCTAGGTTTACAAGCATGTGTGACACTAAAACCCAACTGAGGCTATTCAAGGGGAGGAGAGGGACCAGCAGGATGATAGGAGAGAATAGTGAGGGGCTAGTATGAACAAAGCATAGTGACAAACATTTAGGAAAATGTCATAAAGAAGCTCATTATTGTACACACTAATTAACATTTTAAAGTTTATTAAATGAAGTTGAGTAGAGCATTGGAAGGGAGGGTATCCAGCAACTCTGACTTTCTCTTTTGACCCAAAGCATTGTCTAATTTAATGTGGCAGATAGGCTACGGCAAGTAGGACACAGTCTCTACCTTCTAGTAACCCAGTATCTCACAGGGTAACTGCCACACAAGTCTGCCAAGGACTTGCTAGACTCAGGATATTTATCAAGAGCTCTGGGATCCTTTAGTTCATAAGGAGACTTAAGTGTGAGCTATAGAGAAGCTGTGGACTCCCCAGCCTGAGGGTGCTAGGCAACAGTAGACAGGGTAGTGGGTGAACAAAGACAAGGAGGCTCCAGAAGGCACAGTGTGCAGTGAGATAGCAGGCCTGTGGGCATGGATTGGCATGCACGCCCGTCCATAAACTAGGTCACTACTGTACACGGATTAGATAACCATCAGTGAGGGCTAGGGTCTCAGCACAACAGAGAATTCAGCTGGAGATATTAGAGGAAGGGTTGAGGGACAGAGGGAGGGAGGAAGAGAGAGGAGGAGAGAGAGAGAACAGAAGGGAAGAGAAGGGAAGCTAAGGCATGAACAGCCTAGGGCATTAAGGATGTCATATGAGAAGTAATTAGGGGAGAAAAGGTGGCAAATTCATTTCTTTCCAACAACTTTTTCCACTAGTGCCTGACTAAAGATGCAGAACGTTGCATGTCTAAATGAGATGGTGTGGCTTGGGAGTCACTGGTGCAAAGGTGAGGGCATCACAGGTACCATGATGCTCTTGTCTTGGTCTCTCCATGGTGAGCTTCTCTGACGTTGTGGGGGCTCCCCACTCCCCAGCTGCCCCAGCATGCTTCATCTCATGGCAACCTTGTCTCTCTGTCCCATCCACCTCTTGAGTTGAGCAGAGCATGAGGACAGTGTGGCCTGGGCTAGCTCACGTCCTTACTGCCCAAAAGTCTGGCCTCGGGCTGGTGGTCATAACTGACACTGTTTTTCATGGGTGTTACCCTTTTCAACCTTTATGGAAAGCTCAAAAAAAAAATCCAGGCTCCCCCCTGAATTCTCTGTCACACCAACTGTTTTTTTGTTTATTTTTTCTGTCTGTATTTCCCTGTTATTTCTCCTCCCCTCCTTCTACCATTGTTTGAAATAAATGAATTTCTCAAACTCCTTGGAGAATACAGAGGAAAAGTTGATGATTAATATTATTTAAATATTTAAAGTATTCCCCTAAAAGAAAAATATTTTATAAAAAATGATGACTTCATTTTACCTCTATTCAAACTAAGTGTTTCACTTCCTCTATGTATCCCTTCCTATAATTTTGTACTAATGATTTACTAACACTTGTTTACACCCAATAAGTCTCCATTGGATGAATTAATTTATTTTGTACTTACACTATCCTCAAGAGATTCCCCCTTTATTGACTGAATTATGCTTTAAAAACTAGGAACACAACTTAGCACATTGATACTGGATTCATTTAGATTACTCTTACTTGATTAAATTTCTAAACTTAGTCACGTGGCCCCAGCTAGTTTTCCAGGTGTGCTGAGGACCTGGATATTTCGTGTCGATTGGCATATCCTTCTGAGCTGCTGCTTTGTTTGTTTTGAATGTAAGCAAGCCTTTTTCTCAACCACTGGGAAGATGGGACTCTTGTAGAGGCCTCTGTATTCAGATTTTATTATTGGAGGCAAGGGTGACAGCTGCTTCTAGCAGAGGGCTCGTGGGGATGCCACTGCCCTTCCCAGAGGTGCCTACATTTTGACATGCTTAGTTTTGACTTGAATTAATTTTCCCAGCAAACTGGAGCTTCTGCTAACCCAGCCAGACCCTCAAAGGCACATGCACAAATTTTCTTTTTCCAGATTCCTAGTAATTAGATTTAGAAATGTACAGAGGCCATTAAAATTAAACACACACTCTGAAGAAAATCCTGAAATCCTTTAGATGTTTGAAATGGCTGCAGACTAACACTAACCACTTAGGAGTAGTTAAGTGCTTGCTAGGCATTGAATATATGAGTGATTATCTGGGTGTGTGTGTGCTTCATAGTCAGGGTCCCGGAAGCTCAGAGGTTAGTTTGGGGGTGCTGTTTGGCAAGGCATGATGAAAAGAGAAGGAGATGTGAGAAGCAGGGAGCAATGTGTACAGCACTAGGCTCAGGACAGTGGCAATAACACAGCTCAGGAGACAGAAATCCATGGAGAACGTGGGCCCTGAGGTAAGAATGGGCTGGCTAACTTGGGGGTCCGTTTACAAAAGGGAGAATTAACTGGGAACATTTGTTTTGGGAGTGTCCAAGGGCTCTGGGTTGGGATGTACTGGCTGAGTGGCTGCACTGTGGTGAACTGGACACCTGTTTCATTGCCTGTATGACCAGCTTTGCCTGTGATCAAACACTTGCAAAGTACTGATCCGTTGCTGTTTTGTTTGGATTTTGGTTCAAGGCAGTAATCATGACTTTTCATCATATACATGGCCCTGGCATGAGCTCTTTAGGAGGAGAGTTAGAGCTGGTGAGCAGCAACAGCCACTCAACACCCAGCTACAAGACAGCTGGGCACTTCCTTCACAGTTCATGCTCTGCACACACACCGTCTTCTGTGATGCTCACCTTGAGGCAAGTGGTAATCCTCATGTTGCAGATGGGGGAACTGAGTGGACAGAAGAGGCTAAGTGAGCCCAGCCCTAGTCTCTGCCTTCATCCCATACCCCTACAGTATGGGATTCAGTATTTGGAAGTGGCCCTGGGACATGGTGATTGCTTTGTATCAAGCACGGTTCTCTGCACTTGGCTTCGTGAAAGGCGTTTTAGTCCCGGCAGTCTGGCACTCCTGGGCGTCTTTTCGGCATCTGTCGTTCTCTCGGTCTGGGCATGGTCCAGGGAAACATCTCTGAGCCTAGGTGTTCTCTTCCTGTGACTTTATCTATTCAAAGTGCTTAGCTTCAGCATACAAACACTTACCTCTTAATTAGCCACTGGGTACACTTTCCCAGCACCGTGCCATTAGCATCCATCTGAGTACTGTGAATGGAGCTGGCGACATTCAGTGGGTTCCTCCTGAATGTCAAGAATAAAACAACCCTCGCTGTGTCTGTATGGACACTCGTGGTTCTAACCACATTTAGGTTTCGGTCATTGCTCTACGGTCAGAGCAGAAGTTTTAATATTTTTTAAAGAAATGCCTTAAGGACAGTTGTTGTCATCTTCAGGGTAGATTAAAGCAGGAGACAGCAAAAGTGTTCATCTTTATTCTGTCAATCACCAGTCTTGGCACAAACAAAAAAGATCAGAGACTATTTGCATAAGAAATCATATGGCATGGAAATTGTACATCAAGAAGGAGTACAAAATTATATTTAAATAGCAAGAAATAGCAAGCTATGTGTTTTATGAGGGAACAAGAGAGCGAGGAGGGAGATGAAGTGGGACACAGGAATTCAGAGTCTGGTAAAGGAAGGGCCATGTCCACAGGGTCCACAGAATATTCTTGTGGAAAGCACATAGACAAAGCAGCCATCTCTGGGCAACTTACTGTCCTCCTTAGTTCTGGTGTCCCCAGAGCACTGTACCTGCCTACCCTTTCAGGATTACAATTAATTTACATTATAAATACCTAGACGATAGGGCATCTCATCATTGGTTCTGAAAGGGATCATCCTTACCTTCCTAGTGCCTCCCTGTAGTTTGGAAGGTTCAGATAGAGCATAGGCTGTTGTGTCTTTGAGCTTTACCCTCCTAGTCTATCGCTTTCAGATTTGTCACCAGGAAGTTTAGTCACTGGCAAGAGCACTAGGTGCCCAGTGCACAGCACTAGCATTTCCTTTGTTTTGGCTGTCATTGAACCTGTCCCTCAAGTACCTTTTAACAAGTATACTGGGGATAAATGACTAGAGTCTTAGAAGTTGATTCCTCCATTTAACAGTTAACTGAGGGACTGTTTGCTAAGTACTGTGCACCTGTAATCAGTCCTGCTAGCATGATCCTCATTTCGTTTAGGAATTTTGGGGGGAGGGGTGGAAGAGAATAATAACAACAACAATGATGATGATGACGATGATACCTGAAGGTAATATGCTACTTTATTCTCAGATAGGCACTGATTTTTCCTTTGTGCCTCTCATTTGTATTCTCTTAAGTTTCCCCTCCCAGAATTTCCTTCTATTAATTAGCAGAACAAAGCTAATGTGGTAATCTGCTCCCCACCCCACCCCCATTTTGACAAAGCAGAAGGACAGGCTGGCTGTTGGCACATGTGACACTGCTTCTTAGCCCCTCTTTTACAGCTGTACTGCTCACACACCTCCTGAATGCCCTCTGCTCCTTTTGAAATGGTGTCTCTCACTTTTCCAAGGACCAAGTTGTAAGGAAATTCTGGGAACTTAGTGGGGAGATACTTTTTTTTCCCCAAGAAAAAGACAAAAAACGTTACTGTGGCCCATCCAAGGGGCTTTAGATGAGCAGGAACAAGATGGTGTTTGTTGAGACTTGCAGGGTTTGAGGAATCCTGTTAGGGTCTGAGAGCAAAGAAGCCTCGGTTCCCTCCCCCAGCCAGCATGGTGACTACAGAGAGGAAAGGATGCAGGATCCTAAGGAGCCGTGAAGAGTGGAGGAGCCGCCTCTGACCCTTACTGCCTGGAGAATGCCGTGGAAGCTGGTGTCTGGGCCGATCCTGAAAGAAGTGTGAGGGCTCTTTCAAGAGTGAGTGTGTCGGGTATGGATACTGGGCGTCCTCTCTGGGACTCTGTGGACAGTGGAATGAACACTTCAAGTAGGCCGAAGAAAGTGTCACATCCTCTTGTCAGAAGTAACAAAGGACTGAAGGCACAGAGAGCCTTCATTTGTTGGATAGTGGGAAGTATGCTAGAATTTCATGGAATGAACTATTCCGTAAGTCTAGGCTGATTAGCGATGAGAAGGAACTCGGGTGGGAGGGCGAGAATCCAAGGGCCGTCAGATGGAAAGGCAGGAGAGGGGCTCTGTCGTGTTGTAGGGACGTGTAGGTAGTGTCACATGCAAGTTGAGGGTGACCGTAGCAAAAGCTTGCAGCCAGAGGAGGAAGCCTCATTATGAAGCTGACAGCGCTGGCTCCTACAGAGCTTACACAAGTGGGTGCCATTACTCTCCCTGGGCAAAGTGGCAGTATGCTATGTGTTTTAAACTATTCACAAATGCCCCTTGGAACGCAGTTTTCCACAGATTAATGTGGCTTTTTTTTTTTTTTGAAGTGCGTGTATACTTTTCTTCATTGGTGGTTTTGCTTTGTAAAAGCAGGTAGTTAAATATTTAAATATAAAATGCTAATTTAATTTTAGTCTTTGCAGCATGGGAATGGGGTACTAATGTGACTGAAAACAGCAGTCTATTTTGTGTGGCTTTGACCATTTCATAAATTTCATATTTATGAAAAGTATTATTACTAGGAAAATAAATTTAAAACCACAGTCCTACTTCAATAGGGATTATATAGTGTTTTTTCCATTATATGCTTCAATGGTCCAAAGAATCAATGCCTCCGAGTAGGGGATCACAGCTTTGCTGCATGAGAAGCGCAGGGCATGGAGGGATCTGATGCAGTTTGCAGCGTCTGCCTCTGAACTTCCAATGTGTGCTGCAGAGCACTGAGCCAATGGCGTGCTGCCTCACGGCCTCTCACCCAAACGGTGGGAAGTATTTGGGGGTGTGAGAGTCTCAGAAAGATTTCTACTTCTTTCAGACCACATATTAATTTATTCTGTTTTAATTATCCTGGTATTAAGTCTTCATCTAGGCTATAGATGACATCACCTTTTAGCTTACCCACTGGGAAACAAGAACCTGCATTCTCCTCTGCTCCTCATGCTTCAGACTGTTGGTCAGTAGAGACAACAGAGAGTGGCTCCACACCCAGGAGAGCCAGCTTCCCCTGGCATGGCAACAGACCCTTGCCCAGGTCTGCAGTCAATCCTGCAGCCATTCAGGAGCTGAGGACTAGATTTCAGTTGTAACTCGGTTGTAGAACACTTACCTAATGTGTGTGAGGCCCTGGCTTCAACCCTAACCCTGGGAGATAGTGAAAGGAAAGATACACACAGGTCAGAGCAGTGGGAGCACACAAGGGAGGCCCGAGGTTGAGTCGTGTGAGTGAGGCTGCCATGGTGTTCGCTGGTGTAAGAGGCAGATGGTGAGGGCTTCTTAGCATCCAAGACCATCCCCACCTCGCTGGGGTCTCTGTGGTCAGTGTGGATGAGCTGGAGGTCTTGCCTGCCTTATGGAAATCTGCGTGGTGGAGTTCATTCTCTAGGGTCGGAGGTAGGCAAAGGCTCTAGACCCCTCTGCCTTGCTGAGCTCTAGCCATGTCCAGGCGTTTGAGTGACTGGCACAGGCAGAGCAGTGTTGTGTCAGACGGCTTCCTGTGGAATGACATGGGCAGTGCTTCTTACCGTCTGTCCTGCCTCTTGACCACTGTGCTTTTCTCACGTTCTAACCTTTAGGGTGAAGATAACCCTAAAGACTTTAAAGATTTTGTGAGCTCACCAATACCTTCACACCTCCCAGGCACTTTGTGGTGATGTTAACCCCACTGGAGGCAATTCTCAGAAGATGGGAGGATCAGGGTGTGAGCCCTTCTCCCCTATTCTTGAGATACTTCTAAGGCGATCTGTACAATTGTGTAACCTGCCGGGGACTGGGCTCCAGCTGCCTCAGGGATGGAGTGCTACTCACATCTCCGTTTCATGTGATGTCACTTCCCTGACTCACAGAGAGCTGTGTCCCTGACCCTACTCGGTCCTATGCTCTGTTTCAGGTTCATCTAGACCTAGGCTCGCTTGATGTTGTACCTTCCCTCAGCTGTGAACAGTGCCTTTGCTACTGGTGCCTTTATTGTTCGTCTTTTGTGATTTTTTTTCTCCAGTAGACACAGCTCTTGAGAGTGAAGAGCCCCCTGCTTCATTTGTTATTGGTGGGTTTAGGTTTAGAGCTGACCCAGTGGATCTTTAACAGCGCCTGGACATAAGACATGAGCGCTGTCCTCACATACTGTGTTTGTGTGTCTGGGAAATACAAACCCACCAAAGTTGCAGGATGACATAACATAATTCAATACAGAGCTAACCATGTGCCGAGGGGTGGTGACATTTAATTGTAACAGTTAGCCTGTTCTGTCATGAGAACTCAAGGAGGAGGCTTGCCTATTCTTCCCTCTGACCTGAATCACAGATGCAGAGGGTCACACACAAGCCCGTGTAAAGGGTGGGGAGACGGGTACCAAGTTTCTGATACTTCCTTTCTTGTAGAGAGAAGGCATGCACACTTAATTCCACACTCCCAGCCATTGGATATGCATCAGACTGCCTCCTTGATGCCTTCTCAGCTCCCGACAGTGGTTAGTATGTAGGCAGCAGGTCCAGAGCAGACAAACACCTAATTTTTCCAAAGTAAAGCAGAAATATTGATTTTTGTGTAAATTTCTCAATTCAAATTATATTGTGAGGGCCAAGAAAACCATGGCAGCTGAGGCCCAAGGGTTAATCTTCAGGTCTGTGTATGAGGTTCTGCAGAGGACGTTAATATCAAAAGATGGGAGTGACCTCCTGGAGCGGAGCCCTAGTCCTGTGTTTGTATTGCTCCCAGGGTGGCCTGAGTTGTCGTGTCCTCACAATAGGGAGACTCTATGGGTCAGGTGCCTCCTTATAGTGCAGGCACTGCTGGCCTCCTTTCCCAGGCTACGCACCCAGCCATTTAAAGACTTTGTATTCAGTTTTTAAAGAGAGAGGGACAGAGACACAGAGACACAGAAAGAGAGGGGTGGGGGAAGGAGGGAGAGAAGGAGAGGAGGAGGAAGAGGAGGAGGAGGAGGAAGCAGCAGCAGCAGAAGAAGTAGAAGAAGAAGAGAGATATGTGTGTGTGTGTGTGTGTGTGTGTGTGTGTGTGTGTGTGTTTGTCTCTCTGTGTGTACAGTTCCTGTGAAGGCCAGAAAATGGCATTGGATCCTCTGGAACTGGAGTTGCAGCCCTTCTGAGCTGCCCAGCATGAGTGCTGGGGTGCAGCCAGCTCTGGAAGAGCAGCAAGTGCTCTAACCACTGGGCAAACCCTCCTCCCCACAACCGTACGCCTTTTAAAGGCAGAAAGTACGCGGCATGCCTGTACTACGAAGATTACTTTAGTTACATTATTTACTTTCTGTTTCCTTTTTAAAAAACACAATTTGCTTTATAAACTGCACATTTATGACCCCAAGTATGACATAAGCCACCATGGTCATCTGTCATGATAGGGCTCAGCGTTGGAGATCAAGTTGACTGGCTGCCTCTACACAGTATGGCCACAAATTCCCCCAACTCACTGGAGAGGTTAGTGGTGGATCCTCAATGTGCTCCCTGTGGTAACCGTCCTGTAAGTGTTTATTCAGTCTGTTTTCAATGGCAGTTCTGTGAAAAGGATGAGCAGCAAACAGATTTAGTCAACACTTCTGAAGCTCCAACCATGCACTAAATCCTCCACTACCTGGGCAACAAGTGGGGATATGGAAAGGGAGAGCTGTGCTGAGGGAAGTTGTATGGATCAGTGATCACACAGGCCAACGGGGCAGCCTAGAGAGGGATGGACGGGCGGGCCTGAGAATACACCGGAGTGAAGAGCACATGCTTGTTGGGGAGGAACTGCTCCATCCTGGAGCTGAGGGAAGTTGTCCTTGAAGCTGTGATGGTCTCTGAGGTGAGTGACAAGAAGGGACCAGACTGTGAAGATCACAAAGGAGGCCTCATCTCGACAAGGAAAGAGATGAGGCCCGTGCTCTAGGGAAATGGAGGACAGAGAAAGTTAGACGGTGCATTCAAAGCTAGCGATTTATCATGCGTATGAAAGCTCATCAGTCACTAGATGAGATACTTGTCTGCAGTTCTGAGATGTCAGAGTGGGTGCTGGGGACTTCAGAGCTCACTTTCATAACTGTCTGTGGTAAACTGTTCTAAGACCAAGGTGGTTACCATGCTCAGAAACCTGGTTTTCTTCTGGGAGTAAAGGTGTTGAATGGTGCAGGAGCCATACCGACTGTCAGAGCTTGAAGGCGTGAACACAGTAAGAGGTGGCTCTTTTTCTCCTGTAAGGGTTATGAGAGCCATGGACAGATGGCTAACTGACAGCACGGCAGATGCTCGTCCATGTTTTGGTATCTGCACACAAGAGCTCAATGAACATATACCAGAGGGCAGCTGTGACACCCAGCCAACAAAGAACTGCTTCCCTCCTGTAGGGTGGTCTGTGAACCTGCTGGAGCCTTAGGCTTGATCATAATGCCGTGAGTGAAAACAGATGCCCCCTGCCCCTCCCCCTTGCTGGCTGAGTTACTGCTGTTGAGGGACAGGAGCTATGGCAGGTCACACACGTGTGCACACACGCGCACACACTCCTTCAGAGGCCCAGCAGAAGGCCTGTTAGACACTCCCACTGAGAGGTCTTGCTGCTGACAATTGCCCAGGAGACACAGTAGCGGCCAGGGCTGCTGCAGGGGTGTAGTAGTGTGTGGCACTTGCTCTCTTGACTGTTTCTTATCACAGTGAAAGCATCTGAGTGTTTAATAAAGAAAACCTCTCTGGATGCTTTTACGTCAAGAACATTCACTCAAGGAAAATGTCTAATGCTAATGGAGTGTGTTGTTAGACAGGAAAGTAGAAAATGGAGTCTTCCTAGTGGAGTACATTGAGTTGTCTTAAGGATGCGCCCCTGAGATATGCACAGCTATCACACTCTAGGAAGAATGACTGAATTGTGAGTGAGATTTTAAAACTATGCATTTATTCTTGGAGAATTTCTTGCAAGGATTTTAATCTTATCTGCCTCTCTCTTCTCTTTCCCTCTCCAACTCCTCTCACTGTACCCAATCACATTCTTCTTCCAACTTTGTAGCCCCTCCCCTTAGTATAACTCACTGAGACCAATTAGCGCTGTCTATTTGCACATGGCGGATGAGTAACCTACCAGAGGCCATACCACGGCTTAGGGAGGGAGAGTCAGATCTCTTCTGGAATGGTGACTTTTGTTTGAAAACCAACTGAAATTTAAATGGGGACACCTGGAAAAACTGAACCAAGGACTGGCTACCCAAGACCTTAGGGAAGCCAGGGTAATTGTGTTAGGTTGATAAGGCAGTATATCCTTATTTTACGAAGGGTTATAGTTAAATAGGTAAGGAAAAAATTTAGGTCATGTATAATCTATCTGTAATACTTCATCAGGATAGCAGTTGACACGGATAAGGAAGGCGGTAACTTGCGCTGGTGTATTGTCCACTGTGCTGGTGTGTTGTCCACCGTGCTGGTGTATTGTCCACCGTGCTGGTGTGTTGTCCACCGTGCTGGTGTGTTGTCCACTGTGCTATCTGCATGGGCCTATCCTACTGACATTTAATGTTTTCACACTGCAGCAGGATGCAGGGACCTGTCACCCAATCAGCATGCTCTGCATTCACAGAGGTGTGGTTTCATGGTCTCCCTTGATACAGCTGTAGAGTGCAATGGGCCTGGAAACTCGGGGTTCTTTAGCTATGGGATAAGGGGGTGATTCTATGACTGTGGGAGGTGACATCATTCAAAAGTAAAACTGAAACATATGGAACCTTAAAGTTAGTATTCTAAAGTTTTTGTTTCGACCCCAATTTTTGTTTTATTTTTGTTTGTATTTTTTCCTATTTTTATTTTAAAAAAACTTTGGAATTATAATATAGTTGCATAATTTCCCCTTCTATTTCCTACCCTCAAACTGTCCCATATACCCAACCTTGTTCTTTTTCGAATTCATGGCCTCCTTTTCTATTAATCATTGTTACATACATAACATATATACATACATACATACATACGTACATACATACATGTGTGTGTACTCATAAGTACACATGTACACTGCCTTCTAACTTCATGCTTTATGAAGTATAATAATATTGAAGTGCAGTTGCCAACGCCATTTTCTTTCCTTTCATGATATACACTCTACAACTCGTGTTGTATTAGACATGTCTGAAGAAAGCAATTGGCACTGTCTTGGGACCACCTGCATCAGCTCCTTTTTTGTGGCTGTGTTAAAACACCATGGCCAAAGACAGCTTAGAGAAGAGTTCATTTTGGCTTATGGGTTAGAGCGTCCATGACAGTTGCTCACCTTTTCTCTGCACAGGAAGCAGAGAAGTAGCTGAAGTGGACAAGGCTGTAAGTTCCCAAAGCCTGCCCCAGGGATGGAGTTCCTTCCTCAGGATTTCATAAGAATCCTCCAGATAGTACCACCACCTGGAGTCCCATCGCATAAGCCAATGGGAAACCTTTCTCTTTCAGACCATGATGTGTCTGTTTGCTTTACCTTTTCCTTTCTGATTTGGAGATGTGGCTGCCAACATTCCCCTTGCTGTTTCTCCAAATGATGTGTTTCTGCAGAGGCGATCTGCCAGGGTTTTGTTGGTAAAGATTCCCCTGACTCCTTGGGATATTTTGACACTGTCCTAGAATAAACCATTTCCTATTTCTGTGGCGCTGACTGTAGAGTCGGCAAATTGATAGCATAGTGTGGGCGACTCATATGACCTGACTACCAACGGAACAAAACATGTTTTGTGTCTCCCCACTTATATTTAACCAGTGGCTTCTCTCTCTCCCTCTCTCTCTTTTATTTTCAACCACACTAGGTGTCAGCAGTTACAGATTCTGTAATAAAGGGAACCCCACTGCTTGCCCCTTTCCTCTGTCTCAATACAGTTAAACGGTCAACAGCAGCGCCTTCGCTTCCTTCTCTTACACAAAGCACACGAAAGCAGTTTGATTTCGAAAAGTCCCAATTTCCTTTAATTAACCCTAACCCACCGGACTCTGCCCTGAAAGGCACAGTTGAGGTGATATGGAGTGAGCATTGCTTTGGGGGTGCATGGAGCTAAGAAATTCAAGGTCTGACTTCGAGACTCTGCAAAACCTTTGCAGAGAGCTCTGAGAATTAACCACGATGAGCGCATGGACTGTGAGCATGGTACAAATTCTTTCCAGCCGAGCCCCCTGGCCCCAAGGATGATGTAAAATGTAATCCGAGCCTTCAGAATGAGGTAACGTTTTGACATAGAGAGAGAGGGCAAAAAGCGGTTCTGTCTGTGATGAATGAGTATATCCAGAAGCAAAGACTGTTAGAGCAACTACAGATGGGGCAGTTTGGCTGAAGGAAGGGGTCCCACTGGGATTGAGCATGGACTTGGTAAACAGTGAGAAAATGGCTGTGGACTGAGCAGTAACTGACAGGAGCACACTGTCAGTGTTGACTCAAATGCAGGTTAAAGGAAAAGGCAAGGATATTATGTAACAGCCAAGGGATAAATCTTTGTGCTTCCTCTCTTCCTCTCATTTCTTGCTGATTTTCTCTCATCCCTCAGCTTTTAGACAGCAAGGAACCCTCTCTTGTGATCCCTACTGGTCCACCTGTGGGACTGGGAACTCAGGGTACAGACAGAAGCAGCGGTCACAGAAGTCCTCCCCACAGTGGGGCAGCTTTCAGGGACATGGAAAGATCACGCAGAGAGGAAGTTTCTCTCCCAGTTATCAAAGAACAGAGCCAGAGACTCCTGAAAAGTAAATCTCATTTCCGAGACCAGGAAATAGAGCCCACAGAGGTAGGAAATTGAGGCACAGATGGTTGTCACAGCTGGTGGCCTCCCACTCATGTCCCTGGCTCTTTCCTAGCAGTTCACCTGAGACTCACACACCGCACCAACCTCCCACACGAGTCCGAGTGTTTCACAGCCTCAGGAAGGTCCCAGGAATGAGCCAAACAGGATGCAGCCGGTGCACTTGGATAGGTTTGCGTCGCTGCAGCTGACAGGCATTGAGGATGCTGCAGATCAGAGCCATCCCCAGAGGGTAATACGTTTGTCTGTGATGGGTCTCAGAGATGAGCACTGTTGACATGTAGTCAGCATGTTTCCGTAGACAGCATGCACATACATGTGCATGTGTGTTAGTGCCAGTTATACACAGGCTATTGTGTTGTCATTTCCCTCTGTGTAGCAAATTGTCCAAGTATTTGAGTTTTAATAGCCACAGTGTTTTGTTTTTTTTTTTATTAACTTGAGTATTTCTTATATACATTTCGAGTGTTATTCCCTTTCCCGGTTTCCGGGCAAACATCCCCTAATCCCTCCCCCTCCCCTTCTTTATGGGTGTTCCCCCCCCCCCCCTCCCCCCATTGCTGCCCTCCCCCCAACAGTCTAGTTCACTGGGGGTTCAGTCTTAGCAGGACCCAGGGCTTCCCCTTCCACTGGTGCTCTTACTAGGATATTCATTGCTACCTATGAGGTCAGAGTCCAGGGTCAATCCATGTATAGTCTTTAGGTAGTGGCTTAGTCCCTGGAAGCTCTGGTTGCTTGGCATTGTTGTACATATGGGGTCTCGAGCCCCTTCAAGCTCTTCCACTTCTTTCTCTGATTCCTTCAATGGGGGTCCTATTCTCAGTTCAGTGGTTTGCTGCTGGCATTCGCCTCTGTATTTGCTGTATTCTGGCTGTGTCTCTCAGGAGCGATCTACATCCGGCTCCTGTCGGCCTGCCCTTCTTTGCTTCATCCATCTTGTCTAATTGGGTGGCTGTATATGTATGGGCCACATGTGGGGCAGGCTCTGAATGGGTGTTCCTTCTGTGTCTGTTTTACTCTTTGCCTCTCTCTTCCCTGCCAAGGGTATTCTTGTTCCCCTTTTAAAGAAGGAGTGAAGCATTCACATTTTGATCATCCGTCTTGAGTTTCATTTGTTCTAGGCATCCGGGGTAATTCAAGCATTTGGGCTAATAGCCACTTATCAATGAGTGCATAAAAAATATGGAATGCTTCACGAATTTGCGTGTCATCCTTGCGCAGGGGCCATGCTAATCTTCTCTGTATCGTTCCAATTTTAGTATATGTGCTGCCGAAGCGAGCACGCCACAGTGGTTTTTTAAATGAATTTAGCATTTATGTTTTTTCAGAAGGTTTTCCCTTATTAGCTATTTAGAGTGTTTATATTTTGGCTATGACAAATAATACTGTAACATATAACTGTATATTAAATATAAATAAAATTACATATGCATACAAAAAGTTGTGCTTATCTGTTTCTCTACAACTATTTGACAGTTCCATACATGTATATAATGAATTTTCATATCTTCACATTAAGTTCTGTCTCCCATCTCCTCCCCAACAAGTCTGCTCGTGTACTGGGATACCTTTCTATAAACATTATTACTGAACTGCATCTCCAGGAGGCTTTTCTGGTGAGGCACACTGGAGAGAACAGGGCATTAGGTGGGACAGCCGTGGCCTGTTCCTCCACCCATGGGCAGGGCTCTCTGCCATCTGTCAATAGTTCTTCTCGTCTCTCCAAGCTGCTGTAAGTGATGAGGTTGTGCCTTTAAGGCAGCTGACATCTTCATACTGCCGCCTATCCTGAGCCTTGGAAAGGTTTGGTGTCTGTGTGTGTGTGTGTGTGTGTGTGTGTGTGTGTGTGTGTGTGTGACTGGGTGTGTTGAGTGAAAGAGGAAGATCTTAGATCAATATTCAGAAAAAAAAAGTGAAATTGATTTACCAGTAGATGGTTTTTTATCAGTAACAAACTCAGTGAAATAGAGACCTACTGAAAACCCTAGGTACTGACAGTGAAGACAGAAATGGGAGGCATTAAAATTATATGTTTTAGACACACACACACACACACACACACACACACACACACACACACACACACACACAGAGTCTTTCTTGGTACTGTGTAGTCCTGTAACCCTTTCTTATCTCTTTCCCCATGTTTCTCCTTCTTCAGAACTCACCTTCAAGCTCTACCAGCGGGCCAAGCATGTATACAGTGAGGCTGCACGTGTGCTGCAGTTCAAGCAGGTGTGCGAAGCAGCACCAGACAACGCCGTCCAGCTGCTGGGCGAGCTGATGAACCAGAGCCACAGAAGCTGCCGGGACATGTATGAGTGCAGCTGCCCGGAATTGGATCAGCTAGTGGACATCTGCCGGTGAGCTAAGAGGGCCGTGTGGGAGCCAAGACACGCCACCAGGGAATGCTCTTTCAATTACCAAAAGGCCATAGTCTCATACCTTACACGGGTCCTTCCTATATGAGGACCCCAGTGCTCATGATACAGAGCCCCCATGTTCTTCCTGCAGGCCTGCAGGTGCTGTGAGACCTGGCCTTCTGGGGTTCAGAATTCCTTCTGGAACCAGTGTCAGTGTTAGCTGGTTAGACCCCTCAGGCAGCTTTTCTCTGACATTGGCATTTTATGTTTCAGAAACCCTTAGGAACCTAATGGACTTCTGTCCTGGAGAGAGCCAAAAGAGCGTCTTGACCTTGAGAGTTCTGCTGGGGGAGGTGGGCTGGGAGAATCACCTGGAAAGCGCCTCTTGAGCTGCCATATTTATTTTGGGCAATTAGGGGAAATAAAGACCAAAGAAAGGCCAGTTTATAAACTTGGCTAAGACAGAAGTGTAGAGAGAGCCTCTCTCAAAATCTCCAGACCTCCCTGTAATTGTGCAACAATGGGGATGCTAGAGTCCTTCCCAGGGAGGTCCCACACTGACCTTGGAGAATTGAAAGGGAAATTGGAGGGGAATCAGATGACCCACGTTAGCTCACTCTGACGATGACACAGCCCTGCACGCAGCTAGCCAGGGAAATGTAATTAGGCACTTGGCGCCTGTGGCTTACCAGGCTCGTGCCACACCCAGTCAGAAAGTTTAAACCCAGCAGCTAGAGTGGATCACAGATGGCAGTGGAACCTGCCTGGCCTGGCCAGGAGCTTGCACGGAGCATGGCTGAGGCACTTCCTGTCGACGACAGCATTTACTCACTAATTGCCAAAACCCCTTCCAGAGCCCGTTTTATTTTAAATAAAAAAAGCATCAAGGGCCCAGTAAATGGAAGAGACAAATACTGTTCAGTCTTGGACATAAGAGGAAGTGGGATGATTTATATGGAAATGAGGAATAAGTTGTCTTGGCTTGGAAGGGGGAGGGGACTTTGAATCCTCCCAGAAACAATATGGCTGGGATCTGCCAGCCTCCTGGAATTTTCCAGTGCACTTTCTTCTCCTTGAATGGTCACCAGCACTGGTTTACATTTCTGTGGGCAAAGAGATTAGTGATGATTAAAAAATAATTTGATTGCTTGTGATAAGTGTTGCAGACAGAGGCTGGAAGGGACAGTGACTGCTGGAGTTGAAGGCAGAGCCTTTATGTGGAGTGGTTGGAGAAGGCTTCTCTAAGGAAGCAACACTGGCACAGAAGACCTGAGGGAACAAGCAGACAGGCTGTTATGTGTGAGGTGCAGCGGGGAAGGAGGGAGAGAACAGGTGAAGTCTGAAAGCTTGGGGATGTGACTCTACATTGGCCTCATCAGCTGTGGGAAGGAGTCACACTACATGCACCCTGTCAACTGTAGGAAGGAGTCTGGCTTCCAGAAGAGAAAAGGGCAATGGATGTGATAGTTGATTCTGTCCTAGATATGGTTGAAGGAAGGTTCTAGATCATTGCCACCATTGCTCTGTGGGAGGAGAGGAAGGAACCAAGAGGACTGCTGGTGTTTTTTTCATTGAGAAATGTGTGGGAGTAGAGCTTGAGTGGCTAGGATATCACCACAGAATCCCCACACTGGAGGTTTGTGTGACCTGAGCTAGACCATATTTCCAAAGTGCTCCTCAATAGTCAGTAAGACAGCATAGAGGACATTTTTTCCTGCTCATCAAGAGAAAAATCAGTTTAAAACACAAAAGAAGGCCCAAGGGCTGAGTGTGTGTGCTCCTGAGGCTTAGCATGAAAACTACTGGGAGCTGGAGGCCAACTGTAGCTACATAAGAGCCCCTCCTGTCCAGCCAGGAGCCGCAGGATGAGACCCTGTTAAGAAAGAAAAGAAAACCAGAAGGAAATTGCACTTATGTAGTTAGGTTGATTTTTTAAATTAAGTTAATGTTAGAATTTTTATTAGATGAGATGAAATAATGAAGAAGGAACTCTTTGCCCAATTATAAAATGTCTATTTTAAATGAACAAACTGTAAATTTAAATTTTAATGTAGAATTTCCTGAGGAACACAGAATAGTTTTAAAGCCAAGTCATGTGGGTCAGCTCATTTGTTATTGGTTCCTTGAGGGGAAAAAAGTTCCTGTTGGCCACTTGTTGAAATTAGAAAGGATTCCTCCCTGTATTATTGCTGTTACTGCCCACTATTAAGGAGGACAAATGTCGCAGGATGAGAGTGGGTGCAGACATTGCTTTGCTCCGCTCTCTTCAGAAGTCTTCCCGCATCCCATAGCTGGGCTGATCAGCCTCCTCCCCAAGTCAAAGTCATAGATGTGTGGTCTTTCTCTGGGTCACACGCTGACCTCCATGCCCTGCCATGGAGCAGGAAGAGTGCCACTGTACCTGTTCTGGGGACTCATAGCTCTTTAGGCAAATGACTTCACTCTAGAGTGTTGTGAGTGACTGACCGTTCTCTACAGCCATCTTGGGGCATTCGCCTGTGACAGCATGCAAGGTTATTTTAGTTGGGCTGGTTGGCTGTAGCCCCCAGTGGAGGGCATGGCAGGGTCACAAACCCTCAGTGAGTATCCAGCGACATCCCACTCTGCCCTAATTGTACTTGGTCTCTGGGAGGGCTAGCTTATAAAGGTATGGGAAGACTAGAGGGCTGACTTTCCATAGGCAAAGGGAAGCTCTAACCAATGGAGGAAAGGCTTTTGGGGGAACACTTGAGCACACACACCTCTGTAAGGAATTCCTTACCCGCTATATTAAGAAGCCAAATAAACTCATTGACTGTTCCCACCGAGTGAACATTGGAGAAACCAAACCTCTGTTTGTTGTTGGGACCTTTGGAGGGGTACCTGTGCTGCATAGTCTCTTCCTGGGAAGGAATTTTAGGGACACTGATACACTATACACTCAATTTGCCCCACAAAAGGACTGCTTCTCAATGGCCTTTGATGTTCTAAAACAAATCTGCTGACATGTTTTCTCATTCTTTCTTACATCAGCAGCTTTGGAAGACTGCAGCTTCTTGACTCCAAAGCCATCTGAAAAATGTCTGTAGTCTAACTATAAACCTTGTAGAAATTATGCTGGAGGGTTTGTTTCCTGAGTGATCACCTGTTTCCAATGAGAAGAAACTGGGACTCTTTGCAGTGAAGTAGACACTGAACATTGTGCATATTTATTCAACATAATATCTGCACTTTAATATCTAGCTGCATCCGTTACAGCCTACCAGAACACCAGAGCTACGTTCATCCCGGGCCGCAGAGATAGATATGAGAGCTCTGTTTGAATAAAACATACTTTTATAAGCCAGCCCTCCCAGAGACCAATACTTAATTTGAAATGCAAGGCATAATTTGCTGTTTTTCTCCCTTTCAACTTTGTAGCAGTTGGGTCTTTCTATCCCCCCCTACCTATTCCCACCCCTCCACCCCTGATGCCTTATACCTGTTCAGAGCTTTATGATCAGCCCCGTTAGCTGAAAGCAGGACATTTGAGTAGAATGTAACGGGCCAGCATTCAGGTCTGGTTTCCTCCCAGCCCTTTGCTGTGTGAAGTCGTTGCATTGACAATCCTTTTTTAAACCATTCTCCTCCTCTGCACAGTGGCCTGTGGGAGATTTCACATGCTATAGGGTTGTTTCTTGCAATTTTCCTGTTTCTACTCTGATCTGTTGTAGTGAAGGAGATATGTTTTTAAATTTTTCTTGGAACTTCAAATATAAAAAAGTTTATTAAACAGCCTTGGCTCATCTATATTTTCTTCTTGATTTAACGCCTTTGTTGGGCTCCCAACTTAGACCTTTCTTGTAGTTTCAGAGACATGCAAAGGGCACTTTAAGAGCCAGTGAGAAACAGTGCTGTCAGACTTCTCTGCCTCTCACTTTCTCTCTGTTGTTTTCTGTGCGCAAGTGCGTGCATGCATTCATGCGTGTGTGTGTGTACTCATGTATGTGTGTGTGCAGCTGAACAAGGCAGTCTGCTGGCTCCTGATAAAATTACTTTGGTTTGTGAACAGCAATGTTGTTGACTTTTTTTCTTTTTAAATTTTATATACAGTATATTTTGATCATATTATTTTCTGTCTCTCAGCTCTTCCCAGATTCTCCTTACACCCCTACCCACTTAACTCCATGGATCTTCACTCTGTTTAAAACAGCAGCAACAACAAAGATTTAAAAAAAGATAAAAGATGAAAATCTTGAGCTCTGATGAATTTGGACTTGGGGTGATAGAATTGAGCCCGTTCTCTTCCACATCAGGCAGAGTGGCCACAGTGCAGACGGAGGATGCAGAGCTCAGTGTGAACTGACAGAAAGTTTGGGAAAGTGGATCTCTTGCAGCTAGATCAGAAATGACTTTCTTTTGAAATCATTTTTTTTTTCTTTTTTAAATGTTTTGAGACAGGCTCTCACTATGTATTTCTGTCTGTCCTGAAACAGGTTGACCTCAAACTTACTGGAACCATCCATCCTATGCCTCCCACCTGTTCCCCACCACTCTGTTCAAACTATTCAGGAAAGAAGTGTATGAAAATATCCCTAAATGGCCCATGGAAGGCAGTTAAAGATCTGGTGACTTTTGCTAACAGAGCATCAGGTGGGCACACTGTCATCTAGAGCAGGCTGCAGTTGGCTTTAAGGATTCTATATACTTCAAGGAGCCTCCCATTTCTCCTGCCTTCTTCAGCTATGGTAGTGTTCGATGGGGCCTCCTATGGCAAAGTTTCTCCTTTAATTCAACAAACTACAAACAGGCCCTTTTCTATCTTAGGAGTAAAGACCATTCTAGAATCTCATAATTAAAGCAGCTTTTCAGCCTGGATGATGGGAGTTTGGGCCAAATTCAGCTAGAAAGCTATAAGCTGCTATTTGAGGTCATCAGAAGTTTGGTAACCTTTTATGATTGTAAGCACGTTTTTCACACTTAAGAAAAATGCATTTGAAGAAAACAAATGGTTCAGTCACTGGAGAGCATTGCCAGGGGAAAAGTGAGTAGCTAATGTGTAGTAATCCTGACTTCCTGGAGGAGGGGTAATGATCTATCTATTCATTGTAGTGATGTTTTCCAGGAAGTGGAAGGGAAAGGGGGACAGAATTGGGCTAAATTAATTATGAAGTTTTAAATTTATTACTAATTTGGAGTAAATTTCATTAGGAAAAATAATTGGAAGTGGCTTTTGGTTTTTTTTTTTTTTTTTTTTAGCATAAATTACATATTTGAAAGGGAACTGATCCTTCGGTTCTGTTTAAGGCTTTTGCACTAGGTCAGTTCTAAGGTCTGAGACTATGGCAGACTAATGGTGAGTACGTTTCTGGCTACATAGTAGTTTATAGAGTTGCCTCCCTCTCAGTGAGCATTTCATTTACTGGCAAAGGTGGGTCTGCTTGTTGGCTTAGTCCCAGAAAGTTCAGGGAAGATGGTATACACAGTTAGGATCACCACCCATTTTTGGGAAGGTTTGCATAATTTTCCATTAGTCATTATGCAAGCCAACCAACCAACCTAGAGTTTACTAATAGGTTCTGTGCTAATGAATTTATGCAGAATAAACCTAGACTGTCAGTTCTAAGGGACTGGTTCTTTTTTCTCTCACTGTGGTGTTAGGTATTGGACCCAGATCTCATACATGCTAGCATGCTTTTGACTGCTGAGCTGCATGCCCAGCCCTTAGCCCTAGTGTAATGTCAGTGTGTAAATGGCTAAGCTTTATGAACACAGCAGAGAGCAGGTTGGAGGTGGCTCATCAGTAAAGTGCCTGCTGTGCAACCACGGGACCTGGCTTGGTAGTCTCAGCACCAACATGAACATCCACGAGTAATAAGCAGCCAACACTGCAGTCTTATCGAGCATTGTTGAGTGAAGGCAGAAGGCTCTCTGGGGCATGTTGGGCAGCTGGCCTTGAAGAATCAGTGAGCTTCATGTTTAGTGAGAGTCCCTGCTTCAAAAATGAAGTGGTGAACAGTGGAGGGAGGAACCAGATGTTGACCGCTGTGGTACATACCTGTAATGTGTACATACAGAAACATGTACACATGCATAACTCTCCTCTCTCAACAATAAACAGAATGCAGCTGAAACAGCTCTAGGGATTTCCAGTGTCCAATGCTGTAACAGTGATTTTGATTTACCCTCTTTTGAGGTGACCCTCTGATTCCCTGTGTCATTTATACCCACTGTCCATCTTCTTCTTACTTCCTTTCCTAACTGACTAGAGCCTTGCTAAACAAGTTTCACGTGGTTGGTGTGTGGCTGTATGGGATCCAGCCTTCGGCGGTGACTCTGGTCTGTAGGGCAGGCACTGGTGACGGTTATTATTTGCCTTCAGTAGCACTGAGTAGCTCCAGATGTCACCAAAAAAAGTTCTCCATCCTGAGTGCTAGGAAAAAACCTTGTAAATTATATTAATTTATATTTCTTGTGTCTGTGGCATCTACACGTGTGAGAGTGTACATGTGTGTAGAGATCAAAGGCAATCTTTATCCATAGCTCTCTATCTTTTTTTTTTTCTTTTCTTTTTTTTTGGAGCTGGGGACCGAACCCAGGGCCTTGCGCTTGCTAGGCAAGCGCTCTACCACTGGGCTAAATTCCCAACCCCCATAGCTCTCTATCTTATATGTTTTTAAAATTCTATTTCCCCACCTTACTTTTTGAGATAGTCTCTGCAGAACAGAGAGCCCCTATTCTGTTAGACTGCCTGGCTCCTGAGCTTCAGGGCATGCCTGTCTCTATTTCTTCTCACCAGCGCTGCGCTTATCGATCTGGGCTGCAGTGCCCAACCTTCATGTGTCTGCTTGAGTGGAAGATGCTCCTTTCTGAGCTATCTCCTGAGACACCAATATATATTTCTTAAAGCTTGGAATTCATGACCACCCCTACCCCAACATTCTCTTCACAGAATCCGGGAAGAGGATGTGTTCTGTATCAAGTAAATTGCTATTATTTTTGCTTATTGGTGATAATGCTTTGTTTTCTCGTTGTTTTAGGAAGTTTGGGGCCAAAGGCTCACGACTTACTGGAGCCGGATGGGGAGGCTGCACTGTGTCCCTCGTGCCTGCTGACACGCTGTCCAGCTTCCTCGCAAGCGTGCATGAGGCTTACTACCAGGGGAACACGTCCCGCCTGGCTCGGGAGAAGCATAGCTTGTTTGCTACCAAGCCTGGAGGTGGGGCCTTGGTTTTCCTTGAGGCCTAAACAATGTCAAACATCTCAGAGAAACTATTTCAGGCATTCTGGAGCTGGCGGGACTTCCTGTGCCACAGTAAATCAGCCCCCTTTCTATTTTGTGTTGTGAAGTATGATTGCTATTATCAAGGTGCATTTCCAAAGAAATGGAAAACGAGGCTTCGTGATGACTTCTTTTCCTTCTTCCATGTATTTTTATGAATCAGAGCCAAGGATATGCTTACATCTTTGAAGTATGATTAAGATTTATTGATGTGAAGATTTTAAAGATGAACAGCAAAATTTACTTTTAGTTATACACTCTCCTCCAATTAAATTGATAGAGCTGAATGAACTGTGTGTTGTTCTTAAATAGTGGTCGTTCCTGGCTTCCTTTAGCCCTCCTTCTTCCACAGAGTTGAAGTCTTCTGACATGGCAGGGGATGACAACGATGAATTTGGTGACTGCAGTGACTGTAGCGACTCCGATGATGATGCTGATCCTCTGTATTCCTCTTTGAGTTTAGCCTCAACACGCTAGGAACAAAGTGCATAGCTAAGGGTTTGCAGATTAGACACACCGAGTACACTTGAATGTCAGATTTCTACATCTCTGAAGATGGTGAGGGTCACTTTGGGAGGAGGGGCCGAAAGATAGATCTCAGAGGGTTTCTTCCCACTAGCACTACCACTTGTCTGATGCCTTTCCATCCTGGCAGTGCCACCCACCCCTCACATCCCTCTTGTGCTGCCTGGCAAGGCCTGTTTGTGTTTACCTGTCCTCTAGATGTGCAGGATACAGGTTGGGTGAATAGTCTAAAGTGTGAACTGACATTGACAGTGGTGCAGTTAGGGCAGAAGTGTCTGGCTGGTCACATGGTGACAGACCAATGACAGACTTCCAGAAGCCTTTTCTAAGTTACTTGGTAGGATAGGGAAATGAAAGAAGGTTTTGCTAAAAGACTAAGGTGACAGAGGTAGCTTGTATTGTGGTTGGAATCACTATGGTTTTTGTTTCTTATGATTATGTTGGCCCATTAAGAGGCATTCGGAGTGTTTTCACCTGCCTGTTTCCAAAAGACATAGGCACACCATAGTATTTCTTAAAGGACAAGTCACTGGGAAACCAAGATCCACCCTAAACCAACTCCTGACACATTTCCTTCTAAATACCTGAGCAACCTTGTATAAAATTTGTTGAGTTTTCTTAAGCACAATAATCAGGAATCTGAATTTATTTAAGGTTATGATCCTGTATATTTTTAATGACCTGTATTCCCCACAACTAATTTGTGGTTGGTTTAGAATTCTATAAAAAAAAAAAACAAAAACTTGAATCATGTGTCACTGCTCTGTTAGTCCATTTAATGATTTTCACCATTAAATTCCTTAACATGAATATGATAAAAATGTTAAGCAATTCTACATATTCAGTGTGCATATCTTCATGTGGACTCAGTCTTTCTAAGTCTTTCTAGATGTTCAGTGTGCACCCCTCCACAGGGACACAGTCATTCTAAGTGTTCAGTGTGTACACCTCTATAGAGAGCCCAGTCTTTCCAGGAGTTTTGCCTTTGGTGAGGTACAGAGTCTACTGAAACTATTCTACTCTAGTTTAGCTTCCTGATTGTTAAGATTGTTTCAAACCTGCCTTCAGTACCTGATGTTCTAGAAGTTGTGGGACATACCCATCTCTTCTGTGAAGAGTAGGGATGGGACCAAGGGCATCACTTCATAAATAAATGGACTTTGAGCAAGTCTCTAAAGGACGGCTAGACTTTGGAAGCTAGTGAATAGGCAGTGCAAGCCAGCAAAGCTGGGTATAGCCTGTGGAAGGCTCTGGGAGTGCAGGCTTTGCTTTAAAATGCATTTAGGAATCTTGTCAGCTGCACTGGCAGCGTTCAGACTGGAAAACAGGCCACATCTGGTCCACAAATGTATTGTTTGGCTCATTAGCACTTGAAAATGTGGGCTCTAAGTCTGGATTATTGATGGAAGCCTGAGAGAAGACTGATTTCCTGCAGGTAAGGATGAGAAAGGGTGAGGGACAGTTGTGTGTCCCATGAAGAAGCATGTCCTCTGCAAAGTGCACTGCTGCAGCTCACACGTGATAAGAGCTCATGGCACTGTTCAGTAGTAGGGAATACATCAAAAAATGGGAATAAGGAATAATGCTTAAAAAAGGACAGTGATCCTAAGTGTCTAAGAGAAACACAAGAGTGTTTCGTGCCTTCGAGGACCTTTCTGTACAAGAATCGTACTTGCCCCATTTTTGCTATTAGACTGGTTGCCAGTGGGATTGCTCTGGAGTCTGGACTGCAGAGGGGAAACCGTTCACACTGGATCTCTCTATCTCTGGTCTCAGGTAGTGTAGCCTGCTAGTTTCCTGCATGCTGGTGTCTTTCCCCTCCCCCTTTGGACAGCATGATCCTTCAAGTTTAACAGGACTGCTCAGAAGGCTTGGAAAAGCAGAAAAGATCCAGGGGAAAGGGGCAAGAGCTCTCTCACACCTCTTTCCTCCTCACATCTGAGTTCTGCTAGGAGTCTTGTCACAGTCTTCATTGTGTTTGGGTGAGTTGAGGGTGAGAGACATTCTTTTCACATAGCCGATGCTATCATGTAGCTTTCTTGAATTATTAATAAACAATAAAATACAACTTCAAGCACCAATAATTTCCTCTAGCTTCTAATCCAATTTCATTTGATGGGGTCTTAGTTGCAGAAATGGTCTCAGGGATTTATATTAGAAGCAAGGAATGAGGACAGTGGGCATGAGCTTATGACGACTCGAGATGGATGATCTCCCCCTGCAGTGGACAGTTGATAAGAACATGTTGTTTCTGCCACTGCAGCTTGGGTGTGACCATGCATTGCTAATGAAACATTGTGAGGTTTGGATGTGAGAGGCAGGGGAGAGAACTCTCAATTATTTCCAGGAAAGAAGAAACTTACCAGCTTATGTAGAAAATTTTCAAAATCAGTTTTGACTTCTTGGAGATTTTTGGAAGCCTTTGCTTGGAGCCTAATGGAATAAAGAAAAACATTTAGGCAAACAGACTGTTCATAGGTATCTCCTCACCAGGATTTGCAAAGACTGAATGCGGTGTGCTCTTGTGAGCACATTAACATGTTAATCACCTACCTCATTACAACTGTAGTAAGCAGGGGTAATTTTTATTCTTTTTACCAATGAGGAAACAGGTTCAGATAGGCAAAGTTCCTGCCACTACCTCATATAGAAGGCTAGAAAGCAGACGCCTTTAATCCAAGCATTTCTTTGAAGCCTTTTTTCCTACCTCCTTTTGACTCTCATCCTAGGAGAAGACTGTCCCCTTCAGTTAGACATGTCATGTAGCATCACCTTACCTGCCAGATCTTATGAGGACTTTACACAATGGCATAGGGCAAGAAGAGAAGGAGATGGCTAAGGCTCATTTGTGCCAGGGTGGGAACTAGGCCAAGGTCCTTGAGGATGGATCCCAAGGATCTTCAGGGTTTTGGTTTGCAACTACTCAATAGAGAAACACCTTTCTTTTCCTTCCTTCCTTCCTTCCCTCCCTCCTTCCTTCCTTCCTTCCTTCCTCCCTCCCTCCCTCCCTCCCTCCCCCCCTCCTCTCTCTCTCTCTCTCTCTCTCTCTCTCTCTCTCTCTCTTTCTTTCTTTCTTTTGTGGTGGTTGGACTTTCTTTGGTGACTGGGAATCTAGACCATTTACAGGAGAGGCTGGCCAAGTTTCAGTCTCTCGAAGAGGCTTAAAGGGCTGCAGCATCTGTTTGGAGGGCCCTCAGCCCACCTCAGCACTCTGTACTCTCTCATCCTATACCACAATTTATAAAATAAAATTAAAACAGATAAATTATCCCTGCTCCACTGGGGCAACATGTTTTCATGTGGAGAAGCAGCGGAGACAGAGGTGACACAAGGCTGCAGTCCCACAGAAGTCAGCAGATTTCTACGTCTTTCCCAGAAAGGACATAGTCATAGGTTAAGTCCTATAGTTGAAGTAAAAATAGATATTCACAACTAATTAGGACTTAAGTTGGCAGGAGGGTGATTTTTTTCTTTTTTAAAATAAAAGGAGTTGGTGTGTTGCTTTAGATCAACCCGTGGGTAGCAACCCCTTTCCACAGGAGCAGTTAAGACATTGGAAAACACATATATTTATAGCATTCATAACAGTAGAAAAATTACAGTATGAGGTAGCATGAAAATAATTTTATGGTTGGGGTCACCAACCTGAACTGTATTAAAGGGCAGCAGCATTAGGAAAGGTGACAATCGCTACTGATGAACTGCTAAGTAGGATCTAATGCTTTGTAGATACCAAATACAAAACAAACCCACTGTGGGGTTCTCTGAATTCATTTGTCAGTTAAAATGATTTAAGCGCTACAAGGCAAGTGAGAGACACACCGGTCAAGCTCCTTGTCGATTTGTTCCTGTTGCTCTTTCAGGAACTTGATGTCGTCTTTGATTCTTTGCTTTACTCTGTAAAATATAAATAAACTCTATAAACATTTGGAGTTAATATTTAAAAATTAAGCAGTGGGTCCTGTGTGGGGAAGAATACATCAACTGGTGTGCTAAGTCCTCCCCACGGTCCCTTTTGGCAGCATGTGCCTGTGGTGCTGCCAGGCCCCTGGTGTGACTTGAGACCTCACTCACTGCTTCTCTCAGGGATGCTTTGCACTGGAAGTGGGCGTGTGGGGGTGGGTTGTTGAGGACCCACAGGGAGAGGAGTACAGACTGTGTCTTGCATTCTGGGTAGGACCTCTCTGGCTGCTCCTTCATTCCCTGTCCCCTGAGTAGCATTACACGCCCAGAGCTGGCTCTGGTCCTTCCTTCCCCCAAGGCAACAGTCTTTAGACAGTTACCTTGACACAATGAGGTGAATCATGCCAGATTTTTCTTGTAAAAATTCATGGGCATTCTTGCATAGCTTGTTCCTAACTCCAGCACATAAAAGTGTCATGACTGCCTAGGAGCAAGCACTTAGCTCAAACACAAGCAGAAAATGTTCTCCGAGAAAACACTTTCCAGGAGTCTACCCTGTCTCGCTCTCTTGAATACCACCCCAGCTGCCACCCCAGTTCTAAACACTATGTCCACAGAGCACGACCTTCCTGCTTTTCAAGGTTCATCTTTGCAAGTGGTGATGCTCTAGTGTATTGTTGATATAGGACATCTGGTCTCCTTACATTGGGGTGAACCCCACAGCAAGGCTTCCTACCCTCTCTAGTCCCTGATACTGGTCAGGTCCACTCTTAACTACATGGACACTTGACATAGGAGAAGAACCTGGGAATGTATAAGATGTTAAACAACAAATGCTCCTCATCAGTAGAGATCAAGTTCAGGCAATTTATGCTCTTTCTTCTGGTTATCAAACATACCAAAGCCACAATGTTGCTCAAACTTACCTCCTAAAATCCTTTTTGTTATCTGCAAATTTTCTTTTGGCATCCTTGATGATGTCACAGTATGTTGGAGCAGGTGGTGTGCTGGACTTACAGTTAAGGACTGGTTTCTAGTTAGGGATGTTTGGGAAAGGTAAATGGGACCCTTCTCGGGGAAATCACAGGGACCATCTGGCCTGGTTTCCTTTTTTGAGGCCTCAAGTGTAAATGTACATGCTATGTCTGCTGTAGAGAAAGCCGAAAGCAAACACCATTTTTCAGATTGCTTTAAGCTTGTCTCCTTAGGCACTATAATTTAATAGTTTCGTAAGCCGTGTGTGTGTGTGTGTTTTCAAACCAGAGTTTGTGAAAGTTTTAGTAAGGTTTTGTCCCCTTGCTTGGGTATTCACTTTGCAATTTACTGAGGACTTCAGTCTCCTCTGGGAGACACAGAGGGTAACTGCTCACCCGAGTAGGCGCTCAGTTAACCTGGCTTCTGCCAATGCACAGCGGAAAGACAGGAGGCAGAGGAAACATGCCAGAGGTTTCTGAAGAAATTTAAAAAACAAAACTGCTATGGGTGGATTTGGAAACTATGACATAATGAGAGCATCTGTGCTCTCCTGTCTGCTGTGGGACTGTTCACACTGACACAGAAATAACCCGAGGCTCTGACAGCAGACAATAGGGACAGAAACTGCAGTGTAGATACATACAATGAGATACCTGCTGCCCCCAAGAGTCTCACCATTGTCACGAGATGGATAAGCCTAAAGGATATCATGCTAAGAGAAGTCCCTGTATGTGGTGTGAGAAAGCTTGGTAATGGGTGATGGATTGAGGCCAAGAGTGCCAGCCTGTGCCAGGCTTTAAACTTTCCCCTATTCAGTCAGTGCCGAACTAGAAGGTTGGCAGTACCCACAAGCATGTTATATCAGTTTATCAAGCTAGCCGGCTTATGAATTACACGCCAGACATGGTAGCAAGCTAGAGTAAGTGAAGGAACTTTCAAGATACCATGTGTAAAGTAGAGGGAGGTTGAGGTCACCAGAGGCTGGGCTTGGAGTGGGGAATGAAGGCAAGGAACATTTGCTGGCTTTTCCAGAGTGAACATGGAGGGTGTGAGAGAGCGCTCTTGCTTGGTGGGTTCTAGCAGGCCTACTCCAGTGACATCCTGTGCTCTTAGGTCCTTGTAGGTCCAGCCCCTACCCTGCTCCATAGGTAGAGGAAGGACCTGCAGCCTCTGGCCTTGAAGACTTGGGCTTTAATCTGCTCTAGGCCCAGTCGTGGGCCTTAGACCAGCATGGCTTGGGCTTTAACCTACTCTAGGCCCAGAAGTGGGCCTTAGACCAGCATAGCTAAGCTTACACACAGGCCTGACACAGGCCAGACAGCGTTTTGTCTTAGGCAAGTCTCACTTAATAGAAATAATTTACTGGATAGAGGAGTTGAGGGCTGGGAGACCACCTGTGCTTTGCAGAGGCCGTCCTAATAGCCTTTTTGCTGGCAAGCATTCAATTGGAGACTGGATCCTCAGTTCCAGTGTGCTGCCAAGGGCAATCCATTTCTCCAGGAGAGAGTCATTGTATGTGTGTGTTCCAATGAGAACCACTTCTGAGGGCCAGGCTCATCTGCTTGGGTTTCCTGTTCTTCGTTGATTACTCTACTAATAATGTGTGGTCAGAAGCGTACCTGTCTTCAGGATAATGATGTCTGGAGATCTGATAACCTGTACAAGCCACTTTCTCTTCCGGCTTAAGTGAAGTTGCCAAATGTGTCTACCAGCAATAGCTGGTTCATGATATGAGTCAAATCTGGACGGTAACATTTCAAAAGAAAACAACCCCAGGCTGTGTCTAGGTCACTTCCTGTCAAATTCTGGATTTGACATGTCACCCTTCAGTTATATTTTCTATTCTTTCATGAATAGTCAACATTAAAAGTAGAGCAGTTTTCAAACCTTAAAATGAAGCGATGCACATCTCACCTTACTTCAGAGGAAACTAAGTCTTATAAAACCTATTCATTTGGATAAATATTTCATTCAGCAAACTTTAAAAGTATATTTAATTAAGTTTGCTAGTATACACCTGTCATCCAGCACGTGAGAGGCTGAGATCACAAATTCCAGGCCAGCCTGGGTTATATAGCAAGACTTTGCCTCAAAACCACAAAATATTAATTTACAGATACAATAGAAAAAAACAACATAATCAAAAGATAAAACTGCCCCATGTTCCTGCATTCCCCCAAACTGAACTGGTTTCCCCTTTCTTGTGTCTGAATTCATGTGCAGTGCTGTCTCGGATTATTTTAACACAACAGTTGGTATCTTACAACCACGGTATCACAATTCTTCGTGCACATAGCTCAGTGGTAACTGCTGTAGACAGCCAAGATTTGTTGCTTCTTCTTCTTCTTTTTTTTTTTTAAAGATTTATTTATTTTATGTATACGAGTACACTTCAGACACACCAGAAGAGGGCATCGGATCCCATTACAGATGGTCGTGAGGCACCATGTGGTTGCTGGGATTTGAACTCAGGACCAATGGAAGAGCAGTCAGTGCTCTTAACCGCTGACCCATCTCTCCGGCCCTGATTTGTTGCTTCTTGTTGAGATGTTGCCAGGCTGGTCTTGAACTTGTGGGCTCAGTTGATCCTCCCACCCTACTCCCTAGGAAGTTGGCACTACAGGCAAGCACCACAGTGCTCTGCTGAAGGGACTGTTCTAATGTTTGCAAAACTGCGCCCGTGCCTGGGGTGCTTCAGGGCTGCGTGTTGTATCTTGGTGTTCGTATAGGAGCTCATACATTGTCCTTCTCAAGGGCCTAGCGGTAGAGGCCTGCATCTACCCTTTCAGGTTAGTTGGCAGCAGGAGGCAGACACATGAGAGGGAAAAGGTAGTCTCACTTCCTACCAAGCAAGAGTCTTGCAATTCAATCTCTACTAAACCTTCCCTCAATCACGAAGTAATCTGCCAGCCCAGAGCAGAGGATCTGAGGTCAGCAAGTTGCCTCCACTGCCAGGAGCACTCTCTGTGCAGTAATGCACAGAAGGCCTTGGCTTCTCTGGGGAAGGCTGAAGAAAGTCCTGTCATTGTGGTGGTGGCGGTGGGGGTTGAATAATTAGTTAGGCTTTGCTTTTCCAGGTAGAGATGGATCTTGCTAAAGTGCTCAATCTGGAATGCAGTCACTTCCTGCTGTTATTTAATCGATCCCCTAGAGTACTTGTTAGAAGTTCAAAGACTTTGTTCCCTTGTAAAGTTCTTCTGTGTCCTGAGTATGGCTTCCATGGGTAAGCTTTTGTGACATGATTTATTTGGCATGTTGTGGGACTGGGTTTTCCAAGAAAATACTATTGGTACTAAAATAGAGTTATGCTTCAGTTCCTAAAAATGTTCAGGTTTTAACATGTGGCTTTATTGAAATGAGTTGGGTATAAGTTCTTCATAAGGACATTCTGAGTCTTTACACAGCTTGATCCTTGTTGTCCATTTGAACGTACAGTGAGGTTCTGGCCTGTATTATGCTGGTGCTGCTGACGACCTCAGCGTTCTCTTGTATTTTCAGTAGACTTTTGTTAATGTGTGTTAATGAATGTCCTAATTTTTATTCTCTTCACACACTTAAAGCCACGATTATATCCCAGCTGAAGAAACACGGAGTACTTAAAAGTTGTAAATTATGAGTAATGGCTGTTTTCTGCCCCCCCAGGAAGGCAGTGGCGACAACGCTTTTCAGTTCTTTGGTCTGGATTGGTCGCGCACTTCATTCCTCGTGCATGGCTCCAAGGATGCGTGGCAAGCCACTCCATGGGGAAGGAGCCATTTGGGGACAAATCAAATTGTTCTCTTCTGGATGTCACAACTGCTGTGGTTGGGCTGTACCAAACCAAGACTGAGAGAGATATCCTATAGACCTCAAATCAGGGGTCTGGAGTCCTTGTAGCAGGATAGAGTCAGTCATAGAAGTGGTGGGGCCCAATTATAGATGAAGAAATTGAAAAATTGAAGAAGTCTTCTAATTGAATCATTGCTAGACATGGCAGCCAGCCACAGACAACACGGATGGGAAGGCAGAGACTGTCACAGTAAACACTCCACCTGATATATAGGTTTTCTTTTCTTTCATCAAGTCTTAGAGTAGAATGCCAATGCACAAACCAAGGGCTTCAGTATCAATAGCAGCTTCACTATGTAACGCAAATGAATAACAGCAATGTCCTGTGCTTCTGAAGTTTTCCCTTACCCCGAGTGGTCACCTCTTCCCTTTGTTCTGACCAGTGTCCTTTGCAGACACAGATCTTTTCTAACTACAGTGTCCTTCTATTGTAATTCATGGACTTTAGGGAGAATCTCAGAATGACAAACGTTCTCTCTCTCAAAAAAAAAGTAGCATATGGGATGTGAGCTTGCATGTGTATGTATGTATGTGCATGTGATACATGTCTAATGTTGTGCATATGTGACACGTATGATATGTGTGATGTGTATGTGTGCTATTCCTAACAAATACAGCAAGGGTCAAGGCTGCCAGAAGTATTGGGTGCCACTTTATCAAACTGAACACACCCAACATGATCCCAGGTTTCCTGTCCATGTGTCTGTGTGTCTGTCCTTTCATCATTCCCTCAAAGTCCATCATGAGGGTCCAGGGCCTAAGCAATAGGGAGACACACTGTGGTTATCCTTGCTTCTCTGTCAGCTACTGCTGCTTCACAACTGTGAGAGCCATGGCCACTGTGATGGGGGGAGCTCACATCAGCATCTGGCTCAGGAATAAAACCAGGGTCCTTGAGAGTGGGTGCTGGTTAGGTCAGCTGAACTTCCAAGAGCAGAGAGGCGATGTCTCAGTTCAGGCTCAGAAGAGGGTAAAGGCAGCACTGGGTGCTCAGTGGGAAAGGAGAGCTCGGCTTTTGGGGGTAAAATTGAGGAGCCCTCTGGGAAGCCTTATGCCAAGTAGGAAGAAAACATGACCAGACAAGAAGAAAAACCACCAATGTGTGTCAAGTGGTGTGACAAAGAGATGGAGAAAGAAAAAAATATATAACTGGAAAGTGACATGAATTCAACAAAATTCATTTATTTCTGAATATGTTAGAGTCTCCTTTCTCTCTGGGTTCTAGAAACCTTGTGTTTAAGACCCCAGAGAAGAAACACTCAGACTGTAGTTAAAGTCTACAGACTTTAGCAATGTGAGTTTCCGGCTAGCCTGGGCTACAGGAGAGAGACCCTGCCTCAAACCAAAAAGAGAAAAGGAAAAGAGAAGACAAAAGAGAGGAAGTTAGCTGAGAACGAGGTTATTACTGAGCCGGCTTTGCATTGGGGGTTTATTACAGTCCTATTTCTAAGGACTAAAATTTTTTTTTACTTTTCCACTTAAAAGTTTTTTGTTTCTTTGTGTTTGAATAGTTGGATGCTAAAGGTGCTGGACCACTGGGCCCAGGCCCTTCTCAGCTGATGAGACTGAGCAGGGGCACTTGATATAAACTGGGATTCTTATGCTTCTCCCCCCTTTCCTCTTAGATCCTTCCTTCTTCCTTCCCTCTCCATGTAGCACTAGTTGACCTGGAACATGGATTCCTCCTTCCTCGCCTTCCCCAGGACTAAGATCACAGGCACATACCACCATGTCCAGTCATTTTACTTTGTTTCTTGAATTAAAAACACATGCCCAAACTGTTCCTAAGTTTCTAGGATGAACATGTTTCCTGTTCACTCTTATTTCCTCCATTGAGACACTGAGAGATGTACCCGTTAGGTCTCAGACCCTTCAGATGTCTAGAAATGAGCTCGAGCTGTACTATAGGATCCTGGTGGTTAGATGGAAGCCAGCACTCCTCAGGAAGTGTGTATGGTTTCCATCCCACAGCGGGAGTCCCTCCCCTTTGCTGCTCCTCATCCTTTTTTTTTTTAAATTTTTTATTATATATTTCTTTACTTACATTTCAAAGGTTATACCCCTTCTCGGTTTTCTGTCCATAAGCCCCCATTCTCTCCCTCCCTCCCCCATACGGGTATTCCCCCTATACATCCCCCTTATTGCCCTCTCCCATATACCCCTGCACTGGGGGGTCCAACCTTGGCAGGACCAATGGCTTTCCCTTCCACTGGTGCCCCAACAAGGCTATTCTCTGCTACATATGCAGTTGGAGCCCTGGGTCAGTCCATGTATAATCTTTCGGTAGTTGTTTAGACCCTGGAAGCTCTGGTTGGTTGGCATTGTTGTTCTTATGGGGTTGCAAGCTCCTTCAACTCTTTCGATCCTTCCTCTAATTCCTCCCAAGGGGGTCCTGTTCTCAGTTCAGTGGTTTGCTGCTAGCATTGACCTCTATATTGGACATGCTCTGGATGTGTCTCTCAGGAGAGATCTATATCCGGTCTCTTTTCGCATGCATTTTTTAGCTTCATCAATCTTATCTAGTTTTGGTGGCTGTATATATATATATATATATGGGCCACATGTGTGTCAGGCTCTGAATGGCCATTCCTTGAGTCACTGCTCTAAACTTTGCTTCCATATCCCCTTCTATGAATATTTTCCCCCTTTTAAGGAGTGGGGACATCTGCATTTTGGTCATCCTTCTTCTTGAGCTTCCTGTGGTCTGTGGATTGCATCTTGGGTAATTTGAGCTTTTGGGCTAATATCCACTTATCAAAATGTGTTTTTCTGTGATTGGGTAACCTCACTCAGGATAATATTTTCTAGTTCATTCCTTATGGCTGGGGTTTGTTAGTTCATGTTCTCCAGTCCTTTCGAATCCATGCTGTCTTGCACTTTCCCATCTCTCTCATCCCGTGCGTGCACTATCTCTTGCTAATCCCACCACTCTCTTCTCTCCCTCTCATGTCCTGGCCATGTTTAGTCTGTTTTCGTCTTTCTCTGCTCTGGACTCTTCCAAATGCCTCTGGACATTCTCTCTTACCTACAATAAAAATCTTGACCCTATGGGGTGGTCATGTTGGCAATTTCCTTTTTGTGAACGCACCTCCTTGCATGTGAATAGTAACATGTTTATTAATGTAGAATCCAAACATGGCTAAGAAGTCAGAAATGGCCCAGTCTAACCACCAGTGCCACTGAACTCTTCTGTTTACTGCTAACATAACAGCAGTTGGTGAGTTGTTGTGTTTTGCATTTTTTTAAAAGGAAAAAAACCCCAGAACCTAAACTGAGCTGGTAACAAGAAAGGACCTCATATTACAGACACCTTTCCTGGCTGCTGGTGGCTGCAAAATGCCTGCAGTAAACCTGCCCACACTCCACATCGCCAAACAAAACTCTTTTGTTCTTTAAGTCTTAAAAACAATTTTCACTTCAAAAGTCCTCATCCCCACCTTTAGCTGGCAATTTTCTATAAAAAATTTGGCCAACCCCCTCAGGAAGTGAAGAATAGCTTCAAGTAAAAGTCATTTTAAAAATAGTGGGGCACATCCTTACTGAGAGCAAGACTTAAAGAGGCCACCTGTCCTTTACATGCTGATGGTTTCGTGGTCCTTCTGCTGCTATAGACTCAAGGCAAAGCTATGTCTAGTTCACCACTGCGGCCCTGGGACGTCACCAGAGTAACACAAACAGCTTTTCCCTCAGAATCAGTGCTTCTTACTGTCTCTGTTTCACTCTCTCCCCTTCTCCTGATTTCACCTTTCTGGGAACATTTGCTCAGGTCATCTTGAGACTGGATCATGTAGTCAAATAGTCTTGCACAAGATGATGAAGGAGCCGACTGTCAGAATTGCTGGTTCCATGGAGAACAACAACCTCTTCTCTTCTCTCAGATTAAGATCAATGTCACCAGTTCAACACTGTGCTCTTCACCCATGTGTTAAGTATGGTCCTGATGCTTCAGGACATGGAAAAACACACACTTTAGTGTACATTGTGTTATTCTGTGCATAGGAAGCCTGCTCCATGCTATCCACGCATGCCTCCATCCTTAAAGTCCAGTGAGTGGCAGCTTCCAGACATTGAGGACATGGTGAGAACAGTAAGCACTTTAGGAACCATGTGAGGACAGTTACAGAAAAGCTGCCTCTTTAGTAGACCTGGTAAAATAGAGAATGGGTTCTCTGAGGGTGATGGGCTTGTGGTCATATTTCTAGCGCATAACATATTGCCCAGAATGTAACAGGTTTTCGGTCAATGTTTGTTAAATCATCTGCAAGAAACGGTTTGGATCTTGGGCAATGAAGGTACACCCAGGTAAGGAGGCAGACTCAGACACTTAGTGAGCAAGAGTTGAAATTGTGTGTGTGTGTATGTGTGTGTGTGTGTGTGTGTGTGTGTATGTGTGTAATATATTTATATTGCTACTAAATACTATCAAAAAGCTATTGCTCCATTAATTAATATTAATGTTATTCAAATAGGTGATAGAGTTTATAAACTTCCTTATTACTTGAAAAAAAACAAAACAAAACAGAAAACCAACCAACAATGGTAATGGTTACACTCCTGAGCCAACGACAGGAGCACAAGGATCTACCCTGCTTCTCCACAGGAGCATGCAGAGGAGACCAGAGCTTCGTCGGGGTGTTTGTACTGCTGCCTTACATCTGTAAGGTGTAATCCTTTATCTTTAAAGAGAAGTAGATATTGTAAGGAATCTGTGCTCCTCCTGGGTGCCAGACTGGACCCAGTCATAGCTCCTCCTCACCTACAGTGAGTCCTGAGCTATGGCGGGGACTTTTCAAGTGCATGAGACTCTCTTTGTGGAATCAGAAACCAATGGCCAACAATAATGTCAACAATGATGACAAATGCTTGAACTAGCACAGAATAACAAAGTGGCAAGACAGGTTTTCAGGAGGGGATGCAGCATAACCATGTTGGAGGGTCTGGGCTTCCCTCATATGGGAGATCACAGCCGTGAAGCTAAAAGAGAGAACAGCTCAGCTAATTGCGCTGCAGAGGTAAACAGGGCACAAGGGAACACTGCACGAACTGTCAGTCAAAACACATTTAGAAATTACGGCAGAAAGGAAGCCATTTTCAGTGTCTTCAAATTGACCGCCTGGAAGTAAAGCATAAGAAGGATATGGCTCTCGGAGTATCTTGGTGAACTTGCTTCCCTTCGGATTATAAGTGATGGAAATACCACCTAACTCGTGCATCTTCAGATAGTACAGAATCAGTGGGCTCTGACCCCCAAAGTCAAAGAGAACTTTGTAAAACTCTGGACCCAAGCTCCTATAGTGGGACTGTTGGAGGAAGGAAAGAGCACAAGTCATTGACCACTTCTCTGTTCTTAATGAACTGTAGATAACTTACATGGTATCTATGAAGAAAATTCCCAAGGGATGTATCAACATACACAAAAGAAAATTCTATAAAGCATTCTTTAAATATCTTACTATTTTCATGTTTGTGTTTTGTCTGTACTATGTATGCCCACTATATGCATGCAGTGCTAGCAGAGGCCAGAAGGCAGCGCTGGAACACCCAATGGCTGTGACATCATGTGGGTCCTGAAAGCAGAACCCAGGCCATCTGCAAGAGCAGCCAGTGCACTTAATCTCTCCATCCTTCTTAACACAAAGCATTTTCCAGAATCTCAGGCTATGAGTGCTTACAACGAGTGTTCTTTCAGAATACTATTTTCTAATTTTGTCTATCCATCATCCATCTGTCTGTCCATTCACCCATCTATCACCCATAATCTATTATTAATGTATCAGCTATCGTTAGATAATCAGTCTCATGACAAATAGATCATTGTATCTTGCTTATATTCATTCATAGCTATCACAATATTCTGACCCCCCCAACTTGTAACTCAATATTCCCTCCCTCTTCTATTGTCCCCCTCACCACACAACTAGATCCCAATTGAATCTTTCCTCCCTCCTATTTGCCTTCCTTGTTCTCCCCATCTCCTCCTTTTACAACTCTTCCTTAGCCCCATTCACTTTCGTGCCTGTATAGGCATAGACACTCATTTCTGTTTAAATCCAGATTCCACATGGGAGAGAAAATGGGCAATGTTTGTCTTTCCAAGCCTCACATATTCTTGCCTAGCACAGTGCTTTCCTTTTTAGGCTTTTGTTAAACATCAAAGCTGAGTGTCAGTCAATTGATTTTATTCAGTCTGAAAAACAGAAAGGAGAGGGGTGAGACAGAGGGAGACAGGGAGATAGATAGACAGAGAGACAGAGACAGACAGATAGGTAAACATCCTTCAAAGTTATGTCTCCAGTGACATACTTCCTCTAGCTGGATCCCATCATCTTCCATCACCCACTGTTTTCCTCCAACAGCACCCCAGCTAGGGACAAGCCTTCAGCACTTGGGGACATCTCAGATCCAGGCACAAGCCAAGACGGGAGCCCTCCTCCCCAGTAGGAAGCACAATGGCAGGCTTGGGGTCTTGGGGTCTTGGGCTTTCCAAACTGTGCTAAACTCTTGCTATTTAAACCGTAAACGTAGGGCTCGACCTTTTCAGTGGCAGTGAGAGGTAAGACCCGGGGCCGAGCGGTGGCGCAGACACTGCTTTGCTTCTAACGTGGCTCTGGGAATGGCTGCTCAGCCTCTTACAGTCCCTCTGCCCCCAGAGGAGGACTGCAGGCGAGAGCAGTGTAGTTCTAGTACATTCTTCAGGTTTTCAGTCTGGCCGTAAAGGAAAGAGGTATGACATACCATCTGTCCAGATAAACTCCCACCAATTTCAATTTGGGACTCAAAAATTTGCTAAATATTTAAGGTAGGAAGAGATTTCACTATTGTTAAAAACCAGAAAATATGTGAATACATAAATGAAGAAAATTGATTTGATATGGACATAATTCCATTCCTAAATGATCGTCAGACCCATTAAGGTAAATTAAAATTTTGTCAAGAAAGAGTGTAAAAATTTAAAATCTGACTAGTTATAAATGAAGAGATCAACTTCAGAATTTTAAGCCAGTGAAGGAATCTAATCTTGACTAAAGTAACACAGTGCTGACTGTGGCATTGCTCCCTGAGAGGCTCCTCCCAGGGACTTGGGCTACAGACCAGAGTGTCTTTCTTGATGGCCTCTGACAGCTAGTCCTCTCTGCTGAAGATGCCATCCTGAGTACTCAAGGACTCAGTCGCATCTGAAGGATGATGAGCCTTCTGGTCTCCGAGGGACTTGATAGTATTTAATAAATAATACGGGGCCCCTGCATGCACAGACCGTGATGCTTGTCCAACAGGGGGAGCTGTGAATAAAACTGCAAAGACACTGTCTGCAGAGACTGAGCCTGATTATAACCTGAGTACCCGGGAGACTGCAATGCTGCGGGGAGGGAGCAGTGGGGGTGGAGGGCCAGTGTGGGGAGTGGGTTAGGGTTAATTATCTCAGGCTAGCTTTAGCCCTCAGAACAGTCACACCTGCCTATCTCCATGCAGAACTAACATGTAGCTAATAGATAAAATCCCTTTGGGATCTATTAACTTAGCAGACACTAGCATCCATCAACCCCAAAGCTAAGAGTGTCATCAGACAGCATTTTGGAGCCTCTGGAAAATCTTCTCCATTTAGCCGTACGCACTCTCTGATGTGCCTACCTGTGAATTTTAAAATTACCTTGGTTCAAGACTTTCTCTGTTTTATAAAAGTATGAAACTTCATGAAACTACTTCCACAATGGAACATGGGATCTGGGGAAACCTAAATCTGTGTTCTCAGGCCACAGTCACTCAAAATGACTCCACAGTAAACTACCTCTTATTCCCTTAAAACAAAGCAAGCAAGCAAGCAAACCGCAGAGGAGTTAAACTGTGGTACTCAGGAAAGCAGCGTCTCCAGTGTCGTCTTCTCCAAGGCCACGCCTAAGACCTGAAGACAGAGCAACAGGGGCCAACATCCCTTTGGTTGCCTTGGGAACCATAACAGCCTCATGGGAGCACTAGAGGGCGTCTTCCTATGGCTCCCAAGGAGGAGCCACAGCAGAGGACGGTCATGGAGAAGAGATAGGGCTGTGGCTTGTGTTATTGTTAAAATTTCACCGGAGATGGCGGTACTGTCAGAAGAAACATTTAGATCTAGGATTAACATCTCCAATACGTCTCTGATCATTAGATTATTTCTAAGACGCATGCTGGGAATGTGTTGACCGGGATTACTGTGTGAAGCCCGTCAATTTTAACGACACTGAACCAGGGAAGGGCATACGATGCCGCCTGGGCCCACCTTGGTTGTTACTTTTGCTGCAGACTCTTCCTTGAGTACAGGCAGTACTCTTGGGTTCTTCAAAATATCCTCGATTTTGAGACCTGCAACTAAAATGAAATAATAGGACACTCTGAGTAATTGTTCCTTCCTTCTCGAAAGGCCGCGTGCTCTGCACGTTCATCCGCGCAGTGCGTACCCCACATCTGACCAGAGAGAGAGCATGAGCGAGGGGCAGGGAGAGCTGCTAGAGCTGCTGCCGCAGAAGAGACAAACCTACTCACGACTTCACTGGGCTGCTGTTTAGAACTTGTCAAACTCGTTCATTTATATGAATGCCGTTCTCGTGAAATCGTTCCGTAAGCATGTAGCAAGGGTTGAAAAACGTTTTTTAATTGATTCGTGATGTGTTACAACAGGGTATACTAGATATTGGCCCGAAATTCTGGAGGCGGGCAAGCATTTAATACCATCAGAGGTTAAAGCATCTGGTAGCCAAGAACTGACATTTGACATTTGGAACAGATCCAAAGTAGCTTGGAGTTAGAATGAGTGACTGAGGAAAGAAATCATACGTTTTTAAGCTTTTTTTCTTTTCTTTTTTTCTTTTTTTGGTTTGTTTAAATACAACTTATGTAGCCCAGGCTGGGCTTCTCTGGTTCTCAGCCTCAGGCATGCTGAGGTCACATTTTGAGTGTTTCTTTAACACAGGTCTGTGTGATGGCGGTTTCTGGTCGTCTCTGAAGGAGTGAGCATTGAGAAGAGAGAGAGCTTGGCTTCATGCCTACGGCCCTCCATTGGAAGATTGTTATGCAGAGCACCTGACCGTGGTTTCATAACTGCTGTTAGTAGAGGGTAAGCTATGAACCCTCACAAAGAACCCAAACTGGGGCTATCTGGCACTCAGTTGCAAAAGTCAGTAGTAAATGAAAAACCAAGTAAAGAAACAGAAGAATAAAAATAATCAAGGAAAAGTTACAAAAAGCCTACAATATTTAAAAACTCTAGACATTGACAATCTACAGTATTGTTAATAGATGTCTGGCTGGCTACTCCCCTCCCCCACTGTTCTCTGACTCACTGATTTTAGGGAAAAAAAATTTTTTTTTGTTTTTTTTTCCTTTTTTTCGGAGCTGGGGACCGAACCCAGGGCCTTGCGCTTCCTAGGCAAGCGCTCTACCACTGAGCTAAATCCCCAACCTGGGAAAAAAGTTTTAATTATGGTTTTCATGTATTTGCTGTTAGCAGAATCTTTGAAAACTTGTGGAGATGAATTGAGAAGTCACAAAGACTGCATTTGACACAGTCTTCAATGTTTTCTTTTAGTTTATTTTTTTAATTTGACCAGTGAAAAAACACGCCAGTCTTACTATGTGTGCACAGAGAAAACTTTCTTGTATGTAATTATTCTCTACTTACTTTTGGCACATTATTGCCCTTAAGAGGGACACTTGCACAGCAAGTACGGCTATTTCCCGACACTTCTGCAGTTTTTCCTTTAGGACTTTTCTGGAATGAAATGTCTGTCTCGTTGACTCTAAGCAGGGTCAGGCACGGCATTTGTATTAACATAGCGAATGAATGAACTACTGAAGCAGAAAAGACACTGGCCATCCCTGACAAGTCTCTTTACAGTAGATGTACTTTGAAGGAGAGCTCTTGGAAAGAGACGTGTCCAGTACTAAACTGCTAGCACAATAAAGGAAAGAAGACTCGGGTGGCCATTAAGCAAAATGTGTGTGCAGTGCAGAATAAAACACGTGTGCAATTTCATTCCAGCAAAACAGGACATGTCGAGCACTCTGAAGAAGTGAGTATATCCTTATTATCTAATTAACAATGATTCTGCTTCACCCTAGATCCCAATATATATTTCCTTTTCACTCTGGGTCTCTCTAGCTACAGGCCCAGGCACTGCCTTATGTGTGAATTAGAATTCAAGAGTTATATTTGTCTTCCTAACTATATCTTTGTAGGAAAAGCTTCTTGTGTATGAAATTTATGGTTGAATTGGCAACTGAAGCACCAAGGACTTTACAATGCTGGAAAGTAAAACCAAACTCCTCCCTGTAAAGCTAAGCTCTCAGTGCATTTACTTGTAACTTTACAGACAGACCGCAGGCTTCAAGTGCTTATAGCACACTTTGTTAACTCTGAAGTGCTGTGTTTATGGAGGGTATCATTAGCATCCCTGAGTTTTGCCAATTCAACTAAATTTAGTAATCCAAGGACATGAAGCTGTTTGGTCATAATTTAAGAGTTACTTGTGCCACATTGGCTCCCAAAGGAAGTGCCGCTTTATCTTATGCTGGAATCTCAGAAGCTGCCTCTCTTTACATCTTATTAGGAACCACATCTGTATCTCATTACCACCTTCATTATGGCTTAGATACGTTTTAGATGCCAAAATCAAGTAATTATCTTTCTAAGTCTCTCTCTCTCTCTCTCTCTCTCTCTCTCTCTCTCTCTCTCTCTCTCTCTCTTTGTGTGTGTGTTTATAAGAATAAAGCAGCAAGTGTCTGAGAGAAAAAAGAAAGTCTTCATGGAGCCAACCATTTGAACTGCATCATAAAATATAATAACTTCTTTTTTTCCACTTATTTTATTTTGAGAATTTCATATATGAGAGCTGTTTTTGCATAATTTCTACCTTTACCCATCCCACCCTTTACACATATAACCCCTCTCGTTCTCTCTCAGAGTTGTGACCTCTTCTTTAACTATCAGGGTGTGTGTGTGTGTGTGTGTGTGTGTGTGTGTGTGTGTGTGTGTGTGTGTACATTTAAGTACAACCTACTGAGTTCATTTAGAAGTGCTTAGCAATAGAGAGACCAGAAACTTCTGAGACTTGGCTACCTAGGACAAGAAAGAGGCCTAGAAAGAGGACCAGGTTGCTCTATAAACTGCCACTCTGTCTTCTCATGCAGGACTAAGGACTTTCCACACTATAGGGAGGAAATAAAGCCAAAGAGAATCCTAGGAAACTCCCATCACCACACGCAGCCTCAATCGAGCTACTGGAAAGCTTTCTGCTTCTTATAGGCTTGCAGCCCAAGTAGGGGAGCCATCTAGAAGCTGCATAGTAGTTTTTTTGTAGAGAAAGCATTCACATGAACTCTGGTTAAAGCCAGGCTGCTATGACTGAGCACCCTGACGGAGGACCTGCTGACTGAACTCATACTATTCGAGAGGCTCAAACCTCAGCAAGGAAATGAAGCACATCCGCAGGTAAATCTTTGAGCTACTTTAGAAGGACACTGAAGAAGAACCCGGAAGACAGAATGGCCTCTGGTGCTCAGGTGTTGGGAGAATCGTATGCTATGAAAATTGGTTCTTACTGAAAACAGTCTACAGACTCAATGCAATCCTCATCAAAAGTCGAATGCCATTCTTCACAGAAATCATTTGGAAGCACAAAACACTATGGATAACCAAAGCAATCCTGAGTCAGAAGCTACTCCTGGAGGTGTCTCTTGCTGACTTAAAGTCGTCGTCACAGAGCCATGTTGACAAAGCTGGCACGGTACTGGCCTCAAATGGAGTAGAAGACAAGTCTGTTCATCTACAGTCATTTGACTATAAACTGCACCATAAAAATAAATAAAAGGAGGACATAGCTGCTCCTAGGTACAGTGGAGGAGGAGAATTATCGTAGATACGAGGGAGAACATAGACAGAGGCATTTGGAAGGGTCTAGAGTAGACATGCCTGAGCCAGGCCATGTGAGGAGAGAGCCAAGAGTCAAGAGGCCAGAAGAAAGTCAGGAGACCAAAGGGTAAAAGGGCCGGTGTAGCCAAAATGTCTGGGAGGGCCCAGGTTAGCTCATGGGCTTGAAAAATTTAGGGTATGGTGTAGGGTATGCCAGTCAGGAGGACCCTGAAACAGGTAGGGACTGAGAGATGCTGGAATAACTTATGTGTTTAAAGGAACCTCGATTCCCAGGTTTGAGACCAGACATAAACCACATACAAATATACTTATTCAATAAATTCTGATATTTCAAAAAAGCATAAACATGTTCATTTCTTTCTGGAGCCGAGCACTCAGAGAAAAAAAGGATATATATTTTAGTGGTCAGCTATTGCTGACATCCATACAGGTCATCCTTGTGGGAAATTCAGCCTTTGTTACAAAATTAACAAGACATAAAAGAATAGATTGGTTGTATCAGAAATGAAACTTTTAAGATGAGAAAGGGGTGGATATTTGTGGGATGAGGTAATTAGAGAAATTTCACTTAACAATTTGGTTAAACTTTCGAAGGTTCAGACATGGAAACAATTAAGCCAGTGGAGTTTATATAGGAGCGAGGCAGTGTGATCAGGAATTTGACCAGGACTGGAAGACCACCCTGGATGTAGCCAAGGGTTCCTTTGGTAATGTCTTTAAGGATGTGAAGAAAAAGAAAAGCATTAATGCGAGTGGTTGCACTAGTGTCAGAAGACTTTTAAAATGTGTCAGGAAATAATACATTGAATTCAAATCCTCCAGGGTGACTGAGAAAAATTGGTGGGTAATTAAGAGTTTATTTAAATACTATAGTTGCTGAACAAATAATCTGAGTGATGTGGTTGTATCGTGAGGCAATAGAGTTGTTAATGAGTAATGATCTCGGAGTGTCCTGAGCTTCACCCCCCAGAGGCTGTCTGCAAGGAGAAAGGTGGCGTGGTGGCTTCTGGGATGCCAAAAGCAATGCCTCTTGCTTATGGTCATCTAAGAATTCAGAACATTTGGCCGCTGAGAGGAGTCCTTTGTGACAGCAACAGGAATGGACCAGCCCCACCACTTCAAAAGTGAGGGAGAACAGAAGCCACAGAGCCTCCCTGCCACGTCTACTGTAGAGGAAGCAAACTGAGTTTATTCAAAATCTTGAAATTGTGAAATCAAAGTGATTAAAGGCTTCTCACTTTGGCGAGCTTAGTGCTACGTATACTTAATATGTGTAAATTCTTTTCTTCCTCTAAAGTGTATGTGGAAGGGTCAGACTCGGGGAGAACCCTGAGATTTCTGTGCGTCCCCTCCATGTGAATGTTAAATGGAGGGTGCTGTGGTTCACCCCTATCATTTCCTCTTTGTCTGGAGCCATTGTGTTCTAATGGGAACAATGCTAGCAGAGGTCTCAGTGACGCAGTGTGGGTCCCCCACCCTTTCCACATCATCTTCCCATCAGAATGTTTACTGTAAGTCAGACCTCTGCACTGAACAAAGAGGGGCATTTGATTCCATTATTTTAGAAAATAAATTATAGGCTCTCAAACTCTTTTCCACGGGTGGATTCTCGATATTCACCACTAACAATATGCCTTAAAATAAGCCCATATTCCAAGATCAAATTTGCAAAATTTGTTTCTGCTTTTAATTAAACCAAGCTCTTTCTCAGTGAATGAGAAATTAACAGTTAAAATGAATGATTAGAATGAGAATGGGCTCTTGTAAGGCTGGGAATCCTAAATCCTTTTGATCTGGCTACCACTAAGCTGCTACCCTGAGTGCAGAGACTCACAGAATCCAGACTTAATGAAATCAATCACACCAGGGAAGGGGCACCACCAGAAGCTTCATTTCTTCAAGACACAGAGAGGATTTATGGAGGGTTCGAATTAGTTGGTGTTTCCTCATGATACTTCCTCAGGGACAAAGGCTGAGCCCCGGCTACATGATCTAAACAACAACTTTACTTAAAACTAATTGGTACCACTGTCTACAGTGGGAAAGTGCATGGGAAAGAACATAACAGCACACAGGACTGCTCTTTAAACATCAAACGGCAAACCAGGGAAGCTTACATTCCAAGATTCCCCACACACTAAAAAATAAAAGGGTCTGGGGCCTTATGAGTACTCAGGTGTGGGCAGTGCTGTAGTGTGTATGCAGAGCCACTGTGTGGGCAGGGAGAGCAGGATCATTGTCTCCAACAAGGTGACTTTAAATTAAATATCGGCACTGATCTCCTAAGATCCCCAGGAAGAGTAAATAAAATTACATCTGTGCTGTGCTGGACAACATCCACCTTTCTTTTGAACACAGAAGAGAAAGCGGAGGGTTTGGTGGTCAGTGGGGAATGGGCACATATCACAGAGGTTTGCTTCACCCTCCTTATCAAAGGGAAAGCAAAGTTATCTTCAAAGCAGGGGACAGAGATTTAATGGAGAGAATGGAAATAGTTCCCTCTCGTCTGTGGCAGGTACTTTAAGGAACGAGGAGTTCTTTTTGTTTCAAGTTTAAGGAACAGTTCATTATGGCAGGGCAGCCATCACAGCAAAAGTGGCTGGAGCTGTGGTCCTGGAGCAAGCAACACAGCTCTGGTCGCACTCAGGAAGCAGAGAGAGACAAGGCCTATATTCATCTCCCTTTCTCCTTTGTCTGCAGTCCGGGTCTTCAGTGTGTGGACTAGTGTTTCCTTCCTTCAGGCCAGATGACAGTCAGTGGTAGACGACCTCTCCTATGGAGAGCTCCGACAGACAACAGGCTCAAGCCTGGACTGCTGACGGTGGCCCCAGCTACCACCTCACTGCTTTAGCTGAACCTCTCCACAGACGCCTGCTCCATGGGCCCAGAGGTGTGTCTCCCATGGGATTCCCAATCCCATCCAGTTGACAGTGAGGATTAACCATCAACAGAGTGAAAAGAATGGGGACTAGTAGTCTATGACAATCTGGCACTATTTGATTTATGTTAACTATCAATTCAAACAAGCTTTGATATGATGATAATTTCTCTTTATATTGAAGGAGGGAGGGAATTTTCCTTAGGTTTGTAACTTTTTTCAAGCAACTGATTAAGTGGAAAAGGGGAAAGAAAAATACAAGAAATAATTGTATTTATTCAGTATATGGAACAATTTTGTGGATGTTCCTAGTACCTGCCCTTGAATTTGTGAATGTGTCCACACACGTGTGTACACACACACACACACACACACACACACACACACACACACACACACACACACCTACAAACACGCAAAGGTTTCCAACTATATATTCCTTTCTAATACTTTGCCGTATTTCACTACTTTTCCTAAGACGGAAAAGTCCACCCCCATTGTGTCACAGTCAGGAGGCAGAGAGATAAGGGCGCTTGCACATTCCTTGGTTGCTTCTAGAGTTAAGCTCACACTGCTTTTCTCCACCCCTTTACCACCACCTTCTTCTCTTCACTCTTGCTCTTTCAGCAGTTACATGACTATATTTCCCCCATTGCTTTATTTTTAACTTTCCCAGTCACTGCCTTAGATTTGTTTTTGTAAACATAATAAAACCAGTCTTCAGTGGATCTACTTAAGGTTTTTCATAGGCAGCGTCCCAACACCAGCATCTCTAACAACAAACTGAATCTGTTACAACACTATTTTTAAATACATTCAGAGCCATAAGGACAGAAGTTAGCATTCCAGGAGCGAGTTCTTTAAATGAGCTGTTTCATCTCTGGAAATGTCTTGCTGACTCTGAACACTGCCAAGGATCAGGTTTGTGAATGCAGTGCTGGGGCACAAAAGGGATGAACCAGCCTATGTAGACTGATACTCAGTCCTCTACAGAGATGTTCTCAGCCTTCCTAATGCTGGGTCCCTTTAATAAAGTTCATCTGTGGTGACCCCCAACCGTAAAATTATTTTCTTCCCAGTTCATAACTATAATTTTGCTACTAAGCAGTGTCTCCGTTCCCAGGACCATTGGAATATGTGTTTTCAATGATAGCCATCCACATTTTGAGAAACACTGCTCTAGAGTGATGGCATACAGCTAAGTTTTACCATGTTGTATTTACCAATGTCTGGTGGTATGGAAGCCTGCAACAGGGCTGGCTAGAAATGAAGGCTATGTGAGGTCTCTTATGCAAACCAAAGCAAAGTCCCTCAAATACCCAAATATTTCCCTCACGACATAAACAGAACTTTGAAGATGTGTGGTACAGCCGGTTAAAAAGTTAGGATCAAGGAAATGGACAATTTCCTAGATAGATACCAGGTACCGAAGTTAAATCAGGAACAGATAAACCACTTAAACAACCCCATAACTTCTAAAGAAATAGAAGCAGTCATTAAAAGTCTCCCAACCAAAAAGAGCCCAGGTCCAGATGGGTTCTATCAGACCTTCATAGAAGACCTCATACCAATACTGTCCAAACTATTCCACAAAATTGAAACAGATGGAGCGCTACCGAATTCCTTCTATGAAGCCACAATTACTCTTATACCTAAACCACACAAAGACCCAACAAAGAAACAGAACGTCAGACCAATTTCCCTTATGAATATCGATGCAAAAGTACTCAATAAAATTCTTGCAAACCGATTCCAAGAACACATCAAAACAATCATCCACCATGATCAAGTAGGCTTCATCCCAGGTATGCAGGGATGGCTTAATATACGGAAAACCATCAACGTAATCCACTATATAAACAAACTGAAAGATAAAAACCACATGATCATTTCATTAGATGCTGAGAAAGCATTTGACAAAATTCAAAACCCCTTCAGGATAAAAGTCCTGGAAAGAACAGGAATTCAAGGCCCATACCTAAACATAGTAAAAGCCATATACAGCAAACCAGTTGCTAATATTAAACTAAATGGAGAGAAACTTGAAGCAATACCACGAAAATCAGGGACTAGACATGGCTCCCCACTCTCTCCCTACTTATTCAATATAGTTCTTGAAGTTATAGCCAGAGCAATCAGACAACAAAAGGAGGTCAAAGGGATACAGATCGGAAAAGAAGAAGTCAAAATATCACTATTTGCAGATGATATGATAGTATATTTAAGTGATCCCAAAAGTTCCACCAGAGAACTACTAAAGCTGATAAACAACTTCAGCAAAGTGGCTGGGTATAAAATTAACTCAAATAAATCAGTAGCCTTCCTCTACACAAAAGAGAAACAAGCCGAGAAAGAAATTAGGGAAACGACACCCTTCATAATAGTCCCAAATAATATAAAATACCTCACTGTGACTTTAACCAAGCAAGTGAAAGATCTGTATGATAAGAACTTCAAGCCTCTGAAGAAAGAAATTAAAGATCTCAGAAGATGGAAAGATCTCCCATGCTCATGGAATGGCAGGATTAATATAGTAAAAATGGCCATGTTACCAAAAGCGATCTACAGATTCAATGCAATCCCCATCAAAATTCCAATCCAATTCTTCATAGAGTTAGACAGAACAATTTGCAAACTCATCTGGAATAACAAAAAACCCAGGATAGCTAAAACTATCCTCAACAATAAAAGGACTTCCGGGGGTATCACTATCCCTGAATTCAAGCAGTATTACAGAGCAATAGTGATAAAAACTGCATGGTATTGGCACAGAGACAGACAGATAGACCAATGGAATAGAATTGAAGACCCAGAAATGAACCCACACACCTATGGTCACTTGATTTTTGACAAAGGAACCAAAACCATCCAATGGAAAAAAGATAGCATTTTCAGCAAGAGGTGCTGGTTCAACTGGAGGTCAACATGTAGAAGAATACAGACCGATCCATGCTTATCACCCTGTACAAAGCTTAAGTCCAAGTGGATCAAGGACCTCCACATCAAACCAGATACACTCAAACTAATAGGAGAAAAAGTGGGGAAGCATCTTGAACACATGGGCACTGGGGAAAATTTCCCGAACAAAACACCAATGGCTTATGCTCTAAGATCAAGAATCGACAAATGAGACCTCATAAAACTGCAAAGCTTCTGTAAGGCAAAGGACACTGTTGTTAGGACAAAATGGCAACCAACAGATTAGGAAAAGATCTTTACCAATCCTACAACTGATAGAGGGTTTATATCCAAAATATACAAAGAACTCAAGAAGTTAGACTGCAAGGAGACAAATAACCCTATTAAAAATGGGGTTCAGAGCTAAACAAAGAATTCACAGCTGAGGAATGCGAATGGCTGAGAAACACCTAAAGAAATGTTCAACATCTTTAGTCATAAGGGAAATGCAAATCAAAACAACCCTGAGATTTCACCTCACACCAGTGAGAATGGCTAAGATCAAAACTCAGGTGACAGCAAATGCTGGCGAGGATGTGGAGAAAAAGGAACACTCCTCCATTGTTGGTGGGATTGCAGACTGGTACAACCATTCTGGAAATCAGTCTGGAGGTTCCTCAGAAAATTGGACATTGAACTACCTGAGGACCCAGCTATACCTCTCTTGGGCATATACCCAAAAGATGCCCCAACATATCAAAAAGACACATGCTCCACTATGTTTGTAGTAGCCTTATTTATAATAGCCAGAAGCTGGAAAGAACCCAGATGCCCTTCAACAGAGGAATGGATACACAATGGAATATTACTCAGCTATCAAAAACAATGACTATGAAATTCATAGGCAAATGGAGGGAACTGGAAAATATCATTCTGAGTGAGGTAACCCAATCACAGAAAAACACACATGGTATGTACTCATTGATAAGTAGCTATTAGCCCAAATGCTTGAATTGCACTAGATGCACAGAATACATGAAACTCAAGATGGATGATCAAAATGCAAATGCTTCACTCCTTCTTTAAAAGGGGAACAAGAATACCCTTGGCAGGGAATAGGGAGGCAAAGATTAAAACAGTGGCTATTAGCCCAAATTCTTGTATTACCCTAGATGCCTAGAACACATGAAACTCAAGACGGATGATCAAAATGTGAATGCTTACTCCCTTCTTTAAAAGGGGAACAAGAATACCCTTGGCAGGGAATAGAGAGGCAAAGATTAAAACAGACACAGAAGGAACACCCATTCAGAGCCTGCCCCACATGTGGCCCATACATATACAGCCACCCAATTAGACAAGATGGATGAAGCAAAGAAGTGCAGGCAGACAGGAGCCAGATGTAGATCTCTCCTGAGAGACACAGCCAGAATACAGCAAATACAGAGGCGAATGCCAGCAGCAAACTACTGAACTGAGAACAGGACCCCCGCTGAAGGAATCAGAGAAAGAACTGAAAGCTTTGAAGGGGCTCGAGACCCCCATATGAACAACAATGCCAACCAACCAGAGCTTCCAGGGACTAAGCCACTACCTAAAGACTATACATGGACTGACCCTGACTCTGACCTCATAGGTAGCAATGAATATCCTAGTAAGAGCACCAGTGGAAGGGAAGCCCTGGGTCCTGCTAAGACTGAACCCCAGTGAACTAGACTGTTGGGGAGGCGGCAATGGGGGGAGGGTGGGGAGGGGAACACCCATGTAGAAGGGGAGGGGGAGGGGCTAGGAGGATGTTGGCCCGGAAACTGGGAAAGGGAATAACAATTGAAATGTAAATAAGAAATACCCAATTTAATAAATATGGAGAAAAAAAAGTTAGGATCATTCTACAACTAGAGCTGACTGTACCTGTTCCTTTAAGGTTGGGACCCACAGGGTTTTTATTAAACCCCAGGAAGCCCATGGACCCAAAGAGGGAAAAGCTTGCAGTGGGATGAACTTCCTAATACTGCGAACACATCTGACTCAGCTTCCTGATGACCTAGGGTGTTTTAATCCATCATCCTTAACGGGAAAAGGTAAGGGGAGGTTCTGATGCTAAAGCTCTGTTCCCTAATTCGTTCCTGATTTGTCAGGAAGGAAGGCCTAGGAGCCAATTGTTGGGCAGAAGGTACAGGTCAGACTTCTGGGTCCCAGGAAGAAAAGGAGATGCAGGGAAGGAGAGAGAGGCTTTTCGTGCCATCCTTGGAGGAAGAAGAGTGCTGCAATCATGTATGACGTCAGGGAAGGGGGAGCTAAGGCCTGTGCCCCCCACTACAGGCAGGTGGCCAAGGATGCTTGGCAGGGGCAAAGTGGGAGTAGCCACTAAGTTTAGAGCAGGCAAAGAGATGGAGATAACAAATTGGTAAGGGCACGATTTTCCAGGCGGGAGATATCTGTGCCCAGCAACTGTGCCATGGAAGGCGAGTTGTAAATGACAAGCTCTGTGTGTGGGTGTCTTTTATCCAGGAATTCATGGGTCTCAGGAATGGGCTGGAGGAGCAGAAACCTCCCAGAGCTAAAGGTGGGTAGAAAGGGAATCCGGGTGTGACTGGTAGCAGGACCCTTCCTGGGCAAAGACTGTAGTGATGTTAACACTACCCAGGACAGAAAAAGGCTAACATTCTTTTGGAAATTTCATTGTCAGTCAATGTGAAGAGACACCATGATCAAGGAAATTCTTTAAAAGCATTTAACTGGGGGCTTGCTTACAGTGTCAGAGAACTTCCATGATCATCATAGCGGGAAGCACATAGGCACAGCCAGCGCTGAGAGCAGGCTGAGAGCCTGACATCCTGATTCACAGGCAGCAGGCAGAGGAAGAGGGAGGAGGGGAGAGGGGGAGGGAAGGAGGGGAGGGGAAGAGAAGGAGGGAGGGAGAGGAGGAGAGGGAGGGGGAGGGAGAGGGAGGAGGGAGAGGAGAGGGAGAGGGAGAGGGGAGGGAGAGGAGGGAGAGGAGAGGGAGAGGGAGAGGGAGAGGAGAGGGAGAGGGAGAGGGAGAGGGAGGGGGGCTTTGCCATCCCTAGGGACACACCTATGCTAACAAGTTCATACCCCCTAATTCCTCCAAACAGTTCCACTAACTGGGGATCAAACATCTGAACGCATGAGCCTGAGGGGTCAGACTCATCTGCATCCTCTACAGATTTTTATATAATGCTTAGTGCACAATGAGATTGCAGGCAAAAGCCACAAGAGTGGTTTTGAAGACCACGGGCTTTACCATATTATAAATTTGCTCACTTCGGTAGAATAAATAAATGAGCAAATTGAAGAAAAATTATTAATATAATTCATAAAGGAACAAAGTATACTTTTAACAATTGATAAACATAATATCTGAAATTAAAAATTCTTCCAGTGTGTTTGATAGAAGAAGGTAGGATCAGCCAATTCAAGGACGTACATGGAAAACACACATGGAGAACTGAAACACTTAGTACAGAGAGATTGTAGTAGGACTGAAATCCTGAAGGGAATGAGGGATGGTTAGGCCACAATAGGATTCCAACACAGTTCCCAGGACCAGTGGAAGATGACCACTCTCAGATATAAGAAGTGTGAAAATCAAATACAAAGAAGCCCAAATTCAAAGCAAAGCAGGGAATACTTTTACTTCACAGCAAAATATGGAATCGGTCCCTAGAAAGCTTCAGAGTATCAATGAAACTTTATCACACTGTCTCCACAGACAAAGGTGTTCAGGGTATGAATGCCGCCAGCGCTCAGTTGCAGCTCTCTGTGCTGCAGGGAGCCCTCCCCTGCTGCAGCCCTGGTAATCACTGTCTGTACCCGGAGGCTTTGCCTCCCTCAGTGTGAACAGATAAACAGAGTCCCATGCAGTCTGTAGTCTTCTGAGATTCAGTTAATTTAGTTAAGTTTGCTACTGTGAATTATTGACACAAGTTTCTTTTGAGGTGGGAGTCTTTCTTCTCAGTGGGCTTCTCCCCACAGCAAGAGGGTTTCTTCACTGCGTTCTCTGCTTGTGGCCCAGGCAGGGTTTGAGGTTACTGCATACTAACATGCTCCCCTCTTGAGGGGGTGTGTCCACTACAGTCACCCCTCACCTCCTTTATCAAAACGTTCTGTATTGAAGACAACTGCGGCTTGGAGCTCAGACTCCAGACTGGTTTCCCTGTGCAAATGTTAACTTATTGCAAATTTTACTACCTGAATTCTTTTCTGCTTTGATTCCTAATATAGAAAATGAAGACAAATGGGTAGCTATACTGTTTTTTCTTTCTATCAATCAATCTATCTATCTATCTATCTATCTATCTATCTATCTATCTATCTATCTATCTATCTATCTATCTATCTATCTATCTGTCATCTATATTTCTTTCTCATTTCCTGAATAAAGACTTTAAAACAGTAGCAACTTAGGAAGAGTACATTGTGCTTAGAAACCTGTCCAGCATGCATTAACTGTTCTATAAATACCATGCAGAAACAAGGCGTGTTACATTCATCTCCTGTTTCTTACTACATTCACTTTGGCTTTCTCTCTTCACTAGGTTCACTGAGACTCCATCTCATCTTGTTGAATCTCTTCCCAAGCTCCCCGCCCAGGGGCCGTTCTTCTTCAGCTGCACCCAGACTGCTGCCTTAGCATGAGACCTACCCTGTGTCACTCTTGCACTTTACTTGGGCTTTTGTTTTCGTATCTAGTCCTGCATTTCTTAGATTTCTTCAATGGTAAATTAGTAATTTACTACTCTTTTTATCTATGACAGATACAAAGAAGCTAAGTAATTTGCTTGTGTCCCATAATTATGAACAATTATTCAAACTTGGAAATGTCTGGCTATGTTTATCTGGCTATGAAGTTTTTTCATAGCTAACCCATTCCTTTGGAGAGGACTATGCCTGTATCTGTGAACTACTGTGCCAGTAGTTCTTGACGACTTTTCACTTTTTTTTTTAATTTCTTTTTTCAGTACATGAACTTTGCTATCTCCTCATTCCCACAGTGCTTTGCATGTGTTATCCAGTTTAGGCCTCTCAGAAATGGATTGTTGCTTAGAGTGACTCATTTTCCATGTTTAGTTTCCAAGCTCTCTCATTGTGAGAAACAGGTTTTGCATTGAAACCAACCTTCCTTCCGTAAACTTTCCTCTTACCATGGAATAAACAAACAAACAAACAATTTTCCAAGTTAGACTACACAAACAACTCTAAAATTTTGGATAAAGGACTAAATTACCAGAAGTTGCATAATTATGGATTATTATTTGAGAATTATTTGCCTTCTATAATATGTAGTTGTTCTCAGAGGAATATTGGTTATAATAGAAAGCAGATTTTTTTTAAAAAGGCTAAAAAAAGACAAATTATAAAACTAAGAATATAAAAATAGAAGATTATTTTAAGAATATAAGAATAACCTAAGGAGCTCCCCAAAACCCTAAAAAGTATGGATATGATAGAAAACACACACTCACACACACACACAGTGTGTGAGTGTGTGAGTGTGTGTGTGTGTGCGTGCGTGTGTGTGCGTGTGTGTGTGTGTGTGCGTGTGTGTGTGTGTGTGCGTGTGTGTGTGTGTGTGCGTGTGTGTGTGTGTGTGTGTGTGTGTGTGTGTGTGTGTGTGCGTGTGTGGTGTGTGCGTGTGCGTGTGTGTGTGTGTGTGTGTGTGTGTGTGTGTGTGTGTGTGTGTGTGTGCGTGTGTGTGTGCGTGTGTGTGTGTGTGTGTCGCGTGTGTGTGTGTGTGCGTGTGTGTGTGTGTGTGTGCGTGTGTGCGTGTGTGCGTGTGTGTGTGCGTGCGTGCGTGTGTGTGTGTGTGTGTGTGTGTGTGCAGAAGGGAGAGGGAGAGATCGAGCGAGAGGGAGGGAGAGGGAGAGATCAGAATTTTAAAATGCAGAAGGAAGGAGGCAGTGAACTTGCTGAGCAGTAACAATGAAAACTGCTAGCCTTTGAAAAAATAGATGGGGGTTGGGGATTTAGCTCAGTGGTAGAGCGCTTGCCTAGGAAGCGCAAGGCCCTGGGTTCGGTCCCCAGCTCCGGGGGAAAAAAAAAAGAAAAAATATATGGTATCACAAATACGTGCTAGAACTTAAATTATATCTAGGAAATCAAGGGAGTAGAAAACAGGGAAAAGAGGTAACCTCTCAGTTTAGAAGACACAAGCTAAATGTAAGGGCATGAGAACTCAATAAAACTTTACTATGTCCAAATAGGAAATGTTGTAGATAGTGGTAAAGTAGCTCAGAGATTTTACATATTATATTTCTGAATAATTACTTTTTTGAAGAAAAATAACAACAGTAATATTTTGATATTTTTGAGTCTGTTACTTGTTTTTCCTATTTGTTATTTGCTTTAGAAATAAACTATATCAATATACCATGATATATCAGCTTGCTGAGTGGGATAAAATGGAATGTAAGGAATGGGAAAAGCAAGGAAAATAAGGGAAGAACACAGCATAAATAATTATCATTTTAATTAGTGTGTAACTGAACTCTTTAGTTATACTAAAAACTAGAATTATTGACTTGAATTTTACTGATCCAAGGCATAAATAACATGATGGATAGTACCCCAAATGTTTCCCTTTAAGGCATTTAAAATACACTAAAGTTTCATGTACTAGAGTCTCTTGGTTTCGGTCTGTTTCAGCCTCTTCTTCTGACTCATCTCCATTCCTTTGTGACTCCTACGGAACACTACAACTACTTTTTACCAGGGACCTCCATTGTTCAAACCCAACTGCAATAGGCTCCGAGAAAAGCAATTCAGCTGGAGCACCAGCCAATGACTTCAAAGTAGCCCCTGTGTCTTAATGAGCATCCGAATAAATGCCTTAATAAAGACCATGAAAACACACAGTTGAATGGAATAATGAAAATAATTCACAAAAATAGAATTTAACAAAGAAATAGAATCACTAAAGAAAACCCAAGCTGAAACAAAGCTGTAAGTAAAAAGGTCAACAAAATCCTTAGAGGTAAGCCTCATGAATAGACCAGAAGATGCAGAAGAGAGAATTTCAAGTCTTGAAGATAAGGTAGAAGTAATGGACAGCTCAGTCAAAGAAAATGTTAAATCTAAAAGTATCCAGACACAAAACATCCAGGAAATACAGGAAACTATGAAAAGACCAACTCTACAAAAATATATAGAGAGGAAGACAACAAAATATTTAAAACAAAATTATAGAAGAAAATTACCCCAATCTAAAAAAGGAGATACCTATAAAGGTACAGGAAGCATGCGGAGCACCAGACAGGACCAGAAAAGATACTCCCCATGGTGCACCACAATCAAGAGGCTAAATAATCAGGACAAAGCAAGGATACGAACAGCTGCCAGTGAAAAAAGAGCAAGTCATCTTTAAATGCAGGCCTGCTATAAAAACATGCTGTTTGCAGTGGAGATTCTGAAGGCCAGGAGGGGCTGGTTAGATGCTCTATAAGCTCTAAGGGACCACGGATGCCAGCTCAGACTCCCACACCCGGCAAAACTATTAACCACAACTGGCAGAGAAAGAAAGACACTCGATGAAAACAAATTAATGTCCCCAATCCAGCTCTGCAGAAGGCATCAGAAGGAAAACTTCTGTCTGAAGAGGTTTACACCCAATAGGACACAAGAAATAAACAATCCCAGAGCAGTTCATCAAGAGGGAGAGGGACACAGACAACAAAATAATAGAAGTCAACAAATATTGCTTATTTTTAACTCTCAGTGTGAATGGTCTCAATCCCACAATAGAAAGACATAGAGTAACAGATTGGATTAGAAAACAGGATCCGTCTTTCTCTTGTATACAAGAAGCACACCTCACCATCAAAAACAGACATCAACTTAGGTTAAAAGGATAGAAATATATTATAATTAAATGGACCCAAGAAGTAAGTAGGTTTATAGCTATTTTAATATTTGAGAAAATAGGCTTCAGGCAAAAATTAACCACAATATATAAGAATAATATATAATTCTAAATAATAATTAAAGAAAAACTTACCAAGAGGATGTTACTATTAGAAACATTTATACACCAATCGCAAAGGCACACAAGTCCATAAAAGAAATGCTACTACAGCTAAAATCACAAACTGACCCTGCCACAGTGATAGTGGGTGAATTCGGTACCATACTTTAGCCAACAGACAGACCATCCTGAGGAAGTCCTGGAGTTACATAACATCCTAAACCAAATGGACGTGACAGACATCTACAGAATATTTCACCCAAACATTAAGGAATACACTTTCTCCTCAGTAGCTTGTGGCATTTTCTCCAAAATTGGCCACATAGGAGGACACAAGACTAATCTCAACAGATTCAAGAAAACCGAAATAACTCCTGCAGCCTACATGACCACCACAGAATGCTGAATACCACCGAAGGGACAGCAGAAAGTATACAAGCCCACGAAAGCTGGAGAACTCATTGCTGAATGAAAACTGGGTCAGGACAGAAACCAAGAAGTAAATTAGAAACTTTTAAGAATTGAATGAATAAAAGCACAAATGAAAACATTACTTTTTAAATAATAAGAAAAAAGAGTTTCTCAGTTGGCATTTGTTAGCATTCAAATTGAGTTTGGGTTGAAATTTGTCTTTTGCTTTGTTGAAGTTTCCAAGGTTATGCAAAGTAATATAATGTACCCTTTGCCATAGGAAATTTAAAACTAAGAGAGAAATCAATTTTCAAACATCTTTTAGTAGTTTTGCATTTATATTATATATTGAATGTGTTTTCTGCATTCTTTCACAGATTTGGTTAAGTGTGATCTACTATAATTTACTATATGCATAATGTATGCTTGGCACTCGTGAACAGCCGTCCTGAAGAAAAAAGAATTACTTTACCTCAGGTAAGAGCACTCTCTGTTCTTCCAGAGGACCTGGATTAGACTTTCAGAACCCACACAGCTGCTCACAAACATCTGCAGCTCCAGTTCTAGAAGGTTCAGCACCCCTGGACTCCACAGGCACTGGGCAAATAAGTGGTGCAGACATACATGCAGGCAAAACAGCAATACATGCATAATAATCGCAAGTTAAAAAATTTTACTTTTAGGTATGTACATGCATGTATGTCTGTATGCTCTAATTACGTGTGTGTGTGTGTGTGTGTGTGTGTGTGTGTGTGTGTGTGTAGTGGATGAAATGTGTGTATGGATGTGTATGTATCCACCAAGGTCAGAAGAAGGTGTTGGATCTCCTGAGGCTGGAGTTATAGTTGATTGTGAGCTTCTTGATGTGGGTACTGAGAATTGAGCTCCAGCCCTTTGCATGAATAATGTGTACTCTTAACCACTGAGCCATCTCTCCAGCCCTATTTCTTTTAAAATAGTCTATACCTTTGTATGCCAACAAACTCACTCAGGCCATGTGCAGCCCCCACTTTCTCCTGCCTGGCTCAGGCTGGCGTTGTTCTGGTTCACATAAAATGAGTTTTTTTTCCAAGTGAGCCATGTTTTGGCATTAGATGGAGAAGATTCTTTAGTTTTTTAAAATCATGTTCTTTTCATTGTGTGACCTATTTTCGTTTTGCATGCTTATATGTATTATTTTACTATTGTGTTTCTTGATGAATATATTTTCTTATTTGGAAGGAACTGTAAAAATAAAAACACATTTATTTTAGGAAAAGTGACCAGAGGATATTAGGCATTTCTTAAAAATTCCAACATTTTTAAAGGGAATTTGACTTTCAGTATCACAGGATTGAGCTGAGCACTAGCTCAACATCTGACGACAGCTCCAAGACTCAGTTATGGCTTCAAATCAAAGGGTTAAACAAGTTTAGTCTCTTATATTAAAGCCATATAACATCATCTTGACTGTTCATATATTGCCTTTGCTTTAATAGCCACACTTATCATACCCTTGTCATCAGAGACATTCTTAATTATCAAAATAAGGGAAGACTGGTTTTAATGTAGTGTGTGTATCTCTCTGTGTGTGTTTATGTGTGTACATGCCTCTTGTTCATGTGTGTACATGTGTATGAGTGGTGTGCATGCCTGTTATCCTGTGTGTGGAGACGGAGGTTGATGTGAAGTATTGTCCGCTATCACTGTCTACCTTATTTGTGAGACAGCATCTTCTTTTCTTGAACCTGAGGTTGAAGACGCCATTTTTGCTAGACTAGCAGGCAGCAAGCTCCAGGGACCCTCCTGTCTCCACACCAGCATGTGGTTACTCTCTCTTTCTGCCTTATTTGGCTTTTACATGTGTGTTGGGGATCTGAGACAGGTCTTCACACCTGTGGGGCAGCCCTTTACCCACAGAGCCATCACCCAGGCCCTACTCTTAACATTTTAAACAGAATGCATAACAGAACACAGGAACAGTCTTCCTTTTGTACTAAATACTGCCAAGTATTGTTAAATGTATTTCTGCTGTCACTTTCCACACTCTATGTAACCAGTTCATTTTAAAGAAGTCAAAGGTTCGCAGTCAGTGTATAGAGGGGCATCTACACTGCCTTGGATTGGGGCTATGGTCTTTCTCACACCGTCTTCCTTAGGTCGACACACACAGCCCTGTGGATGCACTTTCACACGTGAAGCCTCTGGGTCGGGTCTCACTCTTGCATTGCCCGCCACCCCGCTCTGTTTCCCTCCCCACTGCTACCATCCTAGATCCATGACTTGGGCTTCAACCATAGTCACCGCAGTGGCTGACTTACATTCTAGTCATTTTCCAGATGACCAAAACACATGTCCCATGAGGGTTTCAGAGCGGCGTCTCACACTCATACACGAGTAGAAGCTATGACAGGTAGGGACAAATCTCAAAGCCATGTTGGTTTCACCATGAAACTTCCTTCTCATTCACTGTGATCCATCATTTCTATTTCCAGGACACGATAAGCTCACTCTCACCTCAGAACTTTGGTTTTCTGTGCATCCTTCATTTAGAATGCTCTGCCTTCTGATTTCTTCTTACTGCTCAGCTTCTGGCTTACATGGTGTCTCTTTCCAAAGACTTTCTGTGACCCCATTCCAATCACTTTTCTCCTTTCCGTCATTTGCTGTAATCATCAGACTACAGTCCAGTAATTTCGTAATATAGTTTGAAGAATTTTAGATTTAGATTAGTATTCAGAGAGGTTTTTTTAAATACGAGATTAAATGAAGCCATCTTGTTACAGACTCAGGGATAGGAAGAAGCGTTTGTATACTGAGCTATTTACGAGTTGACTCATGGGCACGCCACGGTGCTCAGCCTGTGACTCACACTTTCGCATCTTATGTGCAGTCAGTGCTTAGATGTTAAGGCATCGTGCCAAAGATAAACGGGCTGTTTATAGGGTCAAGGGCCTCAGGGACTGCTCCACCGTGCCTTTCCTCCTAAGTTTGTTACTATCTTTGACCAGGTCCACCATGTTTGGAAAGACAGATCTGTCTTCCTGTGTCCTAGTCTTTTTTAAATGAGTCCAAGTTTCTTCTGTAGTGCACACAGCTCACAATGTCGAGTCCCTGTCTGCCAGCTTCACGCCTCTCTCTGCTCGGCCTCCTCCTTGCGATCATTATTAGCATGGGACTTCTTTCAGTTCTTGGAATTTAAGATCTTGGCTTCCCTGCCCCGTACCATCCCCAGATCCCTGTTTATGCTGTGCTCTCACTGGAATGCATGCTTTGCAAATGCAGGGACCACTTCCAAAATACTCACCATTGTGTCTTCAGAGGGCTAACCCAGCATCTGGCAGCTCAGTTATGGGATAAATATTTGTTCAATGGATGAATCAAGATGATAAGTATGACTGGCTGCACAGTATGATCCAGAGTTGACGCTGAATTTATACATTGAAACCACACAGGAAATGATGAAGACAAATCTAGTGTGGGGTTAGTCGTCGTAATGTGGACTGGATAGTTTAGAACAGTGTCATATGTACAGCACAGCACACACAGTCATTTTTATAAATAGAAATCAACCTTGTCCCAATTTCAAGAGTCTCTATCCTACCTGGAACCAGAAGGCAGATATCTAGACAGCTTTTGGAAAATAGCCCTATAGCTATATTTGTATACCATAAAATAACAGTCATTGTAATATTTCCACAGTAAAATATATGGGTCAAAATGAAATGTTCACAGAGGTTGGCTAGGTACATTCTCTCTCTCTCTCTCTCTCTCACACACACACACACACACACACACACACACACACACACACACACCACACACACTCAATGGAATAGCATGTAGTGTAGAGAGTGAGTGAGGTTTCTAAATGCTGAGATGAGAAAGTTCATATTTTTACTAAGTGAAAATAAGAGCAACACGTACAACCATGTCTGTGTGTACAACCATGTTTGTGTGTACAACCATGTTTGTGTGTACAACCATGTCTGTGTGTACAACCATGTTTGTGTGTACAACCATGTCTGTACACACCATGTGTACCATGTGTGTCATAATACTTCTTTGTATGTAAAAGAGCAGGGTACAAAGATCTGTACATATGTGCATAGCTTTTGTGTTTAAGCATGGTGAAAATGGAGACGGAAATGTAAAATTCCCTAAGTCGGAGCTTCTGTCATTTGTCTCCCCACAGAACGAAGACTGTACTGCAGATTGCTTAGGAAGTTCCTATGGCAACTGACTGCATGAAAGGAATCCTGTGAATTTTCAATGCATTTTAAACGCAAATGTATTTAAATGTATTTTAAGTACCTTTATGTTTTGTATTTTAAATACAAATCCCAAGCACATGGAGCAAGTATGAGATATCACTTCTTTCTTTGAGATACCACTTCTATATGAAGTTTTTCAGGTGATAACATTAAAGCCAATATTTGATGAATAGATGCAGACCTGTTTTCTTATGGATTATGCATAAGCTGGGGATATTTTCAACTAAGGGTGAAGCTACCTTTCTCTAGAAAGAGTGAAGAACAGAGAACTCGTCTTCTCTGCTCTGTATACACGACAGTAAGGGCAGAAGATGTCTGCCACCGTGTAACTCAAAAAGACAGAGAGAGCATCTGTCCTAGAGATAACTGGACTGTTAGCTCAATGAGAACATTTCTAACAAGCTAGGGTCTCAAGACACAGGAATCAAATTCCCCACCACCTTGGGCCCACCATTGGAAAGTAATCAATAACTTCTAAAGGAATTTAAACTACTGAATCAATTTCCTGTATGACTGTAACCTGTGCAGTGACATTACTCAGATAGCCATTTTATATCCTGTTTTCAACATTGCGGGCACTCCCTCCCTGTAGCATGCTGTAAAGAAAGACTGAGCACTAGGTAGTGTGCACTGAGATCTGACTGCATAACCTCCGTTTCTCTAGACGGAATGTCAACTCGTAAGAACTCACAATCTGCTCATAACTGATACACCTTAGACTGTGGGGTATCACCGAGAACATCATTATACCTTCTGTCCTTTCCTTTTCCTCCTTGGGAGAAAAATGATGGCATGTTCTGAGCTCTCTAGCTTTAAATAGATGCAGTTATAGATCAGCACACCTTCCTCTGCTTTGAAAACCCAGTGTTTCAATATTTCATGAATCGAAGAAAATTGTGTATGTTTGAAAGATGGTATGCTGACGATGTCCCCTGGAAGGTCACATCCAATTGATTCAATTTAGTTCTCTGTCTCTAGTTGGTCTACCTGCACCACCTGGTGGCAGTGTATGTTAAGTGCGACGTTTGTGTGTGTGTGTGTGTGTGTGTGTGTGTGTGTGTGTGTGTGTACTTGTGTGCGTGTGTGTGTGTGTGTACTTGTGTGCGTGTGTGTGTGTGTACTTGTGTGCGTGTGTGTGTGTGTACTTGTGTGCATTTGTGTGTCTATGTGTGTTGCAGGTACATGGAAAAGAGAATTTTAACATATGTTTTCTTAAATACTCATTTAGATTGGTGATACAATGGCTCCATTCTAAATATAAAATACAATTACAATCTTGCTCAGTACAGGATAGGCACAGACTCATTTTGGAAAGCAAAAGGGCTCTCTTATATCCATTAGCTATTGGCCTTATAATTCCTGGATTTATCAGTTATTTTTTTATGCTATTGCTCTCAGGGAGGCACAAGTCAAACACCAAGGCACAAACCATTTTTCTAAAAGAATGATAGTTTTGCAAAGCATGTGTCCTTTGCTTCTGTGAGTCATCTGTTGGAATAAATCACAGGATGGGATGCTAAAATGACAGCACAACACTGGTCTGATTAGGCATGGCCATCGGTTCGATACCTGAAGCAGCAGCTGGGCCACAGGGAAGTAAGTGACTGATCCAAGGCCACATTGTTTGTTAGAATCCCAGTCCAATAAGATACTAAGACTCACACACAATGGTGCACTATCTGTGAAAAGGTATGTCCTTGCCTAGGAATACCTACTCTCAGCCCTGAGCCTGCTGCTCTAGTACTCTGAGTATGAAGGAATACGAACATACCTCCCCTCCAACCTCCCCTCCCCAGTGTATTGTAAAGACCATCTAACTATTGAAAGCCCTTCTATATGTTCTAGGAAATGTTTTTCACAGACTGTACAACTTCTGTGCTTAAAAGGGCTAACATTTCCCTTTCTCTTTGTAACTGCTTGAGAATCAGAGGTCTGTTTCCACAGAGCGGATGCCCACTTGTGGATTTAAACCAAAGCCGTGTCCACAGCTCCCCCTTATGACCACTCAACAGTACACAAGCCTTCGTCTACTCCTGCTGTTTTAGACGACGAACAGCTCACTGGTTGAGTTTTAATTGCTTCCAATGAGGTCAGCAAAGGTATTTATTGAAAATCTCTGAATAAAAGGCTCCACGCACTCGCACAAGCGCACGCGCTCACACACGGAGAAAATCCTTTTGCCTGTTGATTTATGGAAACAATTATGATTCTGCTGGAGGATTTCTCAGCTGAGAAATAGTTTGTAGCTACAGTAGAGAGGCTCAAGTTGCACCAGGCAGACAGCAGACACGGAACTCTTGTGTACCCAGCTGTTCCAAACAGAACAAGTAAGTTGCTGTTATTTGTCTTTTAAACAATGCTGAATCTTTTCTGAAAGGTTTTCTCTCTCTATGGTTAGAGTACTGAGGGAGGGGTGGCTTTTGAGCTGTGTAAATATCTACAGAAATTGTGCTGTAGTACATATGGAAAGAGACGCTTGAAGTTCTCCAGGGCAATCCTGACACTTAACTTGAAAAATCTGGGCAGTTTCAGAGAAAATAATTATTAAGCACAAATGTAAAAGCGTATGCTCATGGATTCCAAGGAGAGTGTTTCAACTTTGTCGATAGTGGCTGTAAAACTCGATTTAACCCAATAGCTGTAAGTACACGGTGTTTCCTAACAAGATAGCAACTGGAATGAATGGTGCCGTTTTCTTGTGATGTCTCTCCACTAATGCATAGCTCTTCTGACTCTATGTGCAAAGTGGCAGAGACGTTGACATCTTCTGTGGAAGCTGTTTTAAATGAGCTTTCGACATTTGGTTACACTGAGATGTTAGACTATTTACCTACTGAAATTTATACATACATTTCTTTTTTTATCTCCCTCTCTCCTCCCCCTCCCCATTCCTAATCTTTCATTGCGAACAGAAGTCAAGCAGCAAATGCACGGCAGCAACTGGCCTTGTTCCGACCGGTTTCTACAAGGATATACCCATAAACTGTGCTCCTGAAGGAGGAATCCTCTTATTGGCATCAGAAGCTAAAAGATAAGGTTAACAGTTTGGAAAGAGTGAGGACCTTTTCTCAAATCAATCTCCAGTTCCCAGACAGGAGGAGGCCCATGACCTAGGAGTAGCGATCAACTCAAGGTCCAGTTCTCATTATGTTATTCATGGACACCCGGGGCACTGCTCTATAATGCGCAAATGGATACTGACACGGATCCTGCCGACTCCGCTCTACAGATCGTGCTTCCACATCGTCTGTCTTGTGGGCACCATCTCTTTAGCTTGCAATGACATGAGTCCAGAGCAGACGGCCACGAGCGTGAACTGTTCTAGCCCCGAGCGACACACGAGAAGTTATGACTACATGGAAGGAGGGGATATAAGGGTGAGGAGACTGTTCTGTCGCACCCAGTGGTACCTGAGGATTGACAAACGAGGCAAAGTGAAAGGGACCCAGGAGATGAGGAACAGTTACAGTAAGTGATGCTTTTACCACAACCCTGCTTAGTTCTTATGGTTTGTTTAAGGTTCACTCTCTGGTGCCATGTTCTCCTTTCCGATGGGGGCAAAAAACCAGTGTAAAATATCAAGTCCTAATTTTTCTACCTCGGGATTTCTGCACTAAATCCCTAAAATTTCTCTAGTAATAGGGCAAGCATACTCACCTTATGGTTGGAACTGATAGCACGAGCCAGTTAGAAAATATACTATGGTTTAAAACCAAAATACTCTTTAGTAAGAAAACATTTCAGTGAGTAAGTACTCCAGAGGACGTGTGATTGTTTTCTTAGCAAAGCTCAGTGGCAGTTTGCATAGAGTTCTCAGAAGGTTCAGGAAACTACCAGCCATTAGTTGAGGAGCAGAGGATGTATCTGTCTTTATCAGTTGAGTTGCCTTTGAAAGGGCTCTTCCATGGTACTAACTGGTTAAGAATCTGCGTTCTGAGCATCAACAATTGTGTGCTTCTAAAACAGAAGGGAGTCGGTAATGCCTCAACCATCTTTGGTCTAGTGATTTGTACTCCTTAACTCCCCACCCAGGAGGGACCGGATCATCCTAACGGTTTCTTTATCAAGGGTCTCTGTCGTGCAGGTCTCTGTTGCTAATTTAAGAGGGACATAACTCTGAGGACTGTGAGCTGAATTGGAAGACAGGTTGTGTCTGAGATTTTCACCCAGAGCACTCCCCTTTCCCCTCAAAATCCACTTGCTCTTTTACCTTAAAACATCAGGGCTTGGATTTTCATTTAGGTTACATTTAGTTACCAATCTCAGTAGTATTAAATTCAATGACATAAAGCACACACTCAACATTTACCTTAGGTATTTAAAACCCACACATGGAAATGGGTTTGCTGGCATTAATACTGGGTGGGTGGCGTTGACACTGTTTGCTGTATTGATAGCATATGTGCCAGTATAGGTGGAGAAGGATGCATGGAGACAATAGTGTAGCTGGGTGTCTGTGTCAGGGACACCCCAAGTTGTTCTTATCTGTTCCTGAAGTACCTTTTTGTCTCTAAACTCATTGACCAGTAAATAAGAGTTTGATGACTCTGTTTCCAAAATGACAATGAGGGACCTTCGTTTCAGCCATAGCTCATACCAACTGAGTAAAGAAACATGCTTGCTCTGGAGGACTGATTCCATGGGGTTCAGCTCAACAAATGGCCACTGGAGGAGGATTTGCTGATAGCCACGTCTATGTGGCCTTTTCATTTGATTTGAAAATCAGGGAGCCTTATCATGGGTAATAGAATCTGGCAGAAGGTCAGAGTTCAAGAGGGCGGTTCCAGCATCCTCCTATTCCTGTCAATGACTTTGGGGGCACTTCCTTAGTGTTCCCAATCTTCAACTTGCAAACATGGATGGATTTTTCAAAAAATACTTTCTCCTTCTCACAGTCTATTCTGCTATAAATCAGGGAATTACTTCATAATGTAAAGCCTCAATACTTATTACCTACTTGTCACCCAAAAAGCGAAGTAAAAGTGCAGTCAGGGCTAATTTCAAATTTTATAATGAGGTTATTATCATAGCTTACCAGTAAACTTTTTTTAACTTAATGACACCCATTTGAATGGTTTTTACAAATTCATAAAAAAGGTAAAAAAATAATTGGTGGGAACATCCAGTGAAAATGACTTATGACTATTTGAGATTAAAGTAGTTAAGTTGGAACACATACATGTATGTGAATTTTATTTTGTTTGTGTTAAATTCCTGGAGCTCGTGAATTTCAAGTATTTGTACACATTTATAAACTGGTAAAATCACTTTATAATTTGAAACCTGCTAAACCCGAGAAGCCCTAAAGCCTGCTTGGCAAACCCCCTTTTCTCTGAAGCAAACTCTACAGTAATAAGAAAGACACAAGTCTCACCCTACATCACAGTGTTGGAATATCAGAGTGCCTTGTACTAAGAAAGACTTGACATCATTTATGCAAATAAGTTTCTTACAAGCCTTTTATTAGTCTAGATTTATACACTTCTTGATATAGTACAGTCTCCAGGGCAGAGAAAACCTCCTGAGAATCTCTCAGGTAAACTATAAAATGGTTACCATTGTCCTGCCATCTTACTGAAAAGACAAGATAAGGTTTCTCCCAAGTTCTTTTGTGTGTAGGAAAGCCAAGGGTCAGAAGAATAAAGGAAAATGATTTATTAGGAGAAAATTCTGGTCAGCATTGCCTGTTAGTGAGACAGACTTGCTCATTTTAAGAGTGAACATAAGCAGAGAGACGTATGTGAGGCAGGAGCTACTGAGTGGGGAATCCAGGTCTGAACAGTGCCCAGAAGAAGTTGTTCACAGTAACCAAACAGCATGAGAAGTGTAATCACAAAAGTTCAGGGCGGCTTCAGAGTCTTCAGAGTCAGCTCAATGATCTTACAGGGGAGGTCCCCCTCCAGCTGTCATTAGAATGACAGTTAATAGTGACTGGATTAAAATGAGTGGGGTTCTGAGAGACATAAAGCTCAACATCGGACTCCAGACTTCCTTCTCGTGGTTCTGATGCCTTCCACTTTTAAGCAGGTCTTGAACTTTTTTGGAGGTCCTTTACAATGGCATTACTTTTCATTTCTTCTCGTTAGCCACTCTCATAGCTTTTGTTTGAATGAAAGGAAACTTGACCTCAGGATATGGATGAGACTTGGCAGGCTGCTTACTTCCCCAGGGAAGCATGGAACCCTGGGGTCCTACACATGCTAGGCACACCTGCTACCCACTGAACCACATACTAACCTCCTGGGAATATGCTTTATAAAACACTGGTAGATATGGGTAGGCATTGCAGAAACAGGTGAAAGATCTGGGAGTATAATGTGCTTCCAAGGTGTTAGACTTGGGATAGGTGGACCTAGAGCAGAGAGGAAGAGAAGGGAGTGGTGGACTGGTGTTAGCACTCATGCCTCAAATCTTCAGGGGAACTGAAACTTCACTTCAGGTATCGTGGTGTTTAGAGCCCTTGCTTTAGTCTCCTCCATGCTAATATTATCTTGCAGAAAGCATCTAGATCAGAATAAGTAAATTGTTTAGCAAAAAGAAAGCAAACAAATCAAGCCCTCCAAACAGTTCACCAAGGATTTGGGAATTCAGGAAAAGCCAAGAGAAGTAGACCACAGTTTCAACTCTTTAGGACAGCCAGAAGGGAACTGCTCCCCTCTCTCTTCTTCCCTGGTGGCCTCCCACTTTCACTCAGCTCTATTGATGAAACTGGAGTATAACAAGAAGAGATGAAGGAGAAGTTCATATACAAGGAGAGCATTGGTAGGCAGTATCATGGGGAGACAGGGAATGAATGGTCAGTGCTTCAAGTGCTTCTGTTGTAAGGACTGTCCCCTTGGAGACAAGGCCAGAGCTGGATTTAGATAATTATTCGATCGGTCAGCTCATCAGCAGACAGAGGCAATCACTCCACACCTGACAAGAATAACGCTGCTGTTTAGCTGGGAGCTGAGGTGCTGAGTGAGAGATGGCAGCAGTGAGAGACAGATGTGGGATGGAGGGCCCGGCCCCTTAGGATCATTTTCCTGCTTTGTTTGTATTCAGTAACTGAAATATTGTGTTCCCAACAATAGTTAACACCGTCCATTCTTCTGGAGAACTCCTTGATGGCCAGAGCCTCTGATTCTGGAGGAAGTTCATCTGCCCTTTTGAGCACTGTTAGTCACATAGCAAGAAAGGGTTATTTGTTCTGAGGGTTGGCCAATGGCTTGGCAACATCCTCTTTTGGATTGGTAGGCTGTGATGGGATGTGGCCTCCCAGTTGGCAGAACACAAATAAACACAGCATTGTTGGATTTGACTTTGGCCACAGAATCTCCAGCAACTCAATCGTCAACAATTCTTTGGATGGGTTCCTGTCTGCACTAGTCTCTGTAGTACCCCCAAGTACACACAAGATCTTAGAATGCCAGGAGTGTAAATGTGCTTGTGTCCCAAAGAGTCCCAGCTAGTAATTTTTGTGCAAGAACAACACATACCATCAAAATAAACAAATTTATAAATGTAAGACCTTTTTTTAAAAAAGATAAGGACCTGTACAAAACAAAATCCTAGACATGATTGACAAGCTGGAATCTTCTAGAGCTGGTGACTGGAATTCCTTATTAAAGGAATTTCAAGTCTTTAAAATATGAAGGATGAATAAATTGCTGGGGGGGGCAGATTTAGAAATGTTGGCTACTCTATGAAAACTCTGATCTTAATTTTTCCATATTATAATCCTTACTAAGTTATGGCAAGTATTTGAAACTTACTAAATGCTACTTACTTCAAGGGCTCAAGCATGGTCTCTTAACATCTCCTCACTTAACATAACCAGTCGTTCATGTTTACTTTTCTTAGTTTTAATTATACGTGTGTCTGTGCGGATGGCTCTTTGAGGCCGCAGGAGTTTAGAACCCATCAAGGCAGAGTTACAGGAAGGTTGTGAATTGCCCGATATGGGTTTTAAAAATTGAAGTCAGATCCTCTGCAAGAGCAGTCCATGCTCTTAACCAGAGCCATCTCTCCAGTTCCAAACTGGCCATCTCTGCATTGGTCCAGATCAAATGGTCTTTTTCCTACAGCTAAGCCATGTAAGATCTCTGCAGCCTGTGGGTTAGGAGAACCAAAGGCTAGAGTGACCTGAGGGAGTGAGGGGGGAGGATTTTAGACATGTGGAAGGAGCTGCTTTCTCTAGATTTTTTTCTTCTTCTATTTCTCAATCTTGGCTGAATATTGTATTCAGCTGGGACCTGTAAAAATTACTATGCCAGATCCCATCCACAAAGACTCTCATTAAGTTGATCTAGGGTGCAGTCTGGGCATCAGGAATTTTAAAAGCTCTCTAGATGATTCTGAGATTCTTCCAAGGCTGAGAACTACTACACTGTGGGAATCATATTAGAGTACTGGATGAATTGTAGTTTAATTGAATCAGAATCTCACCAGGAGGGAGGAAACAGGAAATCAGTATTCCTTACAGTTTTCCAGCTAGAGATGAATGCATAGCTAGGGTTGCAAACTGTTGCTTAGGGACAGGGTAGGGGTGGTAGGTGGAGAGTGGGGTGCAGACTGAGCCATCTCAGGGGTGCTCGTAAACGTTCTGGAACTCTTGCATTTTAGAGGACTCCAAAGTTAAACCACCCCCACCTATAGACTGGAGGAATCCATCTCTGAATTATGAATCAAGGACTTCTTCTAGGCCACTTGGACTAATCCCAATGGCATCAACATGTGCGGAACGGGCCTAGACATGCATGTAAGGACAGCCCAGTGGCATGATAGAAGAAGGCTGCTTAATCGGATGACACAGCTGCATTGTGACAGGTGCTGGAGCAGGGGGCCAAGGGAGGTACAGACATCAGTGTCTGCTTCTGACTGGGAACTCAGACACTTCTAAATTAGGCTTTCGTTTCTCATAGCCATGCTACTAAATTCAAAGGCAAGAGACTGTAAAAGACAGTGGCTAACCTAGAAAACCCAGTGGGGACAGAACCACAGGTCCCCAAAGAATGTCCCCAGTCTAGGGGAAAGGACTGGAGGCCAGGTGCTTGTCCTCTGCCCAAGGCTGGGATTATACACAACATGAAGGCTGCACTTCTGTTACATTTTGTCTTTGTTTTGGAGTAAATAGCCCTGGTGGCATGGTAACATCTGTAGCATCACTGTGGAACAACACAGTATCTCTACATTTAAATTTCACAGACGCCATATAACATACTGGGGAAAAGTCAGGGCAATAGTTAATCTTCCCGCACCCCAAGCAGGTTGAAAATAAAAACCCTCCTTTGTGCAATGCTCTGAAGAGCTGTGTTAAAGGTCACTGAACAGCGGATGGAAGACGGCTCAGTAGTTCTGGGCAGGCACTGCCTTCTGCAGAGGACCTGAACTCAGTGCTTGGCACCCATGTCGGGTACCTCCAGCCCCAGGACTCCCACCAGCCTCTTCTGGGTTGTGCAGGTACCTGTACTCACATGTGCACTTACCTCCTTCACCACACACACGTAATTAAAAATAAAAAGTCACTGAGCATTTAAATAATTCTTGACCAAAGTTCATCTCTGCATTTGAACTTATCTGTAGACCTACCCTAAGTAGAGAAATAATTCAGTATTTTTAAATACCATGCTTCACATTTCTTAAGTGGCATAATTTTCATTTCCCATTATATTTCTCATTTTATGTTTGTTTTTGAGTTTTGGATGCAATTATGGATATGTTGACAGAAATATTTGAGACGAGACTCAGAATCAACTCAGTCTGCATAGTTGCCTTAAGGCAGTGTTTCCAAATTGTGTTTCTTAGAACACTGGTGTCCCTTGAGATATTAATGGTGTTTCCTCAAGCTGTTTCTCTGGCTTGCTGACTGGGAACTACTCGGTTAATAACGCTCCATTAGTTCCTTACAGCAGAATTCTCTGAGCCTATGTTACACTATGGTCAGCCTCAACTTCAAGGAAATATTCTATGGGGGTTTCCACACTGACTTGACGAGAGAATACTCCTTTGCCCCCCATCCTCTCCCTGCTCTTACTCTTGGTAGAACACTTAAACTTCATTAATTTGCAACCTGAGAGCAAACTGGGATCCATCTTTAGAGTAGTCAAGAACTAAGTCAACCCATTACTCAGCTATTTGTCTGAAATAAAAAAGCCACACAACTGCCCAGAACTGCCCCATTATTTCAGAACCACTTGAGCCTGGCAGTTTTGTGGACAATGAAGCTTGCATGTTAGTCTGCATTAAGACAGTGTTTTGCACAATGATGGAGGTCTAAATCCAGAGATTCCCAGTGGCACTAAAGCCTGACTGGATGTTATGTCTGCACTCTAGGCAGCATTATGGGACTGTTTCCTGAAGGAAATGAGGCCTGTAGCTATGCCTGGGCAACCAACAAACTACAGAACCATTTCTCATACAGTCACCTAAAATGCTTCATGATGTCAAGGTGACTGAAAATCCTCATCCCATGTACTCATGTACAAACAACAGACTCTCATCCCATGTACTCATGTACAAACAGCAGACTCTCATCCCACGTACTCACGTACAAACAACAGACTCTCATCCCATGTACTCATGTACAAACAGCAGACTCTCATCCCATGTACTCATGTACAAACAGCAGACTCTCATCCCATGTACTCATGTACAAACAGCAGACTCTCATCCCATGTACTCATGTACAAACAGCAGACTTTTATTTCACTTAGCACAAAGGTAGTGCAAGCAAAGCGCTGTAATTCCAATCTCATCAATGACAAGCTTCACTAACTGACCAAAAGGCATTTAGAAATCTGAATTATAGGATCTTATAGGAAACCTGCTGGAGGCCCACTCAACTGAGGTTTTAAAGGGTGAAGGGCAAACACGCCTCAGGTGTTCACCGGCTTCGAGCACAGTGTACAGCTGTGCGCTGGGGCACCCGCTCAGCGCTAGCTCCCTCTGTGTGTAGCTGGCATTCACACTGCTCTCCTTTTACCTCCTTCTGCTCCAGGGTGCTGCACTTAGCCAGAGGAAGAAGGCAGAAAGGTTTACAGCCCATAAATATATTCTTCATTTAATTGATTACATATTTAAAATCAGGTGTAAGTAAAAATATGTTGTTAAATTATCAAGAAAATTGATGTGAACAGGAACTAAAAGCTTTGCTAAAAGAAAAGAAAAACACACCTCACTTTTTTCTTATTTTTTATCCTTCAGAAATAAAACTATTTATTCCCCACAAGCAATTTGGCTAAGTTTATTTTCTATGTAATTCGAAGGGGCCAGTGGAAGTTTGTTATTAAGGCTGACTGCATAAGAAGGCACAGATAGTATTGGGGACATTGGGGATTAGGTATCAGGGCGACATGAAGACCAAGCTTGAAGAGCAGTGGTCCATCGCAACATTCATTCTTATTTTTATCAAGAAGTATACCCAGAAGAAATAATTCATAGCTGATATTGACTTAAGGAACATCTATATTGAAAGAAGACAGAGAGAAAACCAAGAAAACCTTTAAGAATTAAAATAAACTGTGCTAGCAGAAAAATAACTCAGAGTAGTTATTTAGCTTGGGAATCTGTCTATTAGTGAGAATGGTCCTTGTGCTGATTGGTTTTGTGTTAATTTGACACACACTAGAGTCATCAGGGAAGAGGAAATACCAACGAGGAACTGCCTCCAGCTGCTGGCCTGTGGGCACATCTGTGGGGCATTTCTTTGATTAATGATTGATGTAGGAGGGCCCAGTGCATTGTGGGTGGTGTCCCCATGGCAGGCGGTCCTGGGCTATACAGGAAAACAAAAACTGAGGAAGCCGAATTCCTGATTGATCTTCCCTTCAGGTCTTGCCTCCAACTTCCTTCCCCGATTTCCCACCATGACCTGAGAGTTTCTCAAGTTGCTTCTGGTCTAAGTGATTGATTTTGAACACAGTGAACAGTGATTGGAGGAAGGAAATATGCACTGGGAGAGAGGACTGGGGACAGGAGGAAGTCCGGATCTGTTCTCACTGGTTTTTTTTTTATCAGGAAGTGGCGTGATAAGAACGAGTCTCTGTGCCTTATAGAGGAGCTTCTGGATGTGTTTCTGATCACATCCCTGCTTGGTCAGGTTCTGGGCAGGGAGGCAGAGTTATGGGAGGTCTGTGGAGTGTGCACCCTTTACTCCTCACTTTCACTAATAAGAAAGGTATTTGAAAGATTGAGGCTTTTCTGTTTTCATTCTTTTGTTAAATTCAATAGTCTCGATGCCTTCCTTTGAGAGACTAAAGACTAGTAAACAATTCCACGGCTTGGATTTTTAGAGAATTAACAGTTCAGTAGGGGGTGAGTTGGGCCAGAGGAGGCAAGTTTAGAGAACACAGGGGGTTTCCGAGCCCGACAAGAGAGAAGCTCAGGAGCACTATCCTTGGAGCAAATGCTTTAAGACGCACGTTCGTCATCACAGTGTAAGTTTGACAGCAAAGGAGAGCAGGCCAGCATCTCAAGGTGTCAGTGTGAGCTCATCATAGGCAATCCTGATGTTTCTTTATTTCAAAGAATGAACACACACACACACACACACACACACACACCCCATAAGAAAATAATAAATCTTTGGGATTGAGAGATGGTTCAGCAGTTAAGAGTACACACTGCTCTTGCATAGAACCAGAGTTTAGTTCCCAGAACCCATATTAGGCAGTTCACAACTACACACACTAGCTCCAGGGGGAATCCAGCACCTTCTTTTAGCCTCTGTGGGCACTGTATTCCTACCCATGCACAGAATTCAAAATAAGAACCTTAAAAAAAGTCTCCATGAGAACATTTGCTTGTAACAGATCATCAGATTTTATCTGATTGAAGAATTTACTAAAAATATGACTACTCCAACTAAAACGTTCTTCTTAGAAACGCATTTTGGGAGGGTCTTCATTACTGTACTCTCAGCAGCCCACAGGGGCTATCACAGACTGCTCTTTGAATTAATAAATGAACTGAATAGGGAGGCCACTCCATTTCATATGATGACTTTCTATGAAGGGGAACATTTTTGGAAGTCATAATTCAAGCTATGCTAGCTTAAAAACATATTTTCACACATATAGTAGCATATATTTCCCTTTTGGTTTTGCGATCTTCGATTGTAACTTGAGTCAGGCATCTGAATGATGGCTGTAAAGGCTACACTGTTGTTATGAAGAAATTCTTTTTCCCACAGTACTTCCTGAGAAGCAGAGATGTGACGGTTTTTAGACACATGGGTAACATTTTAGGGTAGAATTGTAGAGACAAACTGCTGTCTTTAGGTAAGACCACTGAGCTGTCTGTGTGTGAGAAGTGAGGCTTAAGTCTCTTCTATGAATGGTAACCAGATCATAATGTGGCTACTTCATGGCCTCATGGATGGACTCTGGACCTGGAAAAACCCCAGCCAACTCTCCTCTTCATGTCTCCCTTGCTTCAGTTTGGTCAGACATTGAACCACGGTTGATCCCAGAGAAGACTGGCATGAATCTGTATCTTGGCTTTTAAGATTTACTTTAAACTTTATGATCTTTTAAATTATTTTAATAGTTTATTAGACATTCACATTCAAATCATTACATTGCAGAGAAATAAATTTGTTTGCTGTTCTTGTAACTCTTTGAATTTAGTCTCTGAGAAAAATTGTGTAGTAAACATATAACAGGAAACATCTGTTTGAGTGGCTAAAGAATACTAAAACAGGTCAATTCTTTTAAAATATAAATGCCAGTACTGGAAGTGCTGAAATATTTCCTCAGCCGTAAGGATTCCGTGCGCTCTCTCCTCCTCCGACGTGAGCTAGCATCTTCACCTCACGGAATAGAAAAAGGTCCGTGGGAACTGGCCAGGCCATCTAGCTCATTGCTATACCAATTTTAGTTTTAAAATTATATACGATCCTGTTTGTATCATATTCGGTGTCATTCACTTTAATTATGACATTTTGGTGTGTTCAAAACTAGTGGATGACTCAACTGATCATGAAAGAAATATCCAAGAAATATCCTCTCTGTGCACCGGTGGATGGATTCCTGGATCCCAGTCCTCCGATGTTAGCACAGTTACAGTGGGCAGGACTGAGAAGTAGGTCTGACAGCTTTCCTGTGTGGCATTTAGTGACACTGCATGGGAGAGTGTAGGGAATTCCCATACATGAGCATTATGATAGCATGCAGTGTGGCCTGCTGCACACTTTCCTGTCACACGTGTTCTACTGCCAGCCCCCTTCATCCATAATAACGAAGCTTTTGACTACAGCAAGTCTATGTGCCTGTGTGTGTATAATTTTAGATGGAGTTACCTTATAGCAAAGAGACAATGCTTCTCCCAAACAGCATACGTGTGCGATCCTTTGCTCACGTGACCTGATTCATTTCACAAAGTGTGGATGGGCTGGCAGACATAGGCATGCTTTGTAGGTAGGGATTGGCTCTGAGCTCCTAAGGGAAGCAATGTGTAGAGTGTAGATGTGAACTCAAATAGGCTTAACTCAGAAACAGACTTCAAGTTCCCACTACTGTATTACTAAACGCTGACTGGTAGCATTAAAACCAACATATTAATTTGTTCCATGCTGTGGGATAATTTGTATCTCAAATACATACACATACAATCTTTCTTGTCATATGGTCTAATGACTACTTAGCATTTTCTTCTATCTCGTTAATGCTTTATTCCAACTTCCCCCATTAAAACATCTCCATCTGTCATTGCTCTGTCCCTTGACTTCGTACAGTAATTTCAGTTTCTTTTGCTTAAAGATTGCTAAAGATGCAGAAAAAAAATCAGGCTTTGAGTATGTTTCCAAAATTTATAGATATGTTTGTACTTTGCTCATTAGTGTCTGCATAATTTATAGACTAGATGCACAAATAGACCTTAATTTCCGAAATTAAACCAGTCAATTTTAGGGTAGATCTAGACCTGGGACATCTAGTCACAGCAGGACTAAGCACATCCTCCCTTGGGGTCCTACTGTTAAGAGTGTTAATGCAGTTCTGCTACATTACATAGATACTGTGATATGATTGACATTAAGTTATTCTAGTGTCTATAAAAAGTTTAGAAGTTCTGTGTTCTCAAAGCTACAATTGTTCTTTTTAGTAATAAAGAGTAGTATTTGTTGAAATTGATTTAGAGTATATGTTGTACAGTATACTGTGGTTGCATTGATACATAAACAATTTACTATGGGGAAAATTTCACCACCTTTGGGAATATCAACTCCACAAAGACTATTGAGTACTGTATGAAGCAGTGCTTAGGGTGTTCCCAGTGAACACACCTTATGACCTACCTGGCCACAGGCTCTTGGCCCTTTTAATAGTAACAGACATGAATCCATATTGTGAAGTGGGTCTTCAACACAGAGAATGCTACCACTCTAACAGTCATGCCGGATTGCAGCAGGAGACGTGTTTTGTCAGGCCAGTTGTTACTGTGGCTCCGTCACAGTGGGGTAGCATTGCTCATTATCTTTCTCCTCAACTACCATGCCTTCCATCAGGATAAGAGCTAGCCAATAGGGACGGATGACTCTTCATGCTCTATGACTCCATGTGGCATCTCCAGAACTGGAGTTTTTTTGAGTTCTGAAAGGTAATCAATGGCTATGGCAATAGCTTCTGAAGTCTGGTAGTCCACCCTACTGACCAACACCTTGAAAAGAGGTAGCTTGCACCTGGCTTTTTGTTAGATAACTTATGCTGTTTGAGAGAGGTATTGTCTCTTTGTTATAAGGTAAGTCCTTTAAAAACTCTCTCTCTCTCTCTCTCTCTCTCTCTCTCTGTCTCTCTCTCTGTCTCTCTCTGTCTCTCTCTGTCTCTCTCTCTCTCTCTCACACACACACACACACACACACACACAAACAGAGTTTAGGAAGCTCCTGCATCAGAAGGTTTCCATTTGGCTTATCCAGCCATAACTAACTAGTTATCCCTGTGCATGCTGCACTCTTTACCTTGCCCTCCCATCTCCCACTCCACTTAGTTCTTCCTATTCCATTATCCCCATCCACACTACCCATGTTCTGTCTTCTGACATTCCTTGCCCCATACCCTCTTTCTGGCTTTTTGACTTTTAAGGATTCTCCCACTTAGCACACATATGTAAAGATTCAAAGCTAGTATCCATATATGAGGGAGACCATGTGGCATTTGTCTTTCTGAGTCTAGGTTACCTCACTCAGAATGTTTATCCATTTACCCACCAATTTCATTTTTCCTTATAGCTGAATAAAATTCTATTGTGCATAGGTGCATGGGTGCATAGCTCGTGGCTACTACAGACAGAGCAGTGATGAGCAGTGGCTGAGCAGTAACTATGGATGAACAGGCGGCTTTGCGTTAGAACGCAGACTTCTTTGCGACTATGTCCAGGAGTGGAATGGCTGGGCCTCATGGCAGATCTATTTCTAGGTTTTTGAGGAACTTCTAGAATGGCTCCCCAAATATCTGTGCCAGTAATCACTCCAGTAATCTGTAAGTGTTCCCCTTTCTTCATAGCCACACCAGTAGTTGCTATAATCTGGTTTTGGATTTTAGCCATTCAGACTAGGGTAAGATAAAATTTCAAAGTTGTTCTAATCTTTATTTACCTTATGGATAAACCGGGAAAGCTGGATATACACATGCCAAAGAACAAAACTAGAGTTATTTCTCTCACCCTGCACAAAACTGAACTCTAAATGGATCAAGAACTCAACACAAAGCCCTCATGTACCACTTGGATTCAGTTAGAGGAGAAACGGACTATGTGTCAACTCAGAGGCACTGCAAGGACTTCCTAAACAGGATGTGGATAGCATGGGCAATCAGACCAACAATAAGTGGAACCTAAAAACTCTACAAAGTTTCTGTACAGCAAAGGACATCATTAAGCCAGCGAAGAGGCAACTTACAGGATGGAAGAAATCTTTACCAACTATACATCTGACAGAAGAGTATTGTCTAGAATACACAAAACATAAGAAACTAAAAACCAATTTAATTAAAAAGCAGGGCATGGAGTGATTTATAATTTTGATTCTTAATAAGCTGGATTATTAAGCTTAATAAGCTGGATTATTATATTTCGATTCTTAATAAGCTGGATGGTCATGGATCTACGTGAAGCTTTGAAAGAAACGTGTCTCACTGAAACCCCTATCAGCTAATTCCTGTCTAATTACAAACAGGGATTCTCTGCAAGTGTAGGAGAAGCTGTTAATGCTTTCATTGGACCTACATATTCTTATTTTTATTTTAAGTGGTTTTTAGGCATAATTAACACAATGTGTTTGAATTGCTGGGCAGTTCTCCTTGATGCTTGGGAAGTTTTCTCATTCATCTTTTTTATCTTTAAAACTAGTGCAGTGTCAAGATAATAGGGGTATCTAAATTAAGCGAGAATGATTCAAACACAAATGATTCAGTCAAAGGACTGACTGCTTCCTTCAACTCAGCACTCAAGAAACTTTTACTTGTCTGCATTTTTATTTCAACTTAGTTTCTACTTGGCTATGTAAAACTGCTATGGTGTTCCACTAATTTATTCTGTCTCTTCCTTAAGGCTTTGGAAATTCATTTTGCGCTATTTGCATGATCGTGTTAACTATATGCTTTCCACTTTAGTGCAAATTGTGTTGGTTCTCAGACTGTCAACTTCTCTAAGGAGTTTCCCTGGCCCTTCTGTTCTACCCTTCAGCACTGCTTTGTGGGGGAACTTTGTGATGGGTAGAATGTGCAAATTATAAATTACCATGCAGATAGGAGGCGTTACCGTGGTTTGTCCTTTAAAAATCATGTATTTCTCTTGGATTTAGGTCAGAGTTCTAAGAGCTATGTGTGTTGCAAGTCTTCTGCTTCTGTCTCACCTTTCTTTCCCTACTCTCACCTCCTACCTCAGCTAAGGCCAGTGCTGTGCATGTAGTGATAGCAGTTACTAATTACTTTATTCAGCATTCTCTATACTTACTACCTTTATTCAGAACAGTGGGAGAGGATGTGCCTAATCCTGCAGTGACTTGATTTGTGTGTGTGTGTGTGTGTGTGTGTGTGTGTGTGTGTGTGTGTGTGTGTGTGTGTGTGATACCTAGGGGCCATCTCCCTTCTCAGAGAGGAGAAGGGAGTGGGGAAGTGGGAAGAGGATCTGTGTGAGGGGAGACTGACATTGAGAAGTAAACTGAATAAATAAATTAAAATTAAAAGAAAATCAATTGCACAGATATTTAGCCATTCTAGAGTTTTAACTTGTTGCTATTTAGGTCAGATACTTAACATGTTCAACCACTTTCCTTTCTATGTCTTAGCATGACGTCTGGACTTCTACATAACACATGTTATCCTTACTCATCTCTTGACATTGATTAGGTATGTGCTGCTCATTCCACTCAACAGGCAGGTTTGGAAGAAAGGTCAGAAATGGCAGAGACAAACTGGGGGACAAGAACTTTAAGATCTTGTGGGGTCTGTGTCCCTCTGATTGTTTAGAGAGCTTATGGTTAGGCTAAGCTCCAGTGCAGCCCACCCATGCAGGTCTGCGCAGGACTGGGAGCCCTGCAGTATTAACAAAACACCAAGGACATCTTGTGCTTATCTGCTCTCAAGGACTAGGAAAATTGTCAAATATCTCCAGCTCTTTTTTACACTCGTCACATTCAAGAATCAATTAAATGTGATCATAGTGGCTCATGTTCGTAATTCCAGCAGTTTAAAGGCTTGGCTGAGGCAGGGAGATTGCCACGAGTTTAAAGTCAACGTGGGCTATAGGATGAGATTGCTTCAAAATTAAGAGAAAAAATGAAAAGAAAAATAATAAAATCCTAGGCCCCCTTTAATTAAAGAAAGGAATAGATGACAGCTTAATTCAGAAAGCTGCCCTGTGTCTCTCGCTGTTGGTGGTTCTAAAGTATTTTGATTTAGATGGATAGAAAACTCTCCCAGCGTCCATCATTCTAACCCAGTCTCACGCTCCCCTGGTTAAATCCTTGCAGGTCAGGATTGGTTCAGTCACATTTTCTGCAATCTCTTTTCTTTTCAGATTAAATATAATTTGAAAACCTAAGTAGTATTATTCCAAATTTAGAAAGTTTTCCCACTTGAAATTATTTTTTTTTCCTTCATGGTATTTTAATCTAAAACAAATGGAGTTTTACTTCAGCTCTGTTTATGGTTTGTTAACTTTTCTTTTCTTTTTCTTTTTTTTTTTTTTTGGTTCTTTTTTTTTCGGAGCTGGGGACCGAACCCAGGGCCTTGCGCTTCCTAGGCAAGCGCTCTACCACTGAGCTAAATCCCCAACCCCTTAACTTTTCTAATATTTAGTTTATATGAAATGTCTAAGATCTATTAAGTTCAGATGATAATAGCTGTCTAGTTTTTAAAAATTATATATACCTATAGCTATCTTCATATCTTCATATCTTCAGAGAAAATAAAATAATATAAAATGTATTTGAAACTTTTTATCATGAAATAAATTCTAATTGCTTTTATAGCCAAATTAAATTATATCATTTGAAGTCAGACAAAGCGTCAGTAGGCAACTGTACCAGACTTCCTCAAGCATCTTAAAACTTTATATGATTTACACAGCTTTCCTAATAAGGACATTAGCTTTTCTTTTAAATATTTTTTCATAAACTGTGGTAGATTTCTAGGTACCAATGCCTTATGGAATGCTCTTATTTAGTATTTGTGGAGGTGACATTGGTTAATAAAATGTACAGAGATAACAGTGTGACTGTTGGATGGGCTTCTACGGCAAGTAATTTGTGACCATTATCCACTAGTTTCCTAGGAAAAACAGAGCTCAGAGGGTTAATGTTGAATGTCTGCAAGTGAACCCAAAGGGGTGAAAGAGGACAGATGGAAAGAGTTAGGAGTTCTGGGAAAGTAGGGTCACTGTAAAAAGGTGGGGGTGGGGTAGAGGTGGGGGTTGTTAGACCTTGATATTACACTTCTCTCTGAGGGCAGAAAAGTGGGGAAAGATGTGGATGCTGTTGGGGAAGGCTCAAGTGGAGGCTAGGTGTGCTGTGTCTCTCTGCAGAACGAATATGGCACAGGGAAAGTAACACAGAGGTAGGACACAGACAAAGTACTTCAGTGTTTTTGTCTTTAATTTCCTATTATGAAGAGGAGGAGAACAGAGTAATGAGGGAATGGTGTCAGGAAGGAACTAGAAAGAAATATAGGTAGTGAGCAGTGACGGTGATCTCAAGAGAGAAAGGGAATCAGACACATGGAGTGAGCAGGAGAGGTCCAGGACAAGGGAGCGGGGCACAGGCTCTCCCCCCACCCACAGGCAGCTGTGCTCTGGTGGATGCCTCACTAAGCACTGGAGAAAGTGCCTCAAAGCCAGGCGTGCTTGACATTCTTACACTGGTACAAAACTCTCAGAAAGTACGGTTTGTGGCCGAAGTGCCAACACAGATTCCAAAAGCCTGTGGTGAGTTCTTATGCATTTTGTTCCCTAATTTAAAATCATACACAATAATTGTATATTTAGAGCAATCATAGCTTTATCCAAGCACATAGGAAACTGATAGGAAAAAATATGAGTTTGTAATTCTGACATGTTTTGGTTTTTCTCTTCACTTTTTAAAGTGATTTCCACACAGTGGCTGATATACATGTGTGAAACTTTTGATGGACATGCACATATACCTATCTGTATTTATATATTCATATGAACTCTTTCTGCCTGACACATGCAGCTGTCATTTCCTATTTTAGGCACACTGTCACAGGACCAGGAAGGCCCCACCCGAATGCTCACGTCTAAGCATTCCAAGACATAACCGATGAAATGTCTCTCGAGACTTTCCAAGAATGGAACCTTTAGAGCCTGCTACTACTCAGCTTAAAGTCTTCCTTGTGGTCTTCAGACGCCAGGAGACCCAACCTATGCCCTCACTCAGTATGGACACCTCCTGTGAGCACACATGCTTCCTCCCATGCTTCATGGTTCCCATGGTGCATTCATGGTTCCTAGAGCATGGTGTTTCTCTTCTCTCTCTCTCTCTCTCTCTCTCTCTGAAATATTTCTTCTGTTAGATATACAGGTAGCTCCCTCTCCCCTTTTTCCTAGTCTTTACAGGATTGCTACATTTCCCCCCCACACTGAGAACATCTATATCTTCTCTACCCAATCCATATACTTTCCAACGCTCACTATATCTTTATCTCGAATATAAACTCTTTCCCCAGCGAGGAGGAGAAAGCAGGAGACTCTTGTCTATTTTATTCACTGCCACATACACACGACTGAGTTTGGAAAATGGAATTATTAGCTAAGGTGATGCATTCCGTAAACAGTCACCGACTTGCATTCGGCACTGACCAGGAATGGAGGTTAGGAAAGGGCAGAGGTCAAGGCTCTTCAGTTCCTCAGTGTAAGAGCCAGGCCTGACAGCATCCTTAGCGCTGGCATCTTCCTATGACCATGTGAGATGGCTCAAACCAACCCCAGTAAGTGCTTTTCTCCCCTTCTATTAAGTAGACCTTTGACTGTGGCGTACCAGGATGAGTAACACTGTACCTGGAAGGTACTCTGGATTATGGGAGCAAGGACCACTCTTCACTGTCCATGGTGAAAAAAGAGTGATATCTGTCCATGAACTGGTTTGAGATTTTACTTTGTCCCTGTGCCACTGAAGAAAAGGAGTTACAAGCAGTGATGTTGTGTTTTCCAAAATATAACAAATACATGGCCGTGCTGGCTGACAATTGTGGAGCTTTTCTCCGCAAAAAACGAGGCACAAACACTAACAACTCATATGCAGCATCTAGTTACAATCTTGAAAGAATCCAATGGTGTCCACATTGCTATTTTTGATTTGCAAATGAGATAAAAGTCTCAGAAAGAATGAGTGACTTTGAATAAACACAATGTCGGGAAAAATGACTTGCGTGGACTATCAGGGTGACAGGTTTATTGTATAAGTGGTGAGGACTTGTGTTTTCTGGTGAGAGTCCATGAGCTGAGATGATGAGGGATTCACATAATCAATGTTTCCTATACTGAAGAGAAAACTGTGGTCTCGTACCACGAGACGATGACTTACCCAGCACTGCTGAACACTGGCCAGCACCCTGCCCTTCACCATAATCATTTCCACAATGAAGTTTACAAAGGTTAGTCCATTTCCTCAGATGCTCCTTTGGTGAGAAGTTTAAACAGACTGACCACTAGGATCATTTCTCTTAGTGTCCATAATGATTTTCAGCTACTTAAAATGCTTGGCTGGCTTATAGAGACCTGAAGACCTGAAGTCTGGATTGACATTCCCATTCCATACGTATGTATATTCTCAAAATCTTAGGCTGTGAGAACGCCGGGTTTTCCTGCTGCTTACTTTCAATTTACATAGTATCATATAGGCCCCTACTTGTTCTGGTTGCTTATTTCTGTATGGAAAAACTATATTGAGATAAACATATATTTAATTTAAATGTGATTAAATTAATAAACTCTTTACCTTATAGAATAATCCTTATATGACAGCGGTAGTATTAATCAAGGCAGCTACATTTCAATGTAAGATAATCCATTCTAAACTAAACAATGTATACTCCTTATTCATAGGTCTCTCAATTGTTCATTGCTCACCAGTTTTCTATGACTACCATCAACAAGAGGGTACCCAGAACATGCTCCAAACTCAAAAGGGTGGGGCTGGAAGCAACAAGATTATTGCTTCCTTGGTAACATTGTAGCTGTGCTAGGACATCCAACTTGCCACAAAAATAGTTTGGAGCAGACGATGACCCATCTTAAGCTTATCTATTGAAGTTCTAATCTTTTTCAAATGAATTGATGCCAGGTCTGGTCTCTCCTGCTTATATAGACACACATATAGACACACATCACCAAAACCCTAAACCTGAATCCTGACACTCTGCCTTTCTTATAGCTTGAATTTTACTTTGTTGACACCTGCTCAATATTTCAATCTATTCTATAAAACTGTAATGTATGAAAGGGCAGCTATTCAAAGAGCTTACTTTACAGTAAAGATATTATAATCCTGTGACTCTCTGTGTCAGGAAAGTGGCTTCTGGAAATGCAGAATGGGCACAAGGCATCATACCATAAAGTTTCTTAATACATAACCAGCCACACCCTTCTGAGTTTGGAGCATGTTCTGGGTACCCTCTTGTTGATGGTAGTCATAGGACAGTCATGACTGTCCTCGACTCCCATGACCTCTCCTACTGAGTGGATCTTACATCCCAGCAGACAGCTGTTGTCTACTGCCAAGATCTAAGAGCCACCACTGAACTGCTGGGGGTGTTGTGGCAGGATGGCCATTGTTGTGGCCCGTGGGCTTTACAGCTGGTATGCCTATTGATTGCTTTGCTTCCTCCGCATCTTGGATAACGCTTTTGGATACTGTAAGACTTAGTCCTCAAGAGCAGGATTCCAGGTCAGTTCCATCTATTCCTCCAAGTCCTGGGCTTGGAGTGTGTGATGTCTTTAGCAATACACTTTTAACTCTCAACTTTGAGGAAGAATCTAAATACAATGGCAATAGCCTCTGTTGTTCTTGGGGGTCACTTAGACTACTGTAATCAACAATTGGAAATGAGGCTTCCTATGGCTGGCACTCGGGGTTTGGTTCATCAATAGCTCTTGAAGGGAACATTATGACCATAGTGGTATACTTGAATTTAAATCATATATAGTATATCATACATGTATAATATATTCACACATATATGTGTGTATCATCAAATATGTTATATATGTATTTTTAAGAAAGTGTATGAAATAATGTTTGGTTATGGCCTTTCAAACATCCTTAGTATTATTTCTCCTCTTTCCTCCTCTATCTCTGCATTACTCTCCTCCCTCCCTTTCTAGTTAACCTCCCCCACTCACTTTGTCCATTGCCCCCTTGCTTTTGTTGTGTGTCTGGGTTACCTCATTCAGTATAATGTTTTCTTGTTTCATTTATTTACCTACAAATTCCATGATTTCATTTTTCTTTAAGGATGAATAGCATTCCATTATGAAGATGTATCATATTTTTATTATTCACTCACAGTTGGACAACACTTAGGTTGTTTCCTTCCTAGTTATTGTAAGCAGAGTGGCAATGGGCATGGCTGAGCAAACTTCTATGGAGTAGGGTGCCAAGTCCTTGGGATTATGGTAGAGCGGGGTTAGATAGTAGATCTACTTTTATTTATTTATCTTTTGATAATTTTTCATACTGGTTTCTGTGTGTTGAATTAAATCTGGAATAAGATATGGTTGTTTACTGTCACTACTCTCTTTCAATAAAATGCTTGAAACACCAGCCAGAGCAACAAGACAAGAGATGAAAATTAAAAGGATTTAATAGGAAAAGAAGTCAAATTATCACTATGTGCAGATGGTATTATACACAAGAGATCTCAAAATTCCAGCAGCAAACTCCTAAAAATGATCAACATTTTCAGAAATGTGGCAGGATACAAAGTCAATTTAGAAAAAGCTGTAGCCTTACTCTATCAATTGCAAGCATGCTGAGAAAGAGATCATGGCAATGTCCCCACTCACAACGGTCCCAGAGAGCATCTTGGAATATCAGAACCAAGGAAGTAAAAGACCTATAAAACCGAAACTTTAATACACTAAAGGAAGAGAATGTGAGACATTAGAAGATGGAAACCCCACATCCATGGATTGGAAGAATTAACACTGAGGAAACAATCATCCTACCCAAGGCAGTTTACAGATTCAATGCAATCTCAATCAAAATCCCCACATAACTTTTTACAGAAACAGAAGAGACCATCCTAGAATCCATGTGGAAGTACAAAAGGCCCCGGAGAGGCAGAACAATCCTAGGGAAAAGGAAGAATGCTAGAGAAATCACCATGCCAGATTTCAAGCAATATCACAGAGTTACAGCAATAGAAGAACGATAGTAAATGTTAGACATCCTTAGCAATCAAGGAAACACAAGGAAATGAAAGTACCAACCTTCAGGGCTTTCTTGAAGATTGGCACTATTAATTTTTTATTTAAAATTATTTTTAACCAAGCTTTTACTTTCACAGTCACATGGCAGTTAGCAGAGGTTAGGAAAGTCCCTTGCCTAGGGGAACAAGCTAAAATACATTTTGCATTAAGGTAGTAACATGTGGGTTTTCCAGTTGCAATTCATGAGCTGGACATCTAGTGGATAAGACTCACCCAGAAAATAGGAGCTTGGCTTTAATAAGTAGAGAAGAAATAGAAATTTGGAAAAATTTTCTTAATGTAATAGCAAACTTTATTACTTGACAAATTGATTTTTTAGGTAGAATTTAAAATGCTAATTTATATTTGTGAAAACTCAAATAAACACTGGCAATCATTTATCTCTAAACTTTGTGTGAAACATTATGATGATGAGATAAATCATGTATATAGCTGCTGCAGAAGGGGAACACTGCTTAGGACTGTGTGCTATGCGAAAATGGCTGTAGAGTTATTTTTATTATTTCTCCATGAAAGCCACAACCTTAAAGAGACATTTCCTGGATATGACCTTTTAGGAAGGGTGACAAGGATACCTTAGTTTATGTTCAAATCTAAGATTTGATGTAAATATTGTTAAGATCAAGAAAAATACTCCTTTTATTCTTAGTTTCTTCATTGTAATGACAAAGATAATATCTGATTTGTATAGTTATGAAAGCTTATTGAACTAATGAGCCTGTGGCTGGAGAGGCCACAGGTTGTAAAGGACTTTGAATCTGCAGTGTAGCCCAGGCTGGCCCTGGACTCACTGTGCTCTGGTTTCAGCCTCAGTAGCATTGAGATTCCAGGCCTGCATCTTCACCGCCAGCTGCTATCTAGGAAGTTGTTATGGCTGAGACCATGTGGGGTCATGGAAAAGATGCTGCAATGAGTCAGCATTTGCAACTGCTCTGTCCCAAGTCACTGTACACGTTAGAGCAAGAAACGTCAGGGGCCTTCATTCCTTCACATCTGAAGACTGTAAAATGTTTAGGTTGAAAAAGAACTGTTCAAATAAGGGCTCCAAGACAGGGATTTTAGAGGACTACTGTGCTCTGAGGTATCCTGCTCAGGCCTTCAGTCTTATCAGACCAAGTGTCTTCCCTATTCCATGTCTGCCACTGCACTGGATGCCAAGACACAGGCAGCAGAGGGATGGTGTGTTTGCAGTGTGTTTGCTAGAGACTCAGCTTGTGTGTAAAGCAAGGTCAGCCTGCATTTGCACATTGATTGTGTATTATTCTACAGTGTACAGTGTGTGGGGAAAAGGTATCTACAGCAAAGTTTTTGCAGGTACTCCAGATCAGAGATAGCTTACTGAACACGCACGAGACCCTCGATTTAACCCCAAGTACCACAAAAGCATGTCTTTCAAAGTAACTAATACCTGCATGCTTAAAGGATAGGCACTCCAGGAGTGCTCCAAAACCAGAGGGGATATTTCAAAGGATCTGTGGCTGGGTTTATTATCCTTGATAAAAGAACTTAGGAAAATGTTTTCAGCATTTTAATAATTTAGTATCACATCCCTTTCACTTCTAAACAGTTATTTAAAAATGGCAACCTGTAAATAAGTGCTTTCGGTGTTTTAAAAACCTTTGCCTATGATTTTTCTTGTTCAAAGTAGAAGAAAATAAAGTACCCTCTACTTTCTGTATAATGAATTAACAGGAGAAAATTTCCATTCTGATTCATGGATGCTGCTTTACAGTTGGGCGCCGTTGAACTGCAGCTTGCACTGGTCACCCCCACCCCACCGCAGTACTCAGAAATATACTCCTCTGAACCTCTCCTCTAGAAAGTTCAGAATGGGTTGGACATTGCCCCAGAATGATACTTGTGTTGCTTGAGAGGGTGTCAAGAATACTCTGGAGGAAATTTCCATGAACATAAATAACTGAGCTCAGTGAGTGGCCACGTGGCTTGACGTAATCACGTGGTCGCCACTCCTGCCTTTTAGAGCCATCCCTGCAAAGCATGCTGAAACATCCAAGCAAGTCTAGACTCCATATTAAAGATTCTATTTTTGTTGAACATATTTCATTGATTTTTTTCAAAAGAGGTTCTTACTCCAAATATGACGTGCTTCAGAGTTAGTGCTTCAGAATTTCATGTTCCCCAATTTCCCTCTGAGCCTGAGAGTGTAACACCAATCCCTTTACTGTACTTGATGAATACAATCAATGCTTTTGTGGGAGAAGCAGAAAGCAGAGAGTTTTATTTGGAAGCTGAAGGAAATAACGGGAAGGAGAGCAGCTGGAGAATGTCTTACATGACAGGCCCTCTCTGCCAATTAGAGTTGCTTGGCGGGGTTAGAGAGGCTAATGTAAAACGCACTGCCGCATGAGTAACATGCTGGAAGTCCAGTTCCTCAAATCCTGTACTCCAGTGCATTAAACAAATACAGCATTTATATCATAGGCAAGCACTCAACTAGACATACACACAAAAACATTTTAAAAGACTCAAGAGTTAAGTCTGTTGGTCTCTCCCTCCTCAAGAAGGAAAGCTAGAGAGGGGGACAGCATAATCACGTGAGAACTATAGCCACACAAAATGGGAGACCAGTTCTTGCTGAAAAGAATGGGAGATACATTTGCAGATTTCCTCAGAGGGCAAGACGGGATGTGGAGCGAGAGCCTGGTTAGAAAGGTGAACTGTATGCGAACAGTGAGCTTAGGTAGGAGGGGCCTGTGCTGGGCGAACAGCAGTTGGGCAATGAAGTTGATGAGCAGTGTGGACCGTGTGTGGCTTCCCAGTCTGATTTCATCTTTCAAAGGACACATTTGCTCCTGCATCGTGTAAGTGGAAACGTGGACTTGAAAAGCCAGTTTCATCCCATCATGATGTGAGATGTGAGGGAGTGGGCAAATCTAGTCTATTAAGCCACACCTAGAAGTCAATAACAAGTTTTACTAATACACTATGGTGCCCAAATAGGGGGGCTCCAAAAATTAAGACCCGCCTTGGGATCTGGAGAAAGCAGAAACATTTTGTTGATTGGATGGATTGGAGCCTGAGAGAGAGAGAGAGAGAGAGAGAGAGAGAGAGAGAGAGAGAGAGAGAGAGAGAAAGAGAGAGAGAGAGAGGCTAAAAAAGACTGAGCTCAGCACGGCAAGAATGGTGTTGATTACAGAGACGGAATGAGAGGGCCTCATGTGCCACCCAGTAGACGGAATCTGTGCTAAGTGGGAATTCCATGTGGGAGAGGAGAAAGGAGGGTATTTTTTTTTTAAAATTTCAGTTTCAAAGCTTAATGGTTTGGAAAATAATGATTCCATTAAACAAACCAGGAAAATCAACAGAACAAAACTCTGGCAGATATAGCCACTTGAGTAATTTTTTTCTTAAAAATACACACGCAAATAATTTTTATGAGTACACATATTATTAAATTTCTCAAGCAACTGAATTTTGTTTTTACACATCCATGTTTTAAGAAGAGAGAAATGATATAATGCAGATTTGGAAAAGGAGTCTGTTAAAATGATGACGGGTTTCCTGGAGACTCACTGAAGTGAGCCCATTATGCCAACAGCAGTAGCTATCCAGCGTCTGTTAATCTGGTATTTAGAGACAAGCTGACAAATCGGTGTTGTATTTATTATGTTATTTTAAAATTAGCAGAGCTATGATGAATTACGTTAAGGAAACACGGGAGTTTTTGTAGCTGTCCACTAAACGATGTGTTTTTGGAAAGGTTCATAATAGGTTTATAGTAAAATGTGACAAAATATTGTGACTTTTGTACTAATGCTGAAATGCAGTGTTTTATGCCCTACTGATACCATGTATCTTGGGCAGGGAAGTACTTTCTTAATCGATACCCCTTTCTCTTAACTTACTTAAGCCAGAGTGTTGCTGGCTAGTCAAGTCAGATAAAACACATAAAGATTCTGAGAGCTAATTAATTATCCAAGCTTCAGTTGTATTTGATTATTTTCATCCAAGATCCGTTCCTTCTTACCCAACATGATAAACTTCTGCGGCTCTACGAGAAAGGACCTTTAAAAGAAGGAAAAATAGAACATTTAAATGGTCATAGAAATCCAGTGAACTTTATGTTCTCATATTTTCTGACTTTCATACAAATAAAAATGTAATACATGAGAAAATAAAACATAAAACCCACTTTCTGATAATGCTTCACGGGATTTTAAAGGTCTAAAATCTCTGTTTTCTGAAATTGAAACTCATGAACAAACATTCACTTCTGCACCAACATTTTTGTCACACTTAAATTTTACCTTTTTAGTGTGTGTGTTTCAAATTAATTATCATTTAAATGTTATTTGGTGCATTGTTGGGTGGAAAATTGGATTATTTTCATCCAAGTAATTTTAACCTTGGCAACCACCTTTTCCTTCAGTATTTTTCCCCTAGTTTTAAAATTTAAGATATTCTCAACTTTTTTTTTTTTTTTTTTTATTAACTTGAGTATTTCATGTACATTTTAAGATGGGTGCCTCCCCCACGAGAAGACTGGGGGGCTCTTTAGGAAAGAAGGATGACTATAAATCAGGGTTGCTAGTTTGGACCACTTAGCCAAGCTCTTGTCTTTATATGGAAATCTGATTCCTTCAACTTTATGTTCTCAGTTAGTGGTTTTCTGGACTTTCATTTACAAAAAAAATGTAATACATGATTGGGTGGCTGTAAAATAAAACATAAAACCCACTTTCTGTTTTAATGCTTCCCTGCCACGGGTAAAAGCAGGAGGGATTATTTTGATTACAGCTGTGGACAGTTTCCATTTGTTCCTAAAATCTCATGTATGTTTTCTGAAATTGGGCCTTTAAGTTTAACCTTTTGAAAAAACTTGTTTTGATAGTGCAGATAACATCAGATGTACCACATTTTCCCTTGCACCTCTGTTGAAGGGCATTTTGTCTTTAATTTCTATTTAATGATTTTACCTTTTTAGTGTATAGTGATCCTCACGCAGTTCAATGTGAGAAACTCCAGACTGATTTCCAGAATGTTGTATGCAACCCCACAACAATGGAGGAGTGTTCCTCTTTCTCCCCCTCCTCGCCATCCTTTGCTGTCACCTGAGTTTTTGATCTTAGCCATTCTCACTGGTGTGAGGTGAAATCTCAGGGTTGTTTTGATTTGCATTTCCCTTATGACTAACGATGTTGAACATTTCTTTAGGTGTTTCTCAGCCATTCGGCATTCCTCAGCTGTGAATTCTCTGTTTAGCTCTGAACCCCATTTTTTAATAGGGTTATTTGCGTCTAACTTCTTTTGAGTTCTTTGTATATTTTGGATATAAGGCCTCTATCTGTTGTAGGATTTGTAAAGATCCTTTCCCAATCTGTTGGTTGCATTTTGTGAACAGTGTCCTTTGCCTTAGGAAGCTTTGTAGTTTTAGAGACAATCTTTAAGCCATTGGTGTTTTGAGGAAATTTTTTCCAGTGCCCATGTGTTCCCCTAGTTTTTCTTCTATTAGTTTTGAGTGTGTGGTTTGATGTGGAGGTCCTTGATCCCTTGGACTTAACCAGGGTGTAAGCATGGATCGGATCTGCATTCTTCTATATGTTGACCTCCAGTTGAAACCAGCACCATTTGTGAAAATGCTATCTTTTTCCAGGATGTCAAAAAATCAAGTGACCATAGGTGTGGTTCCTGGGTCTTAATTCCATTGGTCTAACCAATACCATGCAGTTTTTTCACAACCTCCTTCAGTATCCTGGGTTTTTTGTTTTCCAGATGAATTTACAAATTGTTCTGTCCCTAGATTTTGGCAGAATGGCCATTTTCTAGTTTTAAAAATCTATCTTCTGAGGTCTTCCATCAGAGTCTTGAAGTTACAAATATTCAATCCGAGGTACTTTTATATTATTTGGGTCTAGGGTGTCGTTTCTAATTTCTTTTATCCTCCTCCTCCTCCTCCCTCTTTTTCCTCCCCTACTTCTTCTTGGTGATGTGAATACAGAAATTGTAGAATATCTTTCCTGGAAAATCTCAAAATGTGTAAGTGGCTGAGACAGACATTTGAACATGTTTGAGCACTTCTAAGCTTGGATTCTCCCCACTAGGGACCCTTAGGTGGACAGCAAAAACCACTGTTTGCCTCCAGCAAACGTGGAGGCTGTCTTGGCAGCTCTGTTTGTAATTATGAGGCTGGCAGGGTTTCCTGAAGGCCTCCTCCACCTGCAGCACACTCCGAGGGTGCTGGGACGCTGTCACCACGTTCAGGTAAGAGGGAAAGGGAAAACGAACTCCCCTGGGGTGGAGTTGAGTGTGCTTCCTCTGCTGTCCAGAAGGGAATCTCTTCAATAAATCCCAGGGCCTCCTCTATTTCTTTGTGAAATTTGCTCTTCTGTAAATGCACGGTCTGGGTGATAATTATAATTATTTTGGTATGGTACCATATGTTGCTATTACTTTTAAGAGAATGATCTCATGGAGTTTCAGGGGTTATGGCCAGGCTTGAACTGTGTGGGGAAGACACGGTAACGTGCTGCCGGGGCTTTCCTGGCTCCTGGGAGCTAACAGTGTGCATCCTTTCAAACTTCTTATTCATGTCTTCCTAATGCCATGCTGGTAGTTTAATACGGACGTAAAACTGGCCACGGCAGGACTGTGTAAACTTTGGAAACTGATGAAATAGGGAAAGAGCTACAAATCAGAGCCTCCTCTTTCCTCCTGGAGAATCCATTGTTAAAGTCTTACTAGCTTTTCCACTGCAGTGTTATTTTTGGAGAGTGAACGTCAGGCCTAGGGAATGCTAAGCAAACATCCTACCCCTAGGCCACATCTTACCCTCAACACAATCTCCACAGCTGTCGCTCTCCTCCCCAACACTGTACTTCAGGACTCACATCTGTCTTTACCAAGAACAGCTTTGTGTTTGCTGAGGCCTCTAATGCAAGGAAAATACAGTCAGAGCACCACATGAGGCTGGCCCTGGACTCTCTCAAGGCAAAGAAAAGTGGTATCTTTTTCCTGATCCTTGTTAGAGCCTTATAACACCCAAACTCAATGCCTCTAGAGAGTAATGAATTGTACACCTAATGCACACCCAGGTACAGATATGTCAAGACACAGGCTAATGCTATGGAGGGTTAAAGCTTGACCTAGTGGAATGTAATATAACTGACTTCAGTCTTCGTTGTGTATATCTAGTGTCTAAATATGACCCCTGACCATGCAAATTCTGGAATGCATGTATTGAAATCAACTCCTATTCCAAATCTGCAGTGCCGTGACTCTATTGTTTTTCCTACTTATATTCTGACATTTCCTCACAGTCTAAGCGATCATTACTAAACGTCTGAGGTGGGAGTACTAGCAAATTCCAGAAATGTTCAAGCGACAGCCAAGTCATAAAACAAATATTTTAACCCACACATTGTATTCATTAAAGTCTAAAAAAATAGGACTCTTGATAGCAGTCATGTATATAATGATTCAACAACCTGAACCCCCTCACCCCCGGGCACTTCTAAAACTTGTGCTGTTTCTCTGCCTTGGCAGTATGCTGCTTCAGCCTGAGTGGAGATATATTAGAAGCCAGAGTTGTGTGGTCTTTGTGTGGGATTCAAATATCTAGGGTGGGGCTCTGTGTTTGTTATATGGTGTTTTGATTTCAGTTTTCTATTTTCCACATATTGCCCACCCCAAATAGTGCTAAGTCAAGCCCCAGCATAGACAGCTGGCGTGCATGTGGGCCACAGACACTCCCCTGGGCTCTTCACCTACTTCTTTCATTTTCCTTGGTCACCTTTCCTTTAGTCTACTTTTCCTGATTCAAATGTTCATCTTGATGGATTTCTTCAAGGCTTTCTTATCCTTAGAGGTTCTCATTGCCAGTTCTAGAATCAAAGACCGGTTTCCTTGATGCTTTGTTAATTAGGAACTCCTTTGCTACTTGAGGTAAGTGTAGGTCTTCTATTCCAAAAGACAGCTTATCTCAATGGAGCTTGAAACTTACTTTGTGTCTACATATATTACAGAATAGACTCGTGGCTAATGCTAGACTTTGGTAAACAGTATCGGCAACCTGTTACTACGCAATTGGTATCAAAGCTATAAAGACTGCGACTTACACTCTATGGCTTTCAAAGGAGGAGAGGTAGGAGGTAGTGAGACAATGGCTTAGAGAACTGAGGAAACAGGATGGATGACAGGACAGGAGAGAGACGTGTGACCGTTTGAGTGCGGATGGCTCCACAGGCTCATAAGTTTGAATACTTGGTCTCTAGTTGGTGGAATTGTTTAGAAGGATTAAGGAAGTGTGACCTTGTTGGGGGAGGTTTGTCACTTGGAGCAAGCTTTGAAAATTTAAAAAGCTTCCATCTCTAGTTAACTTTCTCTGACTCACTATTGTGTCTCAAAATTTAAGCTTTTAACTATTGCTCTAGTGCCATGTCTGCCTGCCTGGACGTGGTGGTTATGCATTCAACCGTCTGAAGCTGCAAACTCCAGTAAACATTTTCTTCTCTAAGTTGTCCTGACTGTGGTGTTTTACCACAGCAACAAGAATGTAACTAAGACAGTAAGGAATACAGAGTGACAAATAACAGTAAAGACCGTTCAGAGAACTTACATGGAAACCAAGCTACTATTATAGAAGCTTCCAGGTGTGTGTGTGTGTGTGTGTGTGTGTGTGTGTGTGTGTGTGTGTACTATATGTATATATTATGCTCACACATAGTAAGAATAAAATGGAATTCTTCTATCACAGGACAACAATACCTGTATTAGATGCCACAAGCTAAGAAATCAAAATCCCACTGCTAGACTCCTAAACATTCAGAGTATTACCAGTGCTATCGGCTGTCCTTCAGAACCCAATGGAAAGATCCTACTGATGTGGAAACCATGTACTTGAGTAACAGAAAATGATACTGACCTGGAGGTCTCATCTCTACTGGCTACCTTTCTGTGCTTAAATATGCTACGAGTGCCCCTAGAGGTGAAAAGAAGTCATCAGTTTGTCTAGTTGAAACTCCTGCCACCTGTGTGACCTCTGGTACAAAGGTGATATGAACATCAATGGAGTGATCAAACACTTTCTGATTGGATTTAAGAGCTGCTCCACAAGAGAAACCCATGTCTGGCATCATTGTCAGACCAAGAACCTGTGGCTAGACAGGTCTTAGACCCAAGGGGACAACCTATACCATTGTATCTGCTAAATGGACATAGTATTAAACTGACCCAATGACTTCTAGTGATACTCATAGAATATTACATCTCTCAGGCCTCATCATAGATGCTCCTATTTGCAGTAAATAGCGATTAACATAGATTCACATCTGGCCAAGGCACAGAGAATAAAAGACCAATCATTCCATAAATGTGGAATGACCAACCATAAATGGGGTATTAGTATCATACGACCTCTTCCCAAGGCCCTGAAAGTATTGAGGAAGAGGGGATGGGAAGAATGTAAGTGGTAGATGACTACAAGTAACCTGTTCTAGACGCAACAGGTAGCTGCACATTTGAACTTGCAGCAGTTGTTACACATGTACAAGACTGGTACAAATTCAGGCCATCCTAACACAGCATGAAGAAGGGAGCTCTGACCCTTGGCCAAGGGCCATTCATTGATGAATGGATTCTCAGAGGGGGAGAGTCAGTTTCTAAGAGTGTGGCTTCTGGTAAATTGACCACACTCCAGTGGTTGCCCACACATCCAAGAATACATTGACAGCACAAATTAAACTTAGTGGGTGTGAGAACAAAGAGAGGATACAAAGTTGGGTGGGTAGAGAAAGAGGGAGGCAGATCTGGGAGAATGTGGGTGAGGGGAGAATATGATCAAAACATGTTTTATGGAAAACTTACAGCTTTTGTAAAAGTAGTAAGGGCAGCTTTGAGTTTTCAGGGAACAATTTTGATATCTTGTAAAAATAATATTTAAAATTCACGTTGAATTTTATTTTAATTATTGTGTATGTAGTTTGGGAAGAGACAGTTAAATGGCCTGTCTTTGTGTGTCGTCCCTGGCTTACCTCTTTCTTTGTGTGTAGTTGCTGACTTGGCTTTTCTTTGTATCTTATTCACATACAAAACCGGAGGCTCCTTATAGAGCTTCACTAAACTTAGACCTCATCAGGTGCCATCACTGAGAACAACGTTGCTTCGTAATCCTTTCTTTTTGCACACTGCCCAGATCCAGGCCCTGCCCAGAAACATTTTTTCTTTAGACTCACAATCCTCTCTCTTTCACTGTGGGCACGTAGTTACAAGTTTTTCTTGGTTCGTTTTAGCTTCGTGTCATGGTGCATTGTTACGTTCTGTTCTCTGCTACACAGGGCTGGAGAGGGTGAGGAGGCAAGTGAGGGCTGGCTGGCAAGAAGAATGGACGCAGCTTCTGTTGCTCAGTGAACCCAGCACTGCTCTCCCTGGCCTCTCTCTCCATCAGTTTTGCTTTATATTTACCTGAAACACAACTTGGAAAGACCTGAATAACCAAACTGTGAAAGCAATGTAGACTAGCAGAGTCCTCGGCAGGTGCAAAGGAGATAACTGTTCTCGAAGGCTCCCGATAAATGATGAAATTAATTTCATAACCAGAGTAAATCAGAACGTTTTCTTCTCTGGGTCCCAGTTTAGGTCTATAATACATGCACACACACATATATTCAGTTTCAGTGTGCTAAAATCTTCTCTGTAAATATCAGCATCACTTTAGACTGTCTCCAAACATTGTCTCCAAATGATCAATATTGCTCGAAAGATTCTCTAAGCATCAACATCACCTTGAGATATTCAGGGTATGTGCTAACTTACTCAGGTATCCTGACTCAGGGTATCTCAACTCCTACTCAGGGATGAAGGTTTTCCACTTCCATTTCCTATTCTCAGGAAACCTGTCCTCACATCAAGTCCTGATCATCCTCCTTGGAGCAGGTGCACTTTTGCCTAGCAGCTCTATCCTGTCCTCACAGGCCCTGCCTTCTGCCCGCTCTCCTGCCACAGTGCTGCTAGAGGTCGCTTTTAAAAGTGTCTCACCTCCTACCTTCTCAGAATGAAAATCCAAACCCAATTAGCCAAATACGTTTCTTCACAAGCTAGCCTTGCATACAGTTCTCGGTTCCTGCCCTGGAACCTTGTGTGTGCTCGAAGCACAGAAGACTGACCCTAATGTTGCTGGGTCTGACATGTCATTGGCTCTGCAGTTTCTACTCTCTGACTTTCTAGGTGCTACCACTACGTTGCTTGAAGTTTGTGAGCTAGTCATCAAGAAAGGTCAAGGTTGTTTCTACAAGCTAAATATTCTACCTAGTTACTCAATTGTTTTAAGAGGCTTAAGATGTAAACAATACTTTAAACCTCTGGGATGGTGTGATGTGTTTAAAAAATAAGGTTATACTTTTAATTACTTTTAATGGGTTTCTATGATCCTAAAGTTGAATTAAGTTTTTCCACTGGAAATGAGAGAGATATTTTGCAAATCAGGTTTTCACCCCCTAAACACTATCTCTAGAGGATAAGTTAGTATTGTCACCAGTGGCTAAATCTTGCAGTAAGTCTTGAGAATGATGGGCTGGGCGGGGAGAGGATGGCTTTACAGAGAGAGGCAGCACTAGAGAGATCATTGGAGTAACCCGAGTGTGTATGGTTTGAGGAGCCCCTGTGCTTCTGGTACTGTCTTACAGAAGGCTGCTCTTTGCCCAACCTGAGCCATCTCTACTCTCAGTCAATCATACCAAGAATCACTGATTTCTTTAAAAGGAGAAAGCATTTGAATGAAATATTATAAATATGATGTTTAATGGCTAGATTCTTCAGGTAACACAATAGACCGACATAGTTGACATTTTTAGAAATATTTTTAAAGTAATGATGTATAGTGAAATTCAAAGTTTATAGATCATGTCACTGTCTTTAAACCAATGGACTAAGCTAATGACAATACATTTTGGAACATGGAACCTTTGTAAACAGGCAGACAAAACCCTAACAGGTACATTTTAACATTTTAATTATATTTATTGGTAATGAGTGATATGTGTTTGTGCATGTGCACAGCCTGCATGTGGAGGTCAGAGGTGCTTTCAATGATCGGATCTCTCTTTTCAAGGATTAAACTCAAGTCACCAGAATTGGCCCAGAATACCTGCTGAGTTATCTTGCCAGGCCTCACGTAATAAACTTTGTAATAAAATTTAAATTACTTATGAGATACTGAATAAGGATCTCATCTTTAAAAGGCACCAAAAAAATCACTTTGAATGTTTCCCTAAAGATACTATCTTAACACAAATTAACAGCAAAATGACAAACAAATTAATGTAGACAGGGAAGAGAGATGTTAGGGCACAAAAATATAATAGCCTGAGTAAATAATATAGTATATCTACATCTGGACTGCAGCTGCCCTTCTCTTTGCTTGGCAGTGATGAAGACTGTAAGGTTCCAGGATGGTCTTCTGGAATTAGAATGAATGAATTATGTTCCACATATACTATATACATAGGCTAGAAACAATTTGGGCTTTCATCTAGAATAGAAAGTATTTATTAACGTAAATATTAAGATAAATTACATGCAATAGTTATTTTTAATAATAATGATATATGTAAGACAAAGGCATGTTCGCTAACTCATGAAATACGAGAGCTTGTGTATGCCCTGCAACGCACTAAAAGGAACACAGGTGAATATGTGCTTTGCCTTGTTACCATAGAAACATATGGAAGTTATTACCTGTACCAGAGCTGTACACTAAAAATGCAAGTAGGTTTAACCAAAACCAAAAAGGAGGATTTTATAGTTGAAAGGAAAACTGGGGATGTTTGGATTATCTCACAACTTAATTGATCATCAAAGTGATCTGAGATGAAACATTATTTGAATTAACAGTGGGATTTTGTACTTATCTAATTAAGTAAACTCCCAGACTGTCAGGAAATCTAAAGGAAACTTATTATTTCTACTTATCTTTTAACTTCAGTCCTCACACTTTATACAGACCCTTAAGGGAGTCATCAATTCTTTACTCCTGGAATAACTAACAACTAATAACTAATAATTATGCTAATGCATAATTTGATACACTGGTTGGTAGGGGTTCCTATATCTTTCTCTGTCTTCCAGCATTTGCTGGGTGCCTACGGGTAGAGATACACGTAGCCCTGTGGACTTGATTTGCACAAGCACAAGGTGGTCCAGTCACACAGCAATATTGGAAACACTGCAATAGAGAACTCTGTGCCACTAAGGGAACAGAGGGGGAGCTGAGAAAGTACTGGGGATTCCATGGAGCCTAAGAAACCCAGCAGACTCATTTGTTGAAACCAAAGAGTAATTTGTACAGGAACAATGGGAGAAAGTGATAGGAGAGACTGGCCAGATTTCATAAGACTTTGAATTCCAAGAACAAAAGGTTTTGTTTTACTCCACTTTTTACAGAGTATACACCCAAAGCATTTGGAGCACTAGACTAACTATTATGCATCGAGGGCAAATACCAAGTCGGAAAGGCTGGAGACAGGATGTAAGGGTCCCTTGGATAATGGAGATGGCAATGGGTAGGGCAGAGAAACGTGTGCGGAGCTGTGAGACAGACACAGAGCAGAGAGCACAGAAGTCCTGCACAGAAGCTCACTGTGCCATCACACTTTAAAAAAATTGTCTTCTTGTGTGAATAGACATTTTCATTTTTTTCCTCTTTCCTTGAATTTTTCATTTCTGTAAAAGCATGTTTACTACTCCACATACAATTTATCATTTAGAGTGACATTGTTAGGCAAGGACTCCACCTGAACCTTCCTAAGAGCCAAGGGCAGGGGAATGGCTCTAAGTCCTGCTTTCCCGTCTGATGACAGAACGGTCCCATACTTTCCTTTCTCATCAGTTCCACTCCTGCTGACCATGTGCTCAACCCCTTTACATCCAATCAGGCTTCTTTCGGAAATTAGGTGTTCACTGATACCACAGTATTTACCCTGGTTCTATCCCTGTGTCATGAAAACCCGGCATCCCACAGAGATGTTAGACCTCAGGAAAAGACAAAAACAAAAGCAAAGCAAAACAAAATAAGAGAAGCTTTCTAGGTGGTGGGAAGCTATCGCTTCAGTTGTTTCTAATTCTCATGAAACATGGTTATGAGATTGTGTGTCCACACCTCCCGTTTGTTTGGAATGATTTACAGCACAGACTTGTATTTAGCAGATGTGGGCATCTACATGGGCAGATAATCCATTCTTTCTGAAGTGGGAGAACTTCTTGTGATTTCATAGTAAACAAGGGTACCCTACCTTCCTTGCTTCAAGGATGCAAGGACTAGGAATTCGATGTGAAATGCCAGTCTGTAAACACAGCTCAACCTTCAGAATATACTGCAGGACAAGTATCTCCTATGTACTGTCGAGTCAAACAATCTGCCTCTAACTCAGTCATAGCCGCAAGTCTGCTGGAAACTCGCTCAAGTTGTTTTAAACGGACGCAGTACCAACAGCACCACCCAGATGTGCTTCCAAAGATCTATAGGCAGTTTACTTGTTTTCTTAATAAATCTCCCAATGGATGAAGGAATCATCATTTTAAGCCAACCTGACAAGTTATTTGAATGTTTTGACTGTCACTAAAAGTAGATTCAGGGTTGAATATCTGTTCCCAGCGGAGTGATGGTGTGAAGTCGCAGAGTGGCTGGTGTGTTCCAAGGTTCTGTGCCTTAGTCCACGGACATCAACTGTGTACCCTGAAATAGTGAGCTCTGTCTGCACCAGAGGAGAGACTCGGGAGGTCTCCTCTCCAGTCTGACGAAGGACTTTGTGACACCTCCTCCAAGCCAAGATCAATAAGGAGACGAGGAAGGTGGGCCGGTGTCTTTCCCAGTGTGGACGCTGGCGTGCTTTTCCCAGGCAGCAAAGCCAGTGTAGCACATATCTCCTGATAGGCAGACCCCGACACAAACCCCACAGAGAGCTTGTTCTGTGTTATACAGTCCCTGTTTAGTTGGAGATCCTGTTTATTTTAATCCAATTACTTGTAATCTCCAGTCTGTTCGATTCACTGTATCTTTTGAGGAAATCCATGTAAATAATTCACCCTACAAGATACTGAAAACTGCCTGTTCATATAATTTGATGATGAGAAAAAAAAACCTCTCAGTTTGTGAAATTTCCTAATATAAGTTGTTCCTAAGAAAAGAAATGACCCAAGCCATCCTAAAAACAAATGTAAAAGTGAAACAGATTTAAAAGGACACTCAACTCACTCACTTCCTTATAAGTAACTTCTCTTCAGTGGAAACTATGAGCATGACTCTGCTTTCAAATGTGTTTGCTTTGAAGAAGTCTTTTTGGCTAGAGATAAATATTCACCGAATACTGTCAATATAAAAATATTATTTCTTCTAGGAATGCTCAAAACTAAAGTTAATCCCATTTATCTGAGAAGGGTAGGGAATTATGTTAGTTCAGTCATTGAAATTGTATATTTGAGTCTAATAAATTATATATGTACACCATCATCATCACTGTTAAATTCTAAAGCCTTTAAAGCAAGAAAAATTAGCTTTTCATGATGAAATTATTTTATTCCCTTTAGATACAGAGTAGTTTTCTTCCATAGTCAAAGTAACAGCAACAGCTTTAGTTACTTTAGCAACACCATAAATAATTCATAAATTACCTAAGTGCCATGATTTTTAATTTTTTTATCCAAAACAATGTAGATAAGACCTCATCTGTAACAACAACTGGCATCCCAGAGAGAAATCACCTTCACTACCAAAGCACTCACCACCGCTAAGCTGCCCCTTTAAAGTGAGTGAGGGAGCTGATGCTGCTGTCTTATTGGCATCAGGAGCTTTAGGAGCGGATTCAACGTGGAAACTGATGGGAGGGAGGAATAGAGAGGGCAGGCTCTGCACCGAACCATGGAACTCTCACCTCCACAGTTCGCCAGTTAGAGCCCATGGCAGCCACGGCTGAAGACAGCAAAGAAAAATAGGAAGCAAGACAACAGGGAAATTTTAATTTTCATCTCTTTTAAAGACCATAGCATTTTGGTGCAAGCATGAAAAATGATTCTATGTTAGAGAGGGATGTGGAGTTAAAGATTACATATAAGGATTTTCTAAGTACATCGACATGTAATTCTCTTACATTGGGAAGCATGAATAAACACAAAATCCTTTAAAATTAGATATGCCAACATAATCATAGTTTAAAAATTGAGATAATCCTCAGAAAGTTTTTTGTGTTCTGCATATTTTGTTATTACTAAAAGCAATCGTTAGCCCCATGTTATATTTGGAATGTGATTACAGACTTACATCACAAAGCCAAATTCGGAACAGGATTCGTAAAGTCTCTATCACAGCACACTCATTACCCTCATTAAACACTCCAACACAGTCACACAAACAATTCACAAATCTGAGGCTGTGTTTCACATGAGAACGCACAGAGGAGGGGACACAACAAGTGTAGGGGCTGGACAACAAGAGGAGAACCGGAAGTAGACTTGTGATCGACTTCAGGACTCAGAAACGTGCAGCAGCTGCAGCTACTCCATTGGATGTGCACAGAACCACACCCCCAACATCCAGTTGCTAATTGGGGTGATGGTCATGGATGCAACCCCACCCAGGGGAGCTAATGACAGATGAGGGCTATTGGAAGGCAGTCATTGTCTTCAGGGGTGGAACCAACTAATGAGTTTTCAGTGATCCTGTGGATAGCTCTGTGCCCATGCCCACATGGAAAGCCCTCGAATAGGTTAAGCCTAGTGAGTCACGAATGAGAAAAATGCATGAGCTTGAGATGGGGCCTGAGTGAAAGGAGGGGTCTGGTGACTGTGGGAGGAGATGACAGTGACAGCACATGACCAAAACATGTGATACTCCTCTAACTCAATGTCACACATGCTCCAGTGAAGATACCACCCCCTTGCCTTCTCTTATATATCAATTCAAATGACTGGAATTTAATGATTCTTGACTTTGATGTCTTATGTTTTGTATCCTTGGATAACCAGTGGGCATGGAAGTTGAGGGAATGGGCACAGTGAGAGGAATGGATAGATGTGACAGATGTAAGTGGTCCCCGCTGTCAGGTATCAGTAGAATATTTGCATTCTCTCCTAGTTGCAGAAAGCAGCTAGATGAGGCAGGGGCAATGCCCATGTGCTATGTACAGCAGTCTAGTGGACGAGTGAAGCGTGAGGGCCTGAGTGCCAGCCAGCAACAGTGAGGAGAGGTGCTTCCAGGAAGCCAACGACCCTCAGGACAGACGTGTGTGGGCATTACCCACATGTGTATGCTTGTGTACCGCATGTGTGTATGATGCCTTCAGAGGCCAGGGAAGGGTGCTGGAACTCATGCACATGGAGCTATAGCCAGTTGTGAGCTGCCGTGTGGGTGCAGGGAATTGAACCTAGGTCCTCTGGAAAAACAGCCAGCGCTCTTAACCCCTGAGTCAACTGTCCAGCCCTTTTGTAATATTCTTTATGAATGAAGACCTAGACATTTTGCAGCCTCAAAATAAGGTAATGAGTTTTCAATTTTAAAACATTCCTTAATTTGGTATTTTTCAAGTTTAGAAAGCAATGGTTCGAGCGTCTGCATAAACATCCAGCATGGCTATGTGGCAATCAGACAGAGGAGATGATCTGCTTCAGACTTACTTGTTATTTCATCACTTAGTCCAGGCAGGATGACTTTCACTATTTTATAAATAGGTACTCTCTCTGTCATGTGCAGTTGAGTTTATAACCTTGACATGACTGTTGGCCAACAGTATTCCCAGTTAACTATGAACTGGTCAAGTGTAAAACAACTCCGTAACCCACTTTGAAACTTCGTCTCGTGATAAATTTGACAATGTGCAGTTAACTTGTAGATAATCTTCATGTCAGCAAAGTCTCTGCCTAGAATGAGGGCTGGCGACGACTGTGCCATAATTATTTCTTAAACAACTCTGTGAGGCAGCTGTACAGTAGCCAGCATTATTTTGTGGGAAGTAAAACAGCTCTCTACACCGGCAATATTTTACTTGTGGAGTGCTGCTCGCATGTAGGAGGGTAAAATCACATTGTCATCTTATCATTGAAAAACTACACTACAAGAGCAATTGAGCTAGCTTTTAAGAAGCATTATCACCATGCTAATTAGATCAGAGGCATGTTTTGTTATGTTTGGTACAATGATATTCATATTTTAATTTGCACCCATTTAATAAACTTTTAATTGTGTAAAACTCACAGAAAGTATTTTGGGATTTATTTGTTCACAAGTCATGAGTTTTAGTGTTAAAGAAAATTAAATTTCATAATTAGTTAGAGAGGGGCAATTAATATTTTTTCTTTATCCAAAACTCCAAAGTAATGAAGCCATGAGACTAACCATAAGAAAGGCCGTGAAGGCGCATTAGGATGAGATAAGCTAACGGTCTATGTATGACTTGGAGAACCATGACCAACAGGCTCTCGGTCTCAATCTAAGTCATGTTAAAAATGCTGGTCTGAAGTAAATAATGTAGTGGGTGAACAGTCTGAGTGTCATTCTGGATAAGAAGGGGCAAAAGAAAGGCTGCGAGGTGGTGCCGGTGGACAGAGCTTTCACTTCTGGGAAGGGCTGTGTGCAAAGGCTGACTCATTAGCTCTACAACACCAGAACCTGAGTTGGTTAATTGGAACAAGCTACATAAAGCACAACTTCCAAGCAGCACACAGTGACACAGAGCTGCATGGTGAGTAAATCAATGAGACACAACAGGGCCTAACAGCTGAGAGCCGTCAGACCTGTAAAGAAGGAACTGAAAATAGTCAACAAATAATGCTGGCGAATGAGATGGCTGTTTCCAAGAATCTATTATCAACTTAGAATCAACCGTACCTTATAAATTCAAGGCATTTTCAGCTGAATTTAAGGAAATTTGAATTCCTGTTTGAAACTCAAATATAAAAAACCAAAAAACTAGAATAGAATATACTTCCAGCAGTAGGATGAAAATGACTCTCAAACACAAAAACAATGTAAATTGTCAAAAAGCACTAGTTACATGTTACTATAAAATGCTAATCTTTAAAAACAACCAAAAAAAATCAAAAACAAAACAAAAAACCCAGCCAGGAACAGTGAGGAGAGGTGCTTCCAGGAAGCCAACAGCCCCCCTAGGACAGACGAGTTCCCTCCTTGTTACCTAGGTGAGCCTCATGCTTGTAGCTCTCCTGTCTCAGTGTCCCGAGCAGTTGGGATCACAGTCATGTGCCATTCCTACTACGTAAGAGAGTAACAATGGTGGATGAATCCATTCAAGGAGGGGCTCAAGGCTGAGGAAGGAGCATCAGTCAGACTAGGAAAATGGATGAAGTGCCAAGGTTTGCACCAGAATTAGACTGTCACAGTAGGCTTGGACCTGACATAACTTGCTCATCAGTGGCCTTGACGAGAGAGGACCAGTGATTGGTGAAAAGAAACCACATGCTTTTTCATGAAGGACCTTCGGGAAGGGTGGGGCACTCTATCCATTGGGAAGGCTAGAGAAACTGTATCCTTTGACTCTTAGACACAGAGCCTATAGTCTATGAAAATAATAAGTCCTTAAAAATGTATTTAAAAGCTTTAAAATTAAGATATTGGCATTAAAGTTTAAAACTAGTGATTAGCAAATATTTAGCACACAAAATGTTATGCTTGTTTTATTATTTGTCAAATAATAAATTTTAATATTATTTGAAAACAATTCAGCATTTTTCACTTTGTAAGAATTCTCAAAAATACATAGTATCTGTAATATGTATATCAAAGGGTAAGCTCAGTGATTTATTATAAAATGACTAATCTTTCAGAAGAAAGATTGCACAAAGCCTCAAAATAATTCTATTGGGTAATGTTCACATATTTAACGTGACCCACTGAGTAGGCCAGTCTGGGGATAGTGCCATGAAAACCTTAAAGTAGCTCTGGCTAAGGAAATGCATCTAAAGGAGGATTTTTGTAACCAAAACCCAAAGAGACGAGGGCCCAGGGATGAGCAGAAAAGGGAGGAGATGACTAAGTGAGCCAACTGCTCCTTAAAGGCACAGCAGCAAGTAAACACACACAGAAGTTGATAACAGTAACTGGGAAGGTGCATGCAAGATCGTGAGGACTGTTCTTCCAGAGGTTGAGTTTTTCATGTCAAAGGGAACCACACTTGTTCTATTATCCTAATAATTGTGTCTGTGCTCAAAAAAAGCAGGATAAAACTACAAGCTATTAATAGCTGTATTCTTTAATTAAAGTTGCCAGCCTAATGAAACAAAGACGGTTTCACAGTTTATTACCTGTGTATGTAATTTACCATTTGAAACCCAAAAGTTTGAACTGCATTAGCAAAGTCTCAGGGCATTTAGAAGCACATTGACTATTTCTGTATGCATGTGCATGAAGTTTCTATTTATAACCACGTTTACAGAGGCTCATAAACTGGCCAGAGATATTCATAGCACGAATACTTGACTTACAACACACAGCAAGCAAAACACTCTAGGAGAGATAAAAATGGATCCAGGAAGAATGGCTTCAGATAGGACTCTGGCCCTGATACCACTTTACACTAGAATATTATTGCGAAGAACAAAGAACTATTGTGTAAGTGTAATTACATAAATTTACTGCCTTAGAAATTTAGGCTAAGGCATCTGGGGGAAAAAAGAACAATTTGAAGAATAATCACAATAACCCTCGGGTGAGAATGACACCAACTGGCACTGGAGTACAGGCACCGTTCAGCTTCGCGCCTGCAATCCATAGCCCATCCGACTCCCTCCAGATCTCTAGCCTGACATTTTTCTTTTTAAAAATATTTTACTACATTTATCTATTTATCTGTGCATAGGGGGTGGGACAAAGTTTGCATACATAGTATATGCAGAGTGGTCAGAGGCATGCTGGGTTGGTTCTCGCCCTCCACCTTGGGAGGGATGTCATCTTCTTGCTAAGACATCTCATCCACTCTCACACTGACACTTTTAAATGTACAAACCAGAAGGGACTTTCCGTTGTGTTCTCTTTTTTCATAGTTATTTTAAAAATGTATTAATCATTTTATTTGTTTACAATTCAAATGTTATCCCCCTTCCCAGTCTCTCCTGCATGAAACCCTCCTCCCCTCCCTGTCCCCTTTGCCTCTAAGAGGGTGCTCCCCCACCCACTCCTGCCTCGCCCCTCTAGCATCCCCCTTCTCTGGGGCATCAAGTCTCCACAGGACCAAGCACCTCCCTTCCAACTGATGCCAGATGAGGCCATCCTTTGCTACATATGCAGCTGGAGCCATGGACCAGCCCATGTATACTCTTTGGTTGGTGGTCTAGTCCCTGGGAGCTCTGAGGGTCCCTGTTGTTTACAAACACAAGTTCAAATCCTCAAGTTAATATTTAGCTCTATTGTTTATACTTCCTAGTGTAAATAGTTCTAATTGTAATTCTATGGGTGGCGTTTGAATTTTAGCTTTATGATCTTGAATACGCTGGTTTTTCTTCAACTTGTACTACATTCTCATCTTGTCCACATATTTTTATTCATCACTCGAGGCTTAAACTCTGTCATTACTCAGATTCCTTTATCCTTTTTTACCACAGAAAACATTTCTTGGTTTTGAATTCCTGTGAAATTGATTTTCCATTCCATGAATTTAAGCAGTTGGCATATGCTGCTCGGTCTCAGTCATTATCTTTGCAGAAAGAGAAAATCTGAAAATGAATTTTGATAGTAACTCTACTCATATCAAAGTATTTCAATGACTGCAAAATTAATGTCATCAGCTCATTTCTAAAATGTCACTGAATCTCATGTTCCACTCCACACTTGAGAGATAAGCACATGTAGGTACAATTATAAAAGTGTCTTTACATACATAGGAAAGAAAATGTGTGTTTTCTATACTTGCCAATGTGCATTTACGTTATAACCCTACTGTTTATGTAATATAAAAAGAAATAATTCATTTGACGGGCAGATCTTAATCTATTACCAAAGACAATATTCATAACAAACTCCATATGCTCTGTGTATTTGGGACAAGAATAAATAATTAAGATGTTTGTATAAGTAGTCTCCTTACGGTCAGTCATTGTATACAATTAATGAAAGCCTAGAGTATGACTTTAAAGATTTAAATTGCAATTTAAATACATTATTTTCCAGTCATAACAGCTATATATTTGCAGACAACGTGAGCAGAGAGCAGAATTACTAGGGTTCTACTATGATTCTGTCTTGGAATGAGGATACTTCCTACCACTGATGAAACAATATTTGAATACATATTAGTTTGCTGTCCTGTGCAGTTGCATGACTTTGACAAATGCATAATAAAATGTATCTGCTGTTACAGTTCCATACAATAGTCCACTGATTAAAATTCCCTGCATTCCCATCAATGATCATGTAAGGGTTATGTTTTTGTTGTTTTGTTTTTTGTTGGTGGCCTGATGTTTGAGTTCTAAAACCACTAAATAACATCCCAATGTATGTACATAGCATAGTTGGACTTCCCATCCCCTCTTGAACACGTTGGTTGGTTCTCATTTCCAGCTCCTATAAGTAAAGCTGCTTTAACATCCACGTTTAGATTTCTGTGTGAACATGTCTTCCACTCAGTAGAGTAAGTGCCTTGGCATACAGCATCTGTGTGTTCAGTTTCTAGGAAACCACCCAAGTGTCTTCCAAGTTGGCTGCACTTTGCGTTCCCACTACCCAGGAGGAGTCTGGGCTGGGTCGCATCTTTGCCAGGGGTGTGCATGAGCTGTCGGGCTTTGTCGTGTTAAGGCTGTAGGGGGCCCTCAAGACTGTTCATTCTCCAGTGACAGAACATGGCAGCTTTCCTCTCTTCTGCTCTTTGGCTATCATTTCTTCAGATAGCTTATCTATTTTTAATGATTATCATATTTTTGTTTAAACTTCTTTGCTATTTTTTAATCATTTTACAGGTATGCATTTAAATAATAAAATTTATTGTTAAATCAAATCTATACCCTTAAATGTAATGTTAATATTCAGTTGTTAAGATTTCTTACTCAAGACAATCTTGACAGAATATCCTAAAAGTTCATTATTTAACATTAGAATTGGGTTTTTTCTTGTTGATTTGAGTTCTTAGTTTTAATGTGTACAAAAATGTATGTTCTAATTAGCCTAACCATCAAACCACTTTTTCATCTCTGAAATGTGTATTAGCCTCTCTGTATTAATATGTGCTCCCCTCAAAACCTTTTGGCATAATGCTTTAAAAAGCCTTAGGAAATAAATATTAAAACACTGGACTAGGACAGGTTTCCACGTAGTTACTGGGAATAATTTTGAAAAGGGAAGCTAAGATACATCATGAAGCTACTGCTGCTGACAGGGAGCTGACATCAGTGTGGAGAATGCGGGGTTAAGGGAGCTCTTGCAATCCTGCAAGTAGATGGTGGGAGAACTTTGTTTAAGTATAGGGACTGATCCCCAGGCTCTCCATCTCTGATTTCAAATGTGAAACAAAGATCAATCAGGCAGAAAGGTGGAATGGTGGCATTTTGGAAATAGGAAAGCCTTAGCGTCCCCTGGTGTGTAAGATAGACACCCTAAATTATGAACCCATGCTGTTGATGAAGGTGTTGTTGGCTAATTTTACCTCCCCTGCCCCTCTCCAACTCTGTCCCTGTCTCCCTCTCTCATTATAAAGGTTTGGTGCATCTGTGTAATGTAATGTGCTTCATATCATTGGGGAAGAATGAGTTAACTTGTAAACAGAAATACAGGTCCACAGAAAGATACCATCTTATATTTGCCTTATATAAGACAGCATATATACTTTTTATTTATTGTACATTAAAATGCTAAGAACAATTAAGTTAGTCTGGTAGATAAAATATTACCTGTAAGTTATGTGTTTTTCTATTTCCTGAGAACCTCTCAAACTCTTGTTTTAGGGTGGAGGCAAAATTCCTTAAGTTTGGACAGTTAAGGATTCCACAGGTTTTTGTAACTATTCAAAAGCACAGCATTCCCACTCAGCCTGTGCACAAACAAGTGACAGTGTTAATACTTTCATTCCCAGGTTTCTTGATTTCAAAGGGCCCAGCAGACATGCTGAAACAGACCAGACAATCAGGGTTGGTTCCCCATCATGTTTCTTAATGCTATCCCACCAAATGACTTTTGGGTCTGTTCATTTTCTGGTATGAAAAATTCCCTTTTTTAATTGTCAGGCAATCAAAAATACAGATACTTAGTTTCATCCCATTAGAAGCAAAAAACCTTACAAATCTTTTTTTTTTTTTTTGTAACTTTTGCCCTGATAAGATTAACAATGCTGATTGGTGTCAAAGAACAACAACAAAAAGCTGGACAAGGGATAGTGGGGGTTGGGGGGTAGAGGAGCTTCTGGGGACAAGGTGATATGACTGATCCTAAAAGGCAGAGTCCACATATCACGGGACCAGTAACTGTCATTCGACAGTTAGGTTTTGCAGACAACTGTTCCATGAAGGGACACACTGCAAATATTACAGGTTCACCCTCTAATTCCAGCTGATCATGGACACCACCCACAGGCTTTGGACCAGACCCTCCTCTCTCAGAAACAGTACTGGATTGATGGATCTTGTGTCTTTAGAACCCACGCTCCATCCATTCTTGAACAGATTTATGCTGTTTCTTAGGCACTGCAAGCGCGGTACAGTGATTACTTTCTTCAGTGTTCTCCATGGCAGGAGTCCCCATTCACCCCTCAGAACTCCGCGGATCACACTGCGTCTCTTGGCACCCTCTTTAGAGAAAACAAAGTTGTTATGTAAGAGCCTGAGATGGGTGCTTGTCCCTGAATTGAGCCTGGCATGGCAGTGGCTCTACGGGAAGATCTGCTGACTGTTGTGTGACTTGTGTCAGCGTCAACATCATACCCTGTCATGAGCTTGTCAATGATGTGTAAAGTTTCCACAGGCCAGTGTTCTCCAGAAAGCTTTCTTCTCCTTCAAGTAAGGTGTTTCTAGAGGAGTTGCTTGCTATTTCAGCTCTTAATTTGTTTCCCAAACGTACAGGATTTTATGCATTTAACAATGCTTCACAAATACTTCTAATACATAGTCCTTTCCTTTGCTTCATAGGCACCAGTGTTTCAGCTGTGCAGCTGTATTAGGTACCTCTGACTACTGCTAACTGAAGAAAGCCCACTTGTGTTCACACACAAGACAAATCCAGCCTAGGCTATTCTCATGATCATTCTTTCCCTTTCCCTAACTCCTCCCAGATCCTGCCCACCTGTCCACCCACCCAACTCCAAGTCCTTTTTCTCTTTTAAAAATAGACAAAAACGAACAAAACAAAACCAAGAAACACACACACACACACACACACACACACACACACACACATACACACACCCTCCATAAAACCACAAAAAACAAAATGTACCAGCAAAAGACCAATAGGACAAAACAAACAAACAAAAACCAGAGCAAAATAAGACAAAATGTCTACAAAAATACCACTGAGTTCATTTTGTGTTGACCAGCTACCCTAGAGCTTGGGGCCTATCCAAGTGTGGTTTGTATACCTAGCAGCGGGGCTCCATTGGCAATGGGTATCAATTACAGACAGCTTGTTGGTTAGCACAGGAAGCCCACGTTTATTTCCTGCCTCCCAGTTGCTGAGAATCCATCTGGTTTACCTGTGCAGGCCCTGTGCAGTCTCTGTGAGTTCATGTGTACACTAGTCCAGGGTCTTTGGAGTCATTCATCCCTCTGGCTCTTACAATCTTTCTATCTACATCTTCATCTTAGAGCCCTGAACCTGAAGGGAGGGGTTTGATGAAGTGCTCCAAAGTCTCTCACTTTCTGCTCACTGCCCTTTAGTGACCTCTGTTAATTTCTATCTACTGTGAGAAGTTGCTCTGATGATGGCTAAACAAGATTCTGATCCTCTATATCATATATAATAAAAGGAAATACTTGCCTAACATTGTAAAGTACCTATTTTGTAAAGTAAGTTCCACAAAGATTAAAAAATTAATTACAAAGTATATAATTTTATATTAATATGATTTTTATAATTAAATTTGGAATCATCTCTGTGCATTAAAACATTTAGTTTAAGGCCATCATTTAAAAAGACAGTTGGTTCTACTTTATAATTGCTTAAGTTGTAATTTTAAAGATATTCATTTTCAGTGAAGACAAGACTATTCTATCAGTAATAATTTTTAAGATAAATATAGCCAAACTGAAGAGCGCCATTGTTAGGTGTAAACTTCCTTTCTTTGTACTTGGCCACTTAGCTACTGTCAGGCTTTGCTAGATCACTTACTTCTCTGTGTATCAGTGAAGTGGCCGTAGCAAGGATGTCTGCTCTACAATGTGTGGGATGACTGGATGAGTTCATACACAGCAGGGATTCTTTTAGGAATTTAGCAAATACTAGCTACACTGTCATTATGATTTGATGTGTCATTCTAGAGGATAAGTCTAAATAAGTGTCGTTCTAGAGGATAAGTCTAAATAAGCAACATTCTAGAAGATAAGTCTAAATAAGTGTCGTTCTAGAGGATAAGTCTAAATAAGCACCATTCTAGAAGATAAGTCTAAATAAGTGTCGTTCTAGAGGATAAGTCTAAATAAGCAACATTCTAGAGGATAAGTCTAAATAAGTGTTGTTCTAGAGGATAAGTCTAAATAAGTGTCATTCTAGAGGATAAGTCTAAATAAGTACTATTCTAGAGGATAAGTCTAAATAAGCACCATTCTAGAGGAAACATCTAAATATGTAACTACTGCTCTGTAAGCAGATGTTCTTCTCCATGCAACAAAAAGTCATCACTTTGCATTTCTATGTTTAATGATTGCTCTGATGTTTGTGGCTGTGTGTTAGGGAAGTATGCCTCCATATTAGTGAATAATTGGTATATGTTTATGTGATTCCTTGCAGACATCATGGAAATCAGGACTGTGGCAGTTGGAATTGTGGCAATCAAAGGGGTGGAAAGTGAATACTATCTTGCCATGAACAAAGAAGGGAAACTCTATGCAAAGGTATTAATAATTGATAAGTTATTATTTAAACCTACTTTGTCAAAATTATCTGCCTTTCTGAAAACTGGAATTAATTTTATTCCATGGGTGCGAGTTGAACATTCCATTAACACAGCACCAAGGCAAAATATTTTCTGTATGACCTGACATTTCTTAAGTTATCTGGATGTTAGAGTCTTCATCTGTAAGATGACTTAGAATCTTCTCTAGGGATCTCTAGGGATCCTTCCCATTCTAAGTCCCTTGTGCACTCCTGACCCTTGGAACCTAAAATTTCCAACTCTGAGTATTAAAGCTCTTCTTGTTAGAAATCACCTGATTTTCACATTGCTGACATGAAAATTCTTGGGAAAATTGAAGCATTCAGTTCATTTATCAAAATCAGTCTCCCAGTTATGGGCTTTGAACCATAAGCATTCACATTATTTCTACTTTAGTATGATGGGAAATCTGTGATAGTTCATCCTACTGTAGTAGAGCAAAGGACATTTTCCTTTGTATTCTTGTGGCTCTGCATGATGCCTACACAGGCAAACTACAGAGCAGAGGGTTAATCAAATGAGCACAGGTCCCTGCATGGACCAACAAACTAACTCCTTACTCTGTTACCATTGAGGGCAACGTAGTAGAAAGTGAAGTAAAGTTTATTAAATAGTCCCTCACCTACAGGAGGTCGAATCTACCCCCTCTCTACAGTAAACATCTGGTGGATAGAGAATGAAGACATTTGGGGACCCCAACATTAAAGAGTAGAGATTTACTGCCCAAAGGAACATAACTAAATGTGTTTTATATTATTATTTTTTGTTAAACTTAAGAGGCTTTTGGTCTGTGATGATACATGCCATAAGTAAAACCACTAAACCCTATCAGGTCTGCTCAGGCTTAAGGTACATCACCTCTACAGACCATCATCTGCTTGCTGTTAGTTTGAGCCCCCTCCAGAGTTCGTTTTAATAATTGTGCTTGTTTTCTGGCTTGTTTTTTATCAGAAAGAATGCAATGAGGATTGCAACTTCAAAGAACTGATTCTGGAAAACCATTACAACACCTATGCATCAGCTAAATGGACACACAGCGGAGGGGAAATGTTCGTGGCCTTAAATCAAAAGGGGCTTCCTGTCAAAGGGAAGAAAACGAAGAAAGAACAAAAAACGGCCCATTTTCTTCCCATGGCAATAACCTAAGCATACAGGGTGTTTGAGAAACCAGTTTCACTCAGCAGGGAGATTTATTTCCAGTGGACTCTCTCTCTCTCTCTCTCTCTCTTTCTCTAAGTAACCAAGAAAGGCTGGAAAACTACTGAAAAACCGATCAAGCTGGACTTGCGCATTTTTGTTTATTTTAAAAGACTGCATTAAAGAAAGATTTGAAGAATATACACAAAATTCAGATTTAGTAAAAGTTGTAAAAAGTTGTAAAAGTGGTTGTACAATCATGATGTTAGTGACGTGATATTTTTCTTAAATTAATTTACCCTTAAGAGTATGTTAGATTTGACTATCTGATAATGAATATTTAATATCACTATCTGCTTATAAAATGGCTGCTATAATAATATTAATAATGCAGATGATGTTATATAAGGTATGTCAGACCTAAAGGCTGCTGGGACGCTTTGTCAGATGATCAAGCCCCACACAAACTGTAGACGATGAGCAGTGTTTGAAAGCTTTCCAGAAAGAACTAAACTCCACTTCAGCTCTATTCAGAAAAGTGAATGTTCTCAACATTTTATTATAGAATACAATCTACAGGTGGTTTTACAAAATCATGCCTGTCCTGATTAACGTGAAAAAAAATCCACTCAAATTGGAAAGGTATTGCTAACAGGATGCTTTAAAAGTCTGTGTATGAAATAGCAATGATGATGATAATACTACATTTCATCTCGCCACAAAGGAACATTTTATAATCCCTAGAAGTAAACTTCAGAAATCTTTACGTTTTTTCAAGTAACATCTATCTTTTGTATAATTCACATTTGGGAACACGATTTTCAGTAACGCTCTTCCCACAAATAATCATGCTTACTTCCCTCTGTGATTACAGCATTAAACTCTACTTTAAGTTGTATTTGAATTTTATTGTTTTGTTATTTAAGTTTTTGTTATTTATAAAGAAAAAAACTTAAGAAGCTGTATCTGTTTCATATGCTTTTAATTTCAAGGGGACAACAAACCCGTCTGGCTGCACTGCAGATGTCTCCTCCCCTGGTGGCTGACACCAAGTCTAGCACACAACACTTGGCTAGCAAGTGCTGGATGGCAGACAAAAACGACAGGCTGCAGCCATGCCTCCAATAGATGTCTCATAGTGAACGATACGAATATGTGGGTAAGATTTCACACAATGCTCATGCCAATGAATTTGGATCATATAAGTAAAAGAAATCAAAGTATTTAGTGAAGACATATTTTTGAAAGTAGGCATATTTAAAGTTAGCAATTTGATCATCTTTAGAAGTTTCTGCCATACAAAATATGCCAACTTTGAAATGTCAAGAGTAAAACCCCAAATAGAGGTTGTAGTCAGGGTACAGGGCCCTAAACACCTTGAGGCTTCAGGTCAGGCCACAGATAACAGGCTTAAAAAACACATGAACTTACTCCATAGTTCTGCCACCAGTGGATGCTGACAGAAATGTATATATACTTATGAAGGAAGTGCAACATTTATTTAAATTGTTGGTATATTAATTAATGTGATATCAGCTTCATAGTGGTTGTCATTAAAGTTTCTTTATATTACATACAACACTATCTGGTGATATGTTCATATGTGAAGGATGTACAAAAAGAATCAATTGACTTTCTTGCATTTGTCCCGGCATCCAGGCACTGGAAGGTCAGAAATATTGCCCTTGGCCACATACACCGAAGGACACACCACAATGGAAGACTCTGTTTTAGCATCCAATTCAAGAATATTTGTAATCTAGCTTCCAAGTCTAGGGTCCTGTAACTGGAGTCTTGTAAACATATCAAGGGTAAAAGAAGTGTTTCATAGGTTCCTAGCTGAGGATCATCCATCACTCACACACACACACACACACACACACACACACACACATGAATCCATTCAATATTTTCCAAGGAAAAGGTGAAATGCAATTATTCCTACTTAAAGTTTAAAAACTCTGAGCAAATCAAAGTCACACAGGACTTTAAACAGCAGTGGTAGCCATACACAGAAGGTGGCTACAGTTACCATCAAATTAGTTACTAAGAAAAAGCATTAGAATATTGGACTTGAATTAGACAGAACCAATACTGAGTAGTAAAACCATTCTTAGTGATATAAGTCATGTACAAAATCCTTCCACAAACATTAACTCTTTTTTAAAAAGTATTATTGTTATTTTTAAGTTACGTACCTATGTGTGTCTTTACGGGTATATAATGAGTGTGGATAGCCATGGAGCAGAGGGTACAGAAACTGAACTTGGGTCCTTTCCAAGAGTGCATGTGCTCTTAGCTGATGACCCATCTCGCCTGGCCCAGCACTTTTTTTTTTTTTAACAGATTTCAAAAAATTTGCTTTAGTCAAATACATTTAGAATTCTAGAGTCTTGGAAGTTTATAAGGCCTGCATCTTTTTCCTCTTTCACATCAGTAAACAACGATTTTTAACACATGCTAGGCGCTGGATGAATGCAGCTTGCCTTGGGGTCTCAGTCACTTAGCTGGTGTCTTACTCTCAGATTGTCAGTGATGTCCTTGTTTTGCTTGATTTTGATTTCTATCAAGATGTCATCTTTTTATATGAGAATACTTGTGGTTTACTTGTCAACTCACTTGGTACATAATGATACCATTATGATTTGACTCTAAAGGAGAAAGGAATGTGATTTCCAATTCGAGTCCTAAGCAATGTTTATGTGAGCTTCTTTATTATAAATGAAAAGTATCACAGAAGACATTTTCATAATCAGAATATTCCTGTCTAAAGCTTTCTTCGACCTTTAAGTTGTTATAAATTCAACTCAGTTATGAAAGAGAAGGCAAGTTAGTGGTTCTATCACTCAGAGGGGTTCTTTCTAGTTTCTAGGACATCAAAAGCATGAAGAGTGATTGTGGAGATACTCTGATCCACGATCCCCAGTTACAGGGTACAATGACATCCTAAGAAATCGAGTAAAGACAGCTTTCCAAGCTAGCCCTGCTGACCCTGGGGATGAGTGCACAGGTGAGCCCCATAGGGTGTGATCATGGGAGAGATGGCCCCACCTCTCACTAGCTGCAGCATTCGGGAGAGCTGGCCCTGTACCTGACTGGGCAGTGCAGTAGAACTGTCTTTGGTGGTGTGGATGTAGGTGAGCTGGCCCTGAAGGCATGAAGACAGAAGCGCCATCCCTGCTCCTTGTCAGCTGCAGCACTGGGTGAGCGCTGGGACAGTACTGGGGAGCTTGCCCTGGTGGTGTGATGGTGGCTTCAGGAGAGCTGCCAGGCTCACCAACTCAGCTACCATCCAGGCCCAGACTCAGGGGTTTGAGTTGGCCCAGCCTAGTATCTACCTCATGTATGAACTCCTGGAGCATGTGAAGGGGCCAGTCCTGCAGAAGCTCCATGACACAGGACAACAGGACATCTGAGAGGAGTCCTGGTGAGGATCCAGTATTGATGGTGGAGCAGAGGCCAGAGGCCTCAAACCAGACCAATGACTCACTACAGGGAACATTTGCAAGTAAAGATGTGTGGACAAAAGGGTACACCATGGGACACACTGTGACACACTGCACCTTCCATGACAGTATTTTGGTTTTGTTTTTTTATTATTTCTTTTTATTTTGTTTTGGAGGGGAGGTTGCAAGGGCAGAAGGGATAGAGAGATGAGTGGGACTGGAACAGATGATGTGAAATTCACAAAGAATCATTCAAAAGTAAAAGAAAAAAAGATATCTCTCTAAAGATAGAAAGTGTCACATTTCAATTTAAAATCTGTTTTCTTGCAATTCATGTGAGTTTTGTCTTTTGCTCTGGTAACACTTGTATTCACTTTAATGTGACAATGTCTCCAGTTAACATTAGTGTACAAAACTGAAGTTTTCAGTGGCTATCTGAGACTTACTGCAAGGCTTCGCTTTCTCCCCCACCCCATGTCACAATGATGAGACAAATGTGTCCAACCTCACATACAAATAATACAGGGAGAGACAAACACATTAAGCTAAGATTGCTTCTGTAAAAATGTGATCTTAATATTTAAACCTAATGTGGATGGTCATTAGTCAGTGAAAATACTTCATTGATTCTTAATGCTGGGGAGAGACAGAGAGAGGCAGATTCCTGGTGCCTTCCTGCCAGGCAGGCTGGCCAAGAGGTGAGCTATAGTCCCAGAGGGAGACCTGCTCAACAACCACGGTGGAGAGTGCTAGCAGAAGACACTCAACCTTAGGCTTCTGCGTGCGCGCGCGTGTGTGTGCACGCGTGTGTGTGTGCACGTGTGTGTGTGTGCACATGTGTGTGTGTGCGTGTGTGTGTGTGTGTGTGTGTGTGCCCCTGACATGGGCCTATGTGAGTAGCAGATTATCACCATGTGTGGCCATTTCTAAGATGACCTTAAAGCAGAGGGTTAGAGTTCTTAGAATGTTCTTACTGTGGATCAGCTTGTTAAAGCCTCACGAGCAGCTCCCTCAGTGGTACTGTCAGGTAACTCTTTGCTTACTCTACCACAGTCAGCAAAGCTTCAGTATTCAATGACAATGACTTATTCCATCACACTCCCATTTGCTCTCCAATTTTGAACATTTTATCGATTTCTTTTGAATTGAGACTTGACAGGAAGCAAGAAATAATAAAATCCTACTATCTTACCAAACTCCGACTTCTTTATAAAGCAACACCTCCCAGGTATGCAGGCACTTACTCTCCTGAGAAGTTTCCCACTTGCTTCCAGACTGTGACCATCCTATTTCCCAAATCACCATCCTGCATTTTCTGAAGGCCATGCCATGATATGAACAGCAGTAATTCCTTCTTCTCTCTGGGTGTGCTTTGTATTAGTTATTGTGGTGTACACCATGAAAATTTAATAACCTAGCACAACAGTTCTTTTGTCTTATAATTATCTGGGTGTCCTGTCTATAAGCCCTCATAAAGTGGTAATCAAGGTATTAACCAGGGAAGCCACTGATCTCAACTCTCAGTCCTGAGGGAAATCCAGACTACCCTGCACTGGCTGTAGCTACAAACATCAGCTCCTCATTATGGCCTCTTCAGAGCACCGTTTCTCAAAAGAAGTTTATTTCCTACAAAACAGTGAATCAGAGAATAAAAGTTCTTGAATGGAAGCCATAGTTTTTTAAGTCTCCAGTGGATCTGCTCATCTAACTGGGCTGCCTCGTCTGGTCTCAGCCGGAGAGGATATGCTAGTCCTGCATTGACTTGAGGTGCTGGTGGGTGATACCTAGAGGGGGCTTCCCTTTTCAAAGGAGAAGGGGAGTGAGGAATGGGGAGAGGGTCTGTATGAGGGAGGAGACGGGGGCTGATATTGAGATGTACAGTGAATAATTAAATAAATTTAATAAACATTATGAAAAGAAACAATCTTCAGCATGATGTTACTTCTGTACATAGAGAAGGGGAGGTAGTCCCCTGCAGTGCACACTAGAAAGGGAGGCCATTGTAAAGTGTCTATTGCAAGTCATTCATTAGATGACCATTTAAGGCTTTGCCATAGATCCACATGCTTTACAACCTAATTCAAGCATTCGTAGAGAAACAGATGAAGCAGGCATATTTTCTGTGGAAAATTGGTCCTTTCTTTCACAGGGAAATGAGAGAAGGCTTGGGTCATATCTGTTTTTGTTAGCTTGCATTGTGCCTTCTTTGGTCTGACATGGAGAGAACTGACAATGTCACCTGACCTCCACATAAGAATATCATCATGCCTTGAGACTCAACCTGAAAATAATTCTCTTAACTTCACTACTTTAAGAGAATAAGATCATAGATGTCATTTGAATTTCCTTTAAAATATTAAGAGTTTTTTTCACAGAGTACAGAGGAACGCTTAAACACTCATAGTTGTCCATGACCATCTAAGTCAGTGGTACTCTGCTCCTTTGGGGTCGAATGACCCTTTCACAGGGGTCACCTATGGCCATCAAAAATACAGATACTTAAATTATGATTCATAACAGTAGCAAGATTACAGTTATGAAGTAGCAATGACATAATTTTATGGTTGGGGGTCACCACAACATGAAGAACTGTATTAAGGGTTCACAGCATTAGGAAGGGTGAGAATCACTGTCCTAAACAAAACAAAATCTAAAAAGAATCAAAAGCTATTGGCTTTCACACAGGATGCACATTGGAGTCACCTCCAGGAGTTACGTTTCCTCTTGAAACACTGAGGCCCAGGCTTGTTCCCAGATCAGCTCTATCAGTGAATAGAGAATGGGGGATGTAGACTTTTCTACTCCCCCGTAATCTCTAATGCTCTCACTGCAATGAGAACTCACAAGACAAGTGAAAAAAACAAAGCAAACTCCTTTGTAACCTAGTTCTGGCCCACTATCTCCTCTTTAGCACAGTGACAAGCCTTACTCCTTGCCGATCCAGGTTTCTATCATGTCTCTATTTATAGTTAGCACTAGAAGGAACACAAATGCAAGAAAGAGCTGTCACCATTCTGCCAATGAAGTCACTATGGAATATAAGGTACATAAAAGTCCATTCTCAGAAACAGCATGCATTAGATATGATAAAATCCCTCTGCAGGTTTGTGATTGCTATCCCCATCTCAGAGCACAGTCTGAAGTCGCTTGGAGGACAGCAGGGTGGCAGTGGAACAAAACTGGTGAAAACTTGGCTGTTGGTTAGGCAGGACAAGACGACAGGCAAACCACCATAAGTCCACAAGCTCATGTTCAGATTGTTGAGCAGAAACTGTCAAGTCCATTACAGATACCAAAAATGGGTTAGGGCTTTTGGGACTCCTGAACCCAAATGTCTGTATCTTTTCCAAGATTCGGGCTGTCTAGGGTTATTGTTTTACAGATATTTTATACTTTCCCTCTTTTAAGACCCCCAAGAGTCAGATTCAGATATTGTTTGTGTAATGGTGCCTACATGCCTCTGGTTTAGTTTTGCTTTTGCTTTTTGTGTTCTTCTTTGTCTTTCCTCTTTTCTTTTTCTATTTTCTCTTTTTCTTTCATCTGATTGGAATATTCAAAGACGTTGTCTTTAAGTTCAGGGTCTTTGTTTGTTTGTTTGGTTTTCTGCTTTAGACTGCTGTTATGTCTCTGAGCTGTATTTTTGTTTGTCTTGTTAAGTCCTTCAGTTCCAAGGTTTCTATTTGGTTCCTCTCCATGCTAACTCTGGATCTCTCGCTCTAACTGGTGGCATTTCCCTATTTAATTCTCTCTTTGCAGTTGCTCATGTTTCACTGACTTTCCTTAGAATCAATTCTTTGATTATCTTATCAGGCACCTCATCGAGTTTTTAAATTTGAGATTAGTTATGTTCTATCTCTTGATAAAATCTCTGGGGAAGTACTTTCTAGGCATGTCACCAAGATTATATAAACACTCTTACCTTCCCTTATGCAAGGGTCAGTGTCTCACATCTGTCACTTATACCTGATTTTAAAAGTACATTTCCAAACAAGCACAGCAGCTATTATGTGGGGGACAGTCTGTCCCTCTCAGTAAGTGCTGCTAGCCACAGTAAGAAAGCAGCAGCATTTCTGCTCCAGTGCAGCAAACACAGAATCCTGAGGGGACACAAGCATTTGAAGCTGTTTGCCTGATGGTGCTCTCTGCCTCAGGGAATGCCTCTCAGGCCCAGAATTTCATGTTAATGGGCTTCACAAGATCGCCTCACGCCACCCCACTTTCCCCTCTTCAGTACTCTTCTGTATCATTGTGTTGCCAGGCAACGAATATTCTTACAATTTTACTTCAAATTTTGTTGGCTATTAATGTTCATTGTTGCTTGTTGGTGCATTTTATAATATTTTGTGTACTGTATGTATCACTGACTTCACTATTACTTTGTCCAGTGTTTGTGAGGTTTCCCAATGGTGAGAAGAGGAAAATGTTGGCTTTGTGATAAGAAAACTCCAATCAGCTATATTCATTAACTCAAAAAATGATAGTAAAAAGAGTATATTAAGGCTGGAGAGATGCTCAGTGGTTAACATAATTGCTGCTCTTGCAGAGGACCTGGGCTTGGTTACAAGCACCCACATTGGACACTTCACAACTTTATGACACTAGTTCCAGGGGACTTGGTGTCCTCTTCAAGGCCTCAGTAGGCACGGTGGCTCATGATTTTAATTCCAGTACCCAGCAAAGGCAAAAGCAGGCAGACCTCTGAGTTGAAGGACAGCCTGCTCTAGGGAGCTAGTTCCAGGATGCAGGGCTCCATGGTAAGGTCCTGTCACAGAAGTACTTTTACAATTTTAGGGGACTGGAGAGATGGATTGGCTGTTAAGAGCACTGGCTGCTCTTCTGGAGGGTCTAGGTTTATTTGTAGTACCTACACTGGGGCTCACAACTTTCTGTAACTCCAGTTCTAGGGGTCTCTGAGGGCATCAGGTATACATGCAGTGCTAAGACATACATGCAGAAAAAAAACACTAATACACATAAAATAAAAATAAACTATAAAAATGTTAAAATTTTCTTTTACAGAGATGTATTTATCATAATCTAATGTTATTGTAAATTATCTTCTGCATGCTTATGTATTGTCAACATTGATATAGATTGTCTTTATAATTTGAGAGTAACTGTAGACATGATTTTAAATATTTTTGTTTACATTATTTAAAAATCTTGAACCACATTTTAAAATACGTTATATATAATACGTTTTGATAAAATCCATAATTCTCTCCCTTCACCCTACTCACCAAAATGTTTCCATTCCAAAATTACATGCTTTCTATCCCCTCTTTAAATAACCACTGAGTGCATCTAGTGCTGCTAGTAAGTGCAAGGATGCATGGGTCTGGGATCATCTGCTGAGCTTGGTCAGTCTGCTCGGGCACACTCCTGAAGAGACCTGACACCGCCTTCCCCGGGAGCCCTCAGTTGCCAATATCCTCTCCTTTTTTTTTTTTTTTTTTGTTTGACTAATACTTATCTTCAGTTTTCCCAAGGAACAAAATTACTACTATTTGAAGTACATATGAAAGAAGATAATTATCACATATGATTGCATATTACACATGATAGATGTAAATTGTGACCTAATTTTCTATTTTTTAAATTATATATATTTAAATTTTTATTAGATAGATTTCTTTACTTGCATTCAAATGTTATTTCCCTTCCCTGTTTCCTGACTATAAGCCCCATTCCCTCCCCTCCCTCTCCCCTATACGGGTATTCCCCCTATACATCCCCCTTACTGCCCCCCACCCCATATTCCCCTGCACTGGGGGTCCAACCTTGGCAGGACCAAAGGTTTCCCCTTCCCCTGGTGCTCCAACAAGGCTATTCTCTGCTACATATGCAGTTGGAGCCCTGGGTCAGTCTTTCAGTAGTGGTTTAGTCCCTGGAAGCTCTGGTTGGTTGGCATTGTTGTTTATGTAGGGTTGCAAGCCCCTTCAGCTCTTTCAATACTTCCTCCAATTCCCACAAAGGGGGCCACATTCTCAGTTCAGTGATTTGCTGCTAGCATTGACCTCTGTATTGGACATGCTCTGGATGTGTCTCTCAGGAGAGATCTATATCCAGTCCCTGTCAGCATGCATTTTTTAGCTTCATCAATCTTATCTAGTTTTGGTGGCTGTATATATATGGGCCACATGTGGGGCAGGCTCTGAATGGCCATTCCTTGAGTCGCTGCTCTAAACTTTGCTTCCATAGCTCCTCCTATGGATATTTTCCCCCCTTTTAAGAAGGAGTGGGAGCATCTGCATTTTGGTCATCCTTCTTCTTGAGCTTTCTGTGGTCTGTGGATTGCCTCTTGGATAATTCGAGCTTTTGGGCTAACATCCACTTATCAATGAGTGCATATCAAGTGTGCTTTTCTGTGATTGAGTCACCTCACTCAGGATCATATTGTCTAGTTCATTCCATTTGCCTATGAATTTCATGAAGTCATTGTTTTTGATAGCTGAATAGTACACCATTGTGTATGTGTATCACATTTTTTGAATCCATTCCTCTGTTGAAGAGCATCTGGGTTCTTTCCAGCTTCTGGCTATTATAAATAAGGCTGCTATGAACATAGTGGAGCATGTGTCTTTGTTGTATGTTGTGGCATCTTTTGGGTATATGCCCAGGAGAGGTATAGCTGGGTCCTCAGGTAGTTCAATGTCCAATTTTCTGAGGAACCTCCAGACTGATTTCCAGAATGGTTGCACTAGTCTGCAATCCCACCAACAATGGAGGAGTGTTTCTCTTTCTCCACATCCTCGCCAGCATCTGCTGTCACCTGAGTTTTTGATCTTGGCCATTCTGACTGGTGTGAGGTGGAATCTCAGGGTTGTTTTGATTTGCATTTCCCTGATGACTAAGGATGTTGAACATTTCTTTAGGTGCTTTTTTGGCCATTTGATAATACTCAGCTGAGAATGTTTTGTTTAGCTCTGTACCCCATTTTTAATAGGGTTATTTGTCTCTCTGGAGTCTAGCTTCTTGAGTTCTTTGTATATTTTGGATATTAGCCTTCTATCAGATGTAGGATTGGTAAAGATCTTTTCCCAATCTGTTGGTTGCCATTTTGTCCTAATGACAGTGTTCTTTGCCTTACAGAAGCTTTGCAGTTTTATGAGGTTCTATTTGTCAATTCTTGATCTTAGAGTATGAGCCATTGGTGTTTCATTCAGGAAATTTTCCCCAATGCCCATGTGTTTGAGACTCTTCCCCACTTTTTCTTCTATTACTTTAAGTGTTTCTGGTTTGATGTGGAGTTCCTTGATCCACTTGGACTTTGTACATGGTGATGAGAATGGATCAATTTGCATTCTTTTACATGCTGACCTCCAGCTGAACCAGCACCATTTGTTGAAAATGCTATCCTTCTTCCATTGGGTGATTTTAGCTCCTTTGTCAAAGATCAAGTAACCATAGGTATGTGGGTTCATTTCTGGGTCTTCAAATCTGTTCCACTGATCTATCTGCCTGTCTCTGTACCAATACCATACAGTTTTTATGACTATTGCTTGAAGTCAGGGATGGTGATTCCCCCAGAAGTTCTTTTATTGTTGAGTATAGTTTTTCGCTATCCTAGGTTTTTTGTTATTCCAAATGAATTTGCAAATTGCTCTTTCTATCTCTATAAAGAATTGAGTAGGAATTTTGAAGGGAATTGCATTGAATCTGTAGATTGCTTTTGGCAAAATGGTCATCTTTACTATATTAATCCTGCCAAGCCATGAACATCTTTCCATCTTCTGAGATCTTCCTCAATTTCTTTCTTCAGAGACTTGAAGTTCTTGTCATACAGATCTTTCACTTGCTTGGTTAATGTCATACCAAGATATTTTATATTACTTGGGACTACTGTGAAGGGTGTCATTTCCTTAATTTCTTTCTCAGCCTGTTTATCCTTAGAGTAGAGGAAGGCTACTGATTTCCTTGAGTTAGTTTTATACCCCGACACTTTGCTGAAGTTGTTTATCAGGTTAAGTAGTTCTCTGGTGGAACTTTTGGGGTCACTTAAGTACACTATTGTATCATCTGCAAATCGTGATATTTTGATTTCTTCCCTTCCAATTTGTATGCCTTTGACCTCCTCTCACTGTCTGATTGCTCTGACTAGGACTTCGAGTACTATATTGAATAAATAGGGAGAGAGTGGGCAGCCTTGTCTAGTCCCTGATTTTAGTGGGATTGTTTCAAGTTTCTCTCCATTTTGTTTGATGTTGCTGTATATTGCTTTTACTATGTTTAGATATGGGCCTTGAATTTCTGATCTTTCCAGGACTTTTATCACGAAGGAGTGTTGAATTTTGTTAAATGCTTTCTCAGCATCTAATGAAATGATCATGTGGTTCTTATCTTTGAGTTTGTTTATATAGTGGATTACATTGATGGATTTTCGTATATTAAACCATCCCTGCATCCCTGGGATGAAGCCTACTTAATCGTGATGGATGATTATTTTGATGTGTTCTTGGATTTGGTTTGCAAGAATTTTATTGAGTATTTTTGTGTCAATATTCATAAGGGAAATTGGTCTGAAGTTCTCTTTCTTTGTTGGGTCTTTGTGTGGTTTCAGTATAAGAGTAATTGTGGCTTCATAGAAGGAATTTGGTAGTGCTCTGTCTGTTTCAATTTTGTGGAATAGTTTGGACAGTATTGGCATGAGGTCTTCTATGGAGTTCTCATAGAATTCTATACTGAACCCATCTGGACCTGGGTTCTTTTTGGTTAGGAGACTTTTAATAAATGCTTGTATTTCTTTAGGAGTTATGGGGTTGTTTAGATGGTTTATTTGTTCCTGATTTAACTTTGGAACCTGGTATCTGTGTAGAAAATTGTCCATTTCTTGCAGATTTTCCAGTTTTGTTGAATATAGGCTTTTGTAGAGGAATCTGATGATTTTTTAAAATTTCTTCAGATTCTGTTGTTATGTCTCCTTTTTCATTTCTGATTTTGTTAATTTGGATACACTTTCTATGACCTCTGGTTAGTCTGCCTAAGGGTTTATCTATCTTGTTGATTTTCTCAAAGAACCAGCTCCTGGTTTTGTTGATTCTTTGTACAGTCCTTTTCGCTTCTACTTGCTTGATTTCAGCTCTGAGTTTGATTATTTCCTGTCTTCTACTTCTCTTGGGTTTATTTATTTCTTTTTGTTCTAGAGCTTTTAGGTGTGCTGTCAAGCTGCTCACATATGCTCTCTCCTGTTTCTTTTTGCAGGCACTCAGAGCTATGAGTTTTCCTCTCTAAAAGTACTAACTGCTTTCATTGTGTCCCAAAAGTTTGGGAATGTTGTATCTTCATTTTCATTAAATTCTAAGAAGTCTTTAATTTGTTTCTTTATTTCTTCCTTGACCAAGTTGTCATTGAGTAGAGCATTGTTCAACTTCCATATATATGTGGGCTTTCTGTCATTATTGTTGTTATTGAAGACCAGTCTTAGTCCGTGGTGATCTGATAGGATGCATGGGATTATTTTTATCTTCATGTATCTGTTGAGGCCTGTTTTATGACCTAGTATATGGTCAATTTTGGAGAAGGTTCCATGAGGCACTGAAGAGAAGGTATATCCTTTTGATTTAGGATGGAATGTTCTATAAATATCTGTTAAATCCATTTGGTTCATAACTTTTGTTAGTTTTTCTATGTCTCTGTTTAATTTCTGTTTCCATGATCTGTCCATTGATGAGAGTGGGGTGTTGAAATCTCCTACTATTACTGTGTGAGGTACAATGTGTGCTTTGAGCTTTAGTAAGGTTTCTTTTATGAATATAGGTGCCCTTACATTTGGAACATAGATATTTAGGAGTGAGAGCTCATCTTGGTGGATTTTTCCTTTGATGAATATGAAGTGTCCTTCCTTATCTTTTTTAATGACTTTTGGTTGAAATTCAATTTTATTTGATATTAGAATGGCAACTCCAGCTTGTTTCTTTGGGCCATTTGCTTGGGAAGTTGTTTTCCAGCCATTTACTCTGAAGTAGTGTCTGTCTTTGTCTCTGAGTTGTATTTCCTGCATGCAGCAAAATGTTGGGTCCTCTTTACATATCCAGTCTGTTAGTCTATGTCTTTTAATTGGGGATTTGAGTCTGTTGATTTGAGAGAAATAAAGATATAATGATTGTTGCTTCCTGTTATTCTTATTGTTAGAGGTGGAATTATGTTTGTTTGTTTCTCTTTTGGTTTCATTGCCAGGAAATTATATTCTTGCTTTCTCTATGGTGTAGTTTCTCTCCTTATGTTGGAGTTTTCCATCTATTATCCTTTGTAGGGCTGGATTAGTAGAAAGATATTGTGTAAATTTGGTTTTGTCATGGAGTATCTTGGTTTCTCCATCTATGTTAATTGAGAGTTTTGCTGGATTCGGTAACTTGGGCTGGCATTTGTGTTCTCTTAGGGTCTGTATGACATCTGTCCAGGATCTTCTGGCTTTCATAGTCTCTGGTGAGAAGTCTGGTGTAATTCTTATAGGTTGGCCTTTATATGTTAATTGACCTTTTCCCCTTACTGCTTTTAATATTCTTTCTTTGTTTTTTGCATTTGCTGTTTTAACTATTATGTGATGGGAGGAATTTCTCTTCTGGTCCAATCTATTTGGAGTTCTGTAGGCTTCTTTTATGTTTATGGGTTTCTCTTTCTTTAGGTTAGGGAAGTTTTCTTCTATAATTTTGTTGAAGATATTTACTGGCCCTTTAATTTGGGAGTCTTCACTTTCTTCTATACCTTTTATCCTTAGGTTTGATCTTCTCATTGTGTCCTGGATTTCCTGTATGTTTTAGGCTAGGAGCTTTTTGCATATCACATTATCTTTGACAGTTGTATCGACGTTTTCTGTGGTATCTTCTGCCCCTGAGATTCTTTCTTTTATCTCTTGTATTCTGCTGGTGATGCTTGTAACTATGGCTCCTTGTCTCTTCCTTAGGTTTTCTATATCCAGGGTTGTCCCCTTTGTGCTTTCTTTATTGTTTCTATTTCCATTTTCAATTCGTTCACCTGTTTGGTTGTGTTTTCCTGTAATTCTTTCAGGGATTTTTGTGTTTCCTCTCTAAGGGCTTCTACTTGTTTACTTGTGTTTTCCTGCATTTCTTTAAGGGAGTTCTTTATGTCTTTCTTAAAGTCCTCCATCATTAGCAAAAAAATGTGATTTTAAATCTAAATCTTGCTTTTCTAGTGTGTTTGGATATCCAGCATTTTCTTTGGTGGGAGAACTAGGCTTTGATGATGACAAGTAGTCTTTGTTTCTGTTGCTTAGGTTCCTGCACTTGCCTCTAGCCATTGGGCTGTCTCTGGTGTTTGCTTGTCTTGCTGTTACTGAGAATGACTTGACCCTGCTGTAGGCCTCTGTGTCAGCACTCCTGTAGAAATGTTTTCCTGTTTTCTTTCAGCCTTTCCTGAGAATAGGTGTTCTGATTTCAGGTGTGTTGGCGCTCCTGGAGACTTCTTCTAGCTCTAGGCATGGGCAGGAATCAAAGGGTCCTTCCTGTCACTGATTGCTCGTGGGTCCTTGCACCCAGCAGGCACAGTTGGCACTATGCGAATCTCTCTTGGGTCTGGACTGTGGGCAGAGAGTATTCTCCTCTGACTTCTCAGGAGTGTCCACACTTCTGAGGGTCCAGCTCTCTTCCCCACGGGATTTGGGTGCAGGGAGCTGTTTGGCCGGTTCAGTTCGGTCCTCAGCGCAGACCAGAACCGCGGGTACTGGCAGTGGCTGTCTGTTCCTATATCCCTGTGTCCAGAGGCACTGTGCAGTTTCCCCTTGGACCCAGGATGTGGGCAGAGGTGTGCAGAGGTAGCAGTCTGTTCTGTGGTCTCAGGATGTCTGCACTCCTCGGTGGTCAGCTCTCTTTCCCACGGGATTTGGATGCAGGGAACTCCAATATCCTCCTATAGCTCCTCACTATCCCTGCTGGAATTTTGGCTAGCTTGATCTTGTGCAAATCTTGGGCACATAGTCCCAGTCATCATGAGTTCGTGAATGCAATACTATTCATGCCAGACCGCCCACCCCACCCCCGGTTCTTGGGATCTTTCTTCCCTGTCTTCTATGATGATGCTGAGCTTTTAGGGGAGAAATACTGATGTCTCATTTAGAGCTGAGATTGCTCGTGCTCTCAGCATGCCGACTGGTTATGCATCACTGTATTAATCAGTATCTATTACAAAAAGAGTATGCCAGTGGAGAAGGACAGCTAGTCCTGGACTACCTTCTTCCAGCTAGATATTTGTTAAGCATCAAAAATGAATGCTATAAAAATTCATATTATACCCGAAATCTGTGAAATGGAAGAAACATCAAAAATTTTGATAGACAAATAAATACACAACAGGAATACACACAGAGAGTCTTGATGGACTCCTTTAACTATCCAGTGGCAAAACTTACCTGGAAACTAAAAGCTGTGTAGAAGTGTGAGGTCACGACAGCCTCCTGAGGTGAAGGGGCTCTGCTTTCACTGCACTTACCTGCTAGAGTGACAGACTCTTGCCAGCGCTAAAGCATGATATTAAAAAAAGTATCTTTTGTGCCTTCACTTCTCGCATGTAGGATCCTTTCTTGGTTATATATGGCATTCTAGAAAGCTTATTAAGGATATCAGTAGCAAACAAGCAATTCCCTGTAATTACTAACAGATAGGAATCATGTGTCATGGTATTTATACATCTGAGAGCAGAAAACTATGCCTCCTTTTGTCATCAGTCACTTCCAAGTGGACCAATCCGCAAAGCTGTAATGAGCTAGTTAAATAATTGTAGCATCATCCATTAGCCAAGGAGTAGACTGAAAGGTCAGTCCTTCTTGTCTGGCATATCTGAAGGAAAACACTGGAAGGTAGCACTGTCCACACCATGCTCAATTGAAAAGCCTTTGCTCTGATCCAGCTGGTCAGAAATGAAACCTGTATATCAAGTTTGTGTTTGGTACTGAAGTCAAAGTCTAAATAGTAGAGAAACTAATTTGTCTTTAAATGTTCCTTAATTGAGAGTAGTTAAGAAGCTTTGATTTCTGTAGAGCAGTTTTAGGCATAGAATTCAAGGAACAGGAGAACATAAAAAGATAAAGTAAATTGGCATTTCAATTTTCCTTTAAGTGGACTATTTAATAAATTAGTCATTTTGAAAAGGAAAAGTGGGGAAATAATCATACTCCTTATCAAAAATAACTTCCAAATGGATTCAGGAAGTCAGTCAAATATAGAAGCAAGAAAGCACTGGGAAAAATCACAGGCAAGCAATTCGATAACCTTATTAAGTCTTGACAAAATGCAAGAAGACTTAAGCTCTAAAGGAAATATGATTCAAATGTACTGAATAAAAAGGTTAAACTTTCCTGCTGCAAGACACATCGCCATCTAGCTAGCCACACAGCCTATGTGAGGACATCCATAGTCCTAACAATTGATATAGACATGTTGCAGCAGGTGGACGGGGAGAAGCAGCGATTTACAGATCAAATGACATTCTAGGACCACCCCTAAACTGAATTGTTAGAAAAACAGACAAATGACTGGTCTAGCATATGTGACAGTGACTACTTGCTCACATCTAAGTTGCCCCATTCCTTACTGGCTGATGCGTGCTCCTGGCTGGACATGATCCCCCTTCTCAACTTCACAGGTACACGCCTGCAGCCATGAATGGTGGTTGTGCAGAGGTCTTGCAGTTTCCAGTGGGTCCAAAAGCCAGGCGCAGGTTTTAGACCTGTTGATGTAATGTGCATATTTAGCCAATCAGATTTTTACTAACAAAGTAGCATTTCCTATGTCTCTGTAGATACAGCTACCAGGTATGTTTTTAATTATTAGTTTCCATTGCACAAAATATAATGCTTTGTACTACATTGGCTGAGTGTTCTTGACAGATTTCCTGTGTTTTAAAATATTAGGTATGAATGTTGTATAGTAGCTGGTTAAGGCAAGGTTGTTTATTTTTCTGCGCTCTCAGGAGAAGGATGCCATACTGCAGAGGGCCACATCAGGAAGAGTCACATTGGCCAGGAGAAACCAACACCAAGGTTGCAGCAACTGCTTTGTTAATTTTTTTTGATGGAATTATTCAATCATCCCATCAAGTTCCAGGACTCAAGGCTCACCCCACCTCAGTTGCTTGGCTCCTAGGATGTCAATCATTTGGGGTAAGAACTCAGTAAAGGAGAGGGTGATTATGGCCAGGGCTCTAGGTTGGTGGGTTTATTTTTTAATAATTATCCCTGTAATTATTTGCTGTATCTAGAAACAGTCTGACGCCAAGAAGGGTATGTCCTCAGGTGTTAAAATATAAAATGTAAAAGATACAATTAATAATTAATGCACTCTAGTGGTAAACTACCCTTCTGTTTTTGGGATGAACTCTACCGTGCATGCGGTTGACTGTGTGTGTGTGTGTGTGTGTGTGTGTGTGTGTGTGTGTATGTGTGCGTGCGTGTGTTTGTGCATGTGTGTGTGTGTGTGTGTGCGTGTGCATGCATGTGTGTGTAAAATGTAGAGAAGAATCATGTGTTAATTCTTTCCCAAAGCTATGGAGGTGCTCTAATCTGAACATTTTCTCACGAGATAGTGTGCAGCCCTGTCCTGGAAGCTCCCTTCTGTGGTATTGAGAACTGCCACGGTGTCGTGCTTGAGCCTTCACTTCTTGAATTTCATGTCCTCTTCCTCAGTTTATCCTATATTTTGTGGGCATCTGTACAATAGCGTCATAAGAAAAAGGTGAATTCAAAGTAACTTTCTTAAAAGGATTTGCAATCTGAAAAGTGCCTGCACTTCATCCTCAGTCTTACTTGACAGTTGGTTTATGTTATGAGTAATTTCCCCTCCAAGTTGCTAAGCTGTTTTTCTATCCCAGCATCCAGAGCGCTCACTAGCGGCTTGGTGACACTCTGTTTGTGATCTCTCTGTTCTCTGGAAGTTTTGAGCATTTTCTCTGTTTTCTCACAGTAAAATTTGCAACACTCTGGGGTTTTTATTCCTTGTCCTAATATCTTCCAAAGTAGAAAGTCAAGTCTTTTCAAATAAGAGAATTTTCAAATGTACCTATTCCTTCTCTGGAGTTTTTGTTATTCTCTTTTTGGATATAATATAGAGAACTGAATCTAAAAATAGAAAAGATGAAGGATCAGTTTTTCCACATGAAGATAAATGTTAGATCATGTTTTTTTTCAGCCTTCTTCCTCCTCTTCTTCTTCCTCCTCCTCTTCTTCCTCTTCTTCCTCTTCTTCCTCTTCTTCCTCTTCTACTTTCTCCTCCTTCTCCTTTTCTTCTTTAGAATATTACATCAAAGGCCAGAAATTACCCCAGAGGAATCTGCTCTACTATATTTTTTTGATATTTAGTTTTGTTTTAAACTCTGGTCAGTTATTTTCTAATTTCCTTTATAATTTTTTCTTGAAGAATGGATCATTTAAGAATGTATTTCTTTTGTTTTTGAATTTGGAAGTATTTATGGAATACATCATAATTAAATACATGTATACAATATATAATAAATCATGATTAAAACATTCCTATCTTTTCAACTGTTAATAATTTTATATGTTAAGAATTTCTTAATTTTCTAGTAATTTTTAAATAGATCCCAAGTTGTTTTAACCAGTAGTTTCTCTACTGAGTCTAGGAGGAATTAGATATGACTTCTCCATTCTGGTTTTGATGTTCCTGACTCACCAGACTTTTGTGATCATCATTCTATTGTGTTGCTCCAAAGAAATTGTAAATGGATGAGAACATATAGCATTTGTTTTTCTGTGTCTGGCTTGCTCAATAACCTATTGGCTTCAAGTCTCCTCCATGCTGCCACAAATGGCAGCATTTCATCTTTAAAAGAATGGCTGTGTAATAGATTCTTTATATAAATACATGACATTTTCCTTATCCACTCATCCAACGGGGTTCATCATGATTGATGTGCTACTTCAGCTATTGTGAAGTTGGGCATATATTTCTTATTTTCTATATGCATAAAAGCACTTTAGTTTGGTCATATGTTTAATTTATTGCCTTCTATCCAAAGACTCAACATGCTCTGCTTAATTTATAGCCCTTGTGAGTAGGAACATTTGATTTTTTTGGCTTACTATATGGAGAAATTTTATAAATGCTTTCTGTATTTGAAAGTAATTGGCATCTTTCACTTTCAGTGTTCTGTATAGTCATTACTCCACACTGTTCATCATGGTGTTACACCTTTCTTCAGTTTGGATTTTTGCTTGTTTCTTCTCACTTAATCACTAGGAGAGCTGTCTAATTTTCCCGAGACCCTGGGATGTTAGCAATGCTGAAATGTTAGATGTTTGCTAGGAAAGCTTCAGGGAGCCAACTCAAGAGAGGGTCCCTGTGCACCACAGATACAATAGAAGAGTGGGGCTACCCAAGGCCAACAGAGGACAGATGGGGCCAAATAGAGAGGTGTAGCATTTTCCCTGAGTAGCTTTGATACTGCTTTTGCCTGATCATTCTCACTATGCCATCATTCTTCCCCTGAGGAATGGGACATTTGTGTCATTATATGTTAGATGCATGTAACTATTGTATTTTATAAGGGCTCAAACTCTTAAGAGATTTTTGAACTGTGGACTTTGGAGAATTCTGGAAGTATATGACTAGTGCAACCTTTGTGGTTGAATGGAATGGATTATTGCATAAGGAAATAGCCATGACTCTATGGGAGCTAGGGGCAGAATTTTATGGCATGAATATACAATATTCTTTCAGGATGATGTCTTTAAATACTTGGTCCCTAGCTGGTGGTGCTATCTTAGGAGGCTGTAGACCCTGTAAGAAATGAGAACTGACTGGTGTAAGTAAGTGACTGGGGATGAACTTACGAGTCACAGACTTTGCTTGGCTCTGGTCTGTGACTTTCCCTGCTTCTGTCTTCTCACTGGGATGACTAGCCACAAACTTCTTCACCAAACTCTTGCTTGACATATTTTTTCATCAATTGAAATATGTCATCCCTTTCTTAGCATACAAGACTTCTTTTGAGAAGTCCCTGGAGTCCAATGAGAATTTCCCTGTATTTGATACACTGTTTCACTCTTGATCTTCATTAGCTTGGATCAGTGGTTAGCGGACCTTTGAGATCCATGCATATACAAGTGTACGAAGACTTGGCACATTTTCCATAACCATTTCATTGAATATTTCCTTTTCCTGTATTCGTATTCTCAAGCTAGAGCGGTGGTCATGTAAAAATTTGTTCATTAAATGTATCATATAAATCCCACAGGCTTTAATTTCATTGGTTTTTCTTTTTCTCTGTGTAATTTAAAAGGACTTGTCTTCAAGAACACAGTTCCTTTTCTGCTTTATATAATCTGCCAGCTCTCTAATTTTAATTTTTTGGTGCTAAGATTTCTTTGGTTCTTTTAAAAATCATGTCTGTCTTTGTCGACTTTGTGGAGATTTGAACTCATCCCTCTGCTCTCTCGAAGTCTTCTCCTTGTACTCCCTTGAATCTCACTGGATTTCTGTAAGATGATCATTTGTACTTTCTTCTCTGGCAAGATGAAACCAGTCTTTCAGGACCTGGTTACTAGAGAATCACTATTTCTTCCATGGAGTTGTCTTTCCTTCCCTCCTTACACATCGCTCACCCTTCACTGGTGTCTCCTCTGGCAGAGCAGTGATGCCACTACTTACTGGGATGTGGAGTGCCTTAAAACTTCAGACTCTGAGGGCACTGCTCTAGCTCTGATGGGGTGGGGGAACTGTAACTGTTTTGCTTGGAGAGTGGGTGGCATAGTTTATAGGCAAGGCATTGATTCTTGGGTACCAGCTGACCTTGGACTCAGAACTTGTGACTTTTCTGCTTAGCTAACATTCCTGAGAGGTGGTTAATGTGTGCATGGACACCAGGAAGGAAGCAGTATTGCATGAGTAACCAATTCTCTCCATCGCTAGGAAACTGATTATGAGGTCTGCTCATATTCTCAAAGGCTGTGTGCGCCACTGACTGGGAGGATGGTTTGGAGTGGTTCTGCGGCGGTTGGTCCCAGGGTTAGGTAATACCAGGACTTATTGCTCAGGTCTAGCACGTCACAGTGATAGAAAAGCCTGGGATTGTAGAAGCACAGTGGTTACATATACTCCTAGAGAACTGTGTACTACAGCATTGGCTCTAGGTCAAGATGTCATACATAGGATAAGGTGTGTGGGAGCAATAGACCTGATACAGATTTAGTAATCATGTGTGATTCAGGGTTACTTGTGGAGTACACAGAGATGAGGTCTGAAGTGTGACACTGCCTCTGGAATGTGGGCTCTCAGTGTGACACTGACTGTGGAATTTGCCTTAAGATTTAGATTCCAGAGTACATAGCTATACAGATTTATTGCTTCTCCGAAGTCTGAATTGCAGATGCATTTGCTATTTATTATTAGCAGTGGCTCTGGTGCCCAAAGCATCAGCTAACTCAGGCATGTATAGAGTAACAGTGGCTCTAAGGTCCAGTGTGGCTAGTTGTGTCTGTCATATTTGAAGTATGTGGAAGCACACTGCTAACATAGCTGGAGTCTGGTGTAATGGTGTCATGATTTGAATATGCTTGGCCCAGGAAGTAGCACTATGTGGAGGTGTGGCCTTGTTGGAGTAGGTGTGTCACTGTGGGTGTGGGCTTTAAGACCCTCACCCTAGCTGCCTAGAAGTCGGTCTTCCACTAACAGCCTTCAGATGAAGATATAGAACTCTCAGCTTCTCCTGCACCACACTTGCCTGGACACTGCCATGCTCCTGCCTGGATGATAATGGACTGAACCTCTGAACCTATGAGCCCCAATTAAATGTTGTCCTTATAAAAATTGCCTTGGTCATGCTATTCACAGCAGCAAACCCTAACTAAGACAAAAGTTGGTATCAGGGATTGGGGCATTGCTGTGATAGGCCTGACCATGCTTTCATCTGGAAGAATGTGGATTTTGGGACTTTGGATTTGGAAAGCCATGGAATGCTTTAAATGGGGCTTAATGGGCCATCCTAATGGGAAGATGGAAGACTGTTGCTGGGAGTGATTTGAATTGTGCAAACCTGGCCCAAGAGGTTTCAGTGGAGAATTTCAATATGTGGCCTGGAGACTGTTTTTTGTGGTATTTTGGTGAAAAATGTGGCTACTTTTTGCCCTTGTCTGAAGAGTCTGCATGAGGCTAAGGTGAAGAGACTCAGATTAATTGTACTGACAAAGTCAGTCTTAGAAATGCTTTAATTAAGTCTCATGAAGAGCATTTTAAATAAGCATAGCAAGCTGAGAAAGGAAAAATACAAAATATATGGTTTGAGTATTAAAGGGGCACCAGGAAGTAAACTGGAGCTGAATCTTGTGTTCTAATTAGATAGCAGAGGAGTGGTGACTTTGAGGCAAGATCCCACCCAGCTTAGTTTTGATCCAGGTAAACACTTTTAATCCAAGGAGACAGGCATGCAGATCTTCAGTTCATTAACATCAAGGCAGGAACACGGCAGCATCCAGGCAGGCATGGTGCAGGAGGAGCTGAGAGTTCTACATCTTCATCTGAAGGCTGCTAGTGGAAGACTGACTTTTAGGCAGCTAGGGTGAGGGTCTTAAAGCCCACACCATCAGTGACATACCTACTCCAACAAGGCCACACCCACTCCAAGGCCACACCTCCACATAGTGCCATTCCCTGGGCCAAGCATATTCAAACCATGACAGGCAGCGAAGGAGTTGGAAAACAGAAAGCTAGCGACCAAGTAAGTAATAGAACAAGAGGCCCAGTTCCAGCTTCTGCAAGCAGCAGAACTCAGCAGTTTCAGCCATATGGCTCTGGCTTTAGAGTGAAAAATAGAAGGGACTAGAGGGACAATTGATGCTGGGTAACTGGAACTAAGAAATTAGTGGTGATTAAGAAAAGACCAGCATCACTGAAGTGAAATCATCTAGGAAGTGTTTTCTGAGAGCACAAAGAAGCTGTGTTCCACAAGGTTGTACCTTGTGTTACAGCTGGACTTGGTAATGTATAAGAGTCACCCAGGTAGTACTGGTTTTGAAGGCATAAAGGGGTCATGAAGAGCAGCTGAGGCTTGGCACTGTGAGAGGGGGGCCATGGAAGGACATTGGTGAAGGTGCAGGCTCAGTGGCAGTTGATGGCTTAGGACGTAGGGGGTAATACAAAGGAGTTGAGGCTTGGCACCATAAAGAGAGCCTAAAAGAGGCTATCGGTGAAGCTTAGTTACAGCAGAAGACACAAAGTATTGGAGATGCCAGTGCCATGGGATGCCCACCAAGAACAACAGTAGCTTTGGAGTGGATTAATCTGAGCTACAGAGGGCAGAGCTGGAGAAGTGATGCCAGCCCTTTGGAGAAGCCCAGAAGCTCATGTGTGGATCCCAGACATTGAAACAAGAAGCTATAACATTGAAGTTGACTTGGAGACCTCAAGATATTAAAGATGCCAGAGTCATGGGATACGTGCTGAGGAAAGCGGCTAACAAGGAGTGGAACCAACCCGGGAAAAAGCAGTTTGTTGCAGTCATCACAGATGAAAAAGGAGTTGGAGATCTTCAGACTACAGCCATGGAGATGTAGAATATAGAGTTTGGCCAGCTGGTTTCCTGTCTTGCTTTGGGAATTGGAGTAAAGAGATTGCATGAATCTCAGAAAAGACTGAAATTTGGACTTTTAACACTGTTAAGACTGCTATAGATTATGGGGACTTTTGAAGTTGGACTAAATGTATTTTGCATTATGCTATATTGAGATATAGCCCCCATAGACTCATGTTTGAACAAGTCTATGGGGGCCAGGGAGTGGAATGTCATGGTTTGAATATGCTTGGCCCAGGGAGTGGCACTATGTGGATGTATGGCCTTGTTGAAGTAGGTGTGTCACTGAGGGTGTGGGCTTTAAGACCCTCACTCTAGCTGCCTAAAAGCCAGTCTTCCACTAGCAGCCTTCAGATGAAGATGTAGAACTCTCAGCTCCTCCTGCACCATGCCTGCCTGGATGCTACCATGTTCCTGCCTTGATGATAATGGACTGAACCTCTGAACCTGTAAGTCAGCCCTAATTAAATGTTGTTTTTATGAGAGTTGCCTTGGTCATGGTAGTTGTTCACAGCAGTAAAACCCTAATGAAGACAAATGGTGAGCACATAGAGGCATCATGCCAATTTCTAGAGTATGTATGGGTGGTGTCCAGGGGCAGCACAATAGTGTCTCTTAGAAATGGCTGCTTAACACAAGTCTCTCTGGAAAGTCCTTAACAGCCACATGTACATCAATGGCAAAAGTCACTAATGTGTCTGTGCAAGAGGCTACTGAGGTCTGCGTTGGTGAGTACTACGGAAGCCCCAGAGAGCTGCTGGGAATATATGGCTGCTACTGAGGTGCTTGGCGGCAGAAGCTGCTCTAGTCCATTGCAAATTAGGTTCCTGGGGACCACAGTACTGCCTGCCACATAATGGTTCTGAAGGCTTCCTCCCTTCCCATTGGTTCTTAGTACTCTATATATTTTACATATGCTGACTTCTCAGGCTGCTGCTTCCTCTTCTTTCTCTGCTGTTTTCCTGCAGGTTCTAATGACTCTTACACCTCCCTCAGGTTACTTCTGTTTATGACTGCATAACTGAGCTACTTTGCATTGTTAGATAGCAGCCCCATTTCCTTCCCTACAATCTTGCTACATCATTTCTTCCCTGCCTTCTTATACACATAAATGAGGAAATTCTGTTTTCTATAGTAATTCCACCACTTGAAAATGATTTGGCTTGCCAGGTATGCTGCCTTTGATCCCACAGGCAGATCTCTGTGAGCTCTAGGCCAGCTTGGTTTACATAGTAGCTCCAGGACTGTCAGAGCTATGTAGAGAGACCCCATCTCAAACAAAACAAAACAAAAAATGGTTTGGCTTATAATGTTAACAATTTTGATAATGGAAATTTAAAATTAAAGTAATGATTATTTAAAAACAGACATTGGTTTGGCACGTTTTATATGTCACAAATGTTTTGGTTGGAGCAAAATACTGCAATCTAAAAAAAAATTACAATCAAATGATCCATACTTAAATGACATGTGCATACCTGACAACCAAAGAAAAATAGTATTTCCTAGGTCTTCTTTGAAGTTATCATTGAAGAGGCTGCAGGATTCTGGAAATGATTCCTGGAAGGTTGCGTAGACAGCTTGAGCCAACCAGTCGGGATACATCTGCCCAACGGAGCTATGTTAGTGGACTATATCTATATCTATAATATATCTATATATATGTATATATAATATATATTCATATATAAATATAAAACAAATGTATGTATAACACATGTAACAGGATCAAAGAATGATTAATTTGTGACATATATTTATTTCCTGTTTTTGTTACAGCTTTCCTTTAGCCATTTTATTTTTTTAATGCTTTTTTTGTGACTCTAATTGAGGAATATGAGCAAAAATCAGTTATAAACTGAGTCTATGTGGTAGCACTTTGCAGACAATCCTGACTAAAGGGTGGGGTTGGCTGGGCAGAGTTTGACTAGCTACTTCTTTTTTTTTTAGATGTAAATTTTAACATTTTTTTCTAGAATATCACCAGAATAATATATTTGCATAATCTCCATTCCTGTTTCTTCCCCTCCAACTCCTCCTGTCCCCTCCCATTCCCTTTCAAATATACATATTACCTATTGAGTCTGTTTAGTGCTGCTCATATAGTCTTGTGTTGAAGACTAACCACTTGGATGACCTATCAAGGGACTCATCCTTAAGACAACTGGTTCTCCCAACTCAGCAGTCATTGATTATTTGCTGCTAGGGGTAAAGCCTTGTAAGAATGTCCCTGTCCGCACTAGTATGTCTACTTGTATTCTTAATATACAGGCCATGTTTAGGAAACACTATAATTTCCCCTTCTCTGTCATGTCTAGAGGATACTGTCTCATAGCAGGTATCCTGGTCTTCTGGCTTTTACAGCCTTCCCTTGTGCCTTAGGTGCAGGGCTGCATTGCAGATGTATCAATTAGGAGTAGATACCATATGATCACTTATTGTCTGTTTTTGATCAATTATCTCTGTAATCATCTCTGTTTACTGCAAAAGCAAACTAATTTGATGAGCAGTAAAAGCTACATTTACCTGTGGATATAAGGTATATTTAGGATACAGCTAGAAATTGTTTGGATTTGGGAACATTTAGTAGCTTTGGGGGTCTCTGAGCACTCCAGATATAAGTAACTGTCTTCACTAGCTATTGATTTCATTTAATTTTATGAACATAATGAAGAGCATATTTTAAAATATGTTACTCTGATCATTTCATTAGATGCTGAGAAAGCATTTGACAAAATTCAACACCCTTTCATGATAAAAGTCCTGGAAAGAACAGGAATTCAAGGCCCATACCTAAACATAGTAAAAGCAAATATACAGCAAACCAGTAGCAAACATTAAACTAAATGGAGAGAAACTTGATGCAATCCCACTAAAATCAGGGACTAGACAAGGCTGCCCACTCTCTCCCTACTTACTCAATATAATACTCAAAGTCCTAGCCAGAGCAGTCAGACAACAAAAGGAGGTCAAAGGGATACAAATTGGCAAGGAAGAAGTCAAAATATCACTATTTGCAGATGATATGATAGTATATTTAAGTAACCCCAAAAGTTCCACTAGAGAACAACTAAGCCTGACAAACAACTTCAGTGAAGTGGCTGGGTATAAAATTAACACAAAGAAATCAGTAGCCTTCCTCTCCCCAAAGGATAAACAGGTTGAGAAGGAAATTAGGGAAATGATACCCTTCACAATAGTCCCAAGTAATATAAAATACCTCGGTGTGACTTTAACCAAGCAAGAGAAAGATCTGTATGACAAGGACTTCAAGTCTCTGAAGAAAAAAACTGAAGAAGATCTCAGAAGATGGAAAGATCTCCCATGCTCATGGATTGGCAGGATTAATATAGTAAAGATGGTCATTTTTCCAAAAGCAATCTACAGATTTAATGTAATTCCCTTCAAAATTCCTACTCAATTCCTTATAGAGATAGAAAGAGCAATTTGCAAATTCATTTGGATTAACAAAAAACCCAGGATAGCAAAACTATACTCAACAATAAAAGAACTTCTGGGGGAATCACCATCCCTGACTTCAAGCAATAGTCATAAAAACTGTTTGGTATTGGTATAGAAACAGACAGGTAGATCAATGGAATAGAATTGAAGACCCAGAAATGAACCCACACACCTATGGTCACTTGATCTTTGACAAAGGAGCTAAAAACCACCCAATGGAAGAAAGTAACAATTTCAACAAATGGTGCTGGTTCAACTGGAGATCAGCATGTAGAAGAATGTAAATCGATCCATTCTTATCGCTCTGTGCTTAACTATAAGTGGATCAAAGACCTCCACATCAAACCAGATACACTCAAAGTAATAGAAGAAAAAGTGGCAAAGAGTCTCGAACACATGGGCACTGGAGAAAATTTCCTGAACAAAAGACCAATGGCTTATGCTTTAAGATCAAGAATCGACAAATGGGACCTCATAAAACTGCAAAGCTTCTATAAGGCAAAAGACACTGTCATTAGGACAAAACAGCAACCAACAGATTGGGAAAAGATCTTTACCAATCCTACATCTGATAGAGGGCTAATATCCAAAATATACAAAGAACTCAAGAAGCTAGACTCCAGAGAGCCAAATAACCCTATTTAAAAATGGGGTACAGAGATAAACAAAGAATTCTCAGCTGAGGAATATTGAATGGCTGAGAAGTACCTAAAGAAATGCTCAACATCCTTAGTCATCAGGGAAATGAAAATCAAAACAACCCTAAGATTCCACCTCACACCAGTGAGAATGGCTAAGATCAAAAACTCAGGTGACAGCAGATGCTGGAGAGGATGTGGAGAAAGAGGAACACTCCTCCATTGTTGGTGGGATTGCAAACTTGTACAACCGCTCTGGAAATCAGTCTAGAGGTTTCCCCAGAAAATTGGACATTGCACTACCTGAGGACCCAGCTATACTTCTCTTGGGCATATACCCAAAAGATGCTCCAGCATATAACAAAGACACATGCTCCACTATGTTCATAGCAGCTTTATTCTTAATAGCCAGAAGCTAGAAAGAATCCAGATGCCCTTCAACAGAGGAATGGATTCAAAAAACTGTGGTACATCCACACAATGGAATACTACTCAGCTATCAAAAACAATGACTTCATGAAATTCATGGATGAAACTAGAAAATATCATCCTAAGTGGGGAAACCCAATCACAGAAAAGCACACTTGATATGCACTCATTGATAAGTGGATATTAGCCCAAAAGCTCTAATTACCCAAGATACAATCTACAGACTACATGAAGCTCAAGAAGGATGACCAAAGTATGGATTCTTCACTCCTTCTTAAAAGGGGGAACAAAAATATTCATAGGAGGGGATATGGAGGCAAAGTTTGGAGCACAAAATGAAGGAATGGCCATTCAGAGCCTGCACCACATGTGGCATACACACACACACACACACACACACACACACACACACACACACACACACACACAGAGCAGCAGCAGCAGCAGCAGCAGCAGCAGCAGCAAACCATTGAACTGAGAATGGGTCCCTCATTGGAGGAGTTAGAGAAAGGATTAAAGGAGCTGAAGGGGCTTGCAACCCCATAAGAATAACAATACCAACCAACCAGAGCTCCCAGGGACTAAACCACCATCCAAAGAGTACACATGGACAGACACATGGTTCCAACTGCATATGTAGCAAAGGATGGCCTTGCTGGGCACCAATGAGAGGAGAAGCCCTTGGTCCTGCCAAGGCTGAACCCCAAGTGTAGGGGAATGTTGGGGGTGGGCAAGAAGGGGGGGTGCAGAGGGGAACACCTTTAAATAAGAAGGGGAGGGGGAGGGAATAGTGGGCTTATGTCCAGGAAACCAGGTAAGGGAATAACATTGGAAATGTAAATAAAATCATATTCAATTAAAAAAATCTGTTACTCATTCTTGTAAGATTGTATGTTATAATCAATAATATTTAATATTAAATATTAAAAGTATAATCTGATATCAACAAATCACAGCATTATCAAATTTCCATGGTTATAGGGAGGCCTCCATTTTCCTCTAGTCTCAACCCCAGCAGCACTCTTATTTCTTGTGCTCTGGAAGACATCAGAAAGGACATGGTAGTCAACCAGTCAAGGTTTAATTGGAGCAAACCAGAAACCAGAGTACACTCTTCAGAGGATCAGGCTAAGCCGAGTCCAGCAGTTCCACCTGATCCTAGCAAGCATAGAATATGTGGGTTTCTTCCCCATATTATTCCTTCCCTAGTGCCCCCTCTAGGGTAGGCACTTCTAAGGAAGGGCTGTTTTGCTTGGAAGCCTATTTTACCCACAGCTAAGTCTGCTGTAAGTGTAAGTACAGTATGCAAAAATAATTGATTAGTGAAATAGGTGAGTGGGTAAAATCCTGAAAGCCTGTATTTGACCCTTGGAAGTAATGATGGGAGAGATAGCTGATTTCTGAAAGATAGCCTCTCACTTCTTCATGAGCCATGTGCACCCACACTCTTACATGTACATGTAGAATCAAGGTGGTAATGATATATGTTTTTAAAACTGCGAGAATATTATAAAGGCTTAGGCACCCCTAAGATGAAAAGTTCCTTAGGAAGAAGGATAGCACCAATCCACACTTGCTTCTCCGGAATGGAAGTCTATGGTTGATTTGGTCTGACCTACCTAGCATGGAGTGCTATTAGCTATTGTGTCCTTTTCCTGTAGCTGGGGCACTACCAAGCTGGCCTATCCAAAGAGACTAGTACTGTTCATATATCTTGTTAATCAGCACTGTTCCCTCTACCTCCTATTTCAGATGGTCGATTGGCCATCCCCTCTCAAACTATGCTCTTATTTGACAGTCTAGCTTTCTGATACTTCAGACACTTGCATTATTTCCTTTAGGGGTAAACATCAGGAGAGACCAACTTTTATATTAAAGACACATGATATTGTTATTATGGTACACTGAATTCAAGTAGCTATTGATAATCATAAAGTAAAATTCCATTTGATTATACAGTTTTAGAAGTCTAGAAGTCGGGGTTGGGGATTTAGCTCAGTGGTAGAGCGCTTGCCTAGGAAGCGCAAGGCCCTGGGTTCGGTCCCCAGCTCCGAAAAAAAGAACCAAAAAAAAAAGTCTAGAAGTCCTTAGTGATCACTGCTGTGCACCAACTAATAAACCAAAAGATGCATATGTTCTATTCCTTTGACTTGAAAATGTCAGTTAGTACAAAGCTGAAGATGTGGGGCAGATTAGAGCTTTCTAGATTATCTTGTGGATTCTAACTGTAATTACTAGTATCATTTTGAGGGAGGCTGAGCAGACTGACTCCGAGGGGAAGGCAGTGTGACAGTAGAAGTAAATGTGCAGTGATGGATCTGTAGATCAGAGGGTGTGGTCATGTTCTGACACCAGGAACAAAAAGAAATCAAGATCAATTCCCTGGGGTTTCTAAAGAAAGCAGCATTGCCGACACCTTCATTTTACACTCATATTCTATTCATCTTGAATTGCTGGCCTCTGTAACTAAGAAAATGAATTTCTATTGCTTTCAATAACTAAGTTTATTATAATATATAATACTTCATAGGAAACTAATATGCTTATTTTAATCAAATAATGCTCAAGTTTGCTGGTACACATTCCTTTTAGGGCATTCTTGACTTGGGTAGTGGTGGCAGGAGGGTGGATGTGTGAGGGGAAGAATTCTGTAACATTGGTGTATCTAATCTTATACAGTGAGCCATGAATATCATTACCCAAATGGTCACATATTATCAGTTTTATTAATAATTAAAATTAAAATGTTAAACAGATAGAAAAAGACTTATCCAGTCCCCCCCACTCTGTGTGTGTGTGTGTGTGTGTGTGTGTGTGTGTATAAAATTATGCCACCTCCTAGTGCTTACAAAAAGATTACTTCAGTTTCTTTTCCTGTTGCTATGATAAAATACTCTGACAAAACAACTCAAAGGAAACTAATGGCATCAGAAGTTGAGGGAACTGGTCACATGGCACCTACAATCAGGAAGCAGGAGATGAATGTTGGTCCTTTCTCCATTTTATGGATTCTAGGATAGCAGCCAATGGAATGGTGCTGCCAGTAATGGTCAAGTCTTTCAAACTCAGTTCCCAGTCCACTATAGTTTTCTCCTATCACATTTTATGGACATGTAAGATAAACCATGATTGAATGTAAATATTTGAAAAATTCTTAAATTTAGAGTTATTTGTATTTTCATTAATGATATTTTGTGTTCTGTCCCACAATGTGAAAACATTTATAAATTCAGAAATGCTTATATACTTCTTATTTACAGACTGCTAAAGCAATAAGACACTTGAACATTACTTACATTTTGAAATACTAGGTATTAATATTTAAAATATCTAAAAAACATCTTTACATTTTCTCAGTTTACCAAAACAGCATTATTTTGATGAACTTTGCTTATTAATTAATATAATATAAAATAAACGTTTAGCTCATAGCTTATTCATTATGTATGATATAACCTAGTTGGTTTCTCTTAAATGGACTAAAAGATTTATTATAAAGTAAAAGAAAAATGATATCTTATAGGTAAGTAGATCAAAACCAAGACTATTCGAAGAAGTCACTAGTTTCCTAGTAAAGTAACTGTGGAACTACTGTGGTTCTAAGAATATGAGTTAAGAGAACAGTGTTTGGGGTAATGGTCATGGTGGTAAAACTTAGAAATATTTCCAGTATTTACATCAGACAAAGTTTTGTTCAAAGGTAATCAAAATATGCTCATATAAATTTAAATAAAATATATTTTCCATACACTATGAAAATAATTATTGTATCTGTTAAGTTTTTACATTTACCTGAAAGAACATATCCTTTCTCCTTCGAGGTATTCTCATGAAAAGAGTGACATAATTTTCTGCGATTCTGTCAAATAACCAATCTTGATCTCTTTTGTCAGGCTTAAAGAAGACACATGTATAGAATTAGAGCCAATTACAATCTATATTAGGAAGTTATGTATATAATATTATTACATGTAGTATAGTCTGTATATAACATACAAGAATTTAGTATATTCTCAAAGGGTAGTTCAAGTAGTTTAATGTGAGGGCCATTTGTGTCAGCATCACAGAGTGGAGTTTTAATGGCAGCTCTGTCCTTTATTAGTTGTGCTACATTGGACAGGATTATAGCCTAATTTCCTAGATGACAGCCGTATATATCTGTCATATCTAAAAGAGAATGGTAAAGTTATACTAGGGCCAAGATCACATTTTACATCATTCTGTATTTCAAACCCTAGCACGGTGTCTAGGACACAGAGAGCACAGAGACAGCTGTAGAAAGGGTGAGGATAGTAGCTACCATGCTGAGAACAATTAACGACTCAGTCACTGTCCCTAGAAATGTAAACGCTGCCCATCAGTAGCAAGAGCATAATTACAGTGAATATCAGCAATACAATAAAATTTCAATGTAGCAGCCTAGCTTCTTACTCTATGAAGTAATGACAATAATAAGTATCTAAATTCATACAGGAAAATGAATTAGAGAGTTCAAACTCACAAGCTGTGAAAAACAACAATATAAAGTAAAGAATGCAAATTTGCTAATTTTCGTGGTAATAGAAAACAAAATAGATTTATAGATACATAGGATCTCAAACCTAAAATGAATTTCTAGATCATCTGTCTTAAAGCTCTCTAGTTCAGTGAACCATTAGTGCCTAGTTTGATTTTGTACAGGCAATCACACTTCCCTGAGTTCATATGTGCAGTGGATGTTGTGTCTAGAAAACACTGTTTCATGGCATCCATTGACTGCCTTTGACTCAAGCAATTTTTTCACAAGCTCTTGTGTGGTATCATTGAGCCTTGAGGGGAGGTGTAACTCGGATGCCCTATTAGGACTGAGCATTCCAAAGTCTTAGTCTCTGTACACAACCAATTGTCGGTCTCTGCATTTGTCATTACTTTTCTATTGCTGTGATAAGACTCCCTGACCTAGGTGACTTATAAAAGAAACTGCTTAATTTGGGGTTCACAGCTTCATGATGGTAGGGAGCATGGCAGCAGGTGGTAGCTGAGAGCTCACATACTGAAACTCACCAATAAGGAGGAGATAACACTGGGAATGGCACCAGTCTTTTGAAATCCCAAAACACAACCCCAGTAACACACCTCCTCTAACAAGACCACATCTAATCCTTTCCAAACAGTTCCAGCAACTGGCAACCAAGTATTCAATCATATGAGCCTATGGGGCTATTCCATTCAAAATACCAGTCACCTACTGTAGAAAGAAGCTTCTCTGATGATGGTTGAAGGCCTCACTAATCTATGGGTATAAACGTATGCACTGTCGGGCAGTTTAATAACGTGTCCAGTTAGCGAGTAATGAAGTACCCTAGCTCTCTTCCAGGGCCTAGGGCACACACAGGCACAGGTACGTGTCCTAGCTAATGGTACTAGGCATGATTTCCAGCCTGTGGAATGGATTAATTTTCTTCTGGGATTTTGTTGGAAATACTTGCTGTGTCTTTGACCTGGATTTCTTTTCCTTCCTCTCTATTTGCACACAATCTTGGTCCTTTTATGTTTCAGAGTATCTGAGTGCCCCTTTCACAGGGCCTTTGATTTTTCATTTTCTTTTGATTGAGTGATTTAATTCTTCTATCTTGTTTTCAAGTCCTGATATCGTCTCTTCCACTTAGTTTATACCTTTGATGAGGTGTTCCTCTGAGCTTATTGGACTTAATGAATTGTTCATTTCAAATTTCATTTCAGTTTTCTTCAGGATCTTTTTATTGTGTTCTATTTTCATATCTTGTTTTGTCTTAATTATTTCACTCAACCATTTGTGTTTTCTAGGTCATCATTTTGGCACTTACTCATATCCCTCCTTGAGTTCCTTGAATGTATCTAAGATTGCTATTTTCAGTTCCTGATCTTGTGTGTCATCTAAATTGTTTCCTTGGGGAACATTACTATGGGTTATTTTTTGAAGAGATAAATTGTTTTGGTTTTTCATATTTTGTGTGTTGGCATTGCATATATGGAGTAGTGTTATTGGCTGTATGGTTTGAATACCTAACCCACCTTTGTTGAGTAGGCAGTAGAATTTTTATTTATTTTCAGCTAAACATGGCTCATCTGTGGACTCACTAGGTGGTTCCTGAGGTTCAGTGTTGAGGACACAAGGGGATGTGTAATTGGATATCAGAAGTGGTTCAGGCTTAGTTAGGGAAAGTTTGTGTAACACATGCTGTGCATACAGTACTTAGATAGCTGTGATTTGGGTTCCCAGGGTGGGGTTAGATGGGGATGAAGGTGCAACATGCGGTGGGTGACGAACAGGATACTATGCACAGTCCTCTTACGTGAACTTTGGTCCTGGAAGTGGGATGATATTACCAGTGAAGGGCTTATACTGTCATGTACACTGTTCTCAGAAGATGGTGGCTTGTGTGTAACACTGTGGGCCACATTCTAGCTTTTTGCATCATTTTTTGGGACAAAGCTTTAAGACAACTTTAGGGTATCTATTCTTACTGAAATTATGCTAGCCAAACAGTACTTCCTGTGCTACCACAAGAATTTTACTCCGTCCCCCTAGATTCAGACTCTCACCTTTTTAATCAGATAAAGGCTCTCTGTCTCTCTGACCACCAGGTTCTCTTCTAATTCCTCAATGTTACTGATTTGTAGTAGATGTTATGTCCAGGTTACCAACATATAATACACGTAAAGCTACGACTTCATTATTCACTATGCTATTGGATCTCCCTTATCTTTTCTGATTAACAAAGAACCAAATCCTTTGAAATCTTTATTGAAATCTTTATTACTGTGAAAGAAGAAAGTTTAAATAGGACTCAAAAGATTGTGAGGAATGAAAGCTTAAAATTTCCTCAGTGTAAAAAAATTGTATTAACATTACCTGTACTGAAAAAATAGTTGTGCTAATGTTTTACATAGTTTTAAAATGCCATTTACCTTGAATTTATGCAGAAACCACCACCAAAAGCAGTCATGCAAAAGAGCAATGGAGCAGTCTGAGAGAATGTGGGTTTTCCAGACTTTAAATACCTTTTCCTATGGATAATGAATTAAAATACATTATTAAATATATTGACATAAATATATATACTCAATGGCAACAGACTTGCCTGACAGATATTTACCAATATACATGGAGAATATTAGCTGTTCTAGCAGTTACACAACCAGGAGTGAAGCTAGGCTTGATGACAGACTTTATTTTACCAAGTGTACTTAGACTATTGTCTTATCGACACATAAAGACTATCTACTTTTAATAAAGAAAAACTATTAATAAACTATCGATAAAGTATAATGAAGTATTTTACATCTTTAGTGCTAAAATTTGAAAACAATGGAAGGTATTTTGTACTGAATCATTTCTAAATTTTCATCAGAAATACTATAATAGTATTTCTAGATTCATAAATATATGTTTATATAAAATAGAATAATATATTGTAATTTTATTCCAAATATAACTATTTTAATGATTAAATATTAGTTTTATATTTGTATATAAGTCTATTAAAATAAATTGACTAAAAATTTTAAGTTATCAGTCATCCCAGTTACATTTTATTTGCTCACAAACTACACATGGCTAGTACCTTATGCAAGGATAATATAGACGAAACCAAGCATACCAAAAATATAGGAGACATACTATATTTCTCACTTTTTAAAAAATTAAGATAAATATCCACTTAATCGTGGAATTTTAACTTAATAAATCTTCTCATGAAGGAAAATCTAAACACTTTCCTTAAGCAATTCACCAAAGCTGGTACCTAAAGTTAAGCAAATTTACCATAAATACTAGAAACTATAAATTTTTACTTAGTTAAGTAGATTCAATAGACCATTGTATGCTCTTATCCACAAAGCTTTTAAAATTAATTTCTTAGATGATGTACAAAATGCCAGGTTTCATCAATGTTTCCTTATAGCTGTGTCTTGGACATACTCACACATATATAGTATCCTCTCTATCCATTCTCTCCTATCCCATTGTTCCCTTTTCTTTTTCCAAATATATCTATATTCTGCATATGAGAGAAAACAATATTTTATCTGCATCTCAGTACCCTCCCTTGTTGCCCTCTTCTCTTACATTTAGAACACTTCTCAACTCATTCATCTCTCTCTCTCTCTCTCTCTCTCTCTCTCACACACACACACACACACACAACACACACACACACACACACACACACACACACACACCCATGAGAAACAAATATGAATAAACGTGACTTGACTTTTTCCCCGATTTTGGTTTTATTTGCTTAGCTTAACATGATGACTTCCAATTCAATCCATTTTCATGCAAATAACTTAAAATCAGTTTTTTACTATTGAATAAAATCCTATAATGTGTGTTATATGTGCACCTATAACATTTCATTTATTAATTCATCTGGTGATAGGCACCTAGGCTGGTTATATCTTGGACATTTTGGATAGTACAGTAATAAACATGCATGGCAAATATCTGTGTGGTAATATAATTGCATCCTTTTGGGATATACCCAGTAGTGGCATAACTAGATTATATGGAAATTTTATTTTATATTTTTGAAGAACACCCATACTGATTTTCGTAGAGTCTACTCTAGCCTACATTCTCACCAAGAGATGTAAGAGTTCTTTCTTCCCTCATCTATGACTGAACATGCTGCTGTCATTTGCTTTATTTGACAACCATTCTGACTGAAAGGCAATGGAATGTCAAAGTAATTTTAATTTACATTTCCCTCGTGACTAAGGATACTGTACATTTTCTCAAATATGTATTGACCACGTATATTTCTTCTTTTGAGACATATATTTAATTCATTTGTTTCTTTATTGATTGGATGAATTGAAGACTTTATGTTTAATTTTTGGAGCTAATTATAAATCCTAGATATCACTTTGTTTCAGATGTTGAACTGGCGAAGATTTTTTGCTATCCTTGAACACTATCTCTTGATTCTAGTATCTGGGTCTTTTGCATGCAGAAGCTTTTCAATGTCATCAAAACCTATGTACCAATTCTCACAAGAATCTTTAAATTCTAGACTCAATACAATTCAACATTTCCTTTGGTGAAATCCATAAATACTTGGGGGGGGGTTGTTCCTCAAATGCAAATCAACAACAAGGAAATCTTGCAAACTTTTAACAAGAAAATTATCATTTCTATGGGAGTACTTCTTTTCCACAGGGAATTAACCATATTTCAGTCATAACAGCTTCAATGTATACTTTGCACTGTTTAATCACAAAGAACACATATAGTATATATAAACACAAAAAATAGAAATTTAGAAAAAGGGGGAAAATGATCAGCTTTACCAGTAGCTACTCTCAAAGTTTATTCCATCCTTGATGATCACTGGCTGCTTAACTAGTCATACTTTCTGTTTTATATCCAGTTATACATAGGACATAACAAAAGCATGCCAGGACATCTTCAGGCTTTAGAAGAACACACAAGTCATATGTGTTAGAGCTCTCAAAAGTTATTTCAGAGTGAAAACAGCATGCTAAGGTGCCTGAGTAAGTGAGAGTTGAGACAGGATAAAAACCTCTGTCTAGTCACACTCCCAGCCAATAGACACTAGCATCGAGACCCTAGAGATGCCAACACACCAATATACCCGTAGGGCCCCAGCTGGTGGAACTGTTTGTGAAGGTTTAAGAGGTTTGGCCTTATTGGAGAAGTGTGTTACTGGGAGTGGGTTTTGGGTTCAAAAGTTTGGTACCATGGCCAGTAAGTTCTTCCTGCTTCTACTTGGAAATTAAGTTGTGAACTCTCAGCTTTTCCTGCTGCCAGGCCTTTGCTCTGTTACCATGAAACCTAACCCTCTGAAACCTAAGCCCAATTAAACCCTTGGATAAGTTGGATTGGTTTTTGTGTTTTGTTACAGAAATAAAAAATTAACTAAGAAACCAACCAATTTTCTTCTGGTAAACAGGGTTAGACATCACTGATGTTTCCTTCCAAATTTAATGTTCAAAAAAATCAAGTTTTGTTTAACATCTAACTTATAGTTTTAAATAAAGGTCTGATTCATTAAAATCACATTCTAGTTTTACTATAGGACCAAAATAAATAATGATTACATACCTCAAGGTTATGGGTTTTTAAAACATAAAGATAAATCTGTTTAGCATCCAAATGTCTGGGTAATTGTGTCAGCTCATTTTGTTTGAGTAAAAAGGTGCAACCCTAGGGAAAAAATGAAAATGTTGTTTAACAAAAATTAATTCTCTTCTTAGTATAGTGGTTTCATATGACTTTAAAAGGCAGATGAATATTTAACTATTACTTTACCAACATAACTATGCTATTTTATGTTATTACATTAAAATCATTTATTTCTCTGAGGAAAAATATTTCAACATATTTTGTTTTTGAGAAATTAGATGTCTTTGCCTATTCATGAGCCACTTTTTTAAACAAAACAGAATCAGAACTTATTTTGGCATATAATCAAAAGATCAACTATTTTAGATTGTCCTTGCATAAAGAAACAAAAACAGGGCAGCATAGAAAGGTTTCTAAGCCTGTTCCGAACTCTCTTTCTTAAAGAGAGTTATAGCTACATCTTATAGTTATATCTACATCTGTAGCATTATAATCATCTCTTGGCCCTATGCAGTATACCTGATATATAATCCAGCAATATAGAAAACTGAAATACCTCTATATTCTTCTCTGTCTCCATTTGATCTGAAAGCTGGAAAAATTCAAAACAAATTATTTAAAATTATAAATTTTAGGATTTTTACATCAAAATCCTGATAAATAAACCCAATAAAATATATTTCAAAATCATTAATAAAGCATTGGTTCACATAATTCATTCATTAAATAACCAAAGGAAGGGATATATATAGATATAGATATAGATATAGATATAGATATAGATATAGATATAGATATATATACTAAAATCAATCTCAAATGATTTATGATGATATGACAGTATCAAGTTTCCAATATTGAGTGTCAAAAATACATTTCTAGATTTTCAAGACAGAAATGTTATTCACTGAAGATTAAAAGGACATTTATAAAAATATCAGTTCTTATCTGTAAACTACAGCATTTACATTTTTATGAAAATACATTTTGAGGGATGATAGAAACACAAAACTCATACCACTATCTTCTTTCGCTTATAGTGTTCTTTTAGAAATGCCTTGTAGCGGTCCAGGTTTGTATATGTCCCTTTAAGAGAAAGGAATTGATGACAATGAAAAAGAAACAAAAACCAAGGATATTCTAGATAATTCAAATAAATTATATACAAAACTATTCAGTGAAAATGAACTAGCAATCTTGACAAGCCACACTCCCTTAATAAGTAATGAAACTATTATCATGTTTCCTTTCATTTTTCCAAAATATCAAGCCCTACCTTACATGTCTGTGATACTTCTGTTACTAATGTTTTACCTCAACCAATATCTAATAAACAAGTCACACTTTCCAATAGTTCAGCTAGTTAGATTTATTACTTAAAACAAAACAAAGAGACCTATGAAATGCAGAAATCATTCCAAAACAAGAATAAAGAATTTAATAAAGAGGACAATGCTAATGAAAGCTCAAATTGAAATGGCACTGCAAGTGAAAAACTCCATAGGCCACATACAAACCTACGTGGAAAACTCCCCAGGAAAACCAGACAGAGACACTGGGATTAACTGACATGGGGAATAAAGTGGACCACGGACATCTACAGACCAATTCAGCCAAACACTAGGGAGTACCCCTCCTCAGCAGCCCACACGCTCTCTCTAAGACTGATCAGAAGATAGCACATAAAGCAAGTCAAAACAAAGAGAGGAGTGTTGAAAACCACTTTGCACCTATCTGCCTGTACTGGAGTAAAGCCAGATTTCAACAGCAATACAAACTAGGAAAGTGCACAGACTCAAGAAAACTTTAAAATATACTGCTGAGTGGTAATTAGACAAGAAAGGCATCACGAAGGAAAAAAAAAATCCTAGGTATGAATGAATTGAAAATAAAACCTGCCAAAATCTATGGGACACAATGAAGGCAGTCCTAAGAGGAAAGTTAATGCTAAGTGGAGAAAATTTCCTTCAGGAACAGCCTCTACTAGTTTTCTCAGTGTTTTCCCATATATCAGCATCTCTAAAACGAACATCCCTGGGCCAATAATCCTGAGACAAAGGTTTCCACTCTACTCAATACAGTGTTTGAAGTGCAATGCAGACAGAGACAAAAATAAAAGTAATAGAAATAGAAAAAAGAGAAATAAAAATCCTTACTTTCAATTAGATAGGGAAATATTATACAAATGCTAAGGATGAGAAAATTACCACTGCTTGATGGTGTGCATCTAACAGTTCGTTTCTTCCACACTGAGTACCCACTGAACACTAAATACACCCATGGGTTAAACTCAACCATGTGGCTCGGCCCTGGACTACTCTGGTTTCTATCTTTGCTACTGACTGAGGCTTGCTCTTATAGGCTGCTTCTCGGAATCTCCATGTTCTGCCACCTCTTTTTTAGTTTAACAAGTTTTAAACTGTCTTAGGCTTGCTCTAATAATGCTTTTGTTCAAACCTCATACTCATGTCTATCTAAAAATATTTACTAGGTCCTGTTGGATGATGGGAGTTTCAAACATTTAGTTTTAAAATATTTAAACTTTGGAATTTATTCTTTATGAGAGCACACATAGAGAAAGCATACATAGACAGACAGACAGGCAGACTGACAGACAGACAGACAGACAGACAGACACACACACACACACACACACACACCACTGTCCATTTACCTTATTCACATAAAAAATAAATCTTACTTTTCTTGGAGATCAGTCTGTCACTTTCAAATAATCTGGAGGCATGCTGTTGCAAAAGATGTGAACATTCCTTTAACTTTGACTCCATGCTGTCGACGATTTCATATAGTCTAGGAACGTTGGTCCACAGATAAGAATAAACTGAATCATATGAAACAGCCTCTTCTAGTTTTCTCAGAGTGTTTTCCCATATATCAGCATCTCTAATGTGAACATCCCTGGGCCAATAATCCTGAAGAAATACACATTTTACATCATCTTGAGTAAATTCAAATTACAGAGTTTAATGATCTAAAATTGAATTCTACTCCACAGTGTTATTTTTATTAAGTGTTTCAAACATAAATTTCAAAATAACCAAAAGCCTCACAAAATTTTATTTGCAAGAGATTTCTAAAAACACATTCGGTGAATCATTTGCATGTAAGTTACAGGTTCGATCGCCCATTATCTTTCAATACTTGAGTATCTGCGAAAAAAACTGAAAATATTGTCCTATAAAATAGCTTTGTAATAATTAGAAAACTAGCTCGCTGATCCCCGCCTGCAGCCCACTGCTCCCAAACCCCGTGGGAGAGAGAGCTCACCGCCCAGACAGGTGGGCACTCCTGAGACTGCAGAGTGGAAGAGACCACCAACACTGCCCACCCCTGCCCACATCCCTGGCCCAAGAGGAAACTGTATACGGCCTCTGGGAACCGGAAGATAAGGGCACTGGAGCTGCAGGTCCCCTGCGCCCCAGACACCGACGGAGCCTGAAGGGACCGGATCAACAGTTCTCTGCAACCAAATCCCGTGGGAGGGAGAGCTAAACCTTCAGAGAGGCAGACAAGCCTGGGAAGCCAGAAGAGACTACACTCTGCCCACATTTCTGACTCCAGAGGAAAACACCAAACGCCATCTGGGACCCTGGTGCATGGGGGCTCCCGGAAAAGGCACCGCAGGTCCTCCTGGTTGCTGCCCTCACAGAGAGCTCAAAAGCAACACCCATGAGCAAACTTGAGCCGCGGGACCACAGGTAAGACCAACTTTTCTGCTCCAAGTGACCTGCCTGGTGAACTCAGGACACAGGCCAACAGGAACAGCTGAAGACCTGTAGACAAGAAAAACTACACGCCTGAAAGCAGAACACTCTGTTCCCATAACTGGCTGAAAGAAAACAGGAAAACAGGTCTACAGCACTCCTGACACACAGGCCTATACGACAGTCTAGCCACTGTCAGAAATAGCAGAACAAAGAAACACCAGAGATAATCTGATGGTGAGAGGCAAGCACCTGAACCCAAGCAACAGAAACCAAGACTACATGGCATCATCGGAGCCCAATTCTCCCACCAAAGCAAACACTGAATATCCAAACACACCAGAAAAGCAAGATCTAGATTTAAAATCAAATTTGATCATGATGCTGGAGGACTTCAAGAAAGACTTGAAGAACTCCCTTACAGAAATGCAGGAAAATATAAATAAACAAGTAGAAGCCTATAGAAAGGAATCACAAAAATCCCTGAAAGAATTCCAGGAAAACACAATCAAACAGTTGAAGGAATTAAAAATGGAAATAGAAGCAATGAAGAAAGAACACAGGGAAACAGCCCTGGATATAGAAAACCAAAGGAAGAGACAAGGAGCCGTAGATAGAAGAATCACCAACAGAATACAAGAGATAGAAGAGAGAATCTCAGGAGCAGAAGATTCCATAGAAATCATCGACACAACTGTCAAAAATAATGTAAAACAGAAAAAGCTACTGGTTGAAAACATACAGGAAATCTAGGACTCAATGAGAAGATCAAACATAAGGATAATAGGTATAGAAGAGAGTGAAGACTCCCAGCTCAAAGAATCAGTAAATATCTTCAACAAAATCATAGAAGAAAACTTCCCTAACCTAAAGAAAGAGATGCCCATAAGCATACAAGAAGCCTACAGAACTCAAATAGATTGGACCAGAAAAGAAACTCCTCCCGTCACATAATAGTCAAAACACCAAATGCACAAAATAAAGAAATAATATTAAAAGCAGTAAGGGAAAAAGGTCAAATAACATACAAAGGCAGACCTATCAGACCAGACTTTTCGCCAGAAACTATGAAAGCCAGAAGATCCTGGACAGATGTCATACAGACGCTAAGAGAAAACAAATGCCAGCCCAGGTTACTGTATCCTGCAAAACTCTCAATTAACATAGATGGAGAAACCAAGATATTCCATGACAAAACCAAATTTACACAATATTTTTCTACAAATCCAGAGCTACAAAGGATAAAAAATGGTAAAGCCCAACATAAGGAGGCAACCTACACCCTAGAAAAAAGCAAGAAACTAATCGTCTTGGCAACAAAACTAAGAGAAGAAAAGCACACAAACATAACTTCATATCAAATATGAATATAAGAGGAAGCAATAATCACTATTCCTTAATATCTCTCAACATCAATGGCCTCAACTCCCCAATAAAAAGACATAGATTAACAAACTGGATATGCAATGAGGACCCTGCATTTTGCTGCCTAAAGGAAACACACCTCAGAGACAAAGACAGACACTACCTCAGAGTGAAAGGCTGGAAAACAACTTTCCAAGCAAATGGTCGGAAGAAGCAAGCTGGAGTAGCCATTCTAATATCGAACAAAATCGATTTTCAACTAAAAGTCATCAAAAAAGATAAGGAAGAACACTTCATATTCATCAAAGGAAAAATCCACAAAGATGAACTCTCAATCCTAAATATCTATGCCCCAAATACAAGGGCACCTACATACGTAAAAGAAACCTTACTAAAGCTCAAAACACACATTGCACCTCACACAATAATAGTAGGCGATTTCAACACCCCACTCTCATCAATGGACAGGTCATGGAAACAGAATTTTAACAGAGACGTAGACAGACTAAGAGAAGTCATGAACCAAATAAACTTAACAGATATTTATAGAACATTCTATCCTAAAGCAAAAAGATATACATTCTTCTCAGCACCTCATGGTACTTTCTCCAAAATTGACCATATAACTGGTCAAAAAACAGGCCTCAACAGATATAGAAAGATAGAAATAATCCCATGCGTCCTGTCAGACCACCACGGGCTAAAGCTGGTCTTCAATAACAATAAGGGAAGAACGCCCCCATATATATGGAAGTTGAACAATGCTCTGCTCAACGATAACCTGGTCAAGGAAGAAATAAAGAAAGAAATTAAAGACTTCTTAGAATTTAATGAAAATGAAGGTACAACATACCCAAACATATGGGACACAATGAAAGCTGTGCTAAGAGGAAAACTCATAGCTCTGAGTGCCTGCAGAAAGAAACAGGAGAGAGCATATGTCACCAGCTTGACAGCACACCTAAAAGCTCTAGAACAAAAAGAAGCAAATATACCCAGGAGAAGTAGAAGGCAGGAAATAATCTAACTCAGAGCTGAAATCAACCAAGTAGAAACAAAAAGGGCCATAGAAAGAATCAACAGAACCAAAAGTTGGTTCTTTCAGAAAATCAACAAGATAGATAAACCCTTAGCCAAACTAACGTGAGGACACAGAGAGTGTGTCCAAATTAACAAAATCAGAAATGAAAAGAGAGACATAACTACAGAATCAGAGGAAATTAAAAAATCATCAGATCCTACTACAAAAGCCTATATTCAACAAAACTGGAAAATCTGGAGGAAATGGACAATTTCCTAGACAGATACCAGGTACCGAAGTTAAATCAGGAACAGATAAACCATTTAAACAACCCCATAACTCCTAACGAAATAGAAGCAGTCATTAAAGGTCTCCCAAACAAAAAGAGCCCAGGTCCAGACGGGTTTAGTACAGAATTCTATCAGACCTTCATAGAAGACCTAATACCAATACTATCCAAACTATTCCACAAAATTGAAACAGATGGAGCACTACCAAACTCCTTCTATGAATCCCCAATACTCTTATACGTAAACCACACAAAGACCCAACAAAGAAACAGAACTTCAGACCAATTTCCCTTATGAATATCGATGCAAAAATACTCAATAAAATTCTGGCAAACCGAATCCAAGAGCACATCAAAACAATCATCCACCATGATCAAGTAGGCTTCATCCTAGGCATGCAGGGATGGTTTCATATACGGAAAACCATCAACGTGGTCCATTATATAAACAAACTGAAAGAACAAAACCACATGATCATTTCATTAGATGCTGAGAAAGCATTTGACAAAATTCAATACCTTTTCATGATAAAAGTCCTGGAAAGAACAGGAATTCAAGGCCCATACCTAAACATAGTAAAAGCCATATACAGCAAACCAGTCGCTAACATTAAACTAAATGGAGAGAAACTTAAAAGCAATCCCACCCAAATCAGGGACTAGACAAGGCTGACCACTCTCTTCCTATTATTCAACATAGTTCTCGAATTCCTAGCCAAAGCAATCAGACAACAAAAGGAGATCCAGGGATACAGATTGGAAAGAAGAAGTCAAAATATCACTATTTGCAGATGATATGATAGTATATTTAAGTGATCCCCAAAAGTTCCACCAGAGAACTACTAAAGCTGATAAACAACTTCAGCAAAGTGGCTGGGTATAAAATTAACTCAAATAAATTATTAGCCTTCCTCTACACAAAAGAGAAACAAGCCGAGAAAGAAATTAGGGAAACGACACCCTTCATAATAGTCCCAAATAAAATAAAATACCTCGGTGTGACTTTAACCAAGCAAGTAAAAGATCTGTACGATAAGAACTTCAAGCCTCTGAAGCGAGAAATTCAAGAAGATCTCAGAAGATGGAAAGATCTCCCATGCTCATGGATTGGCAGGATTAATATAGTAAAAATGGCCATTTTACCAAAAGCGATCTACAGATTCAGTGCAATCCCCATCAAAATACCAATCCAATTCTTCAAAGAGTTAGACAGAACAATTTGCAAATTCATCTGGAATAACAAAAAACCCAGGAGAACTAAAACTATCCTCAACAATAAAAGGACTTCAGGGGGAATCACTATCCCTGAACTCAAGCAGTATTACAGAGCAATAGTGATAAAAACTGCATGGTATTGGTACAGAGACAGACAGATAGACCAAGGGAGTAGAATTGAAGACCCAGAAATGAACCCACACACCTATGGTCACTTGATTTTTGACAAAGGAGCCAAAACCATCCAATGGAAAAAAAGATAGCATTTTCAGCAAATGGTGCTGGTTCAACTGGAGGTCAACATGTAGAAGAATGCAGATCGATCCATGCTTATCACCCTGTACAAAGCTTAAGTCCAGTGGATCAAGGACCTCCACATCAAACCAGATACATGTAAACTAATAGAAGAAAAAGTGGGGAAGCATCTAGAACACATGGGCACTGGAGAAAATTTCCTGAACAAAACACCAATGGCTTATGCTCTAAGATCAAGAATCTACAAATGGGATCTCATAAAACTGCAAAGCTTCTGTAAGGCAAAGGACACTGTGGTTAGGACAAAACGGCCACCAACAGATTGGGAAAAGATCTTTACCAATCCTACAACAGATAGAGGACTTACATCTAAAATATACAAAGAACTCAAAAAGTTAGACTGCAGGGAGACAAATAACCCTATTAAAAAATGGGGTTCAGAGCTAAACAAAGAATTCACAGCTGAGGAATGCCGAATGGCTGAGAAACCCCTAAAGAAATGCTCAATATCTTTAGTAATAAGGGAAATGCAAATCAAAACAACCCTGAGATTTCACCTCACACCAGTGAGAATGGCTAAGATCAAAAACTCAGGTGACAGCAGATGCTGGCGAGGATGTGGAGAAAGAGGAACACTCCTCCATTGTTGGTGGGATTGCAGACTGGTACAACCATTCTGAAAATCAGTCTGGAGGTTCCTCAGAAAATAGGACATTGAACTACCTGAGGACCCAGCTATACCTCTCTTGGGCATATACCCAAAAGATGCCTCAACATATAACAAAGACACATGCTCCACTATGTTCATAGCAGCCTTATTTATAATAGCCAGAAGCTGGAAAGAACCCAGATGCCCTTCAAAAGAGAAATGGATACAGAAAATGTGGTACATCTACACAATGGTATATTACTCAGGTATCAAAAACAATGACTTTATGAAATTCATAGGCAAATGGAGGGAACTGGAAAATATCATCCTGAGTGAGGTAACCCAATCACAGAAAAACACACATGGTATGCACTCATTGATAAGTGGCTATTAGCCCAAATGCCTGAATTACCCTGGATGCACAGAACACATGAAACTCAAGACGGATGACCAAAATGTGAATGCTTCACTCCTTCTTTAAAAGGGGGAACAAGAATACCCTTGGGAGGGAATAGGGAGGCAAAGATTAAAATAGAGGCAGAAGGAACACCCATTCAGAGCCTGCCCCACATGTGGCCCATACATATACAGCCACCCAATTAGACAAGATGGATGAAGCAAAGAAGTGCAGGCAGACAGGAGCGGGATGTAGATCTCTCCTGAGAGACACAGCCAGAATACAGCAAATACATAAGCAAATGCCAGCAGCAAACCACTGAACTGAGAACGGGACCCTTGTTGAAGGAATCAGAGAAAGGACTGGAAGAACTTGAAGGGGTTCGAGACCCCATATGAACAACAATGCCAACCAACCAGAGCTTCCAGGGAGTAAGCTACTACCCAAAGACTATACATGGACTGACCCTGGACTCTGACCTCATAGGTAGCAATGAATATCCTAGTAAGGGCACCAGTGGAAGGGGAAGCCCTTGGTCCTGCTAAGACTCAACCCCCAGTGAACACGATTCTTGAGGGGAGGGCAGTAATGGGTGGAGGATGGGGAGGGGAACACCTAAGTAGAAGGAGAGGGGGAGGGGTTAGGGGGATGTTGGCCTGGAAACCAGGAAAGGGAATAACAATCAAAATGTAAATAAGAAATACTCAAGTTAATAAAGAAAAAAAAAAGGAAAAAAAATAATTAGAAAACTAGTCTTGATGCCATTTCCCTATTTAAATTAAATCCTATTGAAATTTCATCAATTGATCTAGTAATACCTTTTATAAAAAAAAATAACAAAATTTAGAATTATAAATATTCACAATTCAATTCTTTTAGTATGAGTCCACAGTTTAAGACAGTTCCTCAGTGTTTGGCTTGAAGGAAAGAAAAATAGAAGGCACAATAGTTATTTTTACTTCTATTTTTCCAGCTTTTCTGATATGTAATAAGCAAAATTATACATATATATGATAAATAAACATGCTGTTTTAACATCTGTATATGCTATGAAATTTCCAGCCAAGTATAAAGTCAAGAACACATTACATCACATAGGTTTTGCATGTTTTTTTTTTTTATGGTGAGAAATCTAATAGTATTGCTTGGCAATTCTAAAATATATATTAACTAGTGTTACCATACATATAGTGTATATTCATATCATATAATAGAAACTTTGTATTTTTCAATGCATTTATGCTCTTCTTACAAGCCTCTGGAAACCATTAGGTTACTGTCTGCTACTGAGTCTGACTGCTTTAGATTCCGTGTGTGAATTGAAAATGTAGCAGTGTGGTCTTTCTGGGTCTGGTTTATTTCATTTAGCATTTTTCTAGGTTTATAAACCTAACTGCATATGTTTTACATGATTTAGGGATGTCTAAAAAATGCCACAAGGAATTATACCATTAGTTACCTACCTAAAAACCCTATAGTACATATACATCTGTGTATAAACATCCATGTATAGTTTAAATGAAAATGCTCCCTCCAAGAACCAAAGACCGTCTACTGAACTCCAACATCAGGCATGAGGTGCCCTCTTTTGAGTTGTTGGCCAGGACTGTCCAAGATTCTTCTAAAACACATAGCCTGATGCCACTGCTCTCGATTCTCCTCCAGAAGAGGAAGATAAGGCCCTATTGCTGAAGACAGTATAGACATCAGAGGCATGACCCAGAGGCCCCAGTGCTACAACTGATCTGAAAGCCTTCTTTCTGAGTAGTCGTTTTCACAGTTCCAGAAGGCACCACACAAGCTTCCACAAAAGAGAACCAACCACTAGACTTACTCAGCTGTGATGCCTATGAACCACAACAACAACCAGCATGGCAAACTAGCCCTAAGGGTTCAGTAGAGGCACACACACTTTGGTGGTATCTAACAGCTCACTAACCTCACTTAAGATCTGCTTAACAAGAGGAAACTCATGCTTGGTACTGGAAACCTAGCCATCTACCCAGGCTAGTAGTCATGGATCTTGGAGCAGAATCTACACCTTCCACTTTATTAAACCAGCGTAATCCCTAACTACATTCTAAATGTTATTTCTTATACCCACAATTAAGTGTAGTCCTTACTCTTCATCAAGGAAGCTTCTGTTTGCAACAAGATAGAGATCATTACAGAAAACTACACCCAGTCAAAGCACATAGTTGTGGAGACCATTTCAAATGGATAGGTCTCCAAAGCAGCTCCCTTACCTAAGGCTTAGGGAAAAATGAAGAAGAGAGGATGGAAAAATTTTAAGACCAAAGTTAATGATGTTTGCAGTGAGATTGTGTCCTGAGACTGTCAGAAGCTACATGCATAGTCACACTAAACCTGAGCTGAACAAGGGCAATAGACATGCTAAAGTGGACAGGGCACAAGCTCTTGACTCCTCCAACCTACACAAAGAACTATAAAGAACGCTTAGAGTGGAAAAGTCTTTCCCAGGGAAGAGCACAGCAATTGATTATCCAACACCAAATGGTCATCCCTAAAGACATACATACAAGTAACATTATATAGACTTGAGTGAGTTATATTTAGGAACAAATACATGGACATATATGTAACAACAATTAATAAAACAAGAGACCATGAGTTTAAACAAGAACAAGGAGAGATATGTGGGACACTTTAGAAGAAGAAAAGAGAAGGGGCACATGATATAATATACTATAATCTAAAAAAATAAAAGAAGTAATAACATAATTAAGTTCTTTACTTTAGAGTAAAAGAAATAAATGAAATAAAAAGGAAACACACAAAGTGGAAGAGAATCTTTTCCAATCATAAATTTGATATCCAGAATATACAAAGAACTCAAAACAATAGAATCAAGAAAAACAAATGACAGAATTAAAAATAGACTGAGCATCCAAACTGAGTTCTCAAGAGGGGGTGGGAGGAACTAAGGAATAACTTTAAATGTGTTCAATACCCTTAGCAATTAGACAAACACAAATTAAAACCCCAGTTAGAATTTCTAGGATAAAGAAAACAACTGATTGAAAACTGGGGCAGTCACTTTGGAAATCAGTATAGAGAGTTCTCTAAAAAGCTATAAGCAGATCTAACCTGGTCTAGCTATACCACTCCTTGGCATATGTCAGAAGGGCATTACATTATACATTATACTCCATAAATAGTTGCTTAATCATGATCACTGCCACTCTATTAACAATAGCTAGGGCATAGAAACAACTTCAATGTCCTGCACAGATGGGTGATGCAAATGTGGTACATCTACACAAGGCAGTACTATTTAGCTATTACACAAAAAATTATGAAATTTGTAGGTAAATGGGTGGAGCTAGAAAACTCATCCTGAGAGGCAACCCAGACCCCCCCCCAAAAAAAACAAAGACCAAAAAAACAAATATACAGTATATTTTCTCTTCTATATAGATATTATCATTTAAGTCTTTCATAGGCATGCTACAATCTATATAGTCTCAGAGGTTTCAAATAAGGGACCACCAGGGGTAGGAGTATGCTCCAGGAAAGGGGAAATAGAATATATATTTATGGAAGAGACCTGAGGAAAACTGAAGTGGGAGAATTAATAGGGCAGTGAGATGGGTAAGATGGGTAAGAGAGAATATGGGAGGAACAACTAACACTAAAGGCCATTTTGAGGGGTGATGTCATATGAAACCTACTATTACAGAAGCTTCTCAAAATATATACTTATATGAAAGAAATATAAATGGAGTCACCAAATAATGAGGGAGACAATAACCTAACTGGACATTATTTGATACCATGTGAAACCTCCAGTGCCAGGAATGGGTTTTATCTTGTTGAGTGTTTGGCCAAGGAGGCCTCAAACATCTCAGCTTAGTCCCATGGCTACTGGTTGCTCTTTATAAACAAATAGTAAGGCCCAATTGCAGAAGACAACACATATATCTCATCAAATAGGGAAAAGTCAAGAGCTTAACTAGAGCTTTACCACTGCTGACTAGTGTTCACATTACTAGAAGATATTCTGCACTTTACCAGAGGAGAAAGGTAACCATCAATGCAGCTATAAACCCTGCAATCTACATCAGTGACCTGCCTACAAGATATGCTGGTACAATAGAGGCACAAGTGTTGTGGGAGTATCCTGTAGGCTTTAATTTTTCTCAACCCTACTTTTAGTGATGGTTCTTAAATGTGTTAACCTCCTTTCTAGTCCATCACCCACAAGAGGTAGTGGAAAAGAAAGGTTATTGGGGTATGCTGAAAGTGGACCTGTTTAGAAATACTTGAGTTTCACTTGGAAGCAGGAATGGAATGGCTATGGAAGGCAGATGGAGGGAGGGAACTGGATGGAGATGGGATTGGGAGGGTTCAGGAACAGGTGTGGGAAGGGCAGAGGAGATGTCCAGATTACCATGAGAACGAATGGAAATCTAAAACCAATGGTGGGGGGGTTATCTCCTGAAAGAGATGGAGACCTGGGATAGGGGAGGCACCCAAGAATCCACGAGAATGTCCCTAGCTGTGTCTCTCAGCATTGGGGATATGAAGACTGGGAAGGCTGCCTCCTGTGGCCAGACAGGAACTCTAGTGAATTGATAGGGACACCAACCCACCTACAACTTGACCAAAATATCCTCTCTACAAGAAATGCACGGATTGGGGATGGAGTAGAGAATGAGGGAATGGCCAACCAATAACTGGTCCAACTTGAGACCTATCCCATGGGTAAGCACCAATCCCTGACTCTATTAATGATACTCTGTTATGCTTGCAGACAGGAGTCTAGTGTGGCTGTCCTTTGAGAGGCCCCACCCACCAACCAACTCAGAAGTAGACACCCTCAGCCGAACAACGAGTGGAGCTTGAGGACTGTTATGGAAGAAGAGGAGGAAGGACTGCAGCCTCCAAGGGGATAGAAACGCCACAAGAAGACCAACAGAGTCAACTATCTTGGACCCCTGGGGCTCTCGGAGACTAAACCACCAACCGAAGAGCCTACATGGGCTGGACTTAGGCCTCCTTGAACATATGTAGCTTGGTCTTCATGTGGGTCTGAACAACTGAACATGGACTGTCCCAGAAGCTGCTGCCTATACCTAAGAGATGTTCTACCTGCTGGGCTGCTGTGTCTGGGCTCAGTGGGAGAGGAAACACCTAGCCTCAGAGAGACCTGAAGTGCCAGGGTAGGGGGATACCAGGAGTTGGGGTAGGGGTGGGGGTGGGGGTGGGGTCAGGGGTGGTGGTGGCTGTGAGATGGGAGGGCACCCGCTCAGAAGGAAAGGGGAGGGGAGATTCAGGAAGGATTGTGGGGGCAGGTGACCAGGAGGGGGGCAGTGAACAGGATGTAAAGTGAATAAGCAAAAAAATAAATAAATGAAATTAACCCTCCCCCCAACTCCTGCCCTAGAACATTGTTTCTATTAAGTGAGTTAATTTAGATCTACAACCAGACACTGGTTTGTTTTTGTATAGCAAACATTTAATAAAGGCTAAAAAATGCTTTTTTTAAAAAGTCACCTTTCCTATCTTTTAAACTGTCATCTTTATTCCAACCTTTATCAGACATACCTTAAAGTACAACAAATCTTAGCTTCACATTTGCAAATTAACAAACTTACCCAATTCTCAGGGAAAACTCTTTAGTGATCCCAGTAACTCCAGAAAGACTCATTATGCATAACAATGAAAACTGGAGTTTTCAATATGAAAACATACCTTGAATATTTGTTTGATTCAATAATGGAGGAATACCAATGTACACTCTCTGTAAACTCTCTGTGAGTACTGTAGTTATGACGAGTGGCTAGCTAAGAGTAATTGTCAGATTTTAAGGTATAAATAAAACAGAAATCTTAGGGAAGTTCACAGAACTGTATGCACAGAGCTAATAGGATTAAATGTCAAACACCACTGTTGCTGAGGTGAACTAAACATGACATTGAGTCCACTGAAAGGAAATAAACACGAGCAAACATTCCCCAGATTGACACACTGTCTCAGATCCCATTCTTCTTTCTATAACTGATAGTTTTTTTTTCATTTTTAATATTTTAAAAATTTATTCCTCTCTCATACAATACATACCACCTACAGTTCCCCATTTCTTCCACACTTCCAGTCTCACTATTCCTCACATCTATTCTCCCTCAGAACAATCTCTTCTGCATTTCCCTTCAGAAAACTTCAGGCTGCCCAGGGATGTCAACTGAACAGGACATAACAAGTTACAAAACTCCAAGCACAAACTCTGATATCAAGGGTGGATAAGGCAACCCAGTAGGAGGAAAAGGATTCTTAAAACACTCAAAAGAGTCAGAAACACCTCCACTCCCACTGTCAGAAGTCCATAGTGTAGTGGTTATCACGTTCGCCTCACATATCTGATGTTTTAAAGGATGTGTCAGAAGAGAAACAAGGACACAAAGTCCTACTCACCCAGTTCTGAGACTTTAAGAATTCTTCAAAGCTCTTTGGGGGCTCTGGGACTTTCTGATGAAGCAAAATCAGTCAATTGCATTAATTCTGATTGTACTTAATATACATAGTCCATTAAAGCAAAATATGGTATTTAAGTTAGAACTTTTAGAATTTGTAAGATATTCTAAAACATTCATTTGTGTACTTTGTAAAGTCCATACACTTTGAAAAGGGATAGAGGTAAGAGTTTAGATGCTACTTCTATAAGAAACCCCAACATGAATTTTGCTGAATGCTCTCATTTCAAATTCTAATAAGAATTCCAAGATATTTTTGAGTTGTTGTGGAATGTATCTATAATAAACCCAGAACCAGAAATTTAATAAATATTCCTCTTGGTGACAGGAAAGCCACAGTAGTGAAATTGTGACTATACTCTGGACGCTCCAGGCTAACCATTCATGAGCCCATTTATATTATGCAGTAGTTTCTCTGAGCATTGAAAATGTGTTCAACCATGGACAAATTGTATCAAGATAAAACTTGAGTCCATCTCGTGGAGACTTTGCACACATTCCTCCTTCAGCTTAGATATTTCCCTGTCTAAAACTCTCTCTTTCCAAGCCCTTATTGGCCTATTTAGCACTTAAAAGTATCAAATTAAAAGTTACTTCTAATTGGAAGATTGAAAATTCAAGACTAAACTAGTTACCCAGAAAGACCTGTTTTAAAACAAAGCATACACAAAAACAAAAACTGGCACTGTTTTTCTAAAAGGGCTTCAACCTCCAAGCTTACAAAGTTTTTTCCCTGGTACTAGTGAGCAGATTCATGTCTCCAGGGAGATAGAGACTATGAACGTCAGAGTTGAAGACCGTAAATGATATACAGCATCTGTCCAAGTTCGTAAGTACTTGTATTCTTCACTTGATGAACAGATGAGAAGATAAATAGGAAAGTATCTAGCTATTTGAAGAACATGTCCAGATGATGAAATTTAGTGAGGAGGAGCCAAAGAGAGGGAAAGAGAGAAAAAATTGGAAGTCCTTAATATACCTTAATAACCAATTAATATACCTTAATAATGACTGAAAAGAATAAAACCATATTTTAGTTTACTAAAACACTTATTGTATATTTACCTATTAAATGGTCCAGTCTATAAAATCACAGGGCTATACTCTATAAAACTAATTACACATTTGGAGTTAAATTGAATGTGTCATTCTCTTACTATTATTTAAAATATATTAATATCATTATGTAAAATATCAAGAGCAGATGAACTCAAGTATTAAGGAAACATGGAACTCTGGGGCTAAGCAGACAGAAAAGGACATGAGGAGTAGTGTATACAAAAGGCTTAGAAATAAATGAAATAAAATTCATTATTTTATTATTTTTAATGGCTATCAAACTATTTCAATTAAATTTTTGGTTGTAAACCTAGCCTTTAACATCTTGCCAGCCCACTATTTCAATTATAACATGAAAATAATATCACATTTTCCTGGAAGAAAGAGAAAATAAATCGAAGGCATGAAACATGCATAGAGAACTTTTAGCCAACTTCAAAATAAAATTCACAGTCTGGAATAATATGAAAAGGACTTAAGAAATGAGAGGCAAGCACACATCTCTCCTCATAGAAGGAGAGAGCTGCTCTGTGGAAATATTAAGGAAAAGCCAGGTCATATAGCAAGCATTCTTTTCTAGGTATTAATGAAAGTCAGCAGATACTGCTAACAGTGATGGTCAAGGTTGTAACGCTTCCTTCATTCCAAACTTATCAAAGCTCTAAACTCCATGCCGGGCTTCTCAGCACCAGGCTCAGATCAACAATGGGCAAGTCATGAAGACAGCCCAGCTGATGATCTGAAATTTAGAAAGAAAACATACTTTATAAACAAGTACAAATTCCCAATAGCTTTCTTACCTGAAGGGTAGGCAACTCCATCCACTGAACCTTCCTGTGGCCTGTCATGGTGAAATAAATTCAGAGATGAAGAGAGATTCTCTGGGTCTTAGATATAAGTATGGTTTTAGGGAACAAACTGGAAAGATACCCAAATTCAAAGGCAGATGACTTTAAACAACCCCTCAGTGTCACCTTCAAGCCTCATCTAGGAATTTTGCCAACAAAGTCAAAATGGAGGAAGAATGTACACAGAGGAAAACTGGACAGGCTGACTGATTCTTGTATGTTTGAATTCCAGAACCTGAACAGAATTTTAAAAAGAACAAACTTCACTTCAAACTTCCCATAGCTCAAATGTCAAGAAAATATTAGAAGTAATTAGAAGAGGTTGGAGATTGAGTAAATCACAAATAAGCTCAATCCAATTAAAGTTACAGCTAACTCTAAAACGCAACTCAACTCAACTCAAAGAAGATTCTAGAGCAGCCTTTCATTCTAAGAAAGTTACAGATCAGCCCTTTACTCTAAAAAGCCAAAGAAAGAAAAAGGCTGATGCTTGCCAAAACTCAGAACTCTTAAATCTCAGTGTTCTACGTGATTGTTACATAATGTTCAATGGTACAATTACAGAATAACCCCAGGAAGAATTGGAGCCATAATCCAGGGGAAATGTTGTCAATACACATCAGGCACCTACAAAAACAGACCAGGGTATACAAGCTTAAATGTACTAAAGATGGTACAGCGTAGGCTGAATAACAGTGTGTGAAGAAATGGCATGTTTAGATGGATCTGGCAGTAAAGAACAAGAATCCCAGCTACTCAGCATGAAGATTCCAAGTTCCAGGTCTTCCTAGGAAATTTAGCAAGACACTGTCTCAAGACAGAGTGGACAGCTTTTGCTCAGGGCTACCACACTATTCCTTAGATAAGGCTTTGCTGAATTAGAACAAGAGCTTAAAGCTCTTCTGAGTAATTCAGGCCCTACTCTTAGGCAAAAGCCTCACAATTAGCCTTTCTTCTTTTATGTAGCATGGTCACACTAATTCCTACCATCCTGAGTAAGCTTTTCCTTAAAGACTTATGGAACTGGAGTAAACAAAATAAACAGTCCTGGGCTTCTGAACTTGACATTATAACCGTAAGAACCATCTATGCTGTCTCATGTAATGAAAGAACATGATTCTTGTATAACACTGTAGTGTATAATACTTTCAAAGTTTATTTGTCTGTCCTACTTTTGGGGAACTCAAGTCAATTCCCACTCATGTTACTCCTCACATCAACGTGAACGTTCTTGTTATGTCTCCTGGCATACAATCTCTAATTCATCAGGGGATGGCTGGGTCAGCTGTAGTTAAGCAATGCCAAAAAGACTTCCAAATGCTTGTATACTGATTTTCATTTTCGACCGAAGTGTAGAAAGCTTTACAAACCACATTCTTGCTAAGAATCTAACATTAAAAATATCTCTGTAAATTCAGTAATACCTTTTGCCTTTCTGACTTTTGTTTGGTTTTGGCTTTTGGTTTGTTTGGTTCGTTGGCTTTTTTGTTTTTTTGTTTTGTATTGTTTGAGACAAGGACTTACTATGTCGCCCAAATTGGTCTTCAACTCATGATCCTCCTGTCCCAGCCTCCTGAGTAGCTGAGATTACAGGTATGCATCACCACATGAAAGAACCAGGCATCAATTATTAGTCACTTAATTATGGGGCTCCATTGCGTGAAATGTACCAGAATGTAATTTGTCATGCCAATGGCAACATGTGCTCACACAAAGCTAGATAGGATAGCACTTAGCACACATTGTTGCTACACACTTAGCACACATGACTGACTGGAGAAGCGGCACGTGTGCATGGCTAATCCATCATCACCACAAATGTGAATAATGCTTGCACTGTGATATAACACAGAATCACAAGTATATACCCTCTTCACATTGGCTTCCTTCAGCTGATAATGTGCATTAGAGTCTTTTCAAGCCTTGATAGCTCATTTCTAAGTAGAACACTTGAATTACTTTGAGAATCTCATTTTGATCGTATTCACCTCCTTACCCAACTCCTTCCAGACACACCCTCTCCATCCTCAACTTCCTACAAACACAACTTTGAGTTGGCATCATCTTAAAAACAAACAGCAACAAAAACCTCATCCAGCCCAATTTGTGCTGCACAATTACTCTTGGGAGTAAGGCCTATCCTGGAGTATGGTTTTGTGAGTTACTATATTTCTATATTGTCAGATATGCTATGACCCCAATTTCTAGGAAGTGTTCAAAAGACTGAAAATAAGAAGCCTGTGACCCAGAGCCTACTTTTCTTTTAACTAGGGACAGTTATAGCAATCTTTTATCAGAAAAGTTTGTCATATTAAGCCACTGATATTTTGTGGTTTCCTGGCATAAGCTGAAAGTTCACTATGATAGTTTATCTTACAGGCTGCATGCTCTTTGATAAACCTTTTGGAAGTGTGAACTACGTTCCTTTTCCTAATATCTGAATGGGCCTAAAATCTTATTTGCAAGCAAAAGAATAGGAGAGAGGTAACACTGTTATTTTTGATGGGTCAAAAAGGGCATGCAATTTCAGCCTTCTTTGCAGCATTCCGTTTGAAGTCTGTCCTGGTTGGGCTTGTTTTCTTTTCTTTGTTTGGGGTTTTTGTTGTTGTTGTTGCTTTTTGTTTAGGTTTTGGTTGGTTTGGTTTTGTCAGCTTGACACAATCAGAGTTATCTGGGAGAAGGAACATTAACTGAGAAAATGCCTCTATCGGATTGTCTGAAGGCACTTTATTGACTGCTGATTAATGTGGGTGGGCACAGGTGGCACTGCCACCCCTAGATAGGTGGTTCTTGGCTGTATAAGAAAGCAGGTTGAGTAAGCAACGGGGAGCAAGGTAGGAAGCAGTGCCCCTCCATGGCTTCTGTCTTAGTTCCTGCTTTGAGTTCCTCCTTTTGTTTCCATCCATGGACTATGACCTGGAATGTAAGCCAAATAAATTGTTTTCCTCCTAAGTGGCTTTTAGTCAGGGTATTATTGCAGCAACAGAAACTCTAAGACAGACTCCCAGCCTAAGCTATTAAGTCTGCTATCCCATTGCCTCACTGTGAGGAAGTTGAGGCCGCATAGTGAATTTATCAATAGGCATCCTGACAGTATGCTCAGTCTTTCCAACTGAGTTACAAGAGAAAAAGCCATGCGCTAGACCATATGGTTGTGTCAAACTACTGTACTTTGGGGTAATTACACAGACATAGGGATGCTTGCCATATACATGTATATCTGCACATAAGTATATCTGTATGCACATGCAACTGAAAGTTCTATTATGTAGTACTTTACTAAGAATAATGTACTAAGTATAATGGCTTTCTGCCCTGTATAATTTCATTATTTAAAAAGTATGGGGGTTTGTCTCATATAGTGTCTTCCCCAGCCCAGACTGCCCTTAAACTTACTATGAATACTAGAGTGGCCTCAATCTCTTGATTCTCCTGGTTCCCCATTACAGATGTGAGGTATCACTGTAGCTCTGCAGTATAGTTGACTTAAGTTTTTATTGCTGTTTATAAATAGGTTAAGATGTAAAACAACATATCCTATGCAATACCCTTTCCAGTTGAAAAGCCTTCCCTATACTCTAACTACTCTTCAAGATGTGGCTTCATGAACTCCCTCCCTCCCTCCCTGGGAGGTTGGGGGGCGTTGCATGTGCGTGTCCTCTTTCTGCTGATGCTAATAGCCTCTGATATTTCATCCCCAAAGAGTAGTCTAAAGGAGGGGAAGGGCTGTTATAAGGCTCCCTCCAGTCCCCTTTAAGCTCTATTCATGTATGGCTGCCACTCATGGCCAGGCAACTCCTTTTAACAGCTGGAAATGAGCCCTACTCCCACTTAAGGGTGTGATCCTGAGAATTCATGGTGACTGTTATCTATTGTTCTAGTAAAACTTTTACATAAATTCTGGCGTGGTAAACATCAGTGTCCTGGCTTGTCATTTGTGATTCCACACAAGGCTGTTCTTTTTCTCCCATTGGCTAATTTCATAATTCTCCGCTCATTAAATAAATTGCTTGATATATGACAGTTTTGTTTCTAATTTAACAACTATTATTTAGGTTTCTTTGAGGTGGGGCATAGAAAAATAATTTAATCATTTATCCACATACATTAGCCTTCAAAGCAGAAAAATACTGTAGGTGCCAACTCTGCGAGTTTTACGCAAAGCAAATAATGAGTAAACGGTTTTCCTAAGAAAACTACCAACCACCTAAGCTACAAGTCCGAGCTCTCTTAAATATTTGGTGAGATAAAGCGGAGTTACTAGCTCCTCATTAACTCAAGGAAACTACTTTTGAAAATGCTGTTCCAGAACTCGTACCCAGTCCCGGGGGGAGCGGAAAACGGGCATCACAGCAGAGAGCCGACGGTTCCTTTGGGACAGTTCACAGAGGAAAGGAAGGCGGGACTTCCGAACGTGTTCCTCCGGCTCGCCCAGGGGATTCACCCTCTGAGCATGCGCCGCGGTCAGCTTCACCTTGGCCCTGGCAACCGCCAGGCCCCGCCCTCTGGTGTCCTGCGGAAAGCACTCCGGGCAGGGCGCGTGGAGCGGAGGCCGTACGGACCGAGAGTTCGTCGTGGTGCAGGTTGGCCTTCCCTCAGGTCCGGTAGCTGGGGCCAGACACCGGACAGGCCCAGCGAAGGTCTTACTGCGGTCGAACGCTGCGTGTGGCGTTCCTGTGGGGAAAGACTCGAAAGGTCTGGGGCCTAAATAAGCCTTATTAGGCTCCCCAAGTTGGCTTTGCTCACTCCAGGCACAGCCTGTGAGCGCGGATGTGTAATTCAGGCACTGGAGTGGTTTCAGGGTGGTTGCAGAAGAAGGAAGACAGATGTGTGCTGTTAACATCAGCTGATAAGCAGAAGCTTTTCTTGTGTGTCTATTTCTTGGGCATGTGAGACAAGTATAGTAACACTTTGCGTTGCTAGGTTGGGTAAGGATGGGGATGCCTAAGAAATATTGCAGCATTTCAGGGCTGTTTATGATTGAACTCCAAATGCAAAATTTTACAAGACACTCTGCCTGTCATATAATGTTTCTGTGGGAAGGGATTCTAGTTTTGTGTTAAAAAACGGTATCTTGAATGTTTTTTAAAAATGGGATATTATACCTCATCAAATTATATGGCCAATTCTTAGTACTTCACAAACAACTATTGAAAAGAGTCTTATCTGGTCCTGAATTAGTCCACAATTCAAGATAGGCGAGATTTAAGGAATGTTCCCTTGGAAAGCAAATCGGCTTAGTGTGGTGGAAAAGATAGCCTTGTGCCGGGCTGTGTAGAGCCCCAAAGAAGAGTAGACAGAGAAATCCTGGATGCCTTTTACAGAACGGTTTTAATTTAGTTGGCAAGTATTTGAATCCATCTAAAAGTATAAAAAAAAAAATATCAGGAATAGGTAAATCGGAAATAATTGCACTTTTGCCAGAGGAAAACCTCATTGAAAAGTCCCTCTCCGCACGTTTGTTCATATCAAATAGGTGGACCAGAGATAAGTAGTCAGAAGTGTAAAAGATTGTCTTTGTCTGTTTGACTTAATAAGGAGCCGAGTTAGAATCGGACTTCGAGCCTAAAAATAGATGTTATGTGCAAAGGAGACAGGATGCAACCACATGAATATCATTATTTTTTTTTTTGAGAAATTGAGTGGAAGGAGATGTTATAAATTACTCTTTTAGTCTAAGTTGCTGAGTAGACTGCCAAGACACTAGTTATTTGTTAGTTCCCTAGGAATCGTCTTTGTTTTCTAATTCTTTCCAACAGACCCCCCGCCCCCACTCCAGCTGCATCTGCTGGCATGTATTCGATGTTAAGTATAGGTGTACTCACATGCCCCCATGGCCTCTTTCCTCATTGCTTGTTGTCATACACACATGCACATATATAACCTGTACAGAAAGTATTCAGTGGGAAAGTTCTTACACTATTTTATCTTTGTGAACGGATCTGAAGGGTATATACTTTTGAAACATTTAGAAGTCTAAGAGCAAATATTTCACTCCGTGGGATATTTTACAGATGTAATTGTTATTAGCTGTTTCAGCATTAGCATATGTATTAGAATCACATATAATCCATAATCACAAAGAATACATGTGACATTTTACCCCTAGCAGGAAGTGAGCGAGTAATTGTATAGTGGACACCAGCTGATGTCCTCTAATAAAATTCAGTGCTGGCACTACTGGAGACAGCGTCAGAATCCGCAGGCTCACAATTCAGTCACCAAGATTGTCCCAGCTTACTCCAAGTCAAACTGAGCCTTCGGAATCCCTTTCCAGCTAGCTACAAGCCGGGATTCCTTCATCCCCTCTGCAGATGCACTTGATTTGCTTGTGTGGCTCACAGATCTCAGGGAACACTATGCTCGCATTTGAAGGTTATCATAAAGGATATTTTAAAAGATGTAAATATACAGGCAGGTAGAAGTAGGGAAGAGACCCAAGCACAGGGGCTTCCTCCCAGTGCAGCCCAGGTGTGCTTTCTTACAGTGTGTGCATGAGTTCCTCTTTGTGTGAGCCCCCGCATAGTCAACTGTCCAGAAACTCCTGGAAGCCCTGATTCGGGTGTTTATTAGAGTGTTTTATAGGCTTACTTGCTAACAGAATGAAAGGGAATCGTCAGGGCCTGTCAGGTCCTTTGGCTTCCCCCCTTCCAAGGTATAAGGCAAAATCCATTTTGAAATGGGTATTTGTTCATCTTCTATGATATTGGAACAATTTAAAGTTGAACTTTCTACTACCTCTCCTGAAAAAGGAGTTTTAAGTCAGAAATCAGGGGAAAAAGAGAAAAGGGGTGTGTGTGTGTGTGTGTGTGTGTGTGTGTGTGTGTGTGTGTGTGTGTGCGCATGCATTCATAATACCCAATGATTTTCCTCGTACCACTGCAGCCTTTTATTTATTTAGATTCCCCATGAGAGTTGGTGTCATAGGATGTCAATTCAATTTACATAGTTGAATGTATTTCTGTATAATAATAACAGCAAGTCTTGTATTCTTAATATTTTTAAATCAAAATTGCTATATTTGGGACAAAGTGGGTACTGTCAGTGTCTACATTTTATATTTGAAATCATCTTTAATATAGACTTTCCATTTTTTATGAAAGAATAGTTTGCAAGAGTAACTGAAATTGCTCTTTTGAGTTGGTTTTTAATTTTGTATTTTCAAGCATATCAACTTAGTGGGTTTTGAACTTAGTAATATCTATTGAAAAATACTAAGCCCAACAGTGTAACTTATATTGGTCAATTTTATTTGTAATAACAGTACAATGTTGATATTTCATTCCTTCTCACTTTAATTTTTAGTGTACCTATGATAACGCTTTAGAAACAGTATACTTTGGTTCAAAGAAAAAAATGGCTCTCAGTCCATCTGTAGTTCCTCAAGAAAGTGAAGAAAACAATGCAAACTGTGTAGAAACGAAACAGTCACAAACTGCTTCCACTGTATCAGAGGACCCCCTTCAACACTTATGCTTAGCGTCTCAGGAAGTGCTTCATAAGGCTCAGCAAAGTGGGAGGTCGCGGTGTATTCAATGTGGTGGCTCAAGGATGTTCTACTGCTACACATGCTGTGTCCCGGTGGAAAATGTGCCCACTGAGCAGATCCCGTTTGTGCAGGTAAGAGGCTCGTTTGAAAGTAGAAAAATGCATTTCAAAAAGAGACCATATGTGTATGTTGTGTGTACATATGTATATGTGTGTATGTATATGTATATGTGTATATGTATATGTTTGTGTATATGTGTGTATTTGTATATCTGTGTGTGTGTATATGTGTGTATGTATATGTGTGTATATGTGTGTACATGTATATGTGTGTGTGTGTATACATAGATACACTGCTCCAGCACCATGCCTGCCTGCCTGCTGTCATGCTCCTTGCTATGATAGTCATGGAGTCTAATGCTCTGAAACCGTTATCCCCAGTAAACTTTTTCTTTCCCTTCCTTCCCTGCCTTCCTTCCTTCCTTCCATCCATCCTTTAAAGATTTATTTCATGTATGAGTTCACTGTAGCTGTTTTCAGACACACCAGAAGAGGGCATTGGATTCCATTACAGATGTTGTGAGCCACTATGTGGTTGCTGGGAATTGAACTTAGGATCTCTGGAAGAGTAGTCAGTGCTCTTAAAACTACTGAGCCATTTCTCCAACTTTTTCTATAAGTTGCCTAAATCATGGTGTTTTGCTACAGCAATAAAAAGTAACTAAGACAAGAATAAATCAGACATACCTTTATTTGATGCAGAATTTGAAAACTCTAAGACTTGAATAAAGATAAAAAAGAAAACCTCAGAAGGGAAAAGAAACTCTCAGCCTCAGCAGCCCTGTTTGAAAGACTTTGCTTTGGGGCAAGCACTTGTACCTTCCTGCTGGTGGTGCTTTAATATAGCTGAGTCTCTTGTCAGAAACATGGCCATTGGAGGACAAATGGTCATCTGGTCTATATTTCAAGGTAGAATATCTCTTCCAAACTCCCCTCTGGTCTGGTCAGTACTGTAGTGTTTACTCTCCCCTGTCAGTATCTAATGTGGTTTTCCTGTCAGATGTTTATGAAAAGTGCACAAATGTAAGTTCCCATTGTTTGCTGTGCCCTGGTATCACTGCCAGAAGCCTCAGACTTACTCATTGAAAACTGTGATGTTCTGGGTCCTGAGGTCATGGACTTTGTGTAATTGCCTTATAATTAGAGATTTTAGTCCATAAAACTTCCTTTTTATTACACTTTAAATTAGTCTACATGATTTGAAAAATGCATTAATAACATTTGGTTCTGTGTCCTTTGGTCTTGTTTGTTTTTTATTCTTTTTTTAAAATCAATTCTGTGTTCTTGATGTAAAGTTGATGAGAAGTTGATGATAGCCTTTACTCTAACTCTACTCATCAACTTGTTAGATAGTTACTTTAGGAGTAGACATCTGTCCTGATCTTTGTCATTCCCCCTTCCTGCTTCCTGGGACTAAGATAAAGCTGACTGGTATTCAGAGGCCCTGGGGGAGGGGAAGAGAATGACCGCTGAGGCAGTGCTGTGAGGAAAGTCTAGGGCAGTGCTCATTCAGGAGCAGACCTGTGTAAAATAATCCCCGAACTGCCTACTTAAATGGTGACTCTCCTACAACTAGAAATTGTCATGTTGGTTTCGTGTGATTGGCCCTGTAACCTAAGTGATGACTGGGAAAGTGGAAATGAAAAGGGAAAGTAGTGCTTGCAGTCCTAATCGGGGGCTGTTGAAGGTGCCTTTGTGCCTGCATTCCTCCGAGGTATATGCTTTATTACATCTTGTCCTCACCTCACTGTCCAGAAAGAAAAAGGAAGGAAATTTGGTTTACTTTGTGTGCGCAGCAAGTGTTCCTTTAGAAAATAGCCCTGGGGCACCTGAAGGGTCAGTCTCTCCCCTCAGACCCTCAGTCATTCTCCACAGGGCAAACTCTCTCCTCTCAAGACCCCACCCACCATGCTGCCTTGTGTGGTGCTCTCTCTCTGCTAATGCTGCCCCACTTCAGAAGCCCAGTCATGGCCTCTGTACCTTGAGGCTGCCTGTCCAAGTACTCTCACCGTAGCAGGAACGTGGTGAACTGCAGAACAAATGACAAGCATTATCTTTAGGCATTTCAAAGTCACCAGGTGGAAAGATATTTTATTTCTCCATTTATAAAAGGCTCCAGAGCAAGTAACTTGAAGGGACAGCTGGCCTGTGGGAAGGAAGTGGATGGGATACTGTAGACCTTTGGACAGTGCTGAACGTTATCTTGATTGGGGCAGCCAGTTCACACATATACTATATACTAGACCCTAGTTCACACGTAACTATATAGTAACTCTCGTTCACACGGATACTATATACTAAACCCCATTAGAATGCAGACTAAGCACATGTGTGGGTCAAAACAACAAAAACAGTTCTACGTTCCAGAGTAAAATGGCTGCCCTCTAGGATCTGGTCATAGAGATCTTACTTTCCTTGTATGAAGTGGGGGTCTTGGAGATGGTTGATATACTTACCAAATGAAGAAACTTAAATAGTAAAAAACATTTTAGCCCAAGAAATCTAAGGTAACTTAACTCTGAACAGAAGTAATACATAATATGTAAGGAAATACTTGGGCAAGTATTTTTGAGATACAACTTGTATCAAATATAACTTGAGTGGTGCTATTTGTAGTAAAGCCCTTTAAGGCTTATTCTGTTGCTGTTTTTCTATTGGCAGCCTAATTTGTGCTGTGAAAATGTATTGCCAAGGATCACAAAATTTCAGGTAACTTTGACTTGAAAAAATGTTTGGGGAACAGGATTTAAATTTGAATTTTAAGTCTGAAGTATCATTTAAGCTTTCATTTCTTCTGAAAACAGCATAAAGTAAACCTGATTTGATAGGAATTATTTTTTTAAAATGTCCTTGGCATGGATGCTGAGATGTGAGGAACTGAATACATGTAGGTATTAGGTAAAGGAACCCTGGCTCATTGCTGTGAGAGCGGTTACACGTGTGGGTGAAGTCATTGCTAGGTACATGGTCCACATTGATGAGCGACTGGTGTTTAGCTGTGAGTGTGCTCATAGGAACTCAGTGTGAGCTTGGTATATTTGCCTCAGAGGGCATACTGACAAAATATCACAATTTCATACTCTGTTCATTTGCCTTTTTGTTTTTTTTTTTAGCTTCCACTGAAGATTGATATCATTAAGCATCCGAATGAAACAGACGGCAAAAGCACGGCTGTGCACGCAAAGCTCTTGGCGCCAGACTCTGTGAACATTTACACGTATCCCTGCATTCCGGAGTATGAAGGGCAGGACCACGAGGTGGGTGCCTTGGCACTTACACCCTCATGGGAACTCTTAACTCCAACATGATTTAGTGTCCTCTTAGCAATATAGTGTGTGTGTGTTTAGAGACATTTACCTTTAAATAGGTCTTTACTCTCTGCCAGTATCCTGCATCTCCTTTTCCCCCTCAGAATTCTCCTGTTGGTATTGCTTGTGCATGCTCTAATGTGATACAGACTGGGAAACTGAGTTAACTGTCATTGGAAGAAGAAAAAGACTGTCTCAGAGTAGTTTTTAGGAATTCTCACCAAATTAAGAGTTTTAGTATATAAATATTGAGATATTTCTTATAGCTGCTTATCTGTCTTCCTTGGGCATACCTAGATACCTAATTCATATTCTAGTTAAAATAGTCATTTTGGTAGGATGTTAGTAGCCTTCCTATCAAAAAAAGTAACTTTGTAATAGATTTAAAAAAAATAGTCTTTAGGTGCTTCTAAAACAAGCATGTAAACCCTTTTTACTTTTTTTGAGATATATATTTTTTCTTATTTAATATTTCAAAATAAATATATACTTACATATATACGTTGCGATGTATAACTTTATATCTCTATATAATTTAAATTTATTTAGAAAGTTATATTTACAAGTAATATCTGAGTTTGATCTAGTTAAATGTTTGTGTATCCTTCTCTGTCCAGTTCAATACCATTTATTTAATTAAGTAGAACACACTGTTGCATTCTAATTTTAGACAGTTTCCCTGTGTGGTCTGCACTGGTCTCAGCTCTATAGGTGTGAGGCCATCAAGCATGTCTCATAGCCCTCCCCGCCCCCACAGCGGACTACTTTATCCTATTGTCGTCATTTTATTTTCCTTTATACAAGTGGAAATGGTTTTTATTCACTGAACAGTTTTCAGTGGCTGTTTTTAAAAAGTATCGTGTATTTTGTTTTTTGTCTATCTGGATGGCCTGTAACTTCTTAGGAAGCCCAGGCTGGCCCCGATCTCATGTCCCTACATCTCTAGTGCTAGAATTAATTACAGGAGTACAGCACCACTTCACAGAAATGAGTCTTTGTTGTTGTTGTTGTTGTTGTTGTTGTTGTTAGTTTGTTTTTAAATTTGGGGTACTGTTAACTTGGCTTTGTCAATTAGTGAGAAACTTGTTTTGAAGCAACTTCTCCAGGTAGTATAATATGATTATATGCTATTAGGAATGAGCTCAAAGCTTTATATATATGGTAAAGCAAATACTAGGGTCAACCTAATGCTTATTTCTTTTCACACTCAGCATCTCTCTTCCTTAGGGTTTAAGGCAGAGTTTGCTGAAGATCACAGTAACATGTAGCTAACCTGAGTTCCTTTGTTTTAGGTTGTACTTGTTTTTCCTGGGCCTCAGTCTATCTCAATAAAAGATGTCTCTTTCCATCTACAAAAAAGGATCGAAAGTAAAAGTGGAGACAAAGCTGACGACCTGGATATGCCACCTCGTAAGCTTGTGAGGACTGAGGCACAGGAAGGCTGGGATTTGAATGAGAGCATGGGCAAAGGCCCAGAGCTGAAAAGAGTTGTCTTCATTGACAGCACCTGGAATCAGACAAACCAGATCGCCTCTGATGAGCGGCTTCGGGGTGAGGATTGTGTTCCGGCACTTTCTTCCCCTGCCAGCTCTTATTGAGAACAACTTTACATCTGTGGCTCCCTCAAAAGAAAATCTCTGTTCAGTGCTTGCATGTGCTCCATTTCTCTTCTCCCTTTCTGTATTTGTGTGTGTGTGTGTGTGTGTGTGTATGTGTGTGTGCATGCTCGTGTGTGTGTGTCTGTCTCTGTTTGTATGCGTGTGTGTATCTGTCTGTCTGTGTTTGTATGCGTGTGTGCTTGTGTGTGTGTGTGTGCATGCTCATGTGTGTGTGTGTCTGTCTGTCTCTGTATGTGTGTGTGTCTGTGTTTGTATGCGTGTGTGCTTGTGTGTGTGTGTGTGTGTGTGTGTGCTTGTGTGTTTATGCATCTGTGGACATTGCTGGAGAAATCCTTTTAAAGTAAGCAGTAGGCTTTGCAAAACAGCTATCTAAATACTATAGATCTGTTGAAAATAAGAACGCTCCTACGTAATAAATAAAATGCCATTGGTTCTCCTATGAGAATTAGCAGAACTTGTACAAAATCTAACTTACAACCTGCTTTCACATCTCTTCAATAAATACAGTAATGGCTTGTGTAGCACTTTTCCCTCTGACACAGCATTTAAACTCAGAGTTTTTGATGCTTGTATAAGCTTAGTGTCTTAATCTAGAGCAGTTTCCTTTTTAAAAAATTTAGATTTTGGTAAAGCGGCCACATTGGTTGACTGAATGTCTTGTCATGATAAACTCAGTCTAGATACTTTGGTTCATATACTTTTTACATTATTTAAAATGTACAAGTATGTATGTGTGTTTGTGTGCACATGTGCATGTAGGAGCACATGGAGGCCAGAAGAGGGCATTGGATCCCTTGGAGTTAGAGTTACAGGCAGATAAGAGCTTTCTAACGTGGGTGCTGGAAACCAAATTTGGGTCCTGCACATGAGCAGGAAGTGCTGTTAACTACTGTGCCATTTCCCCGGCCTCATAGTTAGGATACTTTAAGAGGAAATTCAGGCTTGTCTGTAGCTGGTCCAGTTTGATCTGTTGTTTGTTGTCATTAATGATAGTTGGGGCTTTCCCTGTCAGTTCATGAGTTGTTTGGTTGAGCATGTCATGCATGTTGAATTCAAGTTTTATACTTACTGCTGCGTTCTGGCAGGAGACATATAAAACAAGCTGTCTCCTTATATAATTACTTAATTTAACAAGAACTGCTCAATTGGTGGGATTGCCCGATTGCCGGATCTTTGCACCGTGAAAGTCTATATTCCTTTAGTGTACAGGCATAAAGCTTCCAGGCTATAGGCGTTCTCAGCAGAGCTTAGTATTTACGGATCATTGCCTCAGTCGGTCTTTAAATTGAGAAGCCAAATAAGGTGACAGTTTAGTCATGTTACTGCTTCATGTGTGAGCTGACCCTTAACACCAGCCTAGGGAGTTACTGCCTCGGTAGATGCAGCAGCATGTCTCAAGCCCACTTAACTCCCTTCCTGCCGTAAACTGGTTCACCATGTTCTTAAAACCCGCAGTTCATTTCACTAGGATCGGATAGTAGAAACTAAGTCACGTCAGGTGACTACTACATGCCGTGTCTTCAGGGACAGAGCCAAGGAAACACATAGGAGTGCGTACCGGGAGTTCACAGTGGTAGTCTCAACTCACTTCAGTATTACAGGAGTTTCGTTTGTTTGACCTCCATTTCTATGTCTTTTATAAGAAAAACTTCCACATGCCTATGTGTTTATATGTGTATATGATGCCTGTGCATATGTGTATGTACATGTGTTTATGTGTATGTGATACCAGCGCATATGTGTATATACATGTGTTTATGTGTATGTGGTGCGTGTGCATATGTATATATACATGTGTTTATGTGTATGTAGTGCCTATGCATAAGTGTATGTACATGTGTTTATGTACATGTGTTTATGTGTATGGGATGCCTGTGCATATGTGTATGTACATGTGTTTATGTGTATGTAGGCACATGCCTAGCACTGACTGTATGTAGTGCTCAGAGAATAATGTTGAATGTCATTCCTTGCCTCCCACCATGCGTCAGACAGAGCCTCTTGCTCACCGCACCAGACTGGCCGACTCACAGCTCCTGAGTGTCCTCCAGCCACTACCTCCATCTCATCACAGGCGTAGGGATTGTAGCTGTGCCTCTGCCTCTGCCTGGACTGTGGATCTACTCAGGTTCTCAGGCTGTTGTGCAGCAAGTGGGCTGCTGTTCACTGGGCCATCTCCTAGCCCTCGATGCCTTTCCGCTGGAGTGACATGCGGAGCTCCCAGTAACGGTTTCAGTTACTTTACCTGCCCCCCAATTAACACAGTAGTAGTCTGTGGTCCAGGGGCTCATACTGTTTCTCTTGTTTCTTTGTACCTTCCTCCATACTTCAAGCATTCTCCGTGCTTTCTTTCTAAAAGCTTTAAGATTTTTCCACGTATTGAATAGCTTTGTGACCAGAAGGCAAGAGAACTACTCAGTTGGTACTGCATGGTTGCCAAAGGCCCCTCAAATAAAGACGCACTACAATCTGTCACCATTTCCAAGCTAAAGGAACCTCCCGGTACCTTTCCCTGACTTAGCTCATTAGCTAATTAGTTAGTCTGCACCTGTGGGCTCTAACACTTTGGAGAGTTCAGTGCTGCAGTTTACTGGATGATCCGTCTTGGCCTCTGCTTTGGATGACTGAGAAGTCACAATCCGCCACAGCCCCTCAGTCCCCTTACTGCAGCAAGTCACTCCTCAGTTTGAAGATTGTCTGGGATTTTTCTTATTACTTACTACCTTATATGGTAATTATGAGGTTCAAGTGAAAGAACACAAGTAAAGGTCCTTGAAAAACCTATAAATAGAATTATTCTGCTACTATCCAAAGTCAGTTTGTTTGGGTTGGCCTAAAATGAGATTTGTATGCATGGTTTGTTACTCCTTCCCAATTCCCATAGAAAACATGCAGTTCGCTTCTGTGCTAGTTCATAACCATGGAAAGCATGTCCCTGCGGATCCTAATTCAGTCCCTGCCTCCTCTGCCTCCTCAGGAGTAACTGAGGGACTCTTTCTGAGTCAGCTGACCTCACTTCACATAGTGTTTACCAATTTCATGTATTTTTCTGCAGTTTTCAAAATTTTATTATTTCCTTACAGCCAAATAGAAATTCCATGTATTTTCAGTACCCACTGATCTGTTGATAATTGTATAGGCTGACTTCATTTCCTCCCTATTGTATAAACAGCAGTGATGAATGTAGAAGATGCCTGCTGGGTTTATTTCCGGGGTGCCATAGTGAGGCTGTGTGTTAGCTCTATTGTTAGTATTCTGAGAAACCTCCACAGTGATTTCCACAGTAGCTACACAGTTTATCTTCCCACCAGCAATGAATAAAAGGGTTTCCCCCAACTCCTCACCTTGTAGAGATCTCTTACATCATTGATTAATTTATTTCTAGTTATCTGGGTTACTTTGGTTTGGTTTGGTTTGGTTTTTGAGACAATTATAGTGGAATATTTTTCCCTGTTTTCCTTCCCTGCAAGTCCATCATTGGTGTACATTAAAGCTACTGGATTTTGTATCCTTTGCTGAGTGTGTTTATCAGACCTAAAAGTTTTCTAGTGAAGTCCATGTGGTGTTTTAAGGTAGAATCACATTGTCTATAAGAAGCAATAGGTTAATTTCTTCTTTCCAATTTTCATCCTCCCTGCCTTTCTCCAATCTTACTAGCTAAAACTTCCAGAATCATATGGAATAGGAATCAGGAGATTCCTGATTCCTTACCCTTGTCTAAGATTTTAGAGAAAATAGTCTGTTTTCCTTTGTTTAGAACATTGGTTATAGTTTGTCATATATAGCTTTTATCATAGTGTGGTATATTCTGTCTGTTCTTACTTTCTTGTGGAATTTATTTTGGGGGCATGTTGAAAATAGTTAAGGAATATGCTGGGTTAGTAAATAGATTCTCCTCCAAGATCCATGACTTCACCAGCCTGGAAAGATAGCTACGTTTCAAGTATGAGGCATGATTTCCCACTGTAGTGGGCTTAGTTAAGTCTGGTTAGATAGCTGTTAGTTATCCCCAGGATGGCTGCCACTACCGTCCCCTTGGGATTATTGTGCCATACTGGTGGTTGCTGTAGTTTCTAGCATCGCAGTTGGGTAGGACTGTTGGTTGCTTCCCTCTTTTGGAAGCTCTCATGGTGTCTTCTAGTCTTCATGAAAGCTAGTCTTCAGGGAAGAAGCTTTTAGGCCTGCTCAGGGCCCTATGTCTGCAGGTGCATGGTGTCTTCAGCAGTAGGGTATAACCTTCCACCTCTGGGGAGCAACCAAGGATACTAACAACATCTATATTTTTGAGTCTCTTAGACAACATTTACCAACAACAACAACTCAAAAAGGGGCTTCTCATGCCTGGTGTTGGGGGTTCTGTTAGATCTTTGGCTCTCGGAGGGAACATTATCAACCCAGACAAGAAACTTTGATATCAAGTATGTATGTATATTTATATACCTACTTATATGTATTATAGTGTGATTCTTTATGTCTTGTTCAGACATCCTCACAGTCATTTCACCTTCCTCCCTCTGCACTTGTCTCCCTCCTCCTCTCTGGTGAGAGCCTGTAACAAAATCTAAAGAAAAAAAAAAGTGAATCAAAATGACAACTAGTTGAGGAATAAAATCATTTTATCTAATAAATTAAATCCTTTTTGCGAGTCAATAATCAAGTTCTGTCCACAAATCAAAACATGAAAAGAAGCTGCCAGAAAATAGCAGGCGAGAACAGTGAGGTAGAAGGCTCCCCAACACTGTTAGGTTTAAATGTGTCATATAAGGTATGAGACTCGGGGAGGTTAGGTATACACGGGCTCCCATTCTGTGCCATGCATGTGTCCTTTCTATATGTATGTGCATTAAAACGATGCCCTTGTTAGAGTTGAATAGAAGGAACTTGTGGCACTTAAAAAATTCTTGAAGCAATTAGATCATCATTTTCAACACATATCATTGTAACAGTTATGGTTCTCAATAATAATGTGATTAAGAAGTATTTATATTTTCCCTTCTTTGTTTGTTTGGCAGAGTTATTACAAGTTGAACTGAAAACAAGAAAAACTTGCTTTTGGCGCCATCAAAAAGGGAAGCCAGATACTTTCCTTTCCACAATTGAAGCCATTTATTACTTCCTGGTGGACTACCATAGAGCCGTGCAGAAGGAGGAGTACAGAGGACAATATGACAACCTTTTGTTCTTCTACTCCTTTATGTACCGCTTGATAAAGGAGGCCAGACGCTCTGGAGAGAAGGCCAAACAGAAACCCATCCATTAGTTCTGCAAACCCTCTTGACCTGAGCTCTGCAGTGCTCACTAGCGTGCAGCCAAGCCTTGTTTCCCCTGGGGTAATAACCATGCGTGATGCCCAGGAGAGGACCCCGGGGAGAGTCCAGCCTTGTTCATTTTATTGTATTTTTTTAATGGGAAATTTGAATTTGGGCATTTTTAAGAGATGATCCTGATGAAAAGACAGATCAGAAGCTATTTGCTCATTTTGGGCATATCTCATTATATGAGGCATTTAATATGCTGTGCTACGTTTATGTGATGTAATTATATGTGATTAAAGAGTGTCATATAGGGGTTGGGGATTTAGCTCAGTGGTAGAGCACTTGCCTAGGAAGCGCAAGGCCCTGGGTTCAGTCCCCAGCTCCGAAAAAAAGAACCAAAAAAAAAAAAAAAAGAGTGTCATATCTTTTCACTTATACTTGCCCTTACCTTTGGACTTAAAGGAGGTTAGAATTTGTTGGAGAAAAAAAGAAAAAAGGGGAAAAAAAGAAATGTAATTTGCTTCAGGTTGGTGACAGAATTGGCAGAGGTGAGTGTGCTGTGCTGTCTCTGGAAGTCCACACTCCCTCCTGCTGCCCAGCCTCTACTCTAGCAGAGAACTGAAGCATCATGTGGTCCTGCCAGAGGGATGGGCACATGACCCATTTTGGCAAGTCACATGGCCCAACAGGACCAGGTGTGTTTTGATGTATGAGGGATTCTGTAGAAGATGGAATTTATTTTTCAAGCATGAGTGATACAGGGTTCAAATAAATCATGTTTAAAACGTGCCTAGAAGTAAAGGTAAGCTCAGGTTGATTTATGTAGAGCAAAGTCTGGGTTGGGGCAGGGTCAGGACTATGCTAAAGTCAGACTGCCCTGAGCCGAATCTGTTGTCATTTACCCAGCTCTTCAAACCATCAAAACGGTTACAAGGTTGAGGGAAAAGGGAGGGAACAGTCTGATCACTCATTTGCCCCTCTCATGGCAGCCTTAAGAAAGGAGGCCCACACACTTCAGATGAAGTGCCCAGCCCGGCAGCCAGAGTGTCTCTAGTCCTCCCTGAATGCGTAGCATGCCTGTAAGAATAATAAGAAATTGGCTGTACTTGTCTTCTTTTTCTTCAGGGTGATAGACTCCCTGTGTCACGGCCCGGGAGCCCTTCCGTTACTTTGACTCTGCATCATCAGCATTCCCATTCAGACTCTGGTTGCTGTTGACATATGAGCATGCATGGCTGTGCTTGCCCACTGCTGCAGACAAGACGCCTTTACCATCTGCCCCAGGACTTCTGTGTAAGTCAGCTGACAAGACAGCCACCTCCCTGACTCCTAACATGCAAGCAAGGAGTGCACTATGACACTGGCACTTAACTATTTAACAGCATTACTGTGCCAGTGCACAGCCCCTCTGTGGGCACTGCATCAGATGCAGCTCAAGCATCCAGGAAGGGTTCTAGGCCCATTCTTTCTTAGGCTCTGGCCTAGCTCCCTTCTGTACTTGAGGGATTCCGCACAGCAGACTTGCAAGATTCCCTGCAGCTGCTTAAAGGGCTTTGGGAAGTAATCTACAGTGTTAGTGAAACTAGAATAATGGCCTAGAACTGTTCCCAGGCACTAAGCCTGCTCATCCTGACATGACCGCTTGGTTAGGTTAGCGTGCTTGCCACGAGACTGACACCGTCTCTTCATGGCCTCCACTGCCACACCAGCAGATGGTCTCCAGTAATTTGTCAGTTTGCATTTTTTTTCCCATCCTTGCTAGTTTCTCTTCCTCCAGCTTTTCCACCCAGGAGTATTCTAATAAAGTTGCAAATTTAATCTATCCTCAGACTCTTCCAGGGAAGCCAACTACTTTAGGTGGGATTTGGTCAGGAAAGCAGACATCATTTAAAGTGTTAGCATAATCTTTAAACAAGAGGCGGAGTTACTGGGGGAGTAAGTCGGGTTGGCTGCAGCAAGGAACCCATGACTGACTGTAGACCTGTGAATCTTCAGTTCTGTAAGCCTCTTAATCACTCTTCCCACATATCTTGGCTTAGTGACAGGTCCTTCTCGACCCATTTGGAAGCCTTAACGAAGAATTAAAGGGACTTAGCTTGGCTGTTTCTTTGATGCCATGTTGGTCTTTGTCCCAGGTCTATCTTTAATAATTACATTTTATTTAGTGAAGATTTTTTTCCGATCCCAAATCCTTCCTGTCCTTCCACTGAGTTCCATCTGTATGCCAACCCATCTCTGTGAACCTCTGTCCTTACAGTGCCTTATCTGATGGAGTGACTAGCAACTGGCTTCCTCTGGATCGCCCCAAATGTCACAAGTACAGTAGATACATTAGGGAAACTAATGTCTTCCACATTATGGAGGGATAATGTATGAGTGTTTGGTTTCCAGATGCTAATTGTTAATTGGTTCCAATGAAAAGTATTGCTAATCATTTGATGAACTTTAATTGAAGACCATAGCTAAAAACAATCACTGCCCACCTATAAGAATCATTTATCCCCAGACAGTGGATGCAGTCCTCCACATGAAAATGGGAGGAAAAGCATGGATATAGAGGAAAAGGCAAGTATCAAACAAAGGAAAAATTCAGTTGACTATCTTCAGAAAGAATGCATTTGTTCAAAAATACAGTTTGATAGTATGTAATTTCAAAAAGGATCCTAGAAATTAAGGAACTGCTGAAGTAATTCAATAGAGTTGGAAGGTAAAATATCAGAGTAGAAAATTCTCATTTCTAAATATTTAATGTTAGCTTCTTTTGAAATTGTAATTGAGACCATGGAGTCGTATAGACTACTGAATGAAGTAGACAAGGAAAAGGAAAAGGAAAGATGTCAGAGCGTTGACATGATTAGCTAGACACTTTGTTGGAAAGGTTGGGGACTACCTACACAGCAGTATAAATTCACAAAAAAATTAAGCAACATCCGGTGGTAGGAAAATCAAATTACTCTGTGAATCAGTTTCTATATCCAGGTTATTTGAGTTTCCTGAGATTGTTGAGAGAACCCAAAGCCCTCAAATTATTTTTAATTAAAAATTGTATGATTATTGTGTGTATGTGTATGATTTGTAGGGGGAGGGCATGTGCCTCAGCATGAGTACTTGGGGGTCAGAGGACACCTTTTGGAGTCTGTTCTACTTTTATGTGGATTCTGGGGATCATTGGTTTGAGCTCCAAGCATCTTTACCTGTTGAGGTGTCTCACCAGTCCTCCACATTGTTTTTAACCATAACATTTTCATATCCTTTGCGACTCTAGAAAACAATTTCATTTTACATGTCGGTTACGGTAAGTACTAGTTGCTACATATTTATGGTGGAATATTGTGTCATGGAGAAATTGACTGGGACGCTATGTTTAGACCCTCAGTTGACTAATTAATGTCAATCAGTAGGTATCTTTATTCAGTAATTCTGTCACGAGTTAATTCACTAACTAGCTAGTTAACAAGACGGTTTTGGCTTTCTTTGCTGTAACTGGTCTGTTTGTTTGTTTGTCTGTTTGTGAGACAGATCTCACTCTAGCCCAAGGTATCCTGGAAATCACTACTCACTATTTAGTCTTGAACTGTCAGCAGTCTTTCTACATCAGCCCCATCAGTGCTGAGGTTATACGTGTGAGACAGCACACTCAATTCGAAAGGTCATTTCTAAATCCGGTGTAAGGTTGGCTGGTTGGTTATTGTTGTTGTTGTTGTTTTCCTACTTAAGAGATCTCTCAAAAGGACAAAAAGATGGGGGATTAATCTATGAGCTTCATTAGAATAATGGTGTTATAGAGAATGGGGATTGTAAGGGACAATTTTTAAATTCCTAAAACACTACACAAATCCTTAAAAGGAAGAAAGGAAAGGGGGAGGAAGAGGAAGAGGAGAAACACAGCAGTAGCAGTTAAGGCAAAGAATTTTAGTCAAGGATTGAGAACATAGTCAATTTACCCAAAAACAAGCAGCAGGCCACAGGTGACGCAAAGTCAACAGCATCGAGGTCCTCAGCACAATCCAAAACACTACAGTGATGTCTTCAGAACGGAAGTGTACAGTGTTTTACCTGGACTTCCTGTTCAGTCATGTGCCTGATTGGGTTGGACATACACGGTCTCAAAGTTTTACTTTTACATATCCTTGAGATGAAGATGCTTAGGAAAATCTGGAGGACATTTTAGAAAGATGAAAGATAAATCCAGAAAGGAGGAAGAGAATCGGGGCAGTGGAAGGAGGTTTTGAGATTTATTCATTCCACAAAAACTATGCGGTGTCTGCTATGTGCTAAGTTTTGTGTAGGTGATCAGTAGGGGATACCAAATTCTAAGTACTAAAACAAACCGAAGAGGACACGCTGGCTAGTAAGGTGGTACACGAGAGATAGTAGTTAAATAGCAATGCCTGTGTTGCCTCTGGTAACATTGACCAGAGACCTGAGTGAAAGGTAGGTGAACCATGCTGCTGCTGAGTAGCCACAGAAAGGGAAACACACACAGTGTCCGGGAGGTATCTGCCAATGTAGTGAATTAAGGAATAGACTTGGAACTACATGTGCCATGGAAAAGTAACAAGACCATAGAAGTCATGGTAGATCAAAGTGGTCTTGGTGAGCAAGTGACTTTCATTGGGGTTATAACAGGAATATGGATGAGGGGTTACCTACAAGATCAGGGATGATTCAAAAGCAGCTGCATCACCAGAAAGCTCATCCTAACACAGGTGACAACTGAAGGAAGCTGCAGCCTGGAGAGTTCTGCAGCTTGCCCGTGGCTAGACAGGCGCACATAATAATGTTTTCATCATATGTTCCCCTCCTCCTAAAAGCCAACAACAGTAAACAACATGGAACCAGGTTTGTGTTTGCCAATTACTACTGTGCACGAGGCCTGCTCTGTCCTAAAGGCAGAAGTTAGGCCACTTGTGCTGATAATGTTCTCCACCAAGTATGGAAACCTTTCAAATAGTCAAGGTAGTATAAGTGGATCCCCAAACTATAGATCATAGATGTAAGCCTGGATGCCTCCCAGCAGTTAAGGGTGGACCCTTATTGCTGCTGCTGACATTCATGTCAGAGAGGACTGAGATGATTAGAGCTGGATCTGACCTGACAGCCTCTTTCCTGCAGTCTAGCTTCCATGGTTCCAGCATCCAACCAACAGAAGAAAGCAATTAAGCAGTCCTGCATGAACCGTGGCCATTACCAGCATGGAGAGCTATGCATAAAGATGCAATAAATAGCGTTTATGCTTACATGGACGTAAGGCATCACTCAACAGGAAGGAAGTTAAACCTTCCCTGGAAACCTAGCCAGCTTCTTGGGGCTTGTGAGATCATGGACTTACTAAACACTATTATCTCTATCTTGCTAGTCAAGCAGAATTCCTGATTACATTTTAAGTCTTATCCTTATACCTACAATGAAGTGTAGCTCTCACGCCCTCATCAAAGAAGCCTCTCTTTATAGCAGGTAGGGCCCCTCATCTAAAAACACAGCTGAGGTCAATGCAGGGATAACAGGTTGTGGGAAGCCCGGCCCAGCAGATATATTTATAACATAGCTCCTGCATCTGTAGTCAGGGAACACAGCAGAAGAGGCAGAAGCCTTGATAGAGGAAGTCACCATGGAGACGGGCTTTGAGGTATTATACGTTCAAGCTATGTCCAGTGAAGCTCAAGTCCAACTCCGGCTGTTTGTCGATCAAGATGTAGAACTTTCAGCTCCTTCTCCAGCTCCATGTCTGACTGCGTGCTGCCACGATTCTCGCCGTGACTAAACCCCTGAAACTACGCCAGCCCCAAATAAATGTCCTTTTTAAGAGTTGCTGTGGTCATGGTGTCTCTTTGCAGTGATAGAAACCCTAACTAAGACAGACGTTGGTACCAGGGACTGGTGTATTGCTGTGATAGGCTTGACCATGCTTTTTTATTTGTTGGACTGTAGATTTGGGACTTTGGGGTAGGAAAGAAATGGAATGCTTTCAGTACAGCTTAATGGGCCATACTCGTGAGAACATGGAAGACAGTGCGATGCTAAGGGTGAGTCAAACGATGGGGGCCTGGCTCAAGACGTTTCAGAGAAGAGGTTTAGTATGTGGCCTAGAGACTGTTCTTGTGATATTTTAGCAAAGAATGTGACTGCTTTTTTACCCTTGTTCCAAATAATAAATAAATAAATAAATAAAATCTATCTGCCTGAGGCTAAATAGATTTTTTAAAAAATAATTTCATTGGTAGAGGAAATTTCAAAACAGCCGGGTCTCGTGGTCATTTGTGTTTACTCCTATGATGAAAAAAAAGCAAGCTGGGGGCAAGTAAACTTACAAATGTACAGATTGGAGAGAAAAGGGGCACCAGGAAGTGGGATGGAGCCAGTGCCTGTGTCCAAGGAGAGAAACAGGATAAACAGAGGCCAAATGTTAAAGGGAATAAAGGGAGTGGTGACCTCAGGACAAGACCCCATCTTTGAACTGTGCACAGTACAAGGTCTTGATCTCAAAGGAGACTCACTTTTGCTAGACAGCAGGCAAAACTCTGAAAAACAAAAGCTGCAAGCTGCATCAGCTGCCCGGATACTTATTGTTCCATGTGTCCAGAGAGCAGCAGACAAGAAAAGAAGACATCCCACCACCACCACCACCACCCACCACCCCCACCACCCCACCACCCCCCCCCCACCACCACCACCACCCACCCCACCCCACCACCACCACCACCAACACCACCACGTGATGATTTCTTGCTTGTCTACTTGACTGCATCTGAAACTAACTCAAACCCAGAAAACGGGGTCCACACCTCTGAGGGACTTTTGCTTAATTTGAAGTAGAAACATCTACTAATCTGGATCTTTGAGATAGGAAGTCTGTAATCCATATCTTTTGAGCTGGGAAAAGACACATCTTTAGTCTGAATCTTGAAGCAGGAAGAAACGCCTTTAATCCAGATTATTTGAGCTGGTAAAACCCACCTCTAATGTGGACCACACCTTCTGCTGGAAAGCCTATATAACGACATGGAAAAAAAAGAAGCTTTGCCTGTTTGCTCTTACCTCAGTAGCAAGTTCAACCCTTCACTGGCATTAGAAAGGACTTCCTCAGGATTCCAGCATACAGTGAAGACCAGCTGAGACATCCAGCCTCATAGACTGAGAAACTTATTGGACTTTCCATTCAGAGCCAGCCATTATTGGACCACAACCTACAAGTCATTCTAATAAACTCCCTTTCTATATATACACAGAGAGATTCACTCTATAAATTCTGTTACTCTAGAGAACCCTGACTAATACAACAGGGATGGTTGAACCTCAACACAAGGAAAGTAGAGTCTTGTTCATAATGGGGACAGTAAGAAATGAAGGTTGCCCTTAAGCAGGGATTATAATTCGTTGGCATGACAGCCCCATCCTGAGAAGGATGAGAGTCTGACACTCAGGCCTTTGCGGGAGGGTGGGTGTGATTTACATGGTGACCACTGAAGAAACTAACAATTGATGGTGGAGTGAGGGACCGCCTGCCTCGCTGAGCCTGACTGCAGCAGTAACACTGGAGTCGCCCTCTACATCCTCTACTGTGTTTATAATCCTGACTGTGGCATCCAGCATGGAAACTGGTCCCTGGAACCCCCTTTTAGGTCCCTCTCAAGAAAAAAAAAAGCCTTTTAAATTCTTTAGAAACTTCTTTCCAAACATAAGGAGAAATAAATCTACATTTATGAGGCATGGATTGTGGTAAGTAAAACTGTACTTTGTTTTCAAGAAAGGACTCACTGCCCAGCAGCAAGGAATAATACCAACAGCTTCCAGCCACCGGCTCCTAGAGCCCCACATATAGTTTTAAGGTTCTGACGGGGGAGGTACCCTGCGTAGGTGCCTTCTCTCAGAATGCTCCTCCCCCAAACGAAGCATTATTAAATGAAAATCCCAGTGCCAGGGGTGGGATACCTACCTTTAACTCATTGGTCAGGGAGACCCAAGAGGCCCCAAAACGTGATAAACAATTGTCAGTGCTCCTGGTTGCCCACCAGAATGAGGTCGTAAGAACCTTATGGTTGAAGACACTACACACTTGAGCTTCAAAACATTGAGAAATAAAACCGGATCTGAACTCTGCTCACTGCTCCCCAGTTTGCCTGGTGCCAGGAGGTGCCAGGTGAGCTGCTGGGGGTGAGGAATCTTCCACCCAGCTCTGCACCGCATGAGCTGCAGGACAATGGTGGTGTGAATTGTGAGGATAATCAAGCACCTTCTGACGGACTTGGAGATCTGTTCCAGAAAAGCAATCCCATGCCTGGCCAAGACACTGTGGCTGGGAAGGTCAAAGGCCCTGGGGGAGATGTTACTGGCTTTAACATTTTTTTAATGGATATGACGTAGAACTGTTTGAATATTTACATCTACACCCAGTACTGACATTAACCGTCATCAAAGAAATTTCTTTTTGCAACAGATGGAGGTTAACCCCGAGACTCACAGCTAAGGGGTGAAAAGTGGTGAATGAGTAAACGGCTGGGGACTTCTTGGCCTTAAGTGGGAAATATATTGAGAGTCCATTTTTCATGTCCCATTTTTATCTCCACCCAATCACCGGGCCATGGACCATTTGCTGTCTATCCTGGGTGAGAGGTACTCTGCCTCTGCAGTTCTGCGCTGATGTGCCTGACTGAGTGGTTTAAGGCTGACTTCAGCAGCCTCCAGTTAGCATCTCAAAGTGACACAGTGGGTGGGAGGCTAGTGACCCCCGAGCGAATTGTGCTTCTCTGAGTTGAAAAGGGGAGGGGACTTGTCTCCGCCCTTTGTTGTCAGAGCGCGTGTTCACAGGTAAAAGCTCACTGCTTGTCTGCACATAAATTTAGTCATAAACTGAATAAGAGGTTATAACCGAGAATGCCTACATGCATATACACTAGGAGCAATTATCTGGCTTAGCTTTCACCATTTGTTACTAGCTTGCAGGGTCACGGAAAGTTTAAGACTGTAACTAAGCTGACCTTGAAGTTCTGACAAACTTGGTCAATATCTTTATCTCCTGCGTTTGCGCCTGGGGTCCTGTGGTGTCTATCTTCTGTGTGACCTCTGGTTCATGGTTTCTGTAACCCCCTGGAATGTGCCCTAAGTTTTAGAAGTCTGCGGTTATCTCAGAAGCAATCCAGCAGTCTTGTTTAAAAGGAACTCTAACCTCTCTGTGGGTGTTGCCATTTGGAAACAATGCTAACCCTTGCATTCTAGATGTTTCTGCAGTGTAAACAAATGTCCTTTGTCTTTACGTACTGAGTCTGGGGTCTTCCTTCAGCAGACCCTTACAATCTCCACTCAGGGGACACCAGGAGAGGGATGGGTACAAACAATGTAAGATCCAGAGTTCGATCTGGAAGAAATGCTGCAGAACTAATCTTTTTATTTCATTTATTTTCAGGGGTTTCCCACCCAGTGGTGTGCACATTTATTGTGCCATTAAACATTTGCCGTTGTAATATTTTTCTTCCTTAGTTTCTATTTATCGTGGTTTATTTATTTATATCATATGTACCTACGAGTGTAGGGATTAAGCATTTGCAAGGGTGTGTATGTGGAGGTCAGCGGACAACTTTCGGGAATGAGTTCTCTTCTTCCACCATGGAGGCCTGAGGATATGATCCAGGTTTCGTTAGCCCGTATTGGCAACTTTACTCTCTGAACCATTTCTCAGGTCCGTCCCTCGGTTTCTAAAGCAAATATTTCACAAACATTTTATGATAGTTTAACTCTAGAGAATTGTTTAGTTTTCAATTCATTAAATTCATTCATTAGACTGCTTTGTCTACAGAAAGGGAAGGAGGGAGAGAGGGAGGGAGGGAAGAAGGAAGGGAAGGGTGAAGGATGAAGGAATGAAGATAGAAGAGAGAGTGAAGAAAATATGGACGACGGGAGGAAAAAAGAAGGAGAGACAGGCAGGAAATCAACTTACAGAACCAAGTGGCCTGCTATTTTATATCCTTAGATGGAGCAGGGTTTTGGTGTTTTTTTTTTTTTTATTATTTGTTTTTTGTTTTTGTTTTTTATTGGTTTTCAAAACACATTTCCCTGAAAACATGTTGTTTGGATTTAAAAAACAGAAGTCTTTGTTACTTTTGTTAAATTATTTTATAAAGTTAAAAAAATGTTTTCCAGATTTAAGCCCAGGCACCTTCATTTATTTTAACAATAGCAGCTAAGAAGCTATTGCAAAAGTAAATTCATTTCCAGTTCTAGGATAAAAATCAACACATAGAGGTATGTAAGTTGGGGCATAGGGTCTTCAGAACTCCCCAAGGTTGCTCTAAGGGAAGAATGTCTGTACTGGATTAGCATGAGTACCCTGGCCTTAGTTCTAGAGCCCAGGCAAGCAGATTCCTTCCTTGAATTTACAGTTTAGCATTCGTATGAGGCAAATGCAACCCCAAGAGTTACCCTACCTAATATCGTCTCAAGTAATTCTTGAAATAGTTGAGACTTTTATCACATAAACCTCATCAAGCATCCAGATAGGTGACAGTTTTTTCTTTATTTAGTAGATAATCGTCTCTTACATGAAAACAGCCAGACGTAATATCTTTTACTATATTCAAGAACACTGAATACTTTCCAGTTATGATTTTCCTCCTTAAAGTAGTTGATGTTAGATTCAAATGTGACATAGATATACCAACCAAAGAATAGCATAGCTCATTAAAGTAGGTTGAAAAGTTGCTTCAAGCCATCATGTATCAACAGTAATAGGGGACACCCTAAAAACCATAGCACGGTACGTATTCTCTGCTGAAGGCTTCAATTATAAGCTATTAAGCAACCGACTAGTTCAGTGAATGCTAATCACAACCTGTTATTATAGGCAAGTGAATGGATAAAAAGTTACTTCTTCATCTTCATTTCAAACATTTTCAAATCTCAATCCTTGTGCTTACTAGTCTCTGAGTTTTAATTTCTACTATACTCTTGGCACAAATAACAATTCCCGTGTTTATCCAGATTTTCTATTCCTCCATCTCAACCTCTAAGTGGCTGTATGTACTAATTGTCTGCTGGACTCCTTTCCAGTGACTGCCCACCGTAGAGGCAGCTACTATTCATTGTTAATCTTGTTTGTATTTTAAACTGTATGTGCACGTATCTATGTATATATCTATCTATGTGTATGTATATGTGTATATATATATGTATATGAATATATGTGTTAATGAAGGATAAAAAGCCAAAATCCTCTTTGGATTGATGGTCTTTGGTCACCTGTCTTTTTAAACTTTTGTGTTTTTAAGTTGATGAATAAGTTCATATATGCTTAACAGTTGTTTTGAATTGCATATGCACAGTAAAATGGGTGAATCAAACTAATTGGCAAGAATCATTTTATATACTTACCTTTTGTGATGAGAACTGTTTAAAACTAATCAAGAGTGTGATATATTTTCACCAGATCATACAATAAATGTAATCTGTCTCCTGTCTAACTGAAACTTTGTAAGCTCTAGTCAATGTCTCCCTGGACCAATGTCATCAGCTATGGATCAACTGTTCAGAAATTAACCCTATAGGGGACATTTATGCCCAAACCATACCATCTAGTACATTGCATTTTCTAGTGCATGCCCTTCAGACTGTTTTAAAAGATAAAGGCTTTGAAGTCAAAAAGTTCATTTTCCTTAACTATAGGAAGAAAGTTTGGGGCATAAGGAAAGAAAGAAAATTAAATAAAAATTTAAAACAAAATTTTGTTTGGCACCGGGTCTCAATACATAGCCTAGGCTCACGCAGAGCTTGCTATTCTCCCATTCAGCCTCCCCAGTGCTGGATTCCAGGCACCTTCCACCAAAGCTGGTGCCGCCACAGCTGGTGAGAAGACATCTGTGCAGTGACTGGCCAAGCAATGGTTTGAGCTGTGTCCTCTTGCTGCCCACCTCTTCTTGCTTCCTTCTACTCACAGAAAATAAGCAGGCTAGGGATTAGGACAGTGTTTCTTAGTCTTAAGAAAACATACTAAAGCTCACCCCATCTCTCTCTCTCTCTCTCTCTCTCTCTCTCTCTCTCTCTCTCTCTCTCTCTCTCACACACACACACACACACACACACACACACACACACCTGCTTCTCTCCTTCTGTATGTATCTGGGATTTAAAATAATTTTAGATTTTTTCCAAATATTTTATGTCTTCTCTTTTGAAATTTCCTCAAATTCCCTCAGATCGATACTAAATGTTGGAGGAGCAAGTCCTTTCTCCCCACAAGAGTCACCTGCCTGTTGGTGATCCACTGGTAATCCAGCCTTCTCATGGTTTCTTCTTTTCTAACTGGTCAGACTGTGGCTTATCTCTGTTCAGAGATGGAAAAGTTTTACCACCATAGATGATCTTTCTTTCCCCCTCTAAGTCCATACCAGAACAAACAAACAAACAAACAAACAAAAAACAAAAGCAGCTAACCCGGATTGAAACGTCCAGAGGTATTACCTGTGCACAGCCCACGAGTTCTGGGTCATTTTGTCACCTGTATCCAACACTGTGCTGGATACAGTGTAGGGTCTTAGGAAATGTTGGTTGATATACATCAAACAGCTCAAATAAGAAATTGCCCCATAGTCTTCGTTGTGTGGACTCATATTGACAATACTGCTGTGTGGTGGCTACTATGACATATAGTTTATCAACCCCAAGGGGGAAAATGAGGCAGATAGACGAGTCACACAGTCACAGTCTTTTTCCATGGGAATAGGAAAATGTAATGAATGGAAGACTTTTAATCCGTCTTTTGTATTTGGAGAAAAGGCTTTGCAACTTTTTCACAAGCTAGTTAGCAAAATTAAGGCTCCCAAGCAATGTGATATGTTGGGAAACAATGCCCAGAGGAAGAGTGGTTCGAGAGGGTCCGATCCAAGCATCTTCCTGTTGGAGCAACCGCAGCTGTGGCAGCCCATCAGACAATGGAACGCAGTTGAGGGTTTGACATGAGGGAAAGGAAAGGAAACTAGGTTTCCCGCCCTGAGGTGGTCGCTGCACAGTCCCTCCCCTCACCACACTTCCTCTCTTTAACACTCTTCATTACCATCAGGAAGTACATAGGGGACAAGGACAAGACCTGCCATTTGGTTTTTGTTTATACACTTGGCAACATCTTGGTAAAGGGTCTTTAAAAATCAAAGATGACAAAACCATTTTGCATCTCCCCAATTCTCTTCAAGTTTGGGCAAGTACCAAGCTAAGCCACAAAGAAACACTTTCCTTTAAAAAAAAAATTTTTTTTTGTAAGTGGTATTTTGCAATAGAGCAGAGACAAAGGAAACACAATAGTTCTAACTTTGTTAGGCTCTCCTTTCACAAAGATATTATAAAAATCCCATGTCCACTAGAAATGACACACTAGGCTCCACTAACAAATGTTCTGTGGAGGATTTCCAGGCCTGTGCTCTGTGGCTGTCCTGGCTCCCCCACCACTCCTGCAGCCTTTATTAAATCATCAACCCACATTTTTAGTGAAAGCAAATATTTGATCTGTAACAATTTAAGAGCTGTTAGCTACTGGTTAGATGTGGTAGACCCTGCTAAAGTCAAGTCAGGAAAACAAATGATCTATAACTGGGGAAGTCTGAATAGAGGTCACCTTTGGGAGAGAGGATGGGCAGAAATTAGAAATGTGACCTTCCGGCATGCTGCTCATTTTGTCCCTTGATCTGCACTTGGTATCTTATAGATAATTATCAAGCCCTCATGACTAATGTGTCTTTATGTATGTTTTAATTAACACCTTAATCACAGTGACTATGAAAATCAAGGTATGGATATAAACTAGTTCAAAACACCAGTTAAATACTCAGTGAGCACAAAGAACATTATACAGACCAGTAACAACTCTCGGCCCACGTTATCAACTCAGAGTCTGCTCGGAAGAATTGTGGACATAGACTTTTAGTAAGTGGTCACATGTTTGCTTTGGGGATAGGAGGTCCAGAAGCCAGCTGAACGAAGCCTGCTGACAGAGAGTGCGGGCGGGGGGGCGGGGGGCTGGTCCAGCATTGTTGTCACACTCGTTGTCCTTCTTTAATCATGAGCACATTGTTGCAGAACAATCCTTTGCGATGAAAGTGACATGTGATGGACCCAGCTATTAAAAAGAAGAGAGTGGGGCACGTATAAATTAAACAATCTGTTCAAGACAACATAGGGCCAATGGTGGTGCTATGGTGTAAGACCAGATCTCTGGTTCCCGGGTTATAGTGTCTCTATCAGTTTGAGGCAGCAAAGGCAGCAAACGCTGTCTAGTTCCCATTTGGGGGCCATTAAAACAAGGACACAATGGCTATTGAGACAGCCTCGTTTAAACTCTGCTGGCCTTGATCAAAGTGTTCTTGGTTTGTTTGTTTGATTGATTGATTTATCCTGCATAAAATAAAATCTGTCTCTTTCCCAAACAGCACAGAAAACTGACAGGTATGTGAGAGGGGTGTTTTACGAAAGCAAATGGCAATTTCTGGTGATGCTGCCACTGTAGGGTTTGACATTTACATGAGATCCCAGCAGTGGTTTCCCAAAGTGGGCTGGAGGCAGTAGAGGCTGTGGGGAGTGGGCTGTCCATGTTCAGACAGAAGAGGATAGATACAACGACTGTAAAGAACGGATGGAAACATGGTAAAGCCAGCTAAGAGTTGTGGGTCGGCTTTGTAAATGTCGTTACCATGCACCTGAAGGCCCCCAGGAGTCCCTGCAGATGGCGCCAGGTCAGACTAGGAGTGCAGCTGCCCTGTCCCCGCCACTACTTCTGTAGCATGTTTTGATACCAAACCATCAGTAAAACGTGTCACAGTGGATAGTGCCGTTGGGGTCGTGGGCTGTTCCGCTCTAGGCCTGAAGGGTTAAGGCGAGTCTTTGTGAAGACTGCTTTAAGGGCCTGCTCTGTGCCTGCATTTGCACCTGAAGGGGAATGTTTCCTTATTTCCTCACAAGTCAGCACCCACAGTCCCTCAGTCTGAAGCTGATAACCTGCGGCTGGAGCTAGGTTCCAGGACCTATGCCTAGTGAGCCTCTCAAGTTCAGCCTTTCCAGGGTGCTGCAACCTCCTTCACTGTCAGGTAGCTTCACCTCCCCACCTCTATTCCTACCCCACCACCATAGGCGTCCTCCTCCCCACCTCTATTCCTACCCCACCACCATAGGCGTTTTCTCTTTCTTGTTTGCATACCCAGGAGAAGTATACTATTTTTTTTTCCTTCCAGCGTCCATCATTTCACTGAAAAAAAGAGTTAAAAGCTCCAAAACAGAGGAATAAAAACTGTAGCGGTCACGCCATGGTTACTCGGCCATGGAGGGAAGGGAGAGAGGCAAGAAGGGTTGGCAAATGTGTTTCCTTCCAGCTGAGCTCCAGTGTCTGTATGGGGGAGTGTGTGTTTGTAAAACCTGTCTGAGTAACGGACTCTAATTCTACTCCTAAACCTGGAAAAATAAAAGACAGACCGAGTTCAACATAGCAAGGAGATCACTCAAAGAAAGCAAAAGTAATCTTAAATAGAATTTTAAAACTATTTTCTCATATATTAATTACTCAGGACATGTTATTTATGAGATGTTCATACACGTGCATAAAGTATTTAAGTCATATTCACCGCCTTGGCACCCTTACTGGTCCCGGTCCCTCTCCCATGCCTTTCCCCACTACCTCACTTCTACCTTCCTATCTTTTGGATGAGCCAATGAGTTTCGTTAGGGTTATCTGTAGGAACATGGGTGGGAGGTTGTTTACAGGAGTTGGGGTGTCTTATTAGTCACTACACTGCTACAGAAAATGTCTCTCCATGATGCAATCAGCTCTTAAATATAGATCCTCAAGGAGGGCTGGGTCATTGTGAGCCTCGCCCACATGACAAGAAGATGATGGACCCAATCTTGTACAGATCTTGTGCAGGTAACCACAGCTCCCCCAGGATGAATAGTTTAACAGCCGTACCATGCCTAGAAGTCAACATGCAGCCACCACCAAGTCTTCTCCCTCTTGTGTTCTTCCACTCTGCTCTTTCTTCCACAGTATTTCTCGAGCTTGGGAAGAGGTGATTTAGATGTCCTGTACATAGCCAAGTATCCGACAGTCATTTACTCTCAGCAGCCTGAGTAGTTATGAGTCTCCGCGAATTACTGCTGACTGCTGCAAAATAGAAGCTGACCACAGCCAACAGGAACCTTGTACTTTGGGCTTGTAAATAACATGTAAACATGGTTATTTAGAGGATAGTTTGATAGTCACGCATGTACATTTAGTAAATTACAGCAGAAGTTAAAATAGAATTTAAAAAGACCATTAAAAAATAGCAAAGCTATAATGAGCGTAAGTTGTCAATGGGCCAGACGCCAACCTCACAATTTGTATGGCAAACGTGTGTATGGCATGGGACATTTACCGAAGATCAAACTTCAGGTTCCTCACGTTGGCCTTTACACATTCTTTTCAGAAACTGATAAATCAAGCAGACAAAATAATTACCGAACATATGAGAAAAATAAGCAATGACAGATATATCTGCATAATGGAAAGATGAGAGAAGCATTCTTCAAATACTTTAAATATCTCACTAGTTAGGCCAAAAGAGAAATCATAATAAATTCACCAAAGAAATGATGATGTTGGTGGTGGTGGTCCACCACCTCCTCTGACACACCCTCCCGTTCCTCCCTCTCACAACCTCCCTCCCCATTACCCCCCCTTTCCCTTTCATATCGCTGTGCTCTTTCTCCCTGCAGATTCTCTTCCCTTTCCCTACCAATGGCCCCTTTCTAGTTTCTTGAATTCTACAGGCACTCTAAATTAAACAGACAAACCTAAAATTGTGATGCTGTGATCTTCATGTGTGTGAAAATGTGACATTTTTCTTTCTGGGTCTGGGCACCTCAATATAATGTTTTCCCTATCCACCCATTTACCCACCAATTTCATTATTTCATTTTTCTTTACAGCTGAATAAAATTCCATTGCATATAGGCTCCATAATTTCATTATCCATCGTTGTGTATGTAAGTTGTTCCCATACCTCAGCTACGTGACATAGAGCAACAATGGACATTGATGGTCACGTGTCTCTGAGGTAGGTAATAGAGTCCTTTGAGTATATGGACAGGAAAGGTATGGTTGGGTGACAACGGTAGATTATTTAGAGTTTTCTGAGGAACCATCACACTGGTACTTTCGCTCCATGTTTTTCAGCTCTTATGGAAATAGAATGGGTGAGTTATGAAAAATAAAAAGCTTAATATTTTCTTATGATCCTTTCTCAGTATCCAAGTACTATGTATATTTACATATTGTTTAAAAACACCAGTGTTATGTAGATTATATCCATATAGAAGGATTATAAATCCCTTTGTGATTATCAGTACAGGCTTGACTGGTACTCCTATTTAATACATCAACCTACCTAGTACAAAATTCTCCAGGTGAAAGGGGCCGTGCATAGGAAAACCTACACAGCTCCGATTAGCCCATCACTGCTTAACTCCACCTCCCACAAAAACTTAGGGAAGGGAGGAATGTGCACAAGTTCTGTAGAGTGTAACACAAATGGCCTGTAATTAACTGCTGTCTGCATTTCCACCGGAAAGCAGATGAACAGCATTGGCCTTCTGCATAACAGGGGCCTCGACCCTCTGCAACAGATTTTAATATCAGAGATAGGTAGAGAATGTCTAGCACAGTTACAGGCTGCTTGATCTTCCTTTCCCATGTCTACCCCAAACCTCTCCTTTTATTCTTCCCTTTTTCTCATCCACAAAGGGTTCCAAGAAAGAATTGAAATAAAAGGTAAATATTAAAGGCATTTCTATTGTATTTTAATGTATGAAAACTCAGACTTAATTGATTTTAGACTGATCTGGAGTACAATTCTCTGATCTTTTCATGTGACAATCTCTCAAATGTTATTCACCCTATGGCTCAAATGATTACTAATAAAGCCCTGGTGTGTACTAGGATGAAAACTACGATTTCCAGCTATTTAGTCACAAGTACTTATTAAACAAGGACCCTTTCGCTAAGCAAGATTCAACTACAAGTGAAAAGTCAGGAGTGCAATGCGAGAATGAGTTACTCAAAGGAAAGAATGAATACTGGGTAGAAAACACGTGAACACGGAGAACACACCTGCTTCCTTGTGAACATTTGACTGAATACACTTCTCAGAAATGAGCCAGTGAAATAGCTGTTAGCAAGAAATCCCGATAAAATTAACACGGCATTAGCTTTTCAAAGGTCAGAGGGCAGGGGCAAGAGCAGGGGCAGGGGCAGGAGCAGGGGTAGGGGTAGGGGCAGGGGCAGGGGAGAAGCAGGGTCAGGGGCAGGAGCAGGGGTAGGGGTAGAGACAGGGGCAGGGGAGGGGAAGGGGAGAGGCAGGGGAGGAGCAGGGACAGGGGAGGGGTAGGGGCAGGGCAGGAGCAGGGCAGGAGCAGGGGCAGGGGGAGGGGTACAGCAGGAGCAGGGGAGGAGCAGGGACAGGGTAGGGATGGGGGAGGGGAGGGGCAGGGAAGGGGTAGGGGTAGGGGTAGGGGAGAGGCAGGGGAGGAGCAGGGACAGGGGAGGGGCAGGGAAACCTGCCTTTTTTCTCTCTTGACTACTTCTGAGAGCCCTTCCTTTCCAGATGTCCCTGGTAAGGAAGCCAACATAGGGAGTTCTTTGTTTTTTAGGCTTAAGGAAAGAAAGGTCACAAATATCTTTCAACAGATTAAAAAAGTTCTGACCCATGATTTCTGAAGCTGGGAAAATGCCATGGCTGTAAGAAGAAAAAGTAGAACAGATTTTCTGATTGTGTTCCAAAACTAGCATTGCCAAAGTGGGCTCTGTTTCAATTAGGTAGGTGGAAACCACGGCACAACCGGCTAGAATGGTTGCTGCTGTGGTGGGTAACAGAATTCTGATTTAAGTGTGATGTTACTGCTTAGTGAGACCCCCCGCTTTACCTTAACCCCCACTTTCACAGTCAGGTATCATCTGAAGACTTGAAAAACTCTTGCCTTCCAACATTGTTTTCATCGGACTCAAGTGAAGCAATCTTCTAGTCTAGGCTCTCTCCATGCACTTGAGACAACTCTCATTGCTGTAGATGAAAGGCCTTTCTTCCCTAAAGACAGAGGGAGCCTCAGAGGTGATCACTCCCCAGTGCACTAAAATGCAGCGTGCAGTGAGGAATCTCAGGTTGCTAGCCACACTGGCGGGAGAAGGTTATGTGTGCAAAGTGTATGCAGGTGAGGGCCTCCATTGTCCAGTGCATTGTAAGAAGAGGGCTGTGTGCCTAGCCTACCCAAGAGGAGGTCGCTAAGCTATCTGCTATGCTTGGCTGGTCTCAGGACCAGGGTTGTTTTTGTCTCTGGTTGTTTTCTGTTGCTTAAAGGAGAACAAGCAGTAAGACCTCTTTGAGATATGAATCCTCGAAAATATTTTTTTATTATTTTTTAATCTTTTCAAAGACTCATGAACCCACTATAATTTTTAAGCTCTAATGTTCCTTAGAGGTGAATTCTGATAATAAATAATTATCAGGATTGTTATTAATAAGACAGAGTTCCCCATAGCAGCAGGGTTAGGAAGTTAGAACAGATACAGTTATGGTTGTATTCTTTCTCATCTCCATTCATGTCTAGGATACAAAGGAGGTAGTCCCCACTACATCTCCCTGTAACTGTCCAGGTCTTATACTTTTGGTAAGATACAAAGGACACAGAAATGGTCCTTGCTAATGATGTGGACAAATCTAGTGGAGGAGAAATTACAGATGGCCAGAATGCAAAGAAACAGTGACACACTGTTAAAGATTCCTATTGCACACATAAATGCAATTATTTTAGGAATATCACAGTTCTAGAATAAAACACAAATGAATTTGTATGTAATTTTAGGGTTTAAAAAGTGTGTGTCTTTTTGAAGTTTGTGATACAATGTCAATTAAAAATTTCTACCACATAACCCCCCTGTCCATGCCAAGTGGTATAATTTTAAAAAGAGTTTTATTTTTGTTATTTTAAATTATGTGAGGGGGGTTGGCAGTATATGCATGTGCACATGAATGTCTTTGGAGAACAGAGACTCAGTCCTCCCTACCCCAACTCCTGGAACTAAAGTCACAGGCAGTGTGAGTATCCAACATGGGTGCTGAGAGCTGAACTCAGATCCTTTCTAGAAAGGATCATTTATTTTATTTTTATTTGTGGATATGCTTATGTGTCTCTGGAGTATGTATACATGAGTATAGGTGCCCATAGAAGCCAGAAGAGGGCAGCAGATCCCCTGCAGCTGAAGTGTGGGCAGTTCTGAGCCTCCCAGATATGGGTGCTGGAAACTGAACTCAGGTCCTCTGGAAGAGGAGCAGTCCCTCTTAACTGTTGAGCTCCTTTATCAAATATTTAAAAATGATATTGTTCTTGATTATTCCCTCCATACAAACACGTTCATTTCTAAATCGTGTCAAACAAGGGATTCTAACAAATTGTCTAAACAAAAAAAGACTATTGGGTTTTTGTTTTTAAAAATTAATTTCATTTATTTTTATTATTATTAAAATATAACTACATAATTACCTCCATTCTCTTTCCTCCCTCCAACTCCTCCCATGCCCCCATCCCTCTCAAATCCCAAGTCTCCTTTCTTATGGTTGTTGCTAAACATGTGTATAACGACCACGTGCCCAGTCTGTGTAGTGTGGCTTGTATGTATATGATTTCAGACCTGACCACTTGATACCAGATAACCTATTCTCCACATCTCGGAGTGGGGCACCTTGAGATTCTTCCTTTCACATTAGCATCCTTCCTGGTTATCTTGACCCTCCTTGGCAGCCATATTGCAGTTCTTCATGGGCTTAGCTTCTCCCACATTTCTAGGAGACCCAATCTCACAACAGACTTCCTGGTCCTCATGCTCTTAACTCCCACCTCTTTTTAAGCAATGTTCCCTGAACTTTAGGCACAGGAGCTGTGTTATAGAAGTAGACATCCTTAACGTTCTTACCGTGCAGAAGGCAGACAGACCTTGGCGAATGACAGTTGATTCTTGTAAGCTCCAGCAAGTAGTGACTCAGGTTGTAGCTATTGGACCAGATACACCTCCCATACTTGTGTAGATTAACATGTCCCCTGATACCTGGCATGCTGCTATTGATCCTACAAAAGGTTTTTCCATTCATAAAGACCATCAGAACAATGTGCTTTCAGTTGATAAGAACAACAGTTCATATTCAGGAATTTTAACACACACATACAAAAAAAAAGGCTTTAGATGACCAGTCTTAACCAATGATAGTTCAGTTGATTGTTGTCTCAACTTTGATTTTACAAGTAATCTAAGTCTCTATTGCTTAAAGTGAGCAAGCAAAGTGGCTTTCGGGACATGATGGCTCCTTCTCCAGGATATCCCCATATACAGTTACCCAAAATATGCTCCTTGTCATAGATTCTACGTCACCACAGCCCAGAAACAATGCAACCAAATGACCATGGACCGAACCCTCTAACACGCTGTGCAAAACCTTCCTCCTTGTTTGGTTTTCTCAGTGTTTTGTCACAACCATGGGAATCTACCATAATAGTCCCACCAACTGTCCCCAAATCTGACTTTTTCAACTCTTGAATGAGATCACTATCTCCCAATTTTTCTCGCCAGCCTCACTGAAGATGCTATTTATAAGGAACTCATCTAAAAGCAAGATGGTAACAGTGGGCTGTGCAATAAAGTTAGAGGCTACACAAAGTAAGCAGCGGGCTGGATTTTAAACCCTGTGACCTTGGAAGTTTCCATCCACACTTACACTCTGTGCACTGATGGTGCAAAGCATCTTACTCTGGAGCGAGTGGATATGACAGAGACTAACATGGGTTAGAGAGCTTTGCTGAGGTGCCTTATTTCCCTCTCAGCATATTGACTGAAGAGATACGTGAAATGGATAACAAATCTTTGTTGGCTCTGGATATGATTTGCTGAAAATTGACTTCTATGTAATTGGGAAAAGCACATTTCCACACATTGCTCTTTTCAGACTTTTTTTTTTTTAATGTATCAGAAAACCCAAACCGACTAAGAACTAATGAATTTCAAATGCTTGAGTGGAATAATCCATGAGATGATCAAAATGAGAGACGAGTCAAGGTCTTAAAAACAAATAACCCAGTGACTCAGAGTCTTTGTGACTAAACACGCATCTAGACAGGTAGCGAAGGAAGGAAGGGTTTGTCATGCAACGCTTTCCGTGGGAGCGCGTGATGCCTCTTGATTTGATTTGATAAGAAGCGGAGGTTTAATGATGCAGAGAGTGCCTAGCATAAGTTATACTGATCCTTAAAGTGGGCACTGACTTATTTTGCTTGGAAGTAGAGTGCCAGCATGTTGTCCAGGCTGGCCTCATGCACACTTCTATCCCCCTGTGTTAGCCTGCAAGCACATAGAGAGTGGCTGTGAGCCACCATGCTCAGCTCCAAGCGCTTCTGAAGCATTTGCTTCAGGTGGTCCACATCAACATTTCTTTGGGGAAAAAAATAGCTATAGGTGTCATTTAGCTGAAGTAAAACAAAAAAATCCCCAACCTTGAATACTCTCCTAGACTAAAAATAAAGTTTTGAATCATAATTGCAGGAGCAAGTAAGCAAACAGACCCAAACTCCACTGCAGGCAGGCTGGGAAACCACAATGTAAATGATTTTTTTCTTACAATAACCAGATATTTTTGGTTGAGCACATTGCTTGGCCAAAGCTTTATGGAAATTTACACAGGAAAATCACAGTTCTCTGAACTGTAAAATATTTGTTTTATGAAAAATCCAAAAAACCCCGAGACAAAATAAAAGAGGTTGGTAACAAAGAAACATTGGACCCTTAGATCGATTCCCAGGGGCTTTTTTTTTTTTTACATGTTTTACTGCTGTATTTTTAAAATCTAAAGGAAACATCGGTTACACAGCTGAATGTTATTGAAGCAGAAAGACCACACAGACATCTAAACGAGCCCTATGTGGGATTGTCTCCGTCAGCTTATCACTCTGAGGGTTTGACCCATTTGTTCTTATTCTTACAAGAAAATTATAAGGCCAAACATTTTCCAAGGAAAGAAAATATATATTATTTTTTCTGCATCAATCTTACAAGCACTCCTGCAGCTACCCTGGCATTTTGCTAGGCAATGTGCAATAGTAATACAGGCTTTCTCACGGAATTAAAGACAGAAGTTGCAGTGGTTTGAGGGAGAAGCGTCCCTGTAGGCTCATGTGTTTGACTAATTGGTCTCAAGTTGGTGCCACTATTTGGGAGGGATTAGGAGGTGTGGTCTCATTAGCCGAGATATGTCACTTGGGACAGGCTTTGAAGTTTTAGAAGACTCACAGCATTTCCTCCCTCCCTCTTTCTTTCTACCTCTCTCCCTTTCTTTCTCTCTCCTCTGTCTCACACACTGGTACATCGACGTGTAAACTCTTTTCATTTTCCTGCTTCTACCCCTTTCTTCTGCCATCACGGACACTCTAACACCCTAAAACCATAAGCACAAATCTAAATTCTTGTCTTGTCATGGTGTCTTATCACAGCAATAGAAAATAACTAAGGCTGAAGTTCCGGGGGATCTGAAAATCACTGGCTTCCTTTCTCTGTGTTCTATAAGCTGCTATCTTTTATCATTCAAAAATGTAGTTTGATGGCTTTTGTGTGTTGAGTCCAAGAACACTTTGTAGCTGAGTAAACAAAATTTAATCTCTCATGGATAGGCTTAACCAATAAGATCAAAATATTTAGCCAGTGTTAAATTTATCTCCACATACTATTTTCTTGTCCCAAAGGATCAGTGGAAGATGTGACTATCCGGCTTCATCCGGAGACAGAAATCAATGATCTCTCCTTACAGTAGTTCTGTGTGGTAATGTTAGGGACCGTGGAGAAAGTGGTGTTGTTTTAACAAGTACAGATCAAAGGGAAGTTGTCACCTAAAGTTTCTGTAAAATGTACTTCTCAAGACCCCTGAGTTACAAAATTTTGAATATTAATTTTAATTTGTTAAAAATCTTGGAGTTAAAAGAGAAAAGGTAGGGTTATTTTCTTAAAATTATTGTTGATAGTTTCTTACTAGGTTGACTATTCTTTTGACCCAGTTGGTGATAGAAAAAAAATTTAAAGTGAAGTAAAGTTATATACAAATGTAGTTTATCTCTGTCTGAGTTACCATTAACTAGAGAGAAGTTATCATTAAGATATTTCCTTCATACACCCATTCAGAGCCTGCCCCACATGTGGCCCATACATATACAGCCACCCAATTAGACAAGATGGATGAAGCAAAAAGTGCAGACCGACAGGAGCCGGATGTAGATCGCTCCTGAGAGACACAGCCAGAATACAGCAAATACAGAGGCGAATGCCAGCAGCAAACCACTGAACTGAGAATAGGACCCCCGTTGAAGGAATCAGAGAAAGGACTGGAAGAGCTTGAAGGGGCTCGAGACCCCATATGAACAACAATGCCAAGCAACCAGAGCTTCCAGGGACTAAGCCACTACCTAAAGACTATACATGGACTGACCCTGGACTCTGACCTCATAGGTAGCAATGAATATCCTAGTAAGAGCACCAGTGGAAGGGGAAGCCCTGGGTCCTGCTAAGACTGAACCCCCAGTGAACTAGACTGTGGGGGGGAGGGCGGCAATGGGGGGAGGGTTGGGAGGGGAACACCCATAAGGAGGGGAGGGGGGGGGGGGATGTTTGCCCGGAAACCGGGAAAAGGGAAAAACCTCGAAATGAATATAAGAAATATTCAAGTTTAAAAAAAAAAAAAAAAAAAAGAATAAGAAAATAGAAACTTCCCATGATAAAAAACAAATTACACATTCATGAGGTCTGCTGTGATCTTCTTGTGGCCCCAGGATTGGAATTAACCCTGCCTCCCCACTTATAAGTCTGCAAGTATCTGGAAGACTGAACTTCAAGCATTTCCTATGGGATATAGAATCAGCTGAGATAGAATAACAAAAAACAAAACAAAAAGAAGAGGGCATCAAGGAGAGAGGTGGAGATTGGATCTGGAAGTAGTTAGGAGTGAATATGATCAAAATGCATTGTGTGTATCTGTGAAGTTCTCAAAGAATTAATAAAAATGTTATGCTAAAAAGGATTCCTAGTAATGGATACAGAAAATGTGGTACATCTACACAATGGAATATTACTCAGCTATCAAAAACAACGACTTTTATGAAATTAAAGAGGCAAATGGTTGGAACTGGAAAATATCATCCTGAGGAGCTAACCAATCACAGAAAGACATACATGGTATGCACTCATTGATAAGTGGCTATTAGCCCAAATGCTTGAACCCTAGATGCCTAGAACAAATGAAACTCAAGACGGATGATCAAAATGTGAATGCTTCACTCCTTCTTTAAAAGGGGAACAAGAATACCCTTTGGCAGGGAAGAGAGAGGCAAAAGATTAAAACAGAGACTGAAGGAACACCCATTCAGAGCCTGCCCCACATGGCCCATACATATACAGCCACCCAATTAGACAAGATGGATGAAGCAAAGAAGTGCAGACCGACAGGAGTCGGATGTAGATCGCCCTGAGAGACACAGCCAGAATACAATGGCCAGCATCAAACCACTGAACTGAGAATAGGGACCCCGTTGAAGGAATCGAACTGGAAAGAGCTTGAAGGGGCTCGAGACCTTATATGTACAACAATGCCAAGCAACCAGAGAGGACTAAGCCACTACCAAAGACTATACATGGACTGGACCCTGACTCTGACCTCATAGGAGCAATGAATATCCTAGTAAGATCATCAGTGGAAGGGAAGCCCTGGGTCCTGCTAAGACTGAACCCCAGTGAACTAGACTGTTAGGGGAGGGCAATGGGGGGGTGGGGAGGAACACCCATAAGGAAGGGGAGGGGGAGGGAGATGTTTGATGTTTGCCCGGAAACCGGGAAAGGGAATAACACTCAAAATGTATATAAGAAATATTCAAGTTAAAAAAAAAAAAAGATATTTCCTTCATGTTGGGGGTAGGGCAGTAATGGGGGGAGGATGGGGAGGGAAACATCCATAGAGAAGGGGGGGGAGGGGCTAGGGGGATGTTGGCCTGGAAACTGGGAAAGGGAATAACAATTGAAATGTAAATAAGAAATATCCAAGTTAATAAAGATGAACAAAAAGAAACAAAACAAAACAAAAAAGATAAAGTCTACTAAAGTGTTCATATAAAAAAAAGATGTTTCCTTCATGTATGTTCACTAATCAAACATCTGTATGAACTGAAATATGGAGCAAATGAGACAGAAGCCAGTTTTAGAAGAATATAATTCTTGACTTCGGTTATAGCTAAATTTGATTTATATATCTTTGTGGAAATTTCAAACTGGGTTTTGGGATGCTTGGTGGACTAGAAACACTATCAGCTCATCCAAGAGAAGTGAAGAGAGCATGTGTCCTCCATAGATGTGTCTATGCAGTTGTAGCTATTGAGGGAACCTACCTACCAAAATGATGTTTTAGATGCTTTCAAATAGTAGCCATTGAATGAACTCAACTGGAGGCCTCATCCCTAAAATATAAAGTAAGGCAGGAACATAGTTTGGTAAAGAAACATAGATTCAGGACTGTCTAAGTGACTCCCCAAATGATAGAGACTATCATTGCCTTTGGTTTCCTCTCAAAGTTGAAAGTAAGCCCCAGTGCACCATGGGAGTCTTAGATCCACAGATGCATCTATACCACAGCTCTGCACCTATAGCTCAGACAAAATGGTGGAAGGGGTGGATGCAGAAGGACTATAAGAGCCAGACTATCAGGAAGCCATCTGTGAAACCGTTTCTCTTAAAAATGGCTGAAAACCAAGATCTGAACAATAGCACTAGAAATACTAACTGCAAAAGAGGTGGGATGGGGGAGAAATCTCACAGCATCTCACCCCTACCCAAAGAACTACAGGCAACTAAGGTCTGACTAGAAAGGGAGAATTATTAGCCTGTCCCAAGAATGAGCCCCCTAATTGGCTACCCAATACAAAGTGTTTGGCCATGAGATTATACACACATAAACAACAACAACAGATTGAACAGGTTGCGTGTGTGTGTGTGTGTGTGTGTGTGTGTGTGTGTGTGTGTGTGTATCATAAATTCCGTTATGATCACATCATAGTAAAAGAAAAAGAGGCTATCAATTTGAAGGGAATGTCTATCAAAGAGGTTAGGAAGAAAGGACTTGAGACGGGTCAGAGGGAAGAAAGGGAAGGGGGAAATAATATGATTGCATTTTAATTAAAATGTAGTTTTTAAAAGAAGAATTCAGCACACTTTATGGGAAAAAAATCACAGAAACAGAAAACTGTTATGTTTGCTTCTCAAAGAGCTGGGAGTCATCTGATATATTCAGAGACATTTCCTAAGAATGCGCCTCTAACAGAACAACACCATTCACATACGAAACATCTTGTTATTTCCTGCTCAGTCCCCCAGTTGCATGACAGTGTACAATGGCAAGACTTACCTATTTGTGGAAAACTGGAATTGAGAAGAATCTCTCTCCTATTCTAGGCCAAGAATATTAAGGAATGGAATTCAATCACCAGCAAAGATTTGAAAACTGTTCCAAAAATTTGTTTTATCTTGTAGTCAGTTTTAAACCTTGGCTAGTGGAGTAAAAACCAACAAGCAGCAGCACATGGACCGCGCTGGCACGGTGGTGCATCGCAGACCTGATTCCCTCTTCAAAATATTCTTGGTGATTCCAAGTGACAGCAATGAAAGTTGAACGTGAGGATTTGGGCAGAATGTTGGCTGAGTTTAATTCTCATAAACATATACTATTTTCATTGCCTTGTCTTAACTGAGTCAATGTCTTCTAGAGTTCAATCATTTGATGGTCTTGTCACAGTAACTCTAAATCATGACCTCTGGGTTATAGCTATTGTTTAGAGCATGCTCAATCAAATGCAAAAATCGTGTGTGTGTGTGTGTGTGTGTGTGTGTGTGTGTGTGTGTGTGTACCTTCCACCAAACCTCAAAACTTTAATGCCAACCCCCCAAAACAGTAAAGATATTACATTTAAATCTTAGAGGTCCTATGTTATCCTAGTAGATCACAAAATATCATTTATATTTTAGTATTAGTAAAAATTTTTATGAAAGTCAAATTTCACCTAATCAAAACTTTCCCACTTCCTATTGCTATCACACCACACACACACACACACACACACACACACACACACACACACACACACACACTTTTATGTAGCCCAATTGAAACCAAGGCCAATCTTGAACTCCCAATCTTCTTGCTTCCACCCAAGAAGGTCTTACATTTCTACATTAAGATCTGAAGAGGAGAGACATGGATTCTTAGATGTCCCACTGAATATACTGTTTAATTCCAGTGATTTTTTCTCATGTCAGGGTCTGGCTTGGGGGAGTTGAGTAGCAGGAAACAAGGCAATAGACGCATGCATCCCACTAGCTTCCTCAGGGTAACACTGCTTTAACCTTGCAGACACCCAGTTCCTAGGGAGCTTTAGACCATCACTGGCATCGACATAGCCCTGCCTTTCATAGCTACTTTATAAAATGTGCGAAGTGTGGCTTGCTAAGACTTACTCTTACAACGAAACTGGCACCTGTTGAGTAGTTTACATGATTCTACATGCAGACGTGGGTAGATCTTCCTGTAAAGTGTAGAAATCAGAACAGTTAGTTATAAAGAATGAATTTGAGACTAATGTTACTTTTATAAAGAAGCTTCACTAGGGATAGAACAATGGGAATATAAACAAAAACCCCTGAGGAGTATTTTTTGAATTTTTTATTTTCTGAAATTAAAATTTAAATATATCATTTCCCCTCCTCTCTTTTCTCTCTCCAACCCCTCCAATGTACTCCCTTGTGCTCTCTCTCTCTCTCCCTCAAATTTATGGCCTTTTTATCTTTCTTGTATTAATAAATAATATAAATATCAATAAATATCAATATAAAATACTGTTTGGTCCATATAATGTTACTTGTAAGCATTTGATTCTGTGCTAAGTATTCTTTAAAGTAAGTGGTATCCCCCTGTTGACGGCAATCTTTCCGGGGACTCAGCAAAGTTTGGCCTCTTCCCTCAGGGGAGAGAGTTTGTATTTGCACAGGTTGCTCTTAGCCTTGGTCAGAGAAGCGTCTTTGTGCTGTGGACAGCAGTCAGTGGAAAGATTCATAACTGATCAAAAGTGCAGACAAGAGACTAAATGCTCATCCCTAACTAGGACATCTGTACTAATCCTGCTGTCATCACAACTCTTCGTGTGTCAGAAGACGCAGAAAGAACCCGCGAGCTGAAGGAGGTGGAGGTGCCGTGAAATGCTGTGCTTTCGATACAACATGACTATCACACTCGTGAACTCACAGCAGCTGTGGTTCCCTCCACAAGGTTTCCCATGCTCCAGTAGAAGGTCAAACACCCATGCGCAGATGGTTGCTACTGACTGGACTTCATGGGTTATCACACAAAAAAGCCATAAAGTTGGAAGGAGTGTGATGGGGGACACGGGGGAATAGGAGGGAGGACATGGGGTTAGATATGATTGTAGTTCATTGTATACATTTATAAGATTCTCAAAACATAAACACAATTTTAAAATGAATTCATCAATAGCCCATTAGACCTGACTTTTCAGAACATCACTAAGAGAAATGTTACACCTGTTACACTAGGACACAAGTATTGATTGTTGATGAATCTCTAAAAGCACAAAATTGAGTGCTATAAGATAAATGTTCAATGTTGCATTCGAATGCCCTTCTTTCACTACTGAGCCAACAGTCTGTGTGTGTTCAGTCATCAGCTGTGGCCAAACCAGTTAACTGACTCGTTTGGAACATTCTCCTGGCCTTTCTTTAAAAGACCCTCAACTAGGCTTTACAAAAAAGAGTGCTCTGTATGAAAGATGCTCCAAAGAGGTTAGAGACCCTGGCTTTCTTTCTCAGGAGGAAAAATGAGTTCCTACTTCGGTTTCTAATGAGGCTTCTCAGTCCCTCACTGACTCCAAATTTGTAGATTTCCTGCTGTCCTCAGTAGTTACAAAACTCTTCAACTTTTTCTGAATATTAGTACTTAGCATGGTGTATTTATTAGCGTAGTCCAGCTGGTGTATTTTCCTTTCTTCAGAACCTTTTCTAACTCACTACTTGTCTATTCTCTGCGGTGAATAAACTGTTTTTAATCAGGTAGCCCTCCACCCCTCCATCAGCAGCATCTATGTCTGTACTTCTTTCTATATCTGCTAATAGTTTCATTTAGCATTTCAAAGTATAAGTATCTATTCCCAAATGGAACATTTCTTGCTTTTGTGCCTATCACATGTTGACAATCAGATATAGACTCTCCCATCTTGAAAAGAAACGTTTTAGGGCTGTCGAGACAACTCCATGGTAAAGGTGCTTGCCGCCAAGCCTAACAACCTGAGTTTAACCCTCAGGAACCACACAGCGGAAGGAGAGAACCAACTCCCATAAGGGGTCCTCTGACCTCCACACATGTACCGAAGCATGCATATATGTTAGTGGGTATACACACACACACACACACACACACACACACACACACACACACACACACACACGTTCACAGAGTCCTCCTCCCTTCTCTTCCAGATCTACTCCCTTTCTGTCTCTCATTAGAAAGTTGAGTTTTGTTGTTATCTCTTTGAAATATTTCAATTTTCAACATTGATTTACTTATTCAGAAACCATCTTTTTGGTCTCTCAGAATCATTGCCCATTTTTCTTTGGGAACTGACAGACATGGCCGTTACTTCGTTTCCACTTTCCGCACCATTACTTCTGTGGTGATTTGATCACATCCCTTAAACTCATCCTCTGACTCAGGGCGGGGGAAAAACTGTTGCAAAGAGAAATAGCTTTTAATCAATTCAAGAGGCATCTAGAATGAATCCTACTGGCTTGAGCAGTCATTGTTCTTGGCAGAGCCCTTTAAGCAATGAACAAGGAACCCCACCCTCCTGAGAAGGGGGAAAGGTATAAGGATGGCCATTGTTTTCACATCACATTACTAAACGCCATTCTGGTCTATTTGCATGCCATGGGAACTCAGATGTAACGTACTGGGCAAACACAGTTCGGGAGTGAGACGTTGCTGGAGGTAAATACTACAGATGCTTGCTTTAATAAGCTCTGTATAGTGCATGAAACCAAAGCTCACTGTGGAATGTACTGAAAGGCAAACCGCGTTATCAGTCCACCAGTAACAACCGACTGGAAGCGAGTCAACAACGGAGCTTTAGATCCATATGGCATTTATTTGGAGAGAAAGCAGTAAATTCTTTGTAAGCGTGAAAACATTCGTGCCTTTTCCAGTTCCCCTCACTCACAGCTCCGAGCGCCTCCTGGTTGTGTTTTCATTCTGTCATTGAATGGCTCCAGCAAGCAATGCCTTTTATAATGAAACATCACATTCCTGGTAATGTTAAAAATTAGTATTTGTGGTTCAGAGAGGTGTGAGATCCATTTCCCCACGTACTGCGTGGTGTTATTAGACAAGGTAGAGAACCTTGACTAATAGAACTGAACTGACTAAAAGAACAGAACTGATAGGAAGAATAATAAGAATATAATATGTTAAACTGCCATGCAGGTGTTGTGTGTGTGTGTGTGTGTGTGTGTGTGTGTGTGTGTGTGTGTATGTGTGTGTGTGGTATGATACAGGTAGACCAAAAATGGCTATTTCACAACAGAAGGGTAGAGGATCCAATTCTGTACAAGATGTCTCTGCTGTTTAGTGCTGAAGTCTGGGAGGATTTCTGGAGTGACGATGCTTTTCAGTCTATCTTGGAATCTTGAAGAAGTCAGACTTAGTACCAGCTGCTGCCACAGTACAAGCATATATGTCAGTCAGAGGGCCAGCAGGCAAAAAAGCAGTTTCCTTCTTCCGTGTTTTTTCATCTGGGCTGCACCAGAAGGTGTAGGTTGAGGAAGGGTCGTCCAGCTTCAAATAATCTGAGGAAGAAAATCCCTTACGAGTGTCCATATTTATTCCAAGTCAAGTTGACAGCCTAGATCAGCCATCATCCATGGATCTGAACTTTGGAGCCTGTATGTTTAATTCAGAATTTAGTATATTTGTAACTTCAAAATCCATACCTGGGCCCTTTTATAGTCATATGCAAACACGAATGGAACAGTGGAAAATGTGTTTCCCCAACACACATACTCTTAGTGAGTAAAAAATAAACATTGGAGCTTGTTTCAGTTCTCAGACCATAAAGAAGGGTCCCCCGTATTGAGTGCCACATTTCACTCTTTTGAGCTTATGTGTTGACAACGTGCTCATTACATAATGGTCTCCACTCTCAGGACTGAGCTCCTAGCTAGTGATCACAAGGCTGAAGACAATACCTTCTGGCTTATGGAGAAAATCCATGTGACAGATATTTTTTTTTTGGAATATTATTTTTTTCTTTTTTTTTTATTAACTTGAGTATTTCTTATACACATTTCGAGTGTTATTCCCTTTCCCGGTTTCGGGCAAACATCCCCTCCCCCTCCCCTTCCTTATGGGTGTTCCCCTCCCACCCTCCCCCCATTGCCGCCCTCCCCCAACAGTCTAGTTCACTGGGGTTCAGTCTTAGCAGGACCCAGGGCTTCCCCTTCCACTGGTGCTCTTACTAGGATATTCATTGCTACCTATGAGGTCAGAGTCCAGGGTCAGTCCATGTATAGTCTTTAGGTAGTGGCTTAGTCCCTGGAAGCTCTGGTTGCTTGGCATTGTTGTTCATAAGGGGTCTCGAGCTCCTTCAAGCTCTTCCAGTTCTTTCTCTGATTTCTTCAACAGGGGTCCTATTCTCAGTTCAGTGGTTTGCTGCTGGCATTCGCCTCTGTATTTGCTGTATTCTGGCTGTGTCTCTCAGGAGCGATCTACACTTCTGCACTTCTTTGCTTCATCCATCTTGTCTAATTGGGTGGCTGTATATATATGGGCCACATGTGGGGCAGGCTCTGAATGGGTGTCCCTTCAGTCTCTGTTTTAATCTTTGCCTCTCTCTTCCCTACCAAGGGTATTCTTGTTCCCCTTTTAAAGAAGGAGTGAAGCATTCACATTTTGATCATCCGTCTTGAGTTTCATTTGTTCTAGGCATCTAGGGTAATTCAGGCATTTGGGCTAATAGCCACTTATCAATGAGTGCATACCATGTATGTTTTTCTGTGATTGGGTTAGCTCACTCAGGATGATATTTTCCAGTTCCACCCATTTGCCTATGAATTTCATAAAGTCATTGTTTTTGATAGCTGAGTAATATTCCATTGTGTAGATGTACCACATTTCTGTATCCATTCCTCTGTTGAAGGGCATCTGGGTTCTTTCCAGCTTCTGGCTATAAAATAAATAAGGCTGCGATGAACATAGTGGAGCACGTGTCTTTTTTTATATGTTGGGGCATGTTTTGGGTATATGCCCAAGAGAGGTATAGCTGGATCCTCAGGCAGTTCAATGTCCAATTTTCTGAGGAACCTCCAGACTGATTTCCAGAATGGTTGTACCAGTCTGCAACCCCACCAACAATGGAGGAGTGTTCCTCTTTCTCCGCATCCTCGCCAGCATCTGCTGTCACCTGAGTTTTTGATCTTAGCCATTCTCACTGGTGTGAGGTGAAATCTCAGGGTTGTTTTGATGTGCATTTCCCTTATGACTAAAGATGTTGAACATTTCTTTAGGTGTTTCTCAGCCATAAGGCATTCCTCATCTGTGAATTCTTTGTTTAGCTCTGAACCCCATTTTTTAATAGGGTTATTTGTCTCCCTGCGGTCTAACTTTTTGAGTTCTTTGTATATTTTGGATATAAGGCCTCTATCTGTTGTAGGATTGGTAAAGATCTTTTCCCAATCTGTTGGTTGCCGTTTTGTCCTAACCACAGTGTCCTTTGCCTTACAGAAGCTTTGCAGTTTTATGAGATCCCATTGTGACAGATATGTTTAATTCAGGCTGACATATAGTGCTGCTGGCCTTGAGTTTGATAATCATAAATCAATAATATCTTTTGAATAAGGAGCCTTAAATAAAGCATCTGGAAGACAGAGTTTTATATATATATATATGTATATATATATATGTATGTATATATGTATATATATATGTGTGTATATATGTATGTATATATGTGTATGTGTATGTGTATATATATGTATATATATATGCTGGTTGACAAAAATGTTTTGATGACAGGACTTGACCCCACATTCACAGAAGCCATGGGCCGTCTTTCACTATTTCAATGTTTCCACTGACTTAGTGGGTTTATTAGTAATTATCGTAAGTCATGAGATGAAGGTTTCATTATTTGTACATGTACAGAAATAAAACTCGTGTTTTTTTATTTCTACCTGATTTGTATTGGCGTTTGCTTGCATGCCTGTTTGTGAAGGTGCCAGATTTGGAATTGGAATTGGAGACACAGACAGTTGTGAGCTGCCATGTGGGTGCTGGGAATTGAACCTGGATCCTCTGTAAGAGCAGCCAGTGCTCTTAACCTCTGAGCCATCTCTTCAGCCCCTAACTCTGATTATTTTAATATATTATTGCATGGTATACCTTACTATTCTTATATATAATGTTCTTTGTACTATACACACTGTGTTCCAGGAAAGGACACATATTACTAAGGACATTTAAAAAATATAAAACAAGTATAGACTGGGTTTTAAGGTATTCTGGTGCATGCGTCTTGGGAGAGGCTGAAAAATAGGGGTTTTGTAAACCTCTCCTGGAAGTGTTTGATGAAGAGCTTTGCGAACCATGACAGCATCTCATCTTGGTTCTAGACTTTAAGACCATCCATGAAAGTCAAGAGTGCAGGTCCCCTCCAATTCATCACTTAGGGGATGTGTTTGTGGAAAGGAGGTCATGGCACTTCCCCTTTGTAACCTTGAAATTGTCATTCAAACTAGGACCTCTGGGAACCACACATAAGCCAGAACAGCTAACAGATTGATTTTTATGTCTCTCTACACCACTGGCTGAGTTCATTCTTCTCAACTGATACTATATCAAATATTAATTAAAACTGATGCTATCTTCCTATAAGATGAAAATGCATACAATCCAAAATCTTCCAGTTTATCCTGCACACAGGAGGCCATGCAGCTTAGAACCTGCACGATTTCATAGTCTTTTTTCTCTATTTCAGACACTCTTTATTGAAGACAGTCACTTTTCTTTAGGACTCAATTTAGCTGTCACCACCTAAGAGAAAACGCCCCTCACCATCTAATCCAAAGCAGTAATCCTTGTTGCAGTAATCTTGATCTTACCACAAGCTGACTTTCCTCTTCCCATGGTAATTAGATTTTTAGAAACCTGATTCATTGTTGTAGACGTTTCTACTTCAGCATCAAGGTTCCATCAGGGCAAAGACTCACAATTCTTTGCTTACTAGTTTTTGTTTAATTCATTTTAGCCTCGCACATTGCAGTATCAGGCCCAGCTCCATTCCTCCACCCTTGGCACCTCTGTACCTGACTGTCTCGGCCCATCATTGATACTTAGCATCTACTCACATAACCATTTGACTGTGCTGATATTGTCCTTCCCCTACTTACAGCAGACTCTGTAGAGTGGGGTCGAGCCTGTTCAAGCATTGTGTGTCCCAGTGCCCCAGTCCAGATCAGACTTTACACTTACTTGGTGTCCAGACATCTGTGCTTGAGTGACCACAGCTGCTTGTTGCTGCCCAAAGGCAGAGCCAGCTCCACTCTCCTCACTTGTCACAGTTTTTGCCTCCTGGAGTTCCATAAGTAGGCAGAACTGTGAGACAAGAGAAGTGCCCTTCCCTTAGCCCAATTTATCTATCTATCTATCTATCTATCTATCTATCTATCTATCTATCTATCTATCTATCTTAGGTTGTAGTTTTATTTACTCTTTGAGAACTTTACACTTGTAAACAGGGTCTGCTGACCATATCTACCACTCTTCCCTTCACAACTCCTTCTAGATCACCCCACCATGTTCCCCTTCCTAACTTCAGGTCCTCCTCTTCTTTCTTTCTATAATTCACTAAATCCAATTAATGCTTGCTATATGCACATGGGTATAGAGCCATCTTTTGGTGCATGAGGAACCAACCAGAGGCTACTCTTTGAAGAAGTCTGACTCTCCCTCTCTTGTAAGTGCCGGAATGCTAATGTAGATAAACTTGTGCAGACAACTGAAGCTGGGGTTGGGATTATGAGTACAAATACTCTGTCATTCCTCAAAGACACTGCCCCATGGCAACCCTCTCTAACCTCTGGTTCTTAAAATCCTCCCACCTGTTCTGCAATTATGCTCCATGAACCTTGGGAAGGGACATGCTCTTAGGAAGCAACACCCACCAGGATATATGGTCTGGTTTGTCAAATCAGTACTGCTGAAAGCTAGTCTACTTTCCAGTGTTGGAGTGAAAAGATGTGATTTTTCCTTAACCAGCTCCACCCAGCCTGCTCTCTGGCTTTTGGTGATCATCCTTAAACTTCAACTTGACCCCCTTTTTCTGAAGGAGGGGTTGACGGCAGTGATGCAACAGGAGAAAAGATGAGCATCCATTAGCATTGCTGTATCAAAGCACTTGCAGCTTAAAACAATACAGATTTATTATGGTAGTTTCTAAAAACCATGTGTCTGGACAAAGGTTAGGTAGATCATCCAACATAGAAGGCCTCTGGTCAGAAGTCTGAGGTATCAGAAGAGCTGTAGGCTTACAGTTTTCCAAACCTAATAAGTGTACTTAAATGCTTCAGCCTTCATTCTCACCTACCACCCACCAGAGGCAGTGGAAAGGGAAGGTTAATAGGGCAAGGGGGACGTGAACCTATTCAGAAATACTTCTTTGGGGAGACTCCCATCTGCTGTGTCCTGATACCAGCAGCTCTGTTCCTAGGACTCAGCAGCAGGAGCTCCATTCACTTGCAAACACCATTCACAAATCAGCAGCGAGACTGCCAAACGGCTGAGTCTTGGAAGCAGCAAGAAGCCACCAGAGCACCACCAGAAGTTCTTCTCTAGGAATCCATGAATTCTCTACAAACAATGGTCAGCATAGAAGGCAAGGCAAACCAATACCACACAGCATCATCCACTGTCTGTTGGGCTATACTTATAATCTTTCCAAACATTATGGGTTCTCTCAACTGTCCACTCTATGAAAACATCACATGCCCCCTTTCCAGGCAACTTCCAGAAAAACACCATGTGTCTGTTCTCAGCAAAACATCCTCCCATGAGTCTGCTTCAACAAAAACATCCTCTCATAAGATAGTTTCCATAAAAACATCACATGACACAACTGAGTCTCCAAAGAAATCAGAAATTTCTACTTCAAAGAGCATACGCCCTCTTTGAAGGGACGGCCTGAACAGCCTGGGCCCTTCCAGGATTCTCTTTTCTTAACTGGGAATCAAACTGATCAGAAATTTTGACTTTGTGTTATTCTGGTTTTTTATCATTATAATGAAATGCCTGAGGCAGGCATTACCAAAGAGAAAAACTCAATTTACTTTACAGTTTAGGAGGTTGAAAGACTAACTAGCAGGAGAATAAAGCATGCACCACTGGGAAAACATCATTGTAGCCATAGCAAATGTTATCTACAAAGGAGGGATATGATGTCATTCTTGCCATGTTCTATTGTTTAGACAAGTCATTGATCTGCCTATAATTAGGGGAAAGTGATTTCATAAAGGCATATACACCAGGAAGCAGGGACCCCTCAGGTCATTTTTCAGTGATGCTCTCATAAAAGAATACTACAAAATGAACAAGTTAATTCAGGGTAATGCAACTGATACTCAGAGAATACTTTACTCAGAGCTACTGCATTATTTCTAACCAGGAAAGTCTTATCTTGGGCCTTACCCCTTAATCTCTACTGTCTAACTATATATTTGAACATCAAATGACTTAAAGTCAAGGAAGTTATATAGGCAACTGGGAAGCTACTTCAGTTTTTTAAAAATACATTTAAAAAATTTAATTATGTTTACTTGTACGTTAGCACAGGTGTGCATATAAGACGGTACTCATGTGTAGATCAGAAGCGAGCTTGTAAAAGTCTTTTCTCTCCTTCACCATGTAGGCCTTAGGGATCGAAGATCAAGCGCAAGTCATCAGGTTTGGCAGTAAGTACCTTTACCTACTAAGCCATCAGACTTTCCCCCTGTGTTTATCCTGGTAGCCGGGGATAACTTTAGATAGTGCCTTATTTCTCCCAACCCTGTAATTCCATCTGAATTTTTATGAAGATCCGTTTTTAAAAAAACCACAACACCTTCCATGCAATAGCTAAATACTCATACCACTGAAATGGTAGCTGGAAGCAGTGGGCCCATTCAATCTGATCTTCCTTCTGCCGAATTTGTCCTAGAGTGCTAGAGGCATTGATGAGATTGAAGGAAGGAAGGAAATGGCTGAAAGGGTAAATGAGGTCCTTGGAGACACTGCCATCTTTTTGTCCTATCTGCTGAAGACCTAGGAACACAGTATTAGGTTAAGGTTTCTGATTCAGAAAATTGGATCGTCTAATGAATTGAAACTGACTGGAAAATGGTTATAAACTCTAAGTGGAAACTACTACAGATGCTGGAGGAAAGACAGTGGTCCCTCAAGTTGAGTGAGAACAGGAACTGTGTGATCATTGTATGAGGCTGAAATTAATGAGCCTCAAGAAAAGTCTGAAATCGCCACCAACGTGATACGAATAAAACCAAAGCGCCCAAGTAGAAGATGACAACACCCATCATTTTCATCTCTACTCACCTCCTACAGGGTCAGGGTAGCAGAAGGCTTGGCAAGTGAGGAGGTAGCAGGGAGACTGAGGCTGGGTCCTAGGCAGCCGCTGTTCTCAGCAGCAGTAAACCCTGGAACTCAACAGGAGCATCACTTGAAACTCCTGAGAACATGTCTCCTTCCAGGTGTACTGAATTAGAAGTGGGGATGCAGCCCAGTGATCTGTATTTTAATATGCTTTCCTGGTGGTTTCCATTCACAATAACATTTGAAAATTTCTCTGGACAAAACACTGTGGTTCTAAAAAAAAAAAAAAAAAAAAAAGACTCATTCATAAAATTCATTCCAAAAACTGGGCAGTGAGACGATGGGGCGTCTAAAAGGCCAGTACTAAAGTTGACGTGTAATTGGCAGGACATATGAGAATTCAACAAGGAAATGGCCCACTTTTCACCACCCAAAAATGTCAAGCAAAACCTTCCAAGTGCTTAAAGAAAGAACTCTCTGATGCACGCTCTGATGGCCTTTGCGTCTCGCCCACAAATATTGTCTAAAGAAAAAAATAATAGAAGAAAATTGGAGAAGGCAAGGCCATCCCATTCGCATCTCTCCTCTGAACCCAGCCCCTGATGCCTAACCCTGCTTTCCAGTTACTACTCCAGAGCTTCCTCAAAGATCTTATATCCAGAAGTCCTCTGGTATTTCAGAGTCTACAGAGCAAGACTGTAAGTAGAGCTATGTATGAGAACCCCAGACGTTGCCTCTCATCTTTTATAAGCCGAGTAATTATACCAGAAAGACAAATGAAGACAGTCATGGCTTCCTCATGACTGTAGCAAGGAAAGAGACTACACCCAGGAAAGGTCTGGTGCACTCTGTCTGTAGAGGAGGCTCCAGGGTAAGTTCTAATGTTCAGTCCCATCTCTGAGATCTGCCACTTGATCTTCAAGATGAACTCATCTAAATGGCCTACCCAGCAGTTCAATTTTACTTACTCCTTCATGCCAGAAACTCCTGGCTCTACATGTGTTGTCAATGGAGTTTTCCAGGTGACAGTAAGTACCAGTCACTTGAGTTACTGTTCTAGAAAAACCTTGTGGCATTTTCAGAACTGTTTTGATTTTCCCGAGGCACAACCAAGCCAAACCCACATTCTCTTATAGGATTCTGTAAACATTTTTGTTGTTGTTGTTTATCTAGAAGTGCTATTTTTGACGCTATTAAATGTCCATTGGCAGAAAGATTTGAAATAAGCCCATGAAGGTGGTTTCTCCAGTCTTAGAATCGGGTGGATGGGGGAGCATCCTCTCAGGAGCAAAGGGGGGGGAGGGATGAAGAACTTGTGGGCGGGGACCAGGAAGGGGGGCAACATAAATAAATAATTAACAAGAAAAAGAGAATTATTTCTGAAGGAAAGTTATAAAACCTCTCAAATGCTGTTGGGGCACAGAAAAAGGTACTTTTTTTTAAAACCTTAAAACCTTTCACCTCAAAGAGTAGCACTAAATAGAGTGATGATTTGAATGTGAATTCCCTGCGTAGGTTCACATATTTGAATGCTCGTCAGAAGGGACCTCGTAGGAGGAAGTATGGCCTGGGAGTGAACTTCCAGGTTTCAAAAGCTCAGCGTCTCTCAGTGCTGCCTGAGGAACAGGACTTAAAGCTCTCAGCTACTGCTCCAGCGCCAGGCCTGTCTTCTTCCCACCACGGTGGTCACGGACTAATCCCCTAAAATCGTAAGCAAGCCCCTAACCAACTGTTTTCTATTATAAGTTGCCTTGGTCATGGTGTCTCTTTGTAATAACAGAAACTAAGAACTAAGACACTTACAAACTAAGACAAATATATTTGATATTTTAAAGAATAGTTTCTTTATGATGCGGGATTAGCCCAGAGCGTCTTCTTTATGATGCAGGGTTAGCCCAGAGCATCCACAGTTTCATTTTTGCTTCTGTATAGAATTCGTTCCTTGACTTCTAGTGTTTTTCCTACATTCTTCCCCTTTTTCCATTTGAGCAAAAAAATTTGAACCAAACTCAAAGGCAAACCAAGATGTGAGTCAGAGGCAGTTTGTTTCTCTAAAATATCTAGATGGCTTCCCTTGGCAGCCTCAGGTGAAGTGGGAAGGTTAGGCTCTCCTCACTGCGCATGATCATGGCCCACCAGGAAGCTGTTAGCTTGAGTTATGGCTCATTTTAGAAGGTTGAACATCCTCTTTGTCCTGCTTCCAGAAAAGTATGTGAGTGGATGCATTTTCAGAAACAAACATAACAAAAAACTTTGCATAAAACTTTCTGGAAGAAAAATAATCTGTTGATTTCAAATAACCATGGAAGTATCTTATCCCACCTCGGCCCAAAGTACTGGCTGGATCCTGAATCAAAATGGACTTCCTGGTTGCCTCTCACACACAGACCCTTGCATAGTTTTGCTTCACACATAGTTCTTCCCCGTAACTTTGTAGTATCATAAACAAATTTCCAGATTTACTTTGAAAGTCAAATGATTCCTCATAACAGTTCTCAAAACATAATAGGACAGAGGTTGGTGTTCAGGTCCAGGTAAAATGTTAAGGCCTGGGTAACTGTTATTTGCCTAGCCTGCCATTTTGTGCTGTTACTAAAGAACTTTCTCATATGCTGTTACTAGGATGTTCTGTGCTTTGGTGTTCTTGGAAACCAATCACAATAGAGGTCAATTAGAATTGCTTGGTATCGTTAGCCACAATAAGCTTGGACCAGAGTCAACCACCAGGAGACAATTTCTGCACCTGTAGATAAACAATTATGTTTTTTGCTACTATAAACTCTCCCTAGGATGGACTCCGACATAACAGACATCTGAGACTTCCATTTTGAGTAGTGTCTTAGGGTTAGGGTTTTACTGCTGTGAACAGACACCGTGACCAAGGCAACTCTTATAAAAACAACATTTAACTGGAGCTGGTTTACAAGTCAGAGGTTCAGTCCATTATCATACAGGTAGGAACATGGCAGTGTCCAGGCAGATGTGAGGCTGGAGGAGTTGAGAGTTCCACCTCTTGTTCCAAAGTCAGCTTGCAGAAGACTGAATTCCAGGCAAGTAGGATGAAGATTTCAAAATCCACGCCCACAGTGACACACCTACTCCAACAAGGACTCGTAATAGTGCCACCCCCTGGGTCAAGCATATACAAACTATCAAATAAAATTTATATTTCCAAGACCTTCTTGGAAATTGAAATCCTACTTGGCAGAAAAAGACATATACACGGGTAACTGACATCCTGGTTGGCAACTTAGGTAAGGTAAGTCCCCTACCACAGTTGAATACACCAACCAGTGGGAACAGGATAAGTGTACAACAAAGACATGTTTGTAAGGAAATCCCCTATCCCTGAATCCTGATTGGTGGAATAACTTGGCACAGATATTTGTAGATTTTAGGCTTCAAAGCCCTATAGGATCCTAACTCTGTCCTAGCCAGCTCTCCAGTTTGGTCTGTGGCTCTGATTGATCAGTTTTGAGGTGTGGCATTCAATAAACCATCTCTATTTGACTGAGGTTAGTGTCTGAGTGGTTTGTGTGGCAATTCCCAGACCCCAACATTTGGAATAACCAGTTTTTAACAAAAAGAAACAAATGTTTGTGTGAAGAACTGAGACAACACAGAAATAAACATTTAGTAACACTCATATTAATCTAAAATTTCAAATATTAAAGTAGATTTATCATGTTTAGCCTTATCCCCTATGTGCCTTTTATTTGTTTCTTAATTGGTTATTTCATTTATTTACATTTCAAATGTCCCCCTTCCCAGTTTCCCCTCCATAAATCCCCTATTCCATCCCCTTCCCCCTACCTCTATGAGGGTGTTCCCCCACCCACCCACCTACCCACTCCTGCCTCATCACTCTATCATCCTCCTACACTGAGACATCGAACCTCTACAGGACCAAGGACCTCCCCTCCCATTGATGCCAGATAAGGCAACCCTCTGCTACATATGCAGCTAGAACCATGGGTCCTTACATGTGTACTCTTTGGTTGGTGATTTGATACCTGGAGCTCTGGGCGGGGGGGGGGGTCCGGTTAGTTAGTATTATTGTTCTTCCTATGGGGTTGCAAACCCTTTCAGCTCCTTCAGTCCTTCCCCTAATTCCTCCATTGGGGTCCCCATGCTCAGTCCAATGATTGACTGCAAGCATCCATATCTGTATTGGTCAGGCTCTGGCAGAGCCTCTCAGGAGACAGCTATAACAGGTCCTGTCAGCAAGCGTTTCTTGGCATCAGTAATAGCAGTTAGGTTTGGTGTCTGCAGATAGGATGGGTGGGGTGGTCTCTGTACGGTTTTTCCTTCAGTCTCTGCTCCACTCTTTGTTCCTACATTTTCTTTTGACAGGAGGAATTCTGGATTAATATTTTTGGGATGAGTGGGCAGTCCCATCCCTCAATAGGGACCCATACCTATCCACTGGATATGGTCTCTATAGGTTCTATCTCCCCTTCGTTGGTTATTTCCACTAATGTCCTTCCTGTTGGGTTCTAGGAACCTCTTGCTTCCCTGGAATCTGGAACTTTCTAGTGGCTAGAAAGTTTTCCATTCCCCACTGCTCTAATCTCCTTGTACAGAGCTCAAGTCCAAATAGAACAAAGACCTCCACATAAAGCCAGATACACTCAAACTAATAGAAGAGAAAATGGGGAAGAGCCTTGAACACATCGGCACAGGGGAAAATTTCCTGAACAGAACACAATGGCTCTAAGATCAACTTGTGTAGGAACAAGCATGTAAGGCAGGTAGGCAGGTTTAAGGTCTAGGGTACAGAGTCCAGTTGTTTGGTACCTAGCCCTCTGGGGTTTATTGAGATCTCTGGTTAAGGAGTTGGTTGGGTCATGACCCTGGTTTGTGTCTTATTCATTAATCCTGTTGCCAGTATGTCTCAGGCAAAACGTTTGCTATCTCTAGGAATTGACTGGCTCTAGACTATCAGAGCCTATAGGGTCAGAGAGATTGGGGTTTCTGGATTTTCCAAATTAGGCTAAGTATCATAATAGTTCTAAGAAAAGGCTTCCTTTGGTTTCTGGAGGCACTGTGCCTTGTTCTCCTAAAGCTCAATGTTTCTCCTTCTTGAATTCTTAAACAAAATTGGGAGTTCAAAGGAAATTTCCAACCTATTGATAACTCTCAAAGTAATGAACAATTTAGACACTTTAAGTCCTTCCACAGAACCATGGATGGATGCCAAATGACCAGAAGCAAAGGCAAACCTCTGACAGAACTTTCCTTTAAAGTGCTTACAGTTTCATTCCCTTGTAGAGACTTTCCCACCACACTCACCACCTTCTGGAGCCTCACTGCCTGCATTCTCCAAGAAAGATGCCAAGGCTTCCACACTTAGGACTCTTTCTACCTGGGTATCATCTTTAACCTCACATGTCATCCTCAAACCTACTAAAACTATTAGCTAATAGATTATGGCATGTTACTGTGGTCTATGAGCATTATACTGTCTGAAGAGAACACAGCTTTCTCACAGCAATCCAGTAAGCTCCATACGTCTGTAATTATAGACATTAACAGCACATTAGATCAAAAGGGACAAGACCATAATGAAAATAGGAGAGCAGGGAACTTGGTATGAGTGTCCACTGCCACTCTCTGGGGCAGGTTAGCAGAATTAGAGTGTAGACTTCCTTAAGAAAAGAACATCTTGGGACTGGAGAGATGGCTCTGTGGTTAACAACACTGGCTACTCTTCTATAGGATCCGGGTTCTCTTCCCTGCACCCACATGATAGCTCACAACTATCTCTAGGTCCATTACAGAGGATCTGACACCTTCTTCTGGACTCCTCAGGCTCTGACGTGTACATCATGCATAGATGTAGTTAGGCACACACATAGACACTTAAAAATGAAATGTTTTAAGTAAAATGTTTAAGAAAATAATTTTTCAAGAAAACACGGGTTGCTGTACTTTGGGACATCTTTCTGGAAAGAAATATATGCAAAGCCACTGTGCAGGGTTGTACACACCAAGAGCAGTGAACAGGAGAGATGCTTTGCACAATGGAAGATGCCAGCCAAAGACCACTCTTACAGAGCAACATTAAACATCAATAGAAGAATGTTCTGGCAAGTTATTTGTCTGACTGAAGCAACGGAATCCTGGTACAGATTCACATGAGGGTGAAAATGATGGCTTTTGCCATTTTGCCTGATTTTTATAAGTCATTTAATTCTGTGAGAATAGTTTCTGAATTTGGACTTGTTCTGGCTTATGACTGACCTTTGGCTGAATCTCTAGTTGTTCCTGTAATTTATACCCTAGGGATTCCCTTTCTGTCCTTACATAATCACTCACCATATCACTCACAAATGCAAGGGCAAGCTAGACAAGCTTATAAATTAGTTTCAGAAGGACGCATATGCTGGAAAATATTTTAGCTGTATTCATCTTGCATTTTTTAATCTAACTTAAGCATTCTTTCATAATTTCACCATCTTGATAAGTTATTGCTTAAAATCCTGGGGTTTATTGTGCTCTCTTGACAGTGCTGGTGGCTGTGTAACAAGCATTCTCTTGACTGCAGTCTTTCACTCCAAGGCTCAGGACACACGTCATGTGGAAACTCACTGCTGAGATCTGAGTGCCTGAGACAGCGAAATTCCACACCAATGAAATATTGATTTCTGAGATCAGCCAGGACAATTGGAAATGTTTTAAGAGATACTAAGTTAAAAGAAGTTATTTCCAGAATTATGCATGTTTATCTCTCTAGTTACCTGAATAACAGTTGTGGACAGGATTGTAATTGGAAAGCAGTGCCTCAGGATTATCTGAAGCTATCCCTCCTGTGGGTACCAGTTACACTGCACCTAAAACCCATGGAAGGGAATATATTAACATGTGCCCAGGATCCATGAGTATGTTACCTTACTGTCTAAAATTAGCATTACTATTGCTGTGATGAAACACCATGACCAAAGCAACTTGGGGAGGAAAGGGTTTATTTGGCTTACACTTCCACATCACTGTTTGTTATCAAAGGAAGTCAAGCAAGGACTTGAACAGGGCAGGAACCTGGAGACAGAAGCTAATGCAGAAGCCATGGCAGAGTACTGCTTGCTGGGTTGCACCTTGTGGCTTGCTCAGCCTGCTTTCTTATAGAACCCAGGACTACATGCCCAGGGATGGCCCCACCCACACTGGGCTGGGCCCTCCCACATCATTCACTAACTAAGAAAATGCCTTACAAGCTTGCCTATATACAGTCCCATCTTACAGAAGCATTTTTCTCAACTGATGTTCCCTCCTCATAAAATTAGCCAGCACATTTTTCATAGCAAATGGCTCTTTTTATAGTGTGATTAAAGCACAAGACTGTGAGATAGGAAGATTATTTTCGACTACCAAGGTGGAACTAATGGAATTACATGAATTGTTAAAAACAGAGAAACTTTTCTCAGGAAAGGTTGCGCTGGAAAGAGATGGGGGAGGGGAGAGTGAGAACGTGATTGGCAACAGAATCAGGTCAAGTAGGATGCTAAGATAAAAGGAGTGATTTACAGCTTAACCCATTGCTACTGTCTTGTGGTCCTCCAAATCCACCCTTCCTAGCACCATGCCTTTCTCCCAGTGTTCTCTTCTTCTTCTTCCTGAAGTGAAGTAATCTGTGACCATAGCCCAACAAGGCCAACTTCACCCTCAATGTCTTTTACCCTTCAACTCCCCTGTAATCTACTGCTTTATTAAATTGTTTATCCAACACAAAAATCTTCAAAGTTATTGTCCCAAGAATTTCTCTATACTCTTGAAAATTATCAAAGTACTCAAGGTATATTTTCTATATGATTTATACCTATGATTACTGACTTTGAAATTAAAACAAATAAATATTAAACGAGTATTTATTTTTAAACAATAATATTGAAAATTAACAATTTCTAGGAAACCAGGTTTAGTCTCTATAAAATAATGCACAAGTAAAAATTCCATTCAAAGTACAGGGCATACAGTAGATTTTAGTGGAAACACCATCAGTTCCACCTCATTTAATTAAAAAATAAGTAATATATTTTAAGAAAAATAAGCCAGATTTTCTAGAACAACAAAGTTTAGTGAGAAGTCTGGCTTTGTTTTAAATTTGCAAATCCCTTTGCCTTCATGAAAGTTAACTGTGTTCTCAATCTGTGTTCTAGCTATTATCTTGTATTATTTGGGCTGAAGTATTTGGAAAATAAATCGGTCCTCAAATTGGTTGCAATTGTAGGAGGCAAATTATGTTCAAGCTTTTCAGATAATCTTAGTTTTCTTTGGCATCCCTATGAAGACTAAACAAATGCTAGTTTCTTAATTGTTACCTAAAAAGTGAAATCTAGAACTACAGTGAAAAATCAATTAGTACTCCATTGATCAGATCTGCTGCATTTTGATTGAGTGTATTGATGCATTATTTCATAATATTGACACAGTTTACTTGTTATTTTATGCATATTTATGTAAAATGTATGCATATTTACTAGTTCCATATTTTTTTTATCATTCTTATTGTTAGTTACTCCCACCCAATCCTCTGCCTTAACCTCTGTGCCCTCCCTACTTAAAGTTCTGTCCTGGTTATTTCTAGTTCTCCTTGAATACCCTTGAATACCGTTCTCACTACAGAAGATTACAGTCAAATTCATTCCATGCTGTAGAATGATAAGAATGAAGAGCACGTCATTGTCATCACTGTGGGCAAGACAAATCCTATTTAGTTCTTTGAGCTTGCTTTTACTATAGAAGCATACTTGGGAATCACCCCAGAAGGTCATTGGTCAAATTCAAGATATATAGAGATTTAATATTCTCTTAATCCAGAAAAGGATAGGTGCAAATGAAGAAATGATTTTCTTTGTGATTGCAGTATTACTCAAGAGCTGTAAGCAGAATAATTGAAGATTTTTTTCTTCTTGGTTTTGTTTATGTTTTTACCAGTGGTGGTCATTCTTTTCTACTGAGCTGTGTTCTAATTGGACACATGAGGGTGATTCATAGGAACATTCTTATAACAACCAAAGCAGAACACAGCACATGAGCACATGTGGTATAATTTGGCTAGAGAAACATATAAATATAAATATGAAATTACAATAAAAGATATAATTTCCAATCTGCAAGCAATTCCAAATAATATACACAAGGCCATTGTCATATCATGCCGTAGACACAGCTCAGGGGAAGCACAGATGGATGGGCTTGGTCATCTGTCTAGATCTCACTTCAGAAATGCAACAGAGCTGAGAGAGCATGGTGCTGGCATCAAATAAACTTGTTTTGAAAACTTGGCACTGCCTTTTATTTTCTTCCTCTTTTAATAAATTGGACACTTCAAATTTACCAAGATGAGAGTTTAGAAGACATTTCAGTTGGGAAAGTATCTGCTATAAAAGCACCAGGACCTAAGTTCAGATCCCAAGTGCCCACATAATAGCTAGATATTGTGGTGTGCATCTGTGAGCGCAGCAGGGAAGGAGGGGAGGAGCAGAGACCCCTGGATCTTACTTCTCACTCACTCTGACTGAAACAATGAGCTCCAAGTCCAGTGAGAAACTCTGTCAAAAAAAAAAAAAAATGAAGGGGCTCTGTGTACACAAATCATAAGGGGGAGAGAGCCGGACTCTCAGAAGTATAGACAATATTGAGAGCTCAGGGTAGACTGCTAATTCTGCCCACATTTCTGTCCCAAGAGGAACCTGCTTACAGGAAGGTTTCTGGATACAGGAATCTAGGAACAATCAGGGGCAGGACCCTTGCAGCTTCTGCCTGCGCCCACAGCTCACAGCCAGTCACCAATAGTGCTTACACATCTGAGAGCAGATGTAAGGACAACTCTTCTGCTCCAAGCAACCTGCCTGGAGGCTTCAGGACACACAAATCCAGGAGCAGCTCTCTGTTCCCAGATCTAGCTGAAAGAAAACAGGTATAAAAAAGTGCTGACACACAGGCTTACAGGAGGGTCAAGCCACTGTCAGAAACAGTAAGACAAGCTAACACCAGAGACAACCTGATGGCAAGAGGCAAGCAGAGGACCTTAAACAGCAGAAGCCAAAACTACTTGGCATCATCGGAGCTCAGTTCTCCCACCAAAGCAAATACTGGATATCCAAACACACCGGAAAAGCAAGATTTGAATTTAAAATCACATCTCATGATTATGATAGAGGACTTTAAGAAGGACATAAATAACTCCCTTAAAGAAATAAAGGACAGCACAGGCAAACAAGTAGAAGTCCTTAAAGAGGAAACATAAAAGTCCCTTAAAGAATTACAGGAAAACACAACCAAACAGGTGAAGGAATTGAACAAAACTATCCAGGATTTAAAATTGGAAATAGAAACAATGAAGAAATCACAAAGAGAAACAACCCTGGAGATAGAAAACCCAGGAAAGAGATCAGGAGTCATAAATGCAATAAAATACAAGAGATAAAGGGAACAATCTCAGGGGCAGAAGATACCATAGAAAACATTGACACAATCATCAAAGAAAATATAAAATGCAAAAAAATCTCCTAACTCTAAACATCTGGAAATTCAGGACACAATGAGAAGGTCAAACCTAAGGATAATAGGTATGGAAGAGAAGGAAGACACCCAACTTAAAGGACCAGTAAATATCTTCAACAAAATTATAGGAGACTTCCCTACACTAAAGAAAGAGATGTCCCTAATCATACAAGAAGCCTACAGAACTCCAAATAGATTGGACCAGAAAAGAAATTCCTCCCATTACCTAATAGTCAAAACACGAAATGCATAAAACAAAGAAAGAATTTAAAAATCAGTAAGGGAAAAAGGTCAAGTAACATATAAAGACAGACCTGTAAGAATTACACCAGACTTATCACCAGAGACTATGAAAGCCAGAGGATCCTGGGTAGATGTCATACAGACCCTACAAGAACACAAATGCCAGTCCAGGCTACTATATCCAGCAAAACTCTCAATTAACATAGATGGAGAAACCAAGATATTCCATAACAAAACCAAATTTATACAATATCTTTCCACATATCCAGCCCTAGAAAGGATAATAGATGGAAAACTCCAACAGAAGGAGGGGAACTACACTGTAGAAAAAGCAAGAAATGTAATCTCCTTGCAACAAAACCAAAAGAAGAGAGCCACACACATAATTCCACCTCTAACAACAAAAATAACAAGAAACAACAATCATTATTTCTTAATATTTCTTGACATCAATGGACTCAATTGCCCAATAAAAAGACATAGATTAACAGACTAGATACATAAAGAGGATCCAGCATTTTGCTGCATACAGGAAATGAAAGTGAAACACCTAAGTGATAAAGACAGACACTACCTCAGAGTAAAAGTCTGGAAAACAATTTTCCAAGTAAATGGTCCCAAGAAACAACCTGGAGTAGCCATTCTAATATCAAATACAATCGACTTTCAACCAAAACTTATCAGAAAAGATAAGGAAGGACACTTCATATTCACTAAAGAAAAAATACACCAAGATAAACTCTCACCCATGAATATGTATGCTCCAAATGCGAGGGCACCTATATTAATAAAAGAATCCTTAATAAAGCTCAAAGCACACATTGCTCCTCACACAATAATAGTGAGAGATTTCAACACCCCAGTCTCATCAATGGACAGATCATGGAAGCAAACTAAACAGAGATGTAGAGAAACTAATAGAAGTTATGAACCAAATGTATTTAACAGATATTTATAGAACATATCATCCTAAAACAAAAAAATATACCTTCTTCTCAGCACTTCCTGGTACCTTCTCCAAAATTGACCATATAATCAGTCACAAAACAGGCCTAACAGATACAAGAAGACTGAAATAATCCTATGCACCCTATCAGATCACCACGGACTAAGGCTGGTCCTCAAAAACAACAGAAACAACAGAAAGCCATATATACATGGAAGTTGAACAGCGCTCTACTCAATGATGAAAATAAAGGCACAACATTCTGAATCTTATGAGACACAACTGGCGAGAACATGCATTAGCAGCGTGACAGCACACCTAAAAGCTCTAGAACAAAAAGAAGCAAATACACACAACAGGAGTAGATAACAGGAAATAATCAAACTCAGGGCTGAAATCAGCAAAGTAAAAACAAAAAGAACTATACAAAGAATCAACAAAACTAGGAGCTGGTTCTTTGAGAAAATCAACAAGATAGATAAACCCTTAGCCAGAATAACCAGAGGGCACAGAGAGTGTATCCAAATTAACAAAATCAGAAATGGGGGTTGGGGATTTAGCTCAGTGGTAGAGCTCTTGCCTAGCAAGCGCAAAGCCCTGGGTTCGGTCCCCAGCTCCCAAAAAAAAAAAAAAAAAAAAAAAATCAGAAATGAAAAGGGAGACATAACAATGAATCTGAGGAAATTCAAAAAATCATCAGATCCTACTGCAAAAGCCCATATTCAACAAAACTGGAAAATCTAGATGAAATTGACAATTTTCTCGACAGATACCAGGTATGAAAGTTAAATCAGGATCCGATAAACCATCTAAACAGTGCCATAACTCCTAAAGAAATAGAAGCAGTTATTAAAAGTCTCCCAACCAGAAAGAGCTCAGGACCAAATGGATTCAGTGCAGAATTCTATCAGACCTTCATAGAAGACCTAATACCAATACTGTCCAAAATATTCCTCAAAATAGAAACAGAAGGAACACTACCCAATTTCCTCTATGAAGCCACAATTACACTTAAACCAAACAAAGACCCAACAAAGAAAGAGAACTTCAGACCAATTTCTCTTATGAATATGGACAGAAAAATACTCAATAAAATTCTTGCAAACCGAATCCAAGCAATCATCCATCATGATCAAGTAGGCTTCATCCCAGGGATGCAGGAATGGTTCAATATACAGAAATCAAACAACATAATTCACTATGTAAAATATCTCAAAGTAAAAATCCACATGATCATCTCATTAGATGCTGAGAAAGTATTTGACAAAATTCAACACCCCTTTCATGTTAAAAGTCTTGGAAAGACCAGGAATTCAAGGCCCATACCTAAAAATATAAAAAGCAATATACTGCAAACCAATAGTCAACGTCAAACTAAATGGAGAGAAATTTGCAGCAATCCCACTAAAATCATGGACTATACAAGGCTGCCCACTCTCTCCCTACTTATTCAATATAATACATGAAGTCCTAGCCAGAGCAGACAACAAAAGGAAGTCAAAGGGATACAAATTGGAAGGGAAGAAATCAAAATATTACTATTTACAGATGATTGATAGTGTACTTAAGTGACCCCAAAAGTTCCATCAGAGAACTATTTAACCGGATAAACAACTTCAGCAAAGTGTCAGGGTATAAAATTAACTCAAACAAATCAGTATCCTTCCTCTACTCAAAGGATAACAGGCTGAGAAAGAAATTAGAGAAATGACCCCCTTCATAATGGTCACAAATAACATAAAATATCTCGGTGTGACTTTAACCAACCAAGTGAAAGATCTGTATGACAAGAACTTCAAGTCTCTGAAGAAAGAAATTGAAGAAGGTCTCAGAAGATGGAAAGACCTACCATGCTCATGAATTGGCAGGATTAATATAGTAAAAATGGCCATTTTGCCAAAAGCAATCTACAGGTTCAATGCAATCTCCATCAAAATTCCAACTCAATTCTTCATAGAGCTAGAAGGAGCAATTCTCAAATTCATTTGGAATAACAAAAAACCCCAAGATAGTGAAAACTATCCTCAACAATAAAAGAACTTCTGGGGGAATCACCATCCCTGACTTCAAGCTGTAATACAGAGCAATAGTGATTAAAAACAACAACAACAACAACAACAACAACAACTGTATGGTATTGGTACAGAGACAGGCAGGTAGTTCAATGGAATAGAATCGAAGACCCAGAAATGAACCCACACACCTATGGTCTCTTGACCTTTGACAAAAGAGCTAAAACCATCCATTGGAAAAAAGCATTTTTCAACAAATGGTGCTGGTTCAACTGGAGGTCAGCATGTAGAAGAAAGCAAATCGACCCATTCTTATCACCCTGTACAAAGCTTAAGTCTAAGTGGATCAAGGACCTCCACATCAAACCAGATACACTCAAACTAATAGAAGAAAAAGTGGGGAAGAATCTCGAACACATGGGCACTGGAGAAAATTTCCTGAACAAAACACCAATGGCTTATGCTCTAAGACTAAGAATCAACAAATGGGATCTCATAAAACTGCAAAGCTTCTGTAAGGCAAAGGACACTGTCATTAGGACAAAATGGCAACCAACATATTGGGAAAAGATCTTTACCAATCCTACTCTGATAGAGGGCTAATATCCAATATATACAAAGAACTCAAGAAGTTAGACTCCAGAGAGCCAAATAACCTTATTTAAAATGGGGTACAGAGCTAAACAAAAAAATTCTCCGCTGAGTAATATCGAATGGCTGAGAAGCACCTAAAGAAATGTTCAACATCCTTAGTCATCAGGGAAATGCAAATCAAAACAATCCTGAGATTCTACCTCACACCAGTCACAACAGCTAAGATCAAAAACTCAGGTGACAACAGATTCTGTTGAGGATGTGGAGAAAGAACACTCCATTGTTGGTGGGATTGCACACTGGTACAACTACTATGGAAATCAGTCTAACTGTTCCTCAGAAAATATGTCATTGCACTACCTGAGGACTCAGCTATATCACTCCTGGGCATATACCAAAATGATGCTCCAAAATACAACAAAGACATAGTCTCCACTATGTTCATAACAGCCTTATTTATAATAGTCAGAAGCTGGAAAGAACCCAGATGTCTTTCAACAGAGGAATGGATACAGAAAATGTGGTACATTTACACACTGGAGTACTACTCAGCTATCAAAACCAATGACTTCATGAAATTCATAGGCAAATGGAATGAACTAGAAAATATCATCCTGAGTGAGTTAACCCAATCAAACACACACACTCACACACACACACACACACACACACACACACACACACACACACACACGGTATGCATTCACTGATAAGTGGATATTAGCCCAAAACCTCAAATTACCCAAGGTACAATCCACAGACCACATGAAGCTCAAGAAGAAGGACGACCAAACTGCAGATGCTTCAGTCCTTCCTAAAAGGGAGAACAAAAATATTCATAGGACGGATATGGTGACAAAGTTTGGAGCAGAGACTGAAGGAATGGATGGCCACTCAGAGCCTGCATACAACCTGGGAATTCCACCTGGGAATCCAGCCTACATACATATATATCCACCAAAACTAGACAATATTGATGAAGCAAGAAGTGCATGCTCATAGGAGCCTGATATACACGTTTCCTGAGAGTGTGACAAATACAGAGGTGAATGCTAGCACCAAACCATTGAACTGAGAATGGGGTCCCCATTGGAGGAATTAGAGAAAGGAATGAAGGAGCTGAAGGGGCTTGCAACCCCATAAGAACAACGATATCAACCAAACAGAGCTCCAGGGACTAAACCACTACCCAAAGTCTACAAATGGACAGACCCATGGCTCCAACTGCATATGTAGCAGAGGATGGCCTTGCTGGGCACCAATGAAAGGAGAAGCCCTTGGTCCTGCCAAGGCTGGACTCCCCAGTGTAGGGGAATTTTATTGCGGGGAGGTGGGAAGGAAGGATGGTTGGGGAGGGGAACACCCTTATAGAAGAAGTGAGAGGGGTTTGGGATAGGGGGCTTATGGATGGGAAACTGGAAAGGGAATAGCATTTGAAATGTAAATAATAAATATCCAATAAAAAATAGAAGGGTAAAAAATAGAGCTCAGAATGCTAGCTCAGCGTATATTATGGCTCTATATTTAAATCCCAGCACTCTGAAGCAGTAATCAAGTAATTAATTAATCTGTAACCTGAAATTGATTTTCTAATTTATTAAATAAAATATCCAGAGAAGACATTTTACATTGAGTTTGACCTCCACATGCACCCTTATGTACATATGTTCAAACACACATGAACACATCCACCCAAACACTGCACACTCACATTACACATACACACTCTACTAAAATGGTAGTTCTCTCATTTGTAATAGCATTAGTAACAACACGTCCCAAGCAGTTACTATGGTAACTGGGAAGATAACAGGTAATAAATCTCTTATAGTGCATAGGAGGACAAATTCTCAACAAAAGACAGTGAGATACATAAATGTTGATTTTATTTCCTCAGATGAAGTGATGAGAATCATACCCAAGCTGTGTAAGTACACGGCTTAGGCTGAGCCCAGAGTGTTTCCTTCTCTGTTCCACCCTATGCCTAGGCCTGGAAGCATCTAGCTTCCTTACAATCTAATCTTCCAAGATGATTGATTGAATCCAGTTCTGTCCTCTTCTGACTGGATCGCTTTACCTGGCCTCTAACTTTGGCTCCTTCTCGTTCTCTGGCTCCTTCTGATTTCACCTGTGTCTAGCTTGTTCTCTCTGCAAACTGACTCTGTGAAACTGTCCTAGTAAAACTACAATACCTCCTCCACCCCACCCCTCCCTTTCCCAAGTCACCGTCCCTTCTTGTTCTGTTCCAGTTTGAGTTACGTGTATCTGATCTCTGACTCATTCTGTCAAATCTTTCTCTGATTCATCACTTTGTCTGCTCCTCAATCAGATGTCGCTTTCAAACATGGCTGCTTCCTTCTACAAACTAAATTTATCTTCATTGTTAGAAATTAAAGATTTGCACTAAGAGTATGTCTGCATTCCCACTGGATCATATAGACCTAGAAGGTCTTAGGATGTGATGATCCCTTGCCAGAGCAGCCATGATGTTGGATTAAAATTCTTCTACAGAGATACAGCCAACTAGATTTACAGGGCAGTTCTGGGATGTTTCTGACTGGCTACCAAGGGCTACAGGTCCCTTTCCATTTCATGTTACAGAAGTTTTAACCCAATGGGAGTCAACAGTCACTGTAGATCAGCATGCTTCATGGCCCTAGACAAACAATTTAACTGCTTTGCAATTTATTTTCCTCAGCCATCTGACCCTCTGTCATTAGGATCAAGAGAATGTCTGTACTTTTTTTCTTCTTTCATTCTGTTACTTTTAAAAGAACTATTATTTTTTAAAGATTTTATTTTTATTGTTTTTAAAATTATGAGTATATGTGTGTCTGTGTGTAGGTATAGGCATGTAAGTGCAGGTGCCTTAAACAGAGGTATCCAATCCTCTGGGGCTGGACTTATAGGCAGCTGTGCACCACCTGGGACCCAAATTTAAATCCTCAGGAGGAACTTACCCACTCTTAACCACTGAGCCATATCTCCAATACTCTATTATTTCCCTTAAATTTAGGAGCGAAGAAGCTTGGCTTTACCTGTTAATGCTATGTCTGTCCTCTTCTTTATTTCACAAAAGGTCCTGTGTATCTGCTAAAACTCAGGGTAAATGTCAGTGCTATGTAACCTGTACCCTGTCTATTCATCTGTGTTTTCACAGTTCGGTGTCTCTTGTGACTTTGCAAAATAGAACCTGCGGTTGAGTGGCAAGGCGGATGGAGAGGACCATCTACTCCTTTATTATTGTTACTATGGAGAAGAAAGATGGCAGCTGGAGACGGTGGGATCAGGATAGTAGTGGATGCTAATGTGGACATAGCTGCTGAAGAAGCAGTAAATCTGCTGCTGTACTAGAATTGAGACATGAACTGGGATTTAGGGTGATTTGGGGATGATGGCTTAAGCAAATATGGAGAAGCTATTCATGAAGTGGGGAAGGTTTAGGGGAAAAAAGAATGCATCTGGAGAGGAGAAGAAGGGCTTGGTTTGGATATATTAAGTTGGAGATGAGTTTGTTGACTAAGCAGTGATGTGTGTGTGTGTGTGTGTGCAAATGCCAGAGATTATATCCTCACCTTTGCAGTCCACTGAACAGTCCTGCATCCCAGTACCTGAGATCTTCCCACCTTAGAGTACTCACAACAAAGCCACTTTGGATCTGCGAGGGGAGGAGCAACAGTGCTGTAGGATGGCTTTCTCATTTGATTCTGGTAACTCCCACTCCTTTCCACCTCAGTAGAGTCAGGGTCTTAATTAGGTGACCGCACAAAGCCACCACTCTGGTGTTCAGTAAAGAAAATTTCTTTTCTTTGGGACCTCTTCTTTTTCCTCCCAAGACCACAGCTTCATGGATTTTTTTTAACTTGGTAACTTATCCAATCTTAATTACCTGCTCCTATCTGTTTGAGCTGGCGTGGTCTTGGATACTATGAGAAAAAGGGAAACAGATCGTAATGTCTGAATTAACCTCTGGAAGAATGGTCTCAGTATATTGTCATGCTAAACGTGTATCTGTCTCCTTCCCTCTGTTCTAGCCTCAATATGTGCCAAACCACAGAAAGGCATGGGATTCTGGAATCTGCAGAACAAAACAGGGAAATGAAACCTGGCAGGCCATACCCAAACTGCACCAAAGTTCCCAAAGTGAGTCTATTCGGCAGTTAGTTACACACTCCCCAACACTATCTCCATCCGTATTCTCTTCCCATCCAGTTACAGGTAAGGACCCTGGAGTCCATGTGAATTAAGTGACTTAGACCAAGTGACTTAGACAAGACTCAGACATCGAGTGACAGGCTTCTCGGCCTGGAACCAGAGACTTAAATTGTGTAATGACCAAATAAGAAGATCATGTGATAGTCACCAGGACACCAAACCCAGGTCTGTATCCTGAATCCATCATAGAGCCTTGGACATTGTAGCTTTGAACCACAAAGCATTCTGATGTCTAGATAGGTTTAGAGGGTTTCAGCATAAAGCAAAAAGCTGAATTCAATTATTGGAGCCTTAAGAGCCCCAGTTGGCTTTCCTATGAGAAGCTATATGCTAAAATAAAATTAATACAAGCAGAGATGAAGAAATACATAGGGTATTTGCAGTGTCTTCGCCTGGTGAGAGGATACCATACTGAACTCACCCATCTCCAACTGTCTCATCTTAAAGCCCAGCTGAGGACTTTAGGTTCCACAGACTACCTAGAAACGACAAATAAAAGCACAAGGCAGAAAGGGTGGCTCCGGAGAACAGTAGAAGGACATGGAGCCTCTGTAGAGGCTTTTGGCTTCTCCAGTGTCTGGCCCGTATCTAGCTCATGCTGGGAGGCACTGTCAGTCATGAGCATGGCTTGGATTTCCTGTGGTAATGGTGAACTCAGGCCTGGATTTGCTCCAGTTCCTAGGAAACCAGTGTCTCAGCTGGCCCTGGAGATCCTGGAAGACTGAAATAAAGAGAAAGTAGGAGGGGACGTACGGGACTTCCTGGCTCCTGATTTGGAGCAGAGCACCTGCAATTGAAAAGCCTTCAAAACAGTCTCTCAGCGTTCTGCAGCTGCAGGATTAACTTCCAAAACACAGGGAAAGATTTCTAACATAGCCAGTAAGGTAAGTCAATACCCTGTTAGAATTAGGAATATATAATTCCCCTTCCATTTGAATAATTTATTGGGCCATGTCCCCTACTGCTGCCCCTACCCCTACCTGACACCATCTCATCCCTTCCTAGCTCCATATACAGCGGCTCCAAAGGTTGATTGCATGTGGTTTCTGTGTTGGACTGAGGCTTGCACAAATCAATGGAATACTGAGTTACAACTTTGGAGTGCAGGCAGAGCCAGCTAGCAAGCAGGTAAGGAACCTAAGCCTGTCTCTAAGGAAACCCAGCTGGATGTGCCACAGCTTCTGGACAAATCACCATTAGGCAGTATTAACAGTCGGATTTCTACCCCAATGGAGCACATTGAGAACAGCAGTACAGCTGTCTTTGTAATGGTCCATGTTGCTATAGTGAACCTACTCCGTCTTTTCTGGGCGTGAAGGATTGAGGCCTTCTTTTCTGTCTGGGAGGTTTGTTGTTACTTGACCCAGCATCTCGCACTGTAGCCCAGAGTGACCTCAGACCTCACTGTGGAGTCAGGTTGTAGTTGAACTTGGGGTCCTTTTCCTCAGTCTCTTCGCTGCAGAGATTATGCACCTGGGTGACCGTATCTGCCTCTTCTCTGAATATTGTGTCTTCTTGCCCTGTACACCCATGCTTGGAAGACTTAGTTTCTTGGTCTTACTGAGCATTCAGTTGTCGTGTAGTTTAACATACTTGTTTATGTTCAACTGATAAGACAAAGTCAGAGGTGAGGAGGACGGGAGGTACAGAGAAAGGCTGTGTAAGCCTTTCTTGCTCATAGTCTTCGGAGCGTGAGTGACCACAGACAGCACTAAGGATATGGAGTGAGAATATTGGTTTCTTTAAAAAAAAATACAGAAATTGGAACATGCTTCCATTTTAATCCCAGGTGTGGGACATGGGGCTGCTTCAGATTGCCCACAGCAGCTGATTGTGATTTGCCTTGTGCTCGAGCAGAGGAGTGATTTTTGCCAGCTGCAGATAATTTCTGTGAGTGTGTGACATTTGGAATTCTGGGGACTCCTCAGAGGGTGTATAAATGCTAGGAACCCGAGAGGCGGAGGGTGGGGATGAGGTGTTGTTGTTGGCTGTTGTTGGTCACTGTTTAGTTGAGTAGTCCTGTGCAAAGAATCAACAAGAAGTTAGATATCCTGACAGTGAAGATCAGACTTGCCCCATGGAACTCCATGCCCCTAATCAATAGGAAGTAGTCTAACGATATCGGTACCTCTCTTTCCCTCTATCTTTTTTTTCTCTCTCATGTCTGGTGTTAGGGAGTTGAAAGGGTAGAAAATGGGTAGAGAATGATGGAAGAAAAGAGAACCCACAAAGTAGCCAAAATTGGATATGGTAGTAAAAGGTACTGGGGAGAAAGTTAAGGAGACGGAAAGGATGTGCCTTGCATAAACATTTCCTTATGCTCCCACAGACAGCTTAGAATCACATGAGGGGCACTTTAAAGACCCAAATGTTGGGCCTCTCCCCAAGGTATCAGGTGCCAGCAAGATCTGAGGGACACCACCCTCAGGTACTTGTGATGCACGTCATGATTTTACTCGACTTCAGCGTCAGAAACTCTTCTCCTTACAAAGCTTTTCACTCGCAGGTAAACATGGTCTGCCTTATCGATCTTCTTAGCCAACAACAGTATTTAGCAGGAAAGGTGGATTAAAGAGGAAAGGTCTCCCAGGTGTGAGGCCAACAAGGTAAGCCCTCTCCCACGGCTGTACTTCACTAGGGAGCCTTGCTTCTTGAAGTGGCTTCAGGTTCTAGTGGCTGAGACCCAGACTTTTCCTGACCCTTGTCATATTTTAGCTTTGGGATCCTCATATCCCCTGAAAATACACATACACAAAATAAGCAAAAGAAAGCCAACTTTCAGTCTGGTGCCTTCCAGTAAGCAAAGCTTGTGAGAGCCAGCAGAGGATACAGGCTTCTTGTGCCTCGTTAGTGGCAGGGCGTGGATGATATTCTGGGGTGTGGCCAGATCAGCCAAAAGTCCCAGTGTCCAAAGTCCCAGAGATGATACAAACATGCTGATGTCCAGGAGAGATGGGGTGGTAGGGGCAGCAGGAAGAGACGCCTCTTTACAGCTCTTCCAATAGTTAGTTGTTTTTTGTTTTTTTTTTTTTCTGAATTGCATCTGCTCAGTGGCTAAAGGGATTCAAATCTGAAACCATTTAGACATGTAGCTTGTATCAGCCTATAATTGGTTTAATATTTGAGCCAGTTTGGGTTTATTTTAATGATTTCCTTTTCCATAATCCAAAGACTCTGGACTCATCCCAAACTTGAACTGAATCAGTGTGGCTGTGTCTGAGTGATGATGGGTTGGGCAGATGTTTCATGGAAGCCTGGCTCAAGGACAGTGGTCAGACCCTTCCAATGCAGTGCTCAGCAGCTGCAAGATCCTGAGGCTGGACAAGGCAGTACCCCCAGGAGAGCGCACAGAGCTAGCCCTGCTTCTTTCTGAGGCTGACTTAATGCCTGTGGCTTAAAATAAATCACACGAACGTCTCCAAGAGAAGCTGGCCTGGCTCTCTCCCCTCCTTACACTTTTTATATGTAACGAGGAAAGCAAGTCCAGTTCCCCCTTTCTACACACACACACACACACACACACACACACACACACACACACACACACATACATACTCATACACACACACAGACCCTCATACACACACTCACACAACATACACTCACTCACACAAACACACTCACACACACACACACTCACAGACACATTCACATACAGACAGACAGACAGACACACACACACACTCACAGACAAACAGACACACACTGAGTTCTGAATATTTGCAAGTGATCAGAAAAAGTTTGGTATCCCAGTGCCGCTCCATGCTTTAACCAACTCTAATCCTATATAAAACAGATAGTTTCCTACAGTTATGATAAATTCTGGGTAACAATAGAAACTTCCTTAACAGAGAAACATAGGACTAATTAGAATTCGAAGACCACAATCAATTTGGACAGGCACCAGGTAATTAGATATAACTTGATCCGAGGAGTTGTTTTTTAATCAGAAAATGAGGCTCACATTTCACAAACAAGGTAAACCACTTAATGTCTCAATAAGTCATTAAAAGTGTAGGAAGAATTCCCCTATTTTGTTTTTATTGACAGTGTCAACGTGAGTTATATGTGCTACCAAGGCCAAGACAACCAACGTTAGGTATCTGAATGGTCTTAAGTCTATAGCAGGTTTAATTCTCTGCACAGGAAATGGCTCTCCCCAGTACCTGCATCTAGGAGGAAGCTTTTGGGATTCATTTCCACTCCTTAGATGACAGTCCTCAAATAAGGTAGGTTTTATTGATGCCTTAAACATATTGTAAATATCTTCACAAAAATTAAAGGCCTATTTTTACTACCTTTTTTTCATTCCTCTGAAACATAGTAAACCAAATCTCAGGTAAAAGGAATGTCCTACCCAGGAGCTAGGTCTGTGGATATTTGCTTGTTTGTTTGTTTAGTGTTTGATCTTCTATTCTTTTTAATAATTTATTTTGGGAGGCTGAGGAGACCCAGAGAGACATGTATGGTATGCACTCACTTATAAGTAGACATTAGCCATAGAATGCAGGATAGCCTTATTACAATCCACAGACCCAAAGCAACTGGGTAAGAAAGACATCCCAAGGGAGGACACACAAATCTCACTCAGATGGGGAAACTAAATAGCCACTGGAGGTGGATAGCAGAGGGAACTTGGTGGGAGAGAGGGTGAGGAGGGGAATGGGGATGTCGATCAGGAGTGGGGAGGGGAATGGGGATATCGATCAGGCATGGGGAGGGGATGTTGGGAGAATGCTGGGAGTGAGAATAGAAATCAGTGTAGGGGTCCTCCCTGGTGACTCGATGGAGTCCTGAGGTGGGGGAGGATACAGTGAGTCTATGGTGTGACCCTAGCTGAGATTCCTACCAGCAGGGGATATAGAGACTGAAGGAATAGCTACCTCATGTAGCCAGGCAAGACTTCCAGTGGAGCTTCTATTCCCCCCCATTAATTTATTCACTTTACATTGATGCTCCCTCTTCCCATCCCCCACAGTCCTCCCTGCCCCCCTCCCCTTTTCTTCCTTGCATATCCCCTACCCCAGCACATCAGGTCTCTGCAGGGGGGTGCAACCTCTCCCACTGAGGCCAGACAAGACAGCCCAGTTAGGAGAATGGGATCCACATACAGACAACAGCTTTAGGGACAGCCCCTACTCCAACTGTCTGGACCCACATGAAGACCGAGCTGCACAGCATACGTGCAGGGAGCCTAGGTCTAGTCTGTGAATGCTCTTTGGTTGGTGGTTCAGTTTCTGAGGCACCTTCTCCCCTACCATCCCCACTGCCCACAGCCAGGTTAGTTGACTCTGCTGGTCTTCCTGTGGCACTCCTATCCCCTCCAGGGCCCTTGGTCCTTCCCCCAACTCTTCTATAAGATTTCCTGAACTCTGTCCATTGTTTGACTGTGGGCTTCTGTATCTGTTTCAGTCAGCTGCTGGGTAGAGCCTCTCAGAGGACAGTTATGGTAGGCAAGCATAACAGAGTGTCATTAATAGTGTCAGGGATGGTGCTTGCCCATGGCTTAGGTCTTAAATTGGGCTGGTTATTGATTGTCCATTCCCTAAGTATCTGCTCCATCTTTGTCTCTGCATTTCTTGTAGACAGGACAAATTACCAGGGCTGCCTGTCCCATTGGAGGCCTGATATGACCCAAGACAACCAGAGGCTAGTGGCTGTACTAGGGACTGTCATCTCTACCTGCAGTCCCAAAGGCCTGCTACCACCAGGGACTAACAGGCCAGCCAACTCCAGCAGAGACAATCAGATGGGTAAAGACCAGCACAAGAGCATTTTCAACAAAAGCCAGGGCAAAATGGCACCATGAGAACCCAGCTGTCCTACTACAGCACCCTCTGGACATCCTAACACACCTGGAAAGTAAGACAGTGACCTAAAATCGGATCTTATGAAGATGATAGAGGCCTTTAAAGAGGAATTAAGTAAATCCTTTAAAGAAATACAGGAAAATACAATCAAACATATGAAGGAGAATTCTATTCTTAAAGGCAGGGTCTCACTATGTAGCCCTGGCTGGCCTGGAACTCACTGTATAAATCAGGCTAATCTTGAATTCAGAGATCCACCTGCTTCTGCCTTCTGAGTCCTGAAATTAAAGAAGTATGCCAGCATGCACAACTGCAATTTCACTTTTTAATTATTATACAAATTAGCATGTTGCAGTTAATATTAAAAATTGCCTAACCTTTTATCCTGTGCTAGCGCTGGCACCCATGGAGCCGCATGGTACTGCGGGGTACTTTTATGTCAGTGGCTCCACGCTGCCCCAAGTACTCTCAGACCCAGGCGGTCTACAAGCCGTTCATGGCAAGGTGCCACGATGGTCCCTAGAGTTACTTCTGGCCCCCGTGGGGCCATGTGGAACTCATAATTTATCTCTGGTTACTATCTCTCCCAGTAGCTCTCTACTAGCCTCGAACTCTCAGGTTCCAGCTACCCAGGTAAAATCAGGGCTCTAGAAGTCCAGCATGGGCCGGCCTATCACGGCTCCCTGCCACGGACTCTGTTCACATTCCTAACTACCCAGTGAAATCAGTACTTAATAAACTGCAATTTATCAATCAGATTTATATGCTAAATTCTCAGTCCAGTACATTCACACGATAAGCTCACAACCAATTGATAAAGATATAAACCACCCGCCTAGATAAGATAAATTGAACTACAGAAATCCATCCCTTCATAAATATTCATATCAACCCGTATCTATGTAGAGATGCACAGCGAGGATTATTTACATCTGCCCCCATGTTGTTTCTCCCCCCATTCAGCCTCTCCCTTTCCTTCTTAAACCTCTGTTCCCACCTTCCTCCCCTATCGTCCAATGACAGGCCTTGTTTTATCTTGCGTCTGCCTTCACCTGCATAATGACATCAACCTACACTAACATCACCTTGCTGGCATCTTCATAATGCTTAGCTTTAATAGACCCCCTTGTTCCTCTCCCTTTCTTCCTATAGCCCCCGAACCTCTTTCACTTTCATATCACATGTGTTCTAATATTCTCCTTAGCACCCACTCTTAAAGCCTCTTTCCCCCTCTTCGTGGATATGGGCTCCTTCATGGTTTCCAGAGAGAAAAAAATGTGGGTCTAGGTCTGTCTTTTAAAAGCACACAGATACTAACTGTGATGTCTCTACAGCATGTTCTGATTCATTCTGAGGACTTTGGAGAAACACTACCCTCAGAAGGATTGTAGGTTTGGGTAGCATCCCAACCAAACAAAGCCTAGTACTTGTGACAGTACCTGAGGCCTAGAAATCCCTTTTTATCACTCAAGTCAGAAAGAGACTTGCCATTCACTTAATCTGGCTGATAATGCTCAACACTTAAGAACCAGGGTGGATAATACACTTTCGTTTTTAAAGTCACTTTCCCCCCGCAATCAACACCAACAAGTTTTGCTTCCAGTAATATGAATCACAGAGTCTGGAGTTATATAAGCACCCCAGAGGAAGCACAGACAGAAATGTACCAGCTCTTCCTGGAGTCTACTGAACTTATCTTGTAAAGACTGTTACTAGTCTCAATTGCCCTATGCCCAGTGTCAACACCTGGAAAATGGAGGTTATCTACCCACCAAGGACCCTGGCCCAATTATATATATATTAAACATACATATGTACATACATACGTACATGCATACATACATATATACACATGCATACATACATACACACATATAATACAGCATTTTTAAGTGCAGGTTGCTCATATGTAACCTGCATGAAGAATGCCCTCAGGCCAGTCCCGACATATATGTCACTTAGTACTGCTTGGAAAACACACAAATTTAAGATATTTAAGATAGATTTGTATCCAGGTCTTCTAGTCTTACCTGTGACTAGAACCAAATAAAGTCTTAGAGAAACAGAAACAGATGTTGCAGTATCTCCTTCTAAAATGCTTTTGCAATAAATATTTTCTGGCACATTCTAAACAATCAAGATTAGACTGAATTAACTGAAATGAGTCCAGGTGCTTGCTTAAAAGTCCGACTTTTAAGCAAGAGCAAGAGTATTATCTGCAGCAAAGAGAAAGTAGGGTTTGAGAATACTAGATACCCATAATGAATATTGAGATAAATCTACTAGTAGCTTCTTCATGTATGTATACACTGTTTCTTTTAAGATTTGTGGTAAAGGTCAAAAGTTAAAATAACTTTGCCTGTCTGCATATTTGGTATTAATTCCAGAAGTGTCTAGAGGCTGGAAGAAGAGGGGATGTGGGAGAGACGTGCTTTATACAGTCATTATGAGAGCAGTATATCCAGTGAGTGACAGTGACAGCTACCCGAAAGGCTTCCAACTACCAGAGGGAATGCAATGCACTGTGTTTTTGTGCTTCAATAGAGATCGAAAAAGCAAAGTCGTTATTCAGTTAAGAGAGAAAAATCTGGCAAAAGAGAAGTCTGTAGCAAGATGGTGATTAGAAGTCCAAATCTGTGAGATCAGACAGAGAAAACCATAAATCACAATGAAAAGCCACCAAAGCAGAAAAGGGGGGAGAGGGAGAGAAAACAAGCTGCTTCTCCAGAGCTGCATCTCACCAATGGAGAAACCCTCAAGGTCTGTGATCACCACTGAAAGCTAAGGAAACCAAAGTTCCCACCTGCCAAAGAGTGGAGAATAGAGTAAGCTATAGACACAGCAATAGAAAGACGGTGTGTGGGTGCAGAGCTAAGAGTTCTACAATGTCCTGAGCTTCTCCATTGCCCTGAGAATGAAGATAGAGAACTCATCAGGATTTGGAAACCTGCAACATCCTGACGGGAGCAATAGACTCCAAGGCAGCACTGATGATGGACACAGCAGCAGAGGTGCAGCAAGGGAGTCCAGCAGAAAGTGTGCAGCAAGGGAGTCCAGCAGAAAGTGTGCAGCAAGGGAGTCCAGCAAAGAGTCTCAGTACCTACACCATCCCATCCACCACTTCCAGGACCCACTATGCAGGATGGGATTGTAGGAAACTGATGGCAAAAAAATTGCTGTCACATCCACAGGGAATTTTTTAAAATGGGTTAAATAGCATGGGCTGATTCTTCACACTCCCTCAGAGCCTTAGGCACAAAAGCCCTGCACAAACTTACTGACCCACAAAACATCAGAAAAGGGTTGTGCTTTGCAATTTGAGAGAAAGCAATTTGGGACCAGAGAGAAATCCTTCTCTCTGGAAAGGCATACTGACCTAACTTACTTGAATTAAAGATATTAGATATTCTCACCACATACAGGGTGTGAATTTCTTCTTCAAAACAATAAAATAGGTAAGAGAAACTGTCCTCTATTCGGTAGAAAAATAGACTTAAGGCAAAAATACCTTCTATTTCATTTAATGTTCATTTTATCTTAATCATTTTAATGCTTAAGTTTAATTATGATTTTAAATTTTTTATTTTTGTTTATACTTGAGTATTTTAATTGCTCACTTGTTTTATAACTTACATTTCAATTATGTCTGTCCTGTCTCTAAAATTAATGTACAGTATTATCTCTTGGGCCTGAAGAGATGGCTCAGTGATTAAGAGTTCATATTGATCTGAAGAGGACCCAAGTTTGGTTCCTAGGAACCTTGTTAGGCTTACAACCTTCTGTAACCCTAACTCTAAGGCACTAAGCACCCTTTCCTGCCCTCCACAGGCACCCACAATCATGTGTATATATCCATACACAAGTACATATAATTAAACCTTTTTAAATGAAAATTGTACAGTAGATATTTTCTCAGGGTTAGAGCAATAGCTCAGAGATTGAGAGTGCTTACTGCTCTTGCAGAGGACTGGGGTTCCCAGCACCTGGTGGTTCACACTGTAACTCCAAGGGATCTGATACCTTTTCTAGCTGCCACAAGCTCTTGTGTACATGTGGTAGAGACATATTCCTGAAAACAAATGAATAAATATTTTTTAAAAATAATCTGTTTGCTCTACCTCTTTCTTTTTTCTTTTTTTTTGTGATGCCTCAAATGATAAACAATAAATTTCCCCTTTATTCATGATCAGCAAAATGCACAGAAGATGCACCAAGTTTCAAACATGCATGATATTTTAAAAATTACTCTCCTGAGGCTATCTTACAACAATAATGTATTGATTTTATAACATGACACTATACTAATAGACTTATTATTATTATCATTATTATTATAAGGCATTAATGATTTTAATACAAATTAATGCCTTCTTTTAGGTAGAAATTATACAAATTGGTATATGTGCATTTTTGGATTTAATGAGATTTCAGTTCTCTGATCTTAAGAAACTAATAAAAATATAACCAAAGATTATGTTTGCCAGATATTAGAATAATCACAACCAGTTGCTTATTTTCATTCGCTTGCAATATGTTCATCACATCCCTACAGTGTCACTATCATTGATGGTGAGGTGTGTTTCAAACAGAAAATTAGATTCTGCTAAAAAGTCTAATCTGTTGTTATTCCACATTCTGTTATTGTGGACTTAAACCATTAGTATTGAGAGTTACTGTTGGACAGCGTGTATTGATTCCTGACCCTTTGCTGTTTGTGGTGTTTTCTGAACAGATTATGCTTGTTCTAGAATTTTTTATTTATTCTCTATGACATCTTGGGCATATGTACCTTTCTCTTCACATTGAAGTATTCTTCCTGATGTTCTCTGTAGAGCTGGTTTAGTGGTCATACATTCTTTTAATCTGTTTTTACCATGGAAAACTTATCTTTCTCCTTTAATTTTTTTATTTTTTTATTAACTTGAATATTTCTTATATACATTTAAGTGTTATTCCTTTCCGGTTTCGAACAAACATCCCTCCCCCCTCCCTTCCTTATGGGTGTTCCCCCTCCGGACCCCTCCCCCATTGCCGCCCCTCCCCACAACAGTCTAGTTCACTGGGGTTCAGTCTTAGCAGGACCTATAGGGCTTCCCCCTTCCACTGGTGCACTTACTGGATATTTCGGCACTGCCTATGAGGTCAGAGTCCGAGGTCAGTCCATGTATAGTCTTTGGTAGTGGCTTAGTCCCTGGAAGCTCTGGTATTGGCATTGTTGTATATAGGGTCAGGCCCTTCA